>NC_139684.1:57050429-57677472 GCF_964106915.1 Podarcis gaigeae | reverse complement strand
GAAAAGAGAGACCAGTTGGCTCAGTGCTTTTTTAGTTCACTGAATTGCAAACCTCAGTAGGTGCTGGCTGGGGCTGATGGGAGTTGAGTCCAAAACAGCTGGAGGGCAAGAGGGCTGGGCTATGCAAATGAAGGGTGTGGCTATGCAAATAGGCAAAGCCTTGGTTCTCAATGGCCCCTGGAGCTGAGAACAAGGACAGACCCCATCACAATGATATCCTTTTTCACTTTCTCCCATAACTAAATGAGTACCTGACAGTACCATTTACTCCTGGGGGGGGGGGGGAGAGTAAAGCCCTAAGGCTTTGGGAGTTTGCTGGCGCTGGGTGACTTGACCTGGGTTAAGATCAGATTTAAACCAAGGCATTAAAAAGAACTGGGGAAGAGAAAGGACTTTGCCTGTAACTAAGAAACAGAAGAGCTGGTGCCAGACAAATCCATGGGGGTCATTATCAATGGCTACTAGCCATCATGTCTGTGTACCAGCAGCAGCATTGGAGACATGCTGCCGAAAGTGCTATTTCATCACGTCCTGCTTGCGAGCTCTATGTGGGCATCAGGTTGGCCTCTGTAAAAACACAATAATGGACAAGCTGGGCTTTTGGCCTGACCCAGAAACAGGAAACTTCTTATGCTCTTGGTGTCTATGGGGAGAGTGTACCAAAGCTGAGGTGCCACTTTCAAAAAGGGTCGTTTCTGCCGTCACCATCCCCCACCCACCTCACATCAGGTGGATCAGAAAAGTCCCTTCAAAGACATCCAGGGGGTTGGGCTGTCCCATGTGGGAGGAGACAGCCCCAAGGTTCCCAAGGCAGTGTGTGTGTGTACATGCCATGAGCATCTATGTGCAGAGATAGTGATGTGCTGCACACACAGGTGCCCTTGCAAGATATAAGCCATTCCTTCACTCACAAAACTCCACACATGCCCATTTGCCCACAGGCATTTTGCTAAACAAATTAATAAATAATTGTAGGTTGTATGACCTTCAGGGTATTTTAATTATGTGCAGAGCATTATTATTATTATTATTATTATTATTATTATTATTATTATTATTTCACTGGTGGCACTATACAAATGATATTAATAATAATATTATCCTAGTTTCAATGCTTAGGCCCAATATAGGCAAGTAGCACCCACAGGTTAAGAAATCCTGATCTTTCCTATTCAGAAATGCAAAGCCATAGAGCAGTCAATGTCTTCCAAGGACGGAGGGGAAACATTGCCACTTTTGTTCACAGTGGCTACATTTGGGGTCACTGGGCAGGCTCACCATGCCAGGGAAGGGAGAAGACAGTGGGTGATTGTTCCCAACTGGCTCCGTTTAGAGACAACCTGACACTGTGCATCCCATTTCTTGTTTTTTTCTTTTCAAAAGGAGGTTTTCACTGATATGTAAAAAAGCAAAAACTCTGAAATCGCTACATAAAAGCCAAGTGTAGTATTTAAACAAGCACAATATTTTCACACCCACACCCCATACCAGGATACTGTAAGAAAGCCTTCCCCAAATGAGTGCCCTTCACTGCCATCCCCACTGGGGCTGAGGGGAGTTGCTGTCCAGGCTGCTATTTCTTCCACAAGTACACCCCAAAAATGTCTACTTTCACAGGCTTCCTGGATTCTTTGCTTTTAATTTAGGCTGATTCCAATCTGGGTCTCAGGTCAAAATAAGATAAGAGGAAATCCAGTCATCTCCACTGTCTGTGGTTTAAGACATTTCAGAGCCTGGGAGATAAGATATCCAAAGGGTCACCTACAGATGGGAAAATTTATCCGTTTTGGTTCTTTATATTTCCATTACTAAATTCAGTTCTCCAAACTTCCACGTTAGTTTGTGGACATATTAAAATAATAATGTAACTCTACTCTATCCTCTGCAGTGTAAATATTCGCCCAGAGAATTAACAGATGGGAGTTGTGGCTTGAAGAGACCAGTGGGAGGATGAAGAAAATAGCACATATTTCAAAGCATGTGTGGAAAAGTTTGGGGGAACCCCCACTCCAAAGCGCCAGGACACCATGCTGGAAGGATTTTTCTCCACCTACCCTTTGTGAAGAAAAACCAGAAATAAACTTGATTGTGCAGTTTGCTTCCTCGGCCACTGTGCCCGTTCTGCTGCTTTTTCATATGAAATTGTTAAAAATACAGTAAGCCTCTCTTGTGAATGGAGCAACTGAAACAGCCTCAACCATCACAACAGTCCAAATGAAACACACAGAGAGAGGGAAGAGCCACCAGAAGCCACCCAGGAGCAGAAGGACAAGGCGCTCTCTGCACACGTCCTGTTTGAGAGAATATTGTATGCAAACAACCACAGGCTACTGCTGGGCAAGCAGAGAGAAGAAGGGAGGCAGGAGGTTAAAAGGGGATGGGTTCCATCAAGGACAGGGTGCAAGCTCAGCCAAATGATCCTCAGAGGAAAAATTCAGTTCAAAATTGTCTAGAAGAGCAAAAGCTCTCCCTCCCACTACATGCCCACAGCACTGCCAGAAGTTTGAGTCAGGGGCAGGCCAGCAATAAAACACCCTGTGTCAGTGAAGTTAACTCTTCATTCAAAAGAACACAAAACAGTGCAGGCCTAGTGATCACAGCAACTCTTCCCAGTAGATCTTGCCCCAGTGAAGCAGTTGTGAGGAATGAAGGTTCCCACCTTCCCACAGCTCTCCAAGGTGCCTCCCCCTGGTTCCTTTTCCCAGCAGCCTAAGGCTCCATTGTCTTGTCTCTCTTTGCTCCTCCCTCTTCATACCTCTTCTGGTCCTGGGAGACAAGGACAGAGGGGAACTGGTTGCAGCAGGATGGAGAGACTCCATGGCGTCTTCAGCAGCCTTACTCATCTCTATCTCCTGTCCTCCCTCCTGTCCTGCCTTTGATTCTGGACTGCTCTCTGCCACAGCCTCTTCCTGCTCACTAAACCCTGTTACCTCTTCAGCTTCCAACACCACCAAGCAAGGAAAGCGTCATGTTCTGCCAGTTCCCTGTGAAACATCCTAGTGTAGCCTCCATCCCCTCCTGCTACCCTGCAACCTGGTCCCTTCCATATATTTTGGACTACAACTCCCATCAACCCTGATCGTTGGCTGTGCTGGCTGGGGCTGATGAAAGCTGTAGTCCAAAATGTCTGGGAAGACGCCATGTTGGGGAAGGTCCCTGTGTACAGCATATTCTGTAAAAGGCAAGGAAGGGACAAAAGAAATCAACTGGTTAAAAAAATAGGCTTGTGCTATCAGAGAGAGAGAGAGAGATTTCCAGTCTCATGCCCCAAAGGTGGGCTGTGCTTGACTACAGATGCTGAAATTGTGGAGGGTGGTGGCTCTTGTCTACTGAGCTTAAAAAGGCTAAAATCCTTCTGAAAGCAACACAGTGTATAGGCCAGAATAAAGGGAAATACATTTTCACTTCCAGGCAATTGAACTTCTTTTCTCCCTTGAGAAAAAGAGACAGTGCACTTGGTCTAAGTGTCCTGAGGAATTACTTAGCCCCTGCAGGAAAGTGATAGGAGATAGCAATTCTCTCAGCTGAGGAAGGTTGGTTGGCCACCTCACCCACCCTAGAAAATTACCAAGCTACAAAAGCAGATGGAAAACACACCAAACTTTGAAGACACAAGCCAAGGTTTGCTGGATCAACTGTGGGGCAGCTTGTGGTTTGTTCAACAAACCATAGCTTAAAGAAACTCTGGCACAGCATTATGTGAGAATCAGGCCCTCCCCGTTCCAGTTCACCCCCACGTGCACATAAGTCCATGGTCCTGCCCCATCCTCCCCTAAAAAGGAGGGCTAGGGAACATTGCCTTACAAGAAAACAAAAACAAACATTTCTAAGGGATTCAGATTCTGTGCCAGATGCTTCAAGAGGCAGCTTGTGCATGGAAGACAAATGACCCACAACTGCCACATGCTCCAGTCAGAGTTTTTGAAAGATGCACAAATGCACAGTTTATTCATTTCCCGAAAGAGACAATTGCTGCAAAACTCCCAGCCCTTTATGCTAATTCTTAAAGAGATGTCTCTTCCGTTCTCAGAGCTGAGTCACCCTCTGGCTCAGCTCAGACCAGTGTGTGTGTGTGTGTGTGTGTGTCAGGCCAGACTGCACACTTACTCGACATTTCCCTGGTGAGTAACACTTTCCCCAGCCTAACACTCAGTGACTTTGCAAAGCATCAGGGGCCTTATAACAGATGTGAGAAGCTGCCAGCAGTTCAAGAAAGCGCAGGTCCACCAAGCACAGAACCAGCTTTCCCCACTCCTCCCAGCCCGAATCCTGCTTCTTTATATTCTTCCCAAACTCAGCTGTAGAACTGAAAATACCCTCCCATTGAGAGAAGCTGCTCTCTGCAAGTGGGAATCACAGATTGGTTGTGGGTGCAAGGTGGGGAATCCCCTGTGCAAATCTTGGCCACAAACTCATAAGGCGGCTTTGCCCAAACTGCTTACATGCGCTCAGCCTCAGCTATGGCACTGGCAACACCTGCAACAGTTCAAGTTTTAATATTCGGTTCTAATGTTCATCTGATGCTGGAAGGCACTTTGGGTTACTTTTTTGGGAGGGGACTGCTAATATATGTCAGATATTATATCCTGAATATGCTGGATTATAGTGTGATCTGCCTTGCTCCACCACAGCTTTGCCAAACTGATGGATCCTACTCTTGACTTCAGTGGGGAATTCCAATGGGAGGGGGCAGGAGAGGAAGGAGATCCAATCCTGGAGGTACACGCTTGAGATTCAGCCCCATTGTAATTCACACTGATTACAATGACAGGCATTGCTCTTGTAGTGAAATCTTAGAGAGGGAGTGGGGAGAAGAGGAAATGGAAGAATAGTAACAAAGGCTTTTGCTGCTCCAAATAGCTTCTTCATTTATTGGTTTGCTGCAAAATCTGTATCTTTTCAAGTCCTTGCTAAAGGAATCCCTAGCCTTTTGAACACCTGGAATTCAAAAGTGCATCAGATTATGTAAAACCAGCAAGTGAGCACCCGTCTGCTTAATTAGCTTCATCTGTACCAATGGGAGAATACAGGTCACCTTGAAGCAAAATTTGCATTTTGTTTTATCAGTGCAGAAATGCACCTAGCATAATCCCCAGGGATCGGACCCAGTCATTCAAGTTATCCAAAAACCCCACAAAGCCACAAACTCCTAAAGCTGAATCCAAACTAGTTCCTGAAGTACCTGCTTGCTTAGCAAAGATTACCACTGCAGGGTCAGTTCAAATCGAAACGTACAACCAGAACAGCAAGGCGGGGGGGGGGGGAGTCCCTTTGTGTCAAAAGGATGCTGCTGTTGAGAAGGCTTTTCATGGGCTGCTTGTGTATCCCAGGAGACACAGATTGCCCTATCTGAAACTTTCATGAAATTGAACCTGTTCACAAGGGACGCCCACCTTCAGTAACACAGAGGGTCTTAAGGTCTGCATGTGAGCAGAAAAAGATCAGAAACTCGTCCCCAAGGAAGGAGAGCTTGAAACTGGACAATGGTGCAATCTAATAGGGATGGCAGGAAGAGCAGCAGCAGCAGCCTTCAGCCTCATCAAGGACAGATGTTCCGCGGAGACTCCTGCTTCCACACTGACCCCACACAGAAAGAAGTAGTGCAGATAGACAGTTACTTAACTGCGGAAAATAAGAAACATCTCCTGGAGGGCAGTATGGGAAGTTTAGGTAAACTGTGAGAGCACTGATTCCATATTATTTTCAGATCATCATGCCCCAAATGACTAACACATTAGAAGGAACATGTGAGAAGTCATGAACAGACGAATGTCCTACTGGATTGGTAAACTGGTGGTGCAATTATGTGCAATTCAAAGGCTTGCATACGTATCAGTCCATAGTAACTAGCCACAAAAGAAGGCACTGCCTACCTTTTCTCATTTCTCTGGTGTAATGCTCGGGAAAGGGGTACCACAATTCCACAAGATAGTAGAAAATCTACTAATTGCAGCACTGGATAATAACTCCAGCTTTCTGAGAATCCCAGATTGCTTTCCTCTTTTTCAAGCAACTTCCTAACCCTTATGGTAATGAAGGCATGCTTGAACACAGTCTGTGGGCGATGCTCTCACTGTTTTGTTTTATTTCCAAGGGTATACAATGCCCTGGAAGGTTCCTTCCCCTCCACTCCCCTAAATTTAACGGAATAGGTTTGTTTTGTTTGTTTGTTTGTTTGTTTGTTTAGTAGAGGCCAATGATATGCACAAAAGTAGTCATGCAAATCTACGCAACTGTACGATCTGGCGCAAGTTTTGCTGTTGGCGGTTCTTTTTAAGTAAAGCATGTGATCTGTTTTTGTCCCGTTCTTTGCAGTGTCCGCCAGATGGCGCTGCAGAAGCACCAAACGACAACCCATGCAATTTATAGGATGGGAAGGGAGGGGGCTTGAGAGAACCCTCAAAAGCATCACCTATCACTACAAGCAGGGAAAGAGACAGAGAAGCCGCAAGCCAGCAGTGCAGGCATGGTTGACCCACTTGCATTCAGGACCAGTACGCAGAGCTGCATAGCGGATAGTTTGTTTGAGGGAGGGAGACTAATGCAGAGAGGTTGATGGACAAAATATACGGTTCCATGACTTTGCTTGAAAACAGACAGATGCAGTGGGGCTGCAAGAGCCATGAAATGGGGTGTTCTAAGGGTGGGGAGAAAAGTGCACTCTTTTGGGAGGAAACAGCATGCACTTTCAAAGCAGCCTTTGCCACTGGTGCCCTCCAGATCCCCTATGATGCTGATGTGGTTTTTAGTCTGACACATCTGGAGGGCACTAGGTTGGCAAAGGCTGCTTTAAAGTAAAGAACACTCCTTAAAAAATATATCACAAGGGGAAAGTAGTAAGCCTCTTTCTGGAACCCACAACCAGAAGTGGATTTACAACAGACTTCCATCCAGCTTCCCTCCTCATGATTACCTTCTTTTACCCAAGGGTCCCGCAGGAAATACAGGCTACAGGACTGTATCTCTGGGTTAGCAAAACTGCTCACCTGAATTGCCATGTATATATGGCCTTTCATAATTTTTTCTTCATTTCCAAAATGAAAAGAGCCAGGGCTGAAACTTGCTTGAAAAGGAAGTACAGTGGTACCTCAGGTTACATATGCTTCAGGTTACATACGCTTCAGGTTACAGACTGCGCTAACCCAGAAATAGTGTTTCAGGTTAAGAACTTTGCTTCAAGATGAGAACAGAAATCGTGCTCCGGCGGCGCGGCAGAAGCAGGAGGCCCCATTAGCTAAAGTGGTGCTTCAGGTTAAGAACAGTTTCAGGTTAGGTACGGACCTCTGGAACAAATTACCGGTAAGTACTTAACCTGAGGTACCACTGTACATGAAAAAGATCTTTCAGGACCAGACCAATAGTCCACCAAAGAATGTCATGCCATCTCTAGCTGTGGCCAGAATCCAGCCATTTTCAGGTGCACTCACAAGCAGGCCATGGAGGAAGCAGCCTGCTCCAGTTTGAGCGAGCATCTAGAATGCTGAGGTAGGTTGCCTCTGGACCTGGAGGTTCCACATAAGCATCATAGCTGGCTGTTACTGAGAGGCCTCTGTACTCTGAATCTGCCTAATGCAGCTTTCCCCAATCAGGTGTCCTCCAAATCCAGCCATTTCTCTAGCTCAGTTGGTTAGGCGTATGGTGCTGATAATGTATGGGGCAACTGCATATTGCTGCATTGCAGTGGGCTGGACTAGATGATCCTTGGGATCCCTTCCAACTCTACAATTCTATGATTTCCATAAAATGTTTTGGCCCATTACAGCATGGCCATGCTGCCTGGGCTGATGGGATTTGTAGTCCAAAACTTTGCAGGGCAGGGGGGTTCCCACCCACGCGAAATTTTTTTGCATCCCAGTCAAAGTGAAACCCAGAAAATGTAAAGAAGGACCCTAAGCTTTCAAATCCAGGTCTCCCACAGAATCACTGTATTCATAAATGCAAACAGAAATTGACTAGGCAGTGGGTAAGAATAGGAAGGGGATTTTAATCCTTCAGTTACAGGAAACCTGTCTGTGAGGTTCCAACAGTGCTTTCATCATGTAGAACAAGGAAATCTGTATAAATATCTCACACATGAGACCCTGAGTCATCCATAGTACTTCTTGCTCAGAGAGGACACCATTTATCATGTGGGCTAGAAGGGGTATCTCCGCTTCTGTTGCTCAGCCATTTCAAAACACACACATTTAAGAGCCACAGGTTACCCTCATAAACCCCTAGGATGTCAAACCCAACTTACTTCCTCCCTTGAGAACATCACTAGGAGCCTGAGCACCTCTGAGCAACTAGATTCAGTATGCAACCTCTGGAATCCTCTGCGCTTGCTGGTGCCACTCTATGCGCCGTGGGAAGGGGATGTGGCCAACAGATGCCACGTAAATTCAAGAGCAGACGCAAAGCCCACATGAACTGAGTCACCTCCTCGTGGGCTATTTCAGTCTTTAGATGTCAGACAAGGCACTGCCAACTGACTGGGCATAATGGTGTCTAAGTCCTGCCCCTGACACCCAGATCATGAAGACAGCCTCCCTCCCTGCAGGATGGGGAACTCTGTCCCTTCCTAAGAAAGGGAAAGATAAACCTAAAAAGTAGACTCCCTGGTCCCAGAACAAGAACCCAACACAACGAGAGAGAGAGAGAGAGAGAGAGAGAGAGAGAGAGAGAGAGAGACCTGTGTCTCAGCTCCCAGAACCAGCAGATTCATTGCCCCGATCAGCAACTACATTGCAGAATGAGCCATGGACCAGGCATCAACCTTCACCCATCAAAGTCACCCACTGACAACTCTGCTATTACAATGGTTGCTCCCAACATCATTTTCTGAGTTCTCCAGGCCAGGGTTGGCAGAAGGCAGATGGGCACCCAGCGGTGGATCAGCAAGCATTTCCAATTCCCCATTATCCAACAAAATTACCCCTCCTCGAAAATATACTGCTGAAATGACAAAAACAGAGCATGTTGTAGAGACAAGGACATATGAAAGGGCTGTGGGCAATCTGCAGCCTTCCATAGGTTGCTGGACTACAGCTCCCAGGTCACCCCTGACTACTGGCCACATTGACTCTCGGGGCTGATGGGAGTTGGATTCTAACAACATCTATAGGGGCAATGGTCCCCTCCCTCTGCTGCAAGTTTCAGAGTAGCTGAATAAAACAGTTTCCAGAAAGGCATCCATGTTGCCCTGTAGCAGCAGACACAACTATGAAGCTTGTCATATTTTAACCAGAGATCTACCCTCCATCCAGGGACAATGATACTTCCCTTTCACAGGCCTTTCACCAACGTGGTGAGCTCTGGCTGTATCGGGCTGTATCGGACTACAACTCCCATCAGCCCCAGCCTGCAGAAAATGGGGCTGATGGGAGCTGTAGTCTGAAACAGTTGGCTGGCATCACCTTAGGGAAGGCAGCCTTAGATGCTAGGCCTGCCACAGCTTAACCTAAAAACAGCTCCTCACTAGCAACAAGCCACGTCACAGAAAACACCGCAACAGAGGGACAAGACCTCACAAAAAGCCCAGGTGCCAACTCAGTCCCCTTCGCCCCACCCTGGCCGCAAGATCAGCCAGAGCACTGGGGCTCATTCACCTGCTACGCAGTGCTCTTCTGCTTTCTACGAAAAACAAACAGGTCAGCTTCTACCCAAAATAAGAAATGGACCCAAATCTGAAACAATGGGACTCCAAGGCCAGGGAGAGAACATTTCAACACCTGCTCTTTGGAACTTCCTGTCTACTGAGATCACGCCGGCACCTTCACTGTACTTTTTTCGATTACTGCTAAAACATTCCTGTTTAAACAAGCCTATCCAGATGCTTAGAAAGCTGAGGTCATTTTAATCTGTTTTAGTATTTTAACTTTTGTATATTTTAAAGTATGGTTGTGATTTTTTTTTTTTAATTTGTTGTTTCTGTAAACCACTCTTTAAGAGTTTTTTTTGTTTTTTTGTTTTTTTTACAATCAAGCAATGAATAAATTTTATGAAATAAAGGAAGCAAATAAACCTTACCTACCTCTCAGAACCCTGAAAGGAGCCATTCTCCCACAGGGGTTTTTGGTTCTAGCACGATTCAACAGAACTTGAAGCCATCAAGCAGCTTGTAAAGGGCTTGAATGGAAATAATGGCTTCTAGTTTTGCTACAGACATTTATTAATTTGACACTGCTATCTCAGAAAAGCTGAGCTATAATATTTGAGCAGTTAGGGGTGATGCAGATCCTCTCTTTTGGAGGGGGTTGTTTAATAAATATATGACATTGAATTCACACAGGTGGCAAATCCCTTTGAAATATTTGTAAACAAGCAAGACCTTTTTCTTTTTTCCTGTTTCCTTCATTGTACAATATAAGTTGTGTTTTTATACCCTGTGTATCTCTGTATCAATTTCATTCACACATCTTTTATTTTTCTTTTGACTTTATTGTCAGAGGCTCCTTGAGTTGAACTTACATTATTTTGTTGTTAATGTTTGTTTTTCTCTTTGTGTGTTTTGCCTGTGTTAGGATACCCTGTGGACTTTTTGCATTTTGGTGCCCTCTTATCTCACTGCTCAACAACAACAAACTCATCTGCCTTCAACCAGCCAGTAGAGAATAATAACACTTCATGAATAAGATAGAGTGGACTTTAGACCACC
The DNA here is from genome assembly GCF_964106915.1 of Podarcis gaigeae. NCBI lineage: Eukaryota > Metazoa > Chordata > Lepidosauria > Squamata > Lacertidae > Podarcis > Podarcis gaigeae. Next base: position 57,666,836 of record NC_139684.1, on the reverse strand, counting down.
AAAGCTGTTGTCTAAACAACCTAACAAAAAAACTTGATAAATGAATCAAGACAAGACATCAGCAGAACACCGAGACCAAAATTTCATCTTTGTGGAATGCAGTTCATAGGAACCTGCTGCCTTTTTACCAAGTCATACAGCTGGTCCATGAAGCTCAATATTGTCCACACTGACTGACAGCAGCTGTTTCAGGCATAGGGGACATTCCCAGCCCTGCCTGGAGAGGATGCTAGGGGTGGAGGCTGGGACCTTTTGCCCGCAAACAACGAGCAATATTTCAGTTTGAAAATTCACATCATTACCCAAGAGTGTTTCAGCTTACCAAGTTACTGACTAAAGGTATTTCGGTTAGCCAGTTTGGAATTTGGCCTCCCTTCTCTCACTCGCTGTCACCCCCCTGACACCCTCCCCCTCCTCCCCTAGCAAATCTGCACAATGTTCAGCCATGAGTGCACAGCCCTGGAATCCAACCTCGCTTGGCTGCACCTCTCTGCTCCTGTAGACGTCATTCCCACACAGGCCAGCCACCCGCCTGCCCTCAGCCCTCCGGGATCTCTCCTGAGCTGTGTGGGAACTGGGGAAGGGGAAGAGGCAAGCACCGGCCCAGGTGACCTGCTGCTGCCAGCTGTTCAGGAGGACTTCTTCACCATTCTCTGCTCAACCTGACCCAACACTGGTACTCCTTCAACAGTTCCCACACCAGGGGTGAGGAACATTTTCCAACCCGAGGTCTCACATTCCCTTCTGAGCAACCTTATGATGGCCACATGACAGTGGCGGGCATGGCCAGAGGCAAAAGTGGGTGGAGCAACCAATGCAATTTTCAACCTGTGTACAGTATGCTAATTTCTACACCTACACACACACACACACACAAACAAACACACCCTATATCCTCATCAAGGCAAGCATGACACATTTATCGTAGTTCAAGGACACACTCAAGGCAGACCAAAACACTCAACGCAAGGCCAGTGGGAAGTGTGGATCTTTAGGCTGGATCTTTACAGATATAAAAAACGCTATGGAAAAATAAATGCTATTGGGGGGAGGGAGCTTCCAAGGCAATCCGCCATTGACTTTGGATTCCGCTCTGCAGCACAATCTGGTGTCACATTTATAATGTTATAAACTGACCTGTGTAGCTGAGTCCATAGAGAGGCCCAGAGGGCTGTATTTTGTCCCTGGGCCTAAAGTTGCCTACCCCCAGCTTTACACCACAGATGACTTTTCTAAATGCTATCCACTTCAGGGCACTCACCACAGGCACTAGAAAAAGCATGGCACAGGCTATTTTAGAGCCTCCATCATGTTCAGCTTCAACAGAAAAGTCTGTGGCTCACTCTGGATACTGAATGGAGTGGCTCTCAGCATCATCCTCTGCTCTAGCAGTTGGTTAAGATCAAGAATGACACTTTCTGGCAATTTCCATGGGGTCACCGTGCTAGTCCCTTGCAGCAAAATCACATGGACTTCAGTCCATCTCAGTGTAGGCCACAATAAGATGCCACAGGATACCCTGTTGGTTTTGCTTTCTGTTAAGGCTGTGATCACTGCTCCCCATTCTTTCCCTGCCTTCATGCTCTGCAGTTGCTTCCATGAAATTTGTACAAATGGCCTAGCTTTCTGGCCAATGCTTGTGGCTGAATTTGTGTTATTTCCAGTTTTACAGTTGTCATTTACTTTCCCGAAATTATTATTATTTAATTAAAATAATTACACTGAGCCGTGGGGATTATCACCATCCTCTTGAACTGACCCAGATGCCAACCTCATGACCCGCCTGGATTTCTACCTTTTGGCCATGCCTCTGGGTATATACCCGCCTATGCAGTCAGCAGTAAGGCATTTAGCACAAACACACATGGGTTACACCCTCCTGCAAGCACAGGCAAGCAGCAGGAGATGGATCAAGCCACGCATGCCCTCCCTGCTCCCAGCCGGCAGCCTTGAGAAAAGTCATGAAGAAAAGATGACATTTCTAGAGACAGTCGGGGACTCCACCCGGCTTCCCAGGCACCCCTCCTTCCATGGCTGTCACATCTCGCGGCTCCCCTTTGAAATGCCTTTCACTGCAGGTGAATCATAGGTGTTTACAGATACTGGCCAAAAGGCTTCCCGAGCCAACCATTCCCAACCTCGGGTCCCTGGATGTTGCCGAACCACAAGTCCCATCTGCAACCAGCTGTCATGGCCAAGGATCAGGGTTGATGGGAAATGTAGTCCACCAACATCCGGGCCCCCAAGCCTGGGAAAGGCAGTTCTAAGCAGTATATGCCAGTTTCAGCAATCTCCCCTCATGGCTTCTACTCTTTCTGGCCAAAAGGATCCCATCTAAACAAACAGCTGTGGTCAGGGGAAGTATCCACTCATATATCTAAGCAGCCCACAATTTGGAACTGCCCTTGGTAACCATGCAACTGTGATCAGCAGGATCCTAACCTTCCACTTGTCCCTGAGGCCAGGGATACCCCCAACTCCAGTGTAGAGTTAGAAAGTGAGGCTGGAGGCTGGAGGCACCTAGACAAGGGAGCAGCCAATCCCCCAGTTTTCCTCTCAGACTCAGAAATGGGGCAGGAGGCAAGGATTACCACACAGGTGTCAGGAGGATACCCGACCACAGCTGGGAGGGGCTCAGGCATGTCATACTAATAGGAGGGCAACAGTATACTCATCATGGCAGGCAAAAGCGTGGAAGCTCCTCAAAGTGCCCCCAAGTGTTTTTGACTCCAATTCCCACCAGCCCTAGCAACATGCGGCAGTGCTGGCTGAGGCTGATGGGAGTTGTAGTCTCAAACAGAGGGCTGGTGTACACAATGGCAGGACACCATACAGCTTGCAGCAGTTCAAAATATAGAAGGAATTTATATTAGAATACCACAAGTGAGAAGAGAGATGAGGGTCCCTTGCTAGCAGAGCAGGAGAGCCTCTTCCTTCTGAGTAACCACCAGACTTTAAGCCTCCTTAAGGGCATCAAGGGTAAATGTTTAACTCCCAAAGAATTTTCTGAGAATCGGTTTCGAACAGGCTCTCAATTCCAACAGCCTGAGAGGAAGCAGGCCTTTCCAACCCTCATACAGAAGCAGAAAAATATTTTTCAAGACACCACACAAGGACACTCTCTCCTTCCTTCTTTCTCTCTCTCCCTGAGACACACACACTCACATCAATCCTTGGAACAGGCCAGTACCCTGTCAGCTGTCCAACAGGCTTTTCACATACAAATATGAACTCTGAGGAACCCTGGTGGGGAACTTACTGGAATCAAGGATTCAAAAGCTCAAGTCAATTCCTCTTTTCAGCAGCCACTTCACACCAAAAGATTAATTCTGATTGCACACTGAAAGGAGAGGCTTCCTTTTCATCATGGATCTACAATGGTGCTTAGGAACGCAATTAGCCATATGCTGGATGGATAGGAGGTATTTTGAGGGGAGACAGTGACATTGTGACTCCCCTATGGGATATGCATTTGGGAGTCCCTCCCAAAAAACTATCCAAGATGTTCCCCAAGTTTAGCGGGCATTGGTTGTGTGGTAGTGTGGGTGGGACTTCTCCTGAAAACGGAACACAACACAAATCTGATTTTGCATTTTTAAAGGATTCCTAGAATGGTGATTCTTGAGAATGCAAAGTTACAAAAGAGCAAGTAATTCTAAGAAAGTCTTAATGTTCTTTGCCTATACAATGAAAGTAGGTGCTGCATGTTGCACCATTGCACTTCTGTAACCATCCTGCCCAAATTCAAAATAAGTAGATCTAAAAGAACAAAGTCTCTTGAGTATCATCAAGGCAGAGGAGAAAGGAGGCAGACCTACAGCTGGGCAGCAATTACCTTTTTAGCATGTTATGGCTGAAGTCGTGTGTGTACCTCTTTGTATCCTTTTGATCCAATAGGGGAGATTAACCTTATCTGCATCATAATCCTCCAGGGATCAGAGGAACACAAAGTAAGATGACAATTTAAAACCTTCGGGACCTTTTCAAAACAAGCACAGTTGGCTCAAAGAGGAGTGACTATCTCTGCCTGTTAATGAGGTGGATTTTTCCACAAGGTGATCTAGCCAGTGAACTTGGAGGGTTAAAGACCAATAATAGTGCAGCCTGGCTTACTTGCTTCAATCCTCGGGCACTCTCTACTCTGCAGATAACTAGGTGCGGGTATCAGACACTGCCGTGCTGGGTTTCCCTGTGTTACTCTAAAGTGGGGGGGATATGAGAGTAAGCAGACTTCTTTTGGGATCTCCACCTTCCTGCCCCCAAGGCTTAGTGCTCCATATTCCTCAAGACACATTGTTTTTGAGATCATACAACTCTTGCCACACACCTACCACACATCCAGCTTTCCTTTTGGCCCCCAGCCCTGGCCTACTACTCACTTCTGTTTACACAGGGCTTCCCATGTGCAAGCTTCATTGTGCTTCCCCTCCACTGTGCAAAAGTTGGTAACTATTATTCCCATTATGCAGATGGAGATCAAAGTCTAAGGCAGGCCAAGGCTGAGGAGCCAAAGACCTAGCTGTGTGTGCTGCCTGTCTATTACCAGCACAGTGCCTGATACAGCAACTCTTTGCCTTCCAGATGTTTTGAACCACAACTCCCAGCAGCCCCCATCAATGGGCAAAGGTTGCAGAGATATATCCACAGCAGCTCATAGTAAAGGTAAAGAGACTCCTGACCATTAGGTCCAGTCGTGACCGACTCTGGGGTTGCGGTGCTCATCTCGCTTTACTGGCCGAGGGAGCCGGCATCCAGCTTCCAGGTCATGTGGCCAGCATGACTAAGCCACTTCTGGCAAACCAGAGCAGCACACGGAAACGCCGTTTGCCTTCCTGCTGGAGCGGTACCTATTTATCTACTTGCACTTTGACGTGCTTTCGAACTGCTAGGTTGGCAGGAGCAGGGACCAAGCAACGGGAGCTCACCCCGTCGCGGGGATTCGAACTGCCGACCTTCTGATCGGCAAGTTCTAGGCTCTGTGGTTTAACCCACAGCACCATCTGCATCCCAGCAGCTCATACTTGGCTGCAAAAGAGAGAGATCTTGTGGGCTTGTTGTAGTCCTGGCTTTGGGCCCTCATCTAGGTTGCTGCTTCTTGGGACATCTCGCATACCACATGCCTTTCCAGAGACACCTGTGTGAAGCGTGTGCCACAGAAGCACCAAAAATCTAAGCTCCCTTTGCCTGAGCACTGGAAGGATGGGGAAAAAAAGAGAGTAGGGAACAAACAGGTGTCGGCGGGCAGAGAAGGTGCCCTGGTTCACCTTGTCCAGCTGAAAAGAAAAGGAAAGGCAGGTTCTGCTGGTGCAGGAAGAGATAAGAGGGCTCAGCTGTGATTGAGGCACAAACAGGAGGCCTCTTTGCTTCCCATCCCACCCCCAAAAAGTAAACAGCCCAATGCAGTTGTGGCAACACCAGCACCTTGAGGAAGTTTTTAGCATTCTCCTGAGAGGGGAAAGAAAGAGGCTCCAGGTTAAACCCTTGGCTGCAGATCCCCAGGCATACAAAGGAAGCCAGTCAAAGATAGTCCTTGGATCTCCAGGACAACGGCTGGCTGTCAAAGGACCGCAGGGACTTCCAGGCGCAGTATGGTGGATTGTGCTCCTCTCATGATTTTTGGCAATGCTCACAGAAGCCTTTTTCTCACGCTCACCACAGCCTGGCCAAACTGAAAAGCTCAGAGTGGAAAAATTGGCAAAGCTGGAGGCACCGCTTGTGCCGGCAGCCTCTTAATCTCCCCAAGGCCTGACCGACTTCATTATGCAGCCTTTGTTTACGCCCATCTTTTTTCACTGGAGGTTCCAACCCTGACAGTGCAGGAAAATTCATCAGCTAGCAGGAATCAGGCCTGCAAGGGAGAACCACAATTAGGGATCAGAGCTTTCCCTCTCTATTATACACGATCTGAAGCCAGGTATCTGACAGGACGATAGGGTTCCAGTTTGCGGAATCTGAAGCAACACACCTTTTGCTACATCCCGATAATACTGTGTGACACCAACACGTCCACCCCCAACTCCCACACCACAAAGACAACATCACTGAAGTGTCGGGGGGGGGGGAGCTGATGGAGGAGAGAACACAAAGAGCTTGAAGGATTTGCCGAAGATCTCAGAAACAGAGCTGCTTTCTTCCAGGAGGAAATTCCACATCCACACTATACATAAGGATTAATGAGAAATGGACCTTTGCCAGGGGAAAGGCGGGAGAAAGAAACTGAGGCCTGTCCCTTGAAGAATGAAGTAACTAGTAAACTTGGTGGTGGGGGGTGGGGGGTGGGATAGCATTTTAGGGCCATGTCATACAAGACAATTTCTTATGAGGGTATTTTCACACAGTAAGACAGTGTAACCAGTAACCTCTGGTTAAGATCTTAATTCGTTCTGGAGGTCCATTCTAATCTGAAACTGTTCTTAACCTGAAGCACCACTTTAGCTAATGGGGCCTCCCGCTGCCGCCAGAGCACGATTTCTGTTCTCATCCTGAAGCAAAGTTCTTAACCTGAGGTACTATTTCTGGGTCAGCAGAGTCTGTAACCTGAAGCATTTGTAACCCGAGGTACCACTGTATACACTGTAGTATGTGAGAGAGAACTCAGGAGCAGGGCTCACTCCACTGGTTCTGCTGTGACAGGCCAGCCCCACCAGCCTCTTCCTCCTTCCTCTTCACTGTCATGGGGGGGGGCAGTCATTCCATAAGACTGGTGGGAGGGGGAAGGGGCAGAATGGGGAGACAAGAAGCAAAAAGGCTCATTTCATCAGCTTTGCTGGAGGGCCAGTTCCATCAGGCACCTCTTGCCCCCTGAACTCTGCCAACTGGTCAATATAAGAACAGCTGTGTAGAAAGTGGTGCCCAAGTTTTTTATTTTCCTCTTCCCTCCCTCTCCCTTTTGCTTTGCATGTCATTTTTTGTTTTTTTTTATGGCAAGCCTCTGATAGGGAAATGTTTTTTTTAATTGTATGTAATTCACCTTGGGAGCCTTTTTGGCTGAAGAGCTATGGTACAAATGCTCTAAATAAATAATAATGTATTTCCACTGAATTCAACAGCAGCTTTCCACTTTGTCGGCATATCACACTTTGGGGGAGACACACATGGTTTTCTTACTATAAACTTGTCTAGCGATTATAAACCTGTCTAGCGATGAAGTGGCTCTTGGGATCCCGCCTGGCAGAGCTATCCTGTGATTGTACCTGCCAAACTGACTAAGTCTGTGAGACTTCAGTAGAGCATGAGAGTCTTAACCTTAGGAACATGGGTTCAAACCCCATGTTGAGTGAAAGATTCCTGCATTGCAAGGGGTTGGACTAGATGAACCTTGTGGTCCCAACGCCACATTTTTCTTTACTTAATAGTAACATACTAACTACAAATTGCTCTCTTCCCCAAGGAGGCTTGCCTGCTAGCCCATGCATGAATGAAGTCCATAGTTCAAGCCATTCATTTCAGGAATAGCATTTGGAAATGCATTCTTCTTTATTTCAGGTTTACTTCCCCAGAACTGCCACCAGAGAGCCCTGCCTACTACAGGAAGTCTGAAGGTAACTCACTCTCTTTTATGGGACCAACATTGAGCCAACTTTTACCAAAGCCACTTTGGGTAGGGGGTCCTGCCCATGGGCATAGCTGGGGGGTGGGCTGTGAGTGGCATCTGCCCCTCCTAGATCAGGTAAAACAATAGAAATACTTAACTAACTGACCAATCACATCGGTCCTGACCCCAACAACAAAAATCCATTGTCCTGCCCCAATTTCACAGCATCCTGCAGTTTGCACAGTGGCAATGCCAACATCCCCACCCCTTAAAAAAATGCCAGGAAGAAGCTTGGCCCTTGTGCTTCACTGCAAACAGAGCACATTTCTGCTTTTGTGTTTATGAAGGGTTTTGCTTCAAGGCCCTCAAGGAAGGAGGCTTCTCTTCAGTTCCAGCAGGAAGCCTCCATTGGCAGCTCCTCTCTCTACAGAAGCATGGCAAGACAAGGGCAGAGAGAAGGAGCACTGATGTAAACATGAATGTATCACTACTCTGCTCCTGCCAGCCCAGGCAGATCCCTACACCCTACAGCTCCTCTGCCTCCACGGCTTCCAGAGTGCCCGAGGGGAGCTGCTGCTGAAATGGCATTCCAAAAATGTGCCAGCTGTGAAGCTCCAGCAGATGCCTGACAAGTGCCCACGTGCGCACTCACTGCTTTTGTGCAACTGCCCTGCACATCAGCAACACAGCTGGCAGCCAGCTCCCCTCTGCACTGAAGATGGGGCCTCTAGGATTGATTCACATGGACCAAAACTCCGGTTCATAGAATCACAGAATTGCAGAGTTGGAAGGGACCCCCCAAATGATCATCTAGTCCAACCCGCTGCAATGCAGGAATCACTGAAAGATGGGCATCCAACCAGTTTAAAAACCTTCAGTGGAGGAAAGTCCACCACCTTCTGAGGAAGTCCATCCACTGTTGAACAGCTCTTACCGTCTGCCTAATGTTCAGTAGGATTCTCCTTTCCTGTCATTTTGCTCGATCTTTCATGTGTGAGTCACTCAAATGATATTGGTGGTTCAAGACTGACAAGAGAAAATCCTGCTCCCCAGAGGCTCTCCTGTCCCCTCTCCCCCCCCCAGCACTGCAAGCTCCTTGCAGGCAGATACCCTTTCCCCCCTTTCTTAACTCATGCTACTCTAAAAAGTACATTGACGGCACTGTACAAACAGTTTTTGAAAATCACCCTGAACATTTAAAAAAGTGGGGTGGGGAGGTTGATAGTGGAAACTAAGACACAATGAATGGAGAAGAGGAGGGCAGTTTTGGTAACAGAGCAGAGAAACAAGGGAGTCATGGAGGCAGACAGGAATGAAGACCTCTGTGTTGGCCAACAGAGAAAGAGGAAACTTCGGAAGCAGGCGGCAAGGAGCAGACGTGGGCTGCTCGCAAAAGGTGTGCATGTGAGGGTGTGTGTGGAGATGTTTTGGATGCAGAAAGACGCCCCCACCCATCCACAGCACCGCCACAGAAAAGGAACTTTGGAAGCAGAAAAGGCAAACAAGAAAATTGGGGGGGGGGGTGAGAATTCAGAAAGAAAAGAGACGTGCAGACTGACAGAGAATTAATTAAGTCCTGAGAAAAAAGGCAGCGAGGCCAGACCTTTTGTGAAGTTCTCAGAGGCCTCGAACCCCAAGCAACTAATCGCTGTTTATAGCAGAGCCCTGGAAGCTGCCAGCTTGTGGGGGTTCCCCAGGGGGAGGGCACCAGACATGATGGCAGGCCAGAGGCCCTTCTAGATTTATGTGAAAAGGAAGGAGCGCCTCCCATGAAGGCACAACCAACTGAGGAGCGGGGGGGGGGGGGAGAGAGAGAGATGCTGCCTCACCTGGGAGACCAGGGCAAAAGGAGGATAAGCTGGAAAAGGGGGGCGTGACCCAGGAGAATGGGTCCCTTGGCTCTGTGTGGGCACACAGCATTGCCAAAAGCAGGACAAATTGAGCAGCTGCAGTGCTGCTTGCATACAGCAGCTTCTCCCCACCCTTGAACTTGCTTAAAAAGCAACCATGGACTTTTAAGGCAATGCAAAGCCACCCTAATATACAGCCAGACGCCTGCAAGAAAGCGCCCCAGGTCACCATCCTCATTGACAACAACTAGGCCAAGGGACCAGCTGTAGCTTCATCAAAAGGGGTTGTGATTGATATACGGAGAGGGATAGAGATATAACTGCCTATTAGCAGTGCTGTTTTTCTAGAAAAAGAGGTTCTGGAACTCACCATGAACACCTCCCTTGCTCTCTTATAATGGCAATGGTGCCCACCTAAGAGGTGCAAGAACTGAGTTCCAGTTGATAAAAAGCCCTGCCTATTAGTGATGTCAGATAAAATGGAACCTCCACAGACAGGAGCAGTATAGCTCTGAATACCCAGATGTTGAGGGCAAACATGAGATGGCCACCAGCTGCACACCCTCCTGGAGATGATTCCCACAGGTGGGGTTGGTAGCCTCCATCCCCCCAGCCTAAGCTCATGCAGGTGGCAGAAAGCAAGAAAAAGCCACCCACCTTTGCATCTGGCCCCACCTGCAGCTGAAACCCCATAAGAAATGTAGCCCTCTCCACAAGGTCAGCAGCCCAGCCATGCTCCACAACAACCAATGTTTCTGTGAATATGCCGGTACACTTCTGTGAAACACAGAAGTGTCTCACTGCAGGCTCAGTGTCCATCTGAAGACCTGGACAAACTGGAGAGTGACTCTGGAGGCCGTTTGCTGCTTTCCCCTGACACGGGTGGGCTGGAATCTGCTTGTGGCCCCTGCATGTGGACTGGATTTTTATTGGAAGTATGGGGGCAGCCTCGGCTGTGCATGGGACCTTATGAACCCATAAATCCTTCTGCTTCACTGAGCCCCCTCAATTCCCCTCTTCTCAAGCGTCCGGGTGCTTTCAAGGAATCCCCTTCAAACACTCTCCAACCTTCCCACAGCAGCTTAGGAAACAGGAAAGAAGAAGAAAAATAGAGGAGTGGGGGGAGAGAGAGAAAGCAGCCTTGAATGAGGGAGTGAAAAAGGCCCTTTTTGCCAGTTGAACAAAAGCTGCGGTGTCTTCACAAACAAGCCTGTTATTCTAACACCAAACCCAGAGGCTACTTGGCAGAGATGGGAAATATGAAAATGTTAGGCTTGTGGGAACCATCCACACTGCGTCTTTTTCTGCTATACTGGGCCTTTTCCGAGTGTATTTTTGTAACATCTTCCACGCAGGCAGGCCACCCACTTCCAACACAAACACCACTCAAGTGAGTCAAAAATCACTCCAAGGGGCCTGCGGATGCATGCTGTTCTGGTCCAGCAGCTGCTCTGAGACAGTGGCTAGAACAGCTCTGATGCCCTCCAGCCTTTCCAGCCGACACATGCCCCTCCAGGTGTTTTGGACTACAACTCCCATAAGGAGGACCCAAGGGAACAGCACTCTGCCCCCCCCCCCCCCGCAATTCCCAGCTACTGGTATACAAGGGCATAGTACCTCTGGCAGCAGCGGCAGAATGTAGCCACCCTGGCTAGGACCCATGGATAGCCTGACCCTCCAGGAATTCGCAGAAATCAGAGGAAATAAAAAACCCCACCAGGGTTTTTCCCCCTGCAATCATCTTTCTACATGCCATGCTGAGAAAAGGTAAACTCAAGAGGTCATTCTTGGTAGACCTCAGAGATTGCAATCATGTAAGGAAGAGAAGCAGGAGGTGGCCTTCTCAGTGCACAGATCTTGCTCCCAAAGCAAACATTGTATGGAGAAGGATCCTGTTAATGAATCCACTGTGGGAATGTGAGGGAAGAGCAAGTAGTTAGGCCAACTGCAGATAAGAAATAAATAATAATTTTATGATTTATACCCCACCCATCTGGCTGGGTTTCCCCAGCCACCCTGGGCGGCTTACAATTATTTGGATTTGCATTACACTGCCGAGTTAAGTCAGTGCAATTGAGTCAATGGTAGGTAATAATGAACACACCATGCGTACAATGGCTACAGTCTGCATTGTGACGACTATGCAGGTTAACTGCCCCAACCATTCAGACCTCACGGGTGGGCCTGCAGGCTTAAAGCGCCAGGCTCCACACTTCCCCAGCCGAGGGCGAGGCACTGAAATTGAGGGTTGTTAGGCTGCAATCCTCTCTCAAAAGAGGCCTTGCCATGGTGAGACAATGGGAGGACCCTTGAAATAAGAAGGAAGGCAACTTGGCATGACAAAAGCTCACATTTGAGAACCTGGGCAGTAGTCCTTGAAGGCCTCCTGCTGCGATAAAATAAATCGGTTTGTCAGAGGGATTCTCCTTGCTGTTTTAGCGACTGGCGCGGAAGATGTGGAGCATGAAAACCCTGCGCGTGTCTGGCCAAGTTCTAATTTGAACAGCTGAACGAATTCTCATTTGGTTTTGCTAGACAGATCCAGCTGCAGCAGCACCATTGCTTCTGCCTGTGTCCCTGCATGGATTCCGTGTGTGTGTGTAGGGGGGAGGGAGGGAGAGATTTTTGGATGCAAACAGAAAGCGTGTTTATGCAAACAGAAACCTCCACCATTCATCTTCCGGCTCATGTGGAAATCCCCCTCACCTCACTTCCCTCCTAATCAAGCACATTCACCAGAAACTCGGCTCGTTTCATGGAAACTTTTAAAGGGGCATTTTGCCCCCCACTTGTTACACTAGAGTCTCCCCACTCTATTCCCTATTCCCCTCAATGCAACCTTGAAAGTCACAAGGCAGCAATCAGGAATTTGCGATCATCAAAATGCAAAGAAGGATCAGTATTCTGTTCCCTGGAGGGTTGCTCTCCTGTCTTAAAACCTATTTGCCCATTAGAAACCAAATTAAATCATGCAAATGCTAGCATGTCTTTGCTTAGTTTGGGTCCAGGCTAGCTTCCCCAAGCTGGTGCCCTCCAGTGGCTTTGGACTACAGCTCTCCTTAGCCCCAGATGACATGGACCTGCTCCCTTTAGCCCCAGCATCGTATGGCCATATAACTCAAGGCAGTTGGAGAGCACCAGGTTGGGGAAGAAGCCTGATATAAGCACAAAGAGGCTACCAAACATTACAAGGAGCTTGTTCATGCAGCCCAGCAAATGCAGTTCTGGCCATGTGAAGCCAGGCAAGGGGATTTCAAAAACTGACACCACGGCCAAGAAGGCTGTGCACCTTGTGAAATCCTGCCAAGCATGGGTAAATAAATTGCTCATACTAGCCAGAAGCAAACTTTGAGACTGGAGCTTTCTAGTACTTGGTGGGAGGCAAATGGCCCTTCAGGTCTGCTGAGTAAGATGATCAGGAAGCCTGGAGCACAGTCTGCCCAGCCCAAAATAGCAATAAAGCTCTGGTGGAACAGGAGCCCAGGAGCCAGAGTGTGACCCCCTAGCCACCCTGGTTCAAAAAGTAGGTATGGGGACAGTTTTATAAATGTCTTGTTGGTGCTGCTACTGACACACAGCAGGGCATTCTTGGTGGTGTCTCCCCGCTTGTGGAAATCTCTCCCTGGTGAGGTGACAGTCTGCCACGTTATTCGTGTTCATCCACACATTTGATGGCTGAATGATACCTGTTCCGTGCAACCTTGAAATTATTACCTGCGAGGATACGTGGCTGTTTAACAATATTTTGAGATGTTCTTAACATTTTCAAACATTTCAAATTTTTTTTTATTTATTGCATTGATTTGACTCTTGGTTGTTTGTCCACCGTGGCTCCCTTTTAGAGGAAAACTGGGATAGAATTTTAAAATAAAGTTTTTTGTGTGGTTTTTTTTGTAATAATTTTTATTACATTTTCCATTTCCCCCTCAAAATTACATTATAACATATATCATAATTCACTAATCCCAAATAGTCCCTCCCCTCCCTCCCCTCAGACTTCCCTTAACCTCCTTTTCTAGTTTATTTTAACACAGTATCAAATCCTGATTATTTCCTTTCCATTGTAATCTTATAACTTATATAAATTTTGTTATTTGTAAATGTTTACTCAAAACCTGCTAATGAGTACAATTCTTTGCATTGTTTCTGTAGGTAATTTTAAAATAAAGTTAAACACACACACACACACACACGCCTTACACCCATGCTCTCCCAACCATCCTTATAAAACAGCCCTACAAGGTAGGCCAATGCTGGTATCCCCAGGCTGCAGCAAAAGTGTGTGGGGAGCCGAGCCTGAGAGGGAAAGGGGCTTGGCTAAAACCACCAAGCAAGCTCAAAATAGGAATTTTACCAGCTTGCTCTGGCAGGAAGTCCCCAGGCTCCATCTGCTCTCAGGTGGCCTTTGTGCCCCCAGGAGACTTTAAAAAGCCTCCAACTTTCATTTTGGAGTGAGGAAGGAAAGATGAAACTTCAACCACAGGCCATCAAGAAATACCGTATTTTTCGCTCTATAAGACGCACCAGACCACAAGACGCAACTAGTTTTTGGAGGAGGAAAACAAGAGAAAAAAAATTCTGAATCTCAGAAGCCAGAACAGCAAGAGGGATCGCTGCGCAGTGAAAGCAGCGATCCCTCTTGCTGTTCTGGCTTCTGGGATAGCTGCGCAGCCTGCATTCGCTCCATAAGACGCACACACATTTCCCCTTACTTTTTAGGAGGGAAAAAGTGAGTCTTATAGAGCAAAAAATACGGTACTTAGGACTACACCCACCCACCCTGACCCTTGCAGTTTCCCACCCATCTCCACAAGGTAGCACTGGGATCTGCAAAGGATCGTGCCCCTTGCCCCAGGGGTGGGGGTGGGGGTAGAAAAGCCTCAAGGCGCCTACACACACACACACACACACACACACACACACACACACAGTCATAGCTCAGGCTGTCTTATCATATACAGACACCTTGAGCGGCCCCAACTGCTTCCAATTCAAGGAAATTAACACATGACTGGGCAAAAAAGCAAAAATACGGAAAATAAACACTGGAAGTGGGGGACTGGAGGTGGCATCTTGAGCCCTGCCTACCCCCAGATGCCACCTGATGGCGCCCCCGGGGCCAGGATTCAAGCAGCCAATTCCTCCTAGCTCCTGTCTTTAACCATGTCGTTTGAAAGCAGTTTGCTGCAAATAGCACCTTCAGAGGTGATTTCCAGCAGGAAAGTGGCACTGAGAATGGGGGGCAGGGAAGAGAGTCATGCTCTCCTCCTGGTCATGATCTGGAATTTGTGGTGCACACAGAGCTTTTGCTGACAGAGAGTGGCTGGTTTTAAGCAGACTTTTTAGGCACAGGGTTAGCACAACATGCAGCTTTGCTTAGACAAGACTGTTTCTGCAGCTCATGGAACATGAATTCTTCCTCTTTCCTGGCACACCTCTGTAGTCTCTGGTCAAATGTGCTTTGCAGGTTTCGGTTGTACTCCAAAAACCTGCAAGACCTGTTCACCCAGGCAGGACACCAAGGGGGTGGAGAGAGAGTTCAGAAGTAAGGCCAGAAGGAACAATGCCTTCATTAGAGCACCTCTAACTCCTGAGAACTGGTGATCGCTCTCAAGCCTTGGCAGAAAAGTCAGCCTTCTAAGGCTGTCTATGGCAGACTTTATCAGAACAGACTTTCTTACACCTTTCTCCTCTTCCCTGTAGCACAAGAGGTTTGAGTTTGGTTGCACCCAATGGTTAGAGCAGAGGCCGGCAACCTAAGGCCCATGGGCCAGTCCCGGCCCATGAGCCTTCCTGGAACTGGCCCACGGCCATTCCGTGGATCGGCATGGGGATTCGGTGCTTTTTTCCCTTTTGTTTCTTGCCGCGGAGACCGACTTCCGGGTCAGAAGAGCGCCGGAAATAGCGTGTGCACACATGAGCGTACATATGCATGCATATACACTATTTCCAGCACACTTCCGGGACGGAGGAGCACCCATGCACATGTGCACACATTATTTTCGGTGCTCTTCCAACCTGGAAGAGCACCAGAAATAGCTTGAGTGCATAGGCGCGCACGCTCCGGCCCACCGAGAGGTCTGCAGGGGAGTAGATCAGACCGGCCTCAAAAAACACTGCCGACCCCTGGGTTAGAGTCTCGGACTAGGACCTGGGAGACCAGGGTTCAAATCCCCACTTGGCCATGAAGCTCCCTGGGTGACCTTGGGGGCCAGATACCATCTCTCAGGCTAACCTACCTCGTAGGGTTGTTGTATTGAGGAGAACCACATACACCACACCTTGAGTTCTTCAGAGAAAAAGGTAGAATATAAATTGCAATAAATAAGTAACTTGAAACAGATACCCTGGGAAAACACTTTAACCATCTATTTCAGGGAAGCTGAAGGGTGGTGAAGGTCTTGGGCAAGCGGCAAGGACAAGATCTCAAATAATGTTCTTACATTCAGAGCCTGAAAGAAGCCAGCCCTGTTTTGCTAGCCAAATCAGTCCAAGCAACATGGACACTCCCTAGCAGGTATGATTTCGGGGAACGCCCAGATTCAGTAAATACACGGCCACTAAGGAGTCAGAGGACCAGATAAATCCCATCCTAAGACACAGTTATCCACCTTGGGCAGACATTAGCATCGTCTTGGGTCAGGAGACTGGGTTTTGAGCGTATCTTTAGGGAAACAGGCACGGGGACATATGGCATGGGGCAGATGGTGTTTTCATCACCAGACAATGATACTGCATTCAGAATGGTGACCCCAAAACAGCAAAAAGGCAGGGAGGGGGCACGCTGCTTGTGCTTCAGCCCAATTTCTGCCACTTAACCCACTTTACTGCATCAACATCTGGCTCACACTCCAGAGAGACTCCAGTGGAAAGCTACTGGTTACATGTCCAATTATGACACACAGCTGCAGCCTCAAGGCAGAAGCAAGGACCCCACAGAAACTCAAGGAAGCAAAGGCCATTTCTAAAAAGCGCTTTTGAGGACAGAGAACGCACCTAGAAGTTAACAAAAGGAGAAAACACACCGTAAAACAATATAACCCATGGTATAAAACACTCAAGACCAGGGATCAGCAAACTTTTTCAGCAGGGGGCCGGTCCACTATCCCTCAAACCTTGTGGGGGGCCAGACTATATTTTGGGGAAAAAATAATGAACGAATTCTTATGCCCCACAAATAACCCAGAGATGCATTTTAAATAAAAGGACACATTCTACTCATGTAAAAACACGCTGGTTCCCAGACCGTCCGCAGGCCGGATTTAGAAGGTGATTGGGTCAGACGTTGTGGGACTTCCACTGCCATCTGCCCCTGCCGACAGGAGATGATGGGAGTTGTAGTCCAGTAGCATCCAGAGGGCACCTGGTTGGCACAGGCTGGTGTCATTAACACTGGCCAATCCCCACCCCTGAAACTCACACACAGAAGGTCAGGTAAGAAAATGCCAAGGGGCTGCTGCTCCTTAATGGAGAACAAAGCTTCAGAGCTATGAAGCAGGGCTTCTCCCTCTACTCATCCCCCAGAAACACACCTTTGCCACCTGAATGGTGTTCATGAACGAACCTTCAGTAGTCGAGGGCAGTTGTTTTCTGAGACTGCTTTAGGGCAGATAGACTGAAGGAAGCCATCTTCCGTAGGAAGGCTTAGCCAGAAGCATTTTAAGGGTCCAAAGCTTTCCTGGACAATGGCCCAGGAACACAGGGGAGGAAAAGTGGTCCAGGAACCTTGGCTACTGGAACTTTGCCTGCTGGAAAACAACAAGCCAGCTGGGGAGAAGGTGAAACCCACATCTGGGGAGACAATGCCATAATAAAATCTTGGTCAAAAGAGCTTCTCCCTCCACGTGAGCTAATCAGGAAGCCACTGGGCACTCTGCACAGGGTGTGTGCATGTGTGTGTGTGTCTGTTCAAGAGCAGTGACCGTCATGGCTGCTGCCCATCAAAACTTGAGGCAGGAAATTTCTCCTGGAAAGCTCAGTGACCTACATTAGCAATGTGACTTCCAGCCTAAGGGAACAAATAAGACAATTAACAGGAGGGCTTTGCTTCTGCGAGGACCCTCTGGGGAATGAAGGGGAGGGAACACTGCTGACTCAGCATGGATCAAAATGGGAATATTCCTATTGTTATTCATTCAAATGCAAGCTCCCACATAACTGGCCAAAAGCCCCCATAATGGCTTACGTGACAAAAATCAATAACAGAGACACATGGGTTCAGAAATCCCCACGCAGCCATGAAGCTCCCTGGGTGACCATTGGCCAGGTTCCTGCCTCTCCACCTAACCTACCTCAAAGGGTTGTTGTACGAATCAGAGACAGAATTATGTACACTGCCCTCAGCTCTTTGAAAGTCCCACGCCATAAACTAAAATGAAGTATACCAATTACAACGTATTTGTCCTAATGTATTATTAAAGTACAGTTTTGGCAGTTTAAAAGACGCAGAGCGACTGGAGGGCAGAATAAAAAAAAACTCTATACTGAAAAAAGAAATTAACGTTGAGATAATTATTTATTTCATTTCCTTCCATTTATAAACCCATTCTTCATTGTTTTAACGATCCTAGGATTGTTATAACATGAAACAAATAACAATGACTGTTGCAAAAAGAAACCAATCCAACACATCAGATAAAAATTACTAAAGCATTATCATAATGATATAGTTGCTATGTATTATAGCAGGTTTTTAATACAGTAACAAACCTTATTACAACTCCACCCAGAACCCTGGACATCTTTAGCCAGTGCCAAAAAACCAAGGAATGTGGGAAGTAGACACACCGCAAGAGGGAAGGGCCTTCCAGGGATGGGGTGCCACCACCAAAAAGGTCTTTCCCCACATTTTCACACAGCATTGTTCACCTGATAGGAGGACAACTATAAGAACCTCTAGTACCAAACTTAAAGCCTGGGCAAGTGGAGGAGGGGAAGGGGGTTCCTTCAGAAATTTGCAGCTGACTCAACATTGAACTGGGCTTGGAAATGTATAGGCAGATTTTTCCGAACAGACCTCATGGTGACAAAAAGAGCACTCCACACAGGCTCAAAGGTGTTTTCTCCATTCCACCCATCTGCAGGATAGATGGATGGTGTTTTATTTTGTTAAGTTTTATTTATATCCCACCCTTCATAAGCAGCCCAGGACAGGTTATTCTAAGTATCCAGGTTCTAACATTAGATTCTAAGACACATCTTCCTTCAATCCAGTTAAGAAGTGTATCACATTTCGCAAGGGCCTCACGTACAAAAAGAATCATATCAGCAAAATACTTTTATGGGATCATAACATCACGGTAAAGTAATCCAAACAGCATCTGTGGATCATTCTCCCCCCTCCCACACGCGACCCATTCATGTGACCCACCAGGGGGTACCAAATCTGTGGAACGTTGTGATCCAGTCTCCATCCCATGCATTCAGTATGTCATGTGGGGCTAGAAAGAGGCCACATCAAAAGTGCAAAATTTACCATGTTATTTTACCTTGCCCATCTGGCTGGGTTGCCCCAGCACATCATTCAACCTGGAAGCCATGAGCCCCAGCCTACCAGGGCTGCCTGTAGTTTCTCAAGTGATGAGAAAGTATTCTGCACACACTCAGAGGTTCTGCAGCTAAGTTCTAAGTTTCAGACATAAAAGCTAACATTCTAAGGTAACTCTGGGGCTGTAGCAGAGCTTGATTTAAGCTCCATGCGTCATATTGATTAAGCACAGCAGTTGCTTCATTCTTGGCACCAGTGTCAAGTAGAATCCATCCCTAATTGCCCAACTCAGCCTGTAGGATTGCTGCCCAACACCCTGAAAGCTGCAAGTAAATCAGGAATTCAGAATTCATGCACCAGGTTTTATTTCATTTCATTGTGAAGAAGTTGCACAGAGTAGCTGGAGCAACCCAATAAATTGTTGGTTGGATTTGAACACAAGTCTAGAAGACTAACAGGCTAGTTGAGGCACTAGCATTTGTATCTTAGCCCCCTCTCTGACGCACGCACTGAAGGGTTACCTGCCAAGGGTTACCTGTCAGGGTACATGATAAACAGGGCAGTGAGGTAGCCATGAAACACCAAGGTCTGTCCCATCTGCATGCAGAGGCCAAAGAGATACAAAATGAAAACTAATGAAGTCCTTGCAGGACAGCCACCTCTGGCAATAGCACAGCAAAAACAGTTACAACCAAACATCTAAAAGGAAGACAGTTACTTTGATGCTCCAGTGACCAGAGTCCAAATTCAACAGAATCAACTTTGCTACCAAATACCACAGTTCTGGGCTGCAATCTCTTTGAAGGCCTTTTGCAGAAATGTGGGGAAGCTGTGACATTGACAGCAACAGCACTGCAGGCATGTGAACATTTGTTTATTTCATGAAATTTGTACACTGCTTGATTGGTTGTTGTTTTTTTAAAAAAATCCCTCAAACCATCTTACATAAAATATAAAACAATGAAATTATAATTTCAGCACAGTGGGTTCAAAACAATCAAGAAGTGAAGAAGGCTAGCAAGACAGCAGGGTCCCAAAGGAATATATCAAAAAGCCACACAGCAATCCAGGTCTTTTTCACTCCCCACTGGGCACGATCTTTGCCAAAGCTCCTTGAGCATTCCTTGAGTCCAGGGGCCAGAGTTCCTCTACTTCCCTGAGAGGGTCTACAAGCCCAGGGGAGAGGAACACAGCAGGGACTGCATCAGGAGAACAAATGCCTTCTCTTCCAAAAATCCAGCAGCCACCTGCTAATTGCCTAGCCCTAAACCAGCATAGATGCAGAATTGAATGCAGGAGGAGCAAAAGTGGAACACAAGGTCAGCTGGGCCAAGCGGAGAAAAACAGAAGGTCCAGCACCGGGCAGAAGGCAGATATGCAATACCTTTCATTTTTTAAAAGGTACTTTTAAACAAAAAGGCCAGCTGGTTGGCAATGAGTTGCCAAACTCACTTCTGTATCACAGCTGCTGATGTGCTGGCCAAATGGGGAGGGTTATATGAACAGTGTGTGTGTGTGTGTGTGTGTGTGTGTGTGTGTGTGTGTGTGTGTGTGTTTTAAAAGAATGTCTCCAGGCTTGCCCTTAATTCCAAACAGTTGCTTCACTACTTGAGCCATGCAGGAGTTTGGTTTACACTTGATTCCCCAACACCAGCTGCAAATGGTGGAGACAGAAAAAAAAAATCTATGAAGGACACAGCCCCAACTTTCTCTTCTCTGACAAACTCTTTCTGCGCACACAAAGTATTTCCAATTTAAGTGAACTGGATTAATTCTTCTTGTATGGCAAATGCAGGAATAGGAGGTCACAGGCCTCTCTTCTAAGTCTGGCAACATGAAAGTGACAGCGAGCCAGGTGGGAATGTGAAAACAGGCAGAGGGCAGCCCCTTTGGCATTGAGCTAAACTAAACACACAGCTCACCTTTGCAACACAAAACATCATGATCAGCTGAGAACACTTCCAGAGAAAAATTATGGACAGCCAGGGCTGAATTTAAGCTCTCTGGGATCCCATTTGAGTCATGGCAGATCATTGCTTACCATAAGTATAATAGTCAAAAGGAGAAAGGAGTGCCTTTCTCCCAAACAATGCTTTTAAGCCTGAGAAAACGTCAGCTCCTGCTGCTGGTGCCACTACTATTACTAGTCATCACAATAAATAGCAGATTCCAAGCTGTTTCTAGCCCCTGCGTCCCCATTTAAGGCAATTCCTGATTTCCTCAGCTCCAATAACTTGTTTTATTTGAGGAAACTGTCATATTTTGGTTCCATTATAGCCTCAAACAAGTCAAAGACTGCCCCATTTAAACAAAAAACCACACAAAAAAACCACACCCCACACTATATATCAACCATTTGTGGCACAGCAGTCACCTAAAAGGGGAAAAAAGAACTGTCTTCCACATCTCCTTCCTCGTCACCTAGAGGCAATTTTTAAATCAACAGAGGTGATGAGGTGAGCAGCTGTCTACAAGCCTGGCTCCAGGACGACCATTTCAAATTTAGATTGTGTTTGAAACACAGGCTTGTTCGCTGGAGTTGCCATTACCAACCAGCCTTATTCCAACAGGGAACAGAAGGAACAGAGGCCACGACAAGTCAAAATGGGTCACTGGACTACCCCAGGAAAGCTCTGGAGCCCTGCTGGGGGCCAGGAAAATAAACAGGAAAGAGAGAGAAAACTAGGCCAAAACACATTGACTAATGAGACGCCCCAACAAGACACAATATTCTCCTGCAGTTCAAGCCAGTGAAAGAGTCGATGAGCAGACTTCTTTGCTTGCCAACACAGAGGAAGTTTGAGCCATTGAGCCCAGCTGCCTGCCCATTCCCCTCTAAGTCCTTGCCCATAGGGACACAGGAAGCTGCAACACCCAGGAATCTGACTCTAGGTCCACCAAAAGCTCAGGGTGGATTTATTTATTCATTTGGGGAAGCTCAGACACCAACTGATTGCAGCAAAATCTCTGAGCGTTTTATGCGAAATATTAAAACTACCAATAAAACAGTTTAAAACAATTTAAAACATTAGTAACAACAGTTTTTTTTAAAAAAAAGATTAAAGCACATCGACATTGACGTGTCTGGATAGGCTCGCCTAACCAAAAATGTTTTAGCCACAAAGACTGGCTGCCTAGTGTCAATGGGCAGGGAGTTTCAGTGATGGTCGGACACAACATCAACTCTCAGTGGCTGCTTAGGGGCTCAAGAGAGGACTATTTCTCAGACATAGGAGGAAATTCTGGGGACTGAACCCAGGACCATCTGCATGCAATATTGGTGAGATGCCACCAAGCTATGGCTCTCTCCTAGAATCAGCTTCTACCCTTTCCCACTGCAGCTGCTCCTGTCCCTCTCTCTTTGATGCTCAGAGGGGCTTGCAGACAACTGGGCACAGGAAATATGTGGCTGTGGGTCCAAGGGGAAGGCAACCTTCCCAAAAGGGTGGCTGGACATAACTTGGTAAAAACAAGCATCAGCCTTAGGAATCCACCAAAATCCTTTCCTGCTACAAATAAGCCAGTCCAACCCCCTGCCATAAGCATCTCCCCTGTCGGAGCAGTATTTCAAGTATGACCATTTAGCATTTGGGCACAGCAAATTCTCCTGCATCATTCTGCCTTTTCAAACTGGCAGAGAAGGCTCTGAACATCTCCAGCATGGCACAGACTGCCCTGCTGCAAAAATATCTGTAAGGCATATTGAGCCAAGCCGCCATTCAGCATATGCCCAAGTATCTCACTAGCCACACACCGCATGCGCAGACTGAACATTTGTGCAAGCGCCCCCCTCCCCACCATCCAGCACCTGCTTCAAGAGGCCACAGAGAGCTTGATCAAATGTCCATCGACACATTTATCCCCTCTCCCAACCTCTGGGGGTGGGGTGGGGGGAAAGAGGTGGGGGAAAAATGGAGCTGGGAAGTGAGAGCTTGGCTGGAGCATCAAGAAGTGTCTCCATCCATCATGATCCTGCTACAAAAGGATCACATAGCACCATCTGCTCCCTCCAGTCTACAATCCTGGTTCATACAAGAGCTTTACGTGTCTGTCCATCCATATCCCACCCCCCCCCCAAAAAAAAACCACACAGAGCGAAAATGCTTGGAAACTTCTCTGCAAATCAGAACCTAGCAAGGATGGTAGATTCAGAGGGCAGGAAGAAGCAAAGCAAAGTTCTCAGGTTGTTATTTAGCAAAGCCCTCTCTGGACTCCAAGGAATGGCAATAATGCAACATTTTTTTAAGAAAAAAGAGAGTTGTTTTTCTTATGTAAAAGAGCAAATGCTTTCTAGATCCTTTTCTGTCCCTATAAAGCCATTGCCTTCAGCTATTGCAGGAAAGAGCTTCATGTTTAAACTCTGACTCATGCATCACTGAGACACCTTGGGAGAAATGGGTACCGGAAACAAGGTGGGACCGCCAGGACAAAGGCTGGACCAGCTACCTCTTGAAGAACAAAGCAGGACAGGGGTCGATCCCCCACCCCACCAACAGAACAGCCGACCTGAGGCGGACAGAGATTAATGGGAAGGAGAACAGTCGCTTCCCTTCCAGCCTGACTGCCCACAAAGCCAGTCTCCAGTTGGAGACAATGGCTCTTAGAGTAGAAGGCAGGTTGAAGAGGAAATCACTGGTGCTGCTGCTGCTCATGATACAGACACACATCCCATTTGCACCACTGGCCAAAAGGATTTGCAGTTTTCACTGAGTCCTAAAAACCTGCAAAGCCTGTTTGACCAGAGGCAGCCGTGGAACAAAAGGAACGCTTGTGCACAGCTGCCCCCCTCTCCAGTCAAGTGAAGTGCCTGGCAAACCACCGTCAACTGGCTGCAAAACTGTTGTCCGTCGCCAGCCTTTGGGAGCTTATTCCTTCCTATCCCAGGCGCCTGTGCCCACCGGAGAACGGGCTCTGCCTCCTCCTGAGCCTGGCGACAGAGCTGGCTCAGTTACCTTGCTCCTTTCTACACACACTCCAACGGGAGAGAAATAAAGGAGCTTGCGTCTGTACCTTTCAGGTTGTTGAGTCCATCCAGGAACTTCCTGTATTTCTCAGTGTTCATCTGCCCGCTGGATTGCCCTCCTTTCAGCTGGAAGGCGCCGTGACCATGTCCCAAAGGGGTGCAGAATTAATGCACAGATCCACAGAGTCACTCTGGCGGTCCAAGCCAGCCTCCCGTCCTGCTCCAAGTTAACCAGCCACCAGACAAGAACTGCACTTTGGTCACTCTTTGAGCAGTGATGTCACCCGGCCAGCCTCCCTGTGTTACGGCCCTCTTTGTGTTTCCTTATTTGAGGTGAAGTGTGCATTAAAAACCTCATTGGGTGTCAGCCAACCCCATACGTAGCCACACGCCTCCCTCTTCTTTATGCAAACCAGCAGTGACACTGTAGAAAGGCCCCATCTGTGAGCGAAGGAGAGGTGTAGGGTTCCACCGCCACCCCGCCCCAAAACCAAACCACACAGAAAGAGGGAGAGAGAAATGGCACAGCTGGAGAAAATATGCAAGAGAGAAAGGCCTCATCCATGCAGTAAGTGTGATTTCAAATAAGTTATTCAGAAGCACCAAGCAGCAAGGCACATGGAACTAATGCAACTGGATATTCTCCATGCAAAAGAGGAGAGTCACCACAATGCTTAGTATTATTATAACATTTCAGTGCGTAGCAATTTAAATGCCAACACTGGCCTGGTGTGCACACAATGCTAAGCAGCTGTTTATTAAACTATTGCTTATTAAACCATGGTTTGTTTCATCATCCAAAGTCCCTCCAGCATCTACCAACAAACCAAAATTTGAAGCCATGATTCGTCATTGGCTTAGAAATTTGGGGTTTTTAAACTATGGCTCAGTGTTCTATGCAAACCCCAAACCCTTACTTAATAATGGTTTAAGATTTATTAGTGGTTCCTTAATTATAATTTGGCTGCTCCGCTCCAGCCACAAAGGTACAAAATGGAAAACAAAACAAACCTGGGAGAAACTAGCCATGGTTTGCTAGATCATGTGAGATAGCTCATAGTTTGTCAAACAAACAATGGCTTTGCATTACACTGTGAGCCACTGTAAGGTAGATCAGTACTATTGTCCTCACACTGCAGTGGGGGGCGGGGGCGGTGCTGAGGTCAAGCTAAGAGAAGCACCTTGCCTAAAGGCTACCTACTGGAATGTGTGGCTATGGTCATATATGAACCAGATTTTCCTAGGCTGCACACATACACTCTTAATTTTGCTAACTATTACTTTGTGTCTCTGATGAGATGAATCAATACAATTTATGGTCATTTGATACATCCCAGAGATCAGAAAGGCCTTTGGCAATGGGGGGTGGGGAGAGAGATGCTGGAGGAAAATGGGGTATGCAGAAGTAAGCAGTAGTCAAAGGTCTGTTTGGATATCAACAGCTATACCTCCCCAGATATCTTCTGTGTCGCCTCTGAAGGATTCCCACATCATATTCATTCTTCAGATATGCATGGCTAAAAACCCAAATTCCACAGGAGCTGCTGTGGTTTCCCATACAACACATGGTGTTGAGAAGCCACAAATTTTTGCAATCTGCATGAAGACACATGGATTTGTGGGGATGCAGCAAGCAAAACGCAGAAGGGCCTCTCCCTCTTGTATACAACTATCCCCCAACACTCTGCCATGTCCTGGCACAAAACTAGATCCTAGACAGGAAGATAAGCTCAAACCTACATGGCAGTGATGCAGACCTGCTACAGAGGAAGCCCACCTCGGTTTCTTCACTCCCCCTCCCCCGCGATTCTTGCTTGCACGCAAATGGCAAAGTCATTAAAGAGACTACTTGTTTTTCAGAAGGCTTTTTGGTTGGGAACAAATAGCCTAAAAGGTGATCCAAGTGGAATGTGACTGGAATCCACGGAACATTTTCCCTCATTGCATAACTTTGGCCTTCTCAATGCAGCAAATGGGTTTTTCAAAGGAAGTTTGATTGCATAATATCTAACCACAGCGGAGAAAACACAAATATTCCTCCCCCATTTATTGAAAGATGCAAAATGCAAGCTGCAGAATTCAGCTGAGGGATTTAGGTGTGAGCTTGGCATAGTGCTGCTGCCTAAGCCTGTCCACAGAGTCCCACATCCCACCCACAGGCCTCCCTTCTCCCCCTGCTTCTCTGTTGCTGCTTTCCTGCAACTTGAGCACTCCACAGAGCCTCCCACGTCAGTCGCCTTAGCAATGGCAGCCACCACAGTCTCCGCACCAGGGACTGCTGAATGCTATCTGAGGGAGTACAGCTGAACCCTGCAGGGAGCAAGCTTGACCCACCTCACTGTGAGTGGAAATGCCAAATGTCTTCTCTCCTCCTCTCCCACACAGAAGCCGCCTGCAGAGCTGCAAGGTCCCAGTGGGCAGAGGGTTGCTGGGGCTGCTCTGAAAAGCATCTGTGGGTGCTGCCAGGCCTCCTCACTCAGACTACAAATAACGCAAAGTGCTTGCTTACCCAAACACTATTTTTATACACCAGAACCAGCCTTGTTGAAAAAGCACTCAATGTTATCGCACTTCCTTCTGTCCCAATGGAATTTCCTCCCTTTTACTCCATTAAAGCCCA
Organism: Podarcis gaigeae; assembly: GCF_964106915.1. Taxonomy (NCBI): domain Eukaryota; kingdom Metazoa; phylum Chordata; class Lepidosauria; order Squamata; family Lacertidae; genus Podarcis; species Podarcis gaigeae. Next base: position 57,640,382 of record NC_139684.1, on the reverse strand, counting down.
GCGCAAAGTGGGCCAAATTGGGAAGGTAACAGGAGCGACCAACAGAACCAGAAGTTTTGCCTGCACACACAGAGGACTGAGCGCTGAAACATGCAACTTAGGAAATTCGACCAGTGATTAAAACTGAGGACCCTGTGCTCTGTCCAAGCAGGGAGAGAGTCTAGCATTTCTTTTGGGGCTGGAGAGCAGAAATCCAAAGACTTGAACTCAGTCTTCTAGAGAAAAATCGCACCAGGACAAATGCAAAGCACTACTAGCCCAAATAATGGTGTTGGGCTCACCCAGCCTAGAAGCTTCACACTCAGACACATAAGTTCTACCCTCTGCAACGCTCTGGATGCAAAAGGGGCAGAGGCTGTGATGCCTCAGCCATGCTGGAAAAGTCACTCAGCACATGGCCAGAGACATTCTATTTTTAAAATAGGCAATGGCCCTTATATCCCGTGTATACCAAGGTAACAAAGAATGTGGGAATCAGTTCAGGTAAGCACTTACATGGAAAATAATATACGTGTGTGTTTTTAAAATGTTATTTCTTAGAAGAGCCACAAATGGCAATCAGGCCCTGATCAATAAGCCAACTTTCCAGGCTCTCATCTTTCTAAGGAGGCCCCCAAGAGCAGGAGGGCACAGCAGAGACCAGCACACAATGGCCACCATATCAGTTTCCTTTGCTGCAAAAGTAGCATTGGACACCAGTTGCTGCTTCTTGTCTGAGCAGCAGCTGTTTGCCCAGGAATCCAAGAGGCACAATTGCTCCTCTGGGGCCCAAAGATCTCTCTGCTAAAAAAGCAGGTGCTGGGTCAAGGGAAGCCATTTTCTGTTACTGCAAACACCTAGTGCACACCCATCCCAACACCACAACCAGGGGTGGAGCACTGGGTGTTACACAGCTAAGTTCAATTCTTTCCCTTTAGGGAAAGCTTGGTGGAAAGACTTTGGAGCACACACAGATGACTGAGTGTGCCTCCAGACTCATTATTTTGCAAGAAAGATTCAGCTGTACCATGAACCTTCCATGAATTAAAGCACCTCTCCATCCTAACAAAACAAATCCACTTTTGCTTTTGCTTTTTTTGATTTCTTTCAGTTTGGGAAGTGATGGGAAGAAAAGCATGGGATGAAAGAATTACTAATGGGAAGGTGTGTAAGCACCCCACAAGCAAATCAGGGTGAATGAAGGATGACATCTCATTGCCATATAACTGTCTCATAAAGAATTTGGAAAGAATGCCCAATTAAGCCCAAATATTATCTAATCTCTGTGCAAACTTTGTGCAAGCAAAATGGGCTTAATGCTGAATTAACAGATTGTACAGAGGAGTCTGGAAATCTGCTTGGTGTAAGGAAGGAGTTGCCCCTCAACAGTAATAGAGATCATGTGCCCAGTGGCCTGGGATGAGGGGAGAGCCTGATCCCAGCAGGTTGTGGCTGGGCTCACTTGCCTAAGTTCTCTCTGTACACATCCACCTGCAACGTACCAGCCCTGCATTTGTGGCATGTTGCCGCCTGGAACCAGGCTTGGGACTGGATGAGATATTTTGGGAGGGCTGGCTCCTAAACGGATGGCCCTGGCCTACAAAAGGGGGGGGGATTTAAAGCCCACCAACACAACCACCCCCACCCAGCAACAGTGGTGACAGGAACCCAAAATGGCACAGCTCCATGCCTGCAGATTTTCCAAGTGCCCTAGGAATTTCCATTCCAAGCCTCTTTAGAGAATGGCAAAGCTGGAAAAGCAGACACAAAGCAGAGACTGGCGAATTAGCACCTTCTCTCCACCCACCCTGATGCTTCCACTGGAATGGCACCATCATCTGCCTTCACATCAATGGGGGACGCTGCCCTTACTCAGGGATTGATTTATTGATCTGCAGCAACCACAGAGAGAGGGAGGGAGCGACACATTCATTTTCCCTGAGCGAGAGCAGACCTGATCGCTCACAATAGGCCAAGCGGAAGGGAGAGCACAGCACTCGCTCTAAGCCTGGCGTAACCTCCTGAGAAGAGGATCTGCCTCGCTCCAAAGGGCAGACAGCGTCCTTGTTGGGTGGGTGAGGAATCTGCATGAATGCCAGAAGGCTGGACTTAATCAATCTTTAAGTTGATCCAGTCCAAAAGGTTCCAATCAACTGGAAACGAAATAGCTAGACAATAAAAGTCTCCATGCCCAGATAGCAATAGCTCGGCCCAAACAAAACCTGCTCACCCTTATAAATGTAACCAAGTGAACCCCAAAGGAAGCTGCCTAACACAGAGCTTGCTCTCTCTTGGCTCAGGATTGTCTTCTCCAATAGGCAGTGGCTCTCTGCAGTCTGAAGTAGGCCACTAAGCTGTGGCCTTTCCATGAAAAGAAACAGGCAGGCTGAGCCAAAGCTTAGAGCCAAGCGACTGGTCCCTCCACAAATACAAAGCAAATAAATTCAGTTAAGGCTATCTGTTTATTTACCATGATCGAAACAGCTGTGGAGTCAAGGTAGTACTTGGGTTACCTGGGGCTGGTGGTTGCGGAGAAGGCTGGGGGCAAGGAGATTAAGACAATGTACCCCACAACATGAGTCTGACCAAACTGCCGGAGGCAGTGGAAGACAGGAGTGCTTGGCGTGCTCTGGTCCATGGGGTCACAAAGAGTCAGACATGACTAAACGACTAAACAACAACACCCCACAACATTGGGCATGTAAGACCAAAGCAAGCCTGGCAGGGCAGCTGTTGAGAACCGTGGGTGATGATGTGCTTCCTTCACCACTCCAAACTAATTATCTTACAGTTGGAAGATGTGTGTCCAAAACTCACCTCAACAAGAGGATCCTCGGTGTGTAACCAAAAACTACAACTTCCCACATGCAACATGGGAGTGATACAGCTGGAACTCCACGCTATTGCAAGGATGCTCAACGGACAGTTTCACACCTGGGCCAAACAAATCTTTGCAAGAGGGTGCAGCTGAATACCCAACGCAACAATACCTGCAGCAGCTGCTACCCTGCAGCAGGATAAAGTAGATTTTCCTTGCAAATTGCATCGCTTTAAGCATTTGGCCATGCTGTAGTGCAAGAACATAAAAAGGTGAAAAAATTCCAAACTGCATGGAAAGCCGGCAGCCAATAAGGACAAACACCAATGAGTCAACAGGGGGAGGATCTTCCACCTCCAAGAATCAATCAACCCGTACTTTGGTCTGGGAAATATGGATTCAAGTCCCCACCTCCATCATGAATGCACTGAATCTCACCTTCCCACTGGTGGAATGCATGTCATGCAGGAACCAGCAGAAGAGCCTCTTCCACTGATCTTAACATATGGGCAGGTTGATATGGGAGAAGGTGCTCTCTCCAATATTTGGGGCCCAGGCCAATTCGGGGCTTTAATTGAACCTTGAAGTGGGTCTGGAAGATAACTGACAATGAGTTCGGCTGTTTAAGAGTTACATGTGACTGACTCCCTGCTGCCACCAAATGCTGGCCATGACATTCTGCACAAGCTTCAATTTCCTGATCACCTTCAAGGGCAGCCCCACATAAAATTAGTTACAGCTGTCTATCCTGGAGATTGCAGGAGAATGGATAACTGACACCACTGTCCCTGTCCAGAAAAGCCTGTAGTTGATACATCAATCAAAGGCAGGCACAGGCACTCTTAGTGACTGAGGTCTCCTGGGCCTCAAGTGACAATAACAGTTCTAGCGGAACCAAGAATCCCCGTTTGCTTCTCCAAGGGACCAGGGGGTTGCAAATCTGTCCAAAACAGCCTGTATCACCAAATCCTGGACCTGGGAAATGCCTAGCAACAGAAACTCTGTCTTGTCTGGATTTAATTTCAATATTTTGCTTCACTTCCAGCTCATTATTGCCTCTATGCACCGATTCAGAACGTGCACTGCCTCTGCTGCTTATGGAACAAACAGAAAAGCAGAGCTGGGTGTCATCTGCCTATTGGAGACAAACGACCATTAGGACTTGGAAAAAATACTTCTTTGCTAATTAGGAAGTGCCAAAGACATGCTGAAGGGGGTGGGGAGCAGTTGCGCTTAGCACTCTCCACCAGAACAGCATGGCATCCTTGTCCTCTCCTAAGCAGTTCTGAAGAGGGTCTGGAAGCCCACCCACCACTGCAAAGCCATATCCTGGCACTGTTTGGAAGCCACAGCAAGAGCAGAGCTGGCCTCCCATGAGAGGAACAGGTTGGTCAGCGTCCAATTTTATTGTACAGAAGCGGGAAGGGTTCCTCCCTCCCTCTTCCCTGTTCCCCTGCTTTTCCTGGACCCTCATTGAAAGAGATTGGAGGGGGTTGCACAGGCTCCTTGGCAAGTAAAGGAGGCAGATGGCTGTTTAAGCAAAATTACATTTAATGGCCCGGGGAGAAGGTGGTTTGGGCACAGCTGAGGCTTCTATCGATGACCCAGACCACCACGGCCATCGGACGGTGCCCTCGGCTCACTTTTGTCCCAGACTACTGACCCCTCAAAGCCTGCATCCCCCTCCAAGATGATAAAAAGTAACTTGAAACTTTTTTAGCATTTCTTTGTCTCTTTCTCTCCCTCCCCCTGCTCACAAACACTCAATTGTGAGGAGGAAAAGTAGGTCAGGGGCTGGAGGAACAGTGGCCAGGAAAAGATCAGGCAGAGCTGCGTGGAACTGAAGTCTCCAGCAGATCACAAGAAAACTGGCAGGCTGTGGTGAGCACAACCAAAAGTGGCAAGGCAAGCTCAGTGCACTAGACTGGACAGGGGGAAGCATTTTCAGCCTGAGGGCCAGATTCCCTTCTGGACAGTCTTCCTGGGCCCACACACCAGGGATGGGTAAGGCCAGAGGAAAAAGTGAGCAAAGCAATACAGTGGTACCTCGGGTTACATACGCTTCAGGTTACATACACTTCAGGTTACAGGCTCCACTAACCCAGAAATAGTACCTCGGGTTAAGAACTTTGCTTCAGGATGAGAACAGAAATCGTGCTCCGGCGGCGCGGCAGCAGCAGGAGGCCCCATTAGCTAAAGTGGTGCTTCAGGTTAAGAACAGTTTTAGGTTAAGAACAAACCTCAAGAACAAATTAAGTACGTAACCAGAGGTACCACTGTAAATGTAAATTTTGCCTTTCCACAGCAAGATTGTTTCTGCACACTCCTCTGCATCCAGGCCAGCATGAGGCATTAGCAGAGTTCAAAGACACATCCCAGCAAGGTAAAATACTCAATGTGGGGTTCAAATTAAGGCTGTTGAGAAGTATGGCTGGGGAGGGGTGGTGGCCCAGAGAGACAATTGGAGGGGGCCCACAAAGAGAGGCCAGAAAGGGCCTGAGGCCTCTCCACATCCCTGCACAAACACTCAGCCCCAAGACAAGAAGTGCAATGGGAAGGGGAACAAAGAAAGAAAATAAGGCCTTGTGAACAATCTAACTAATATTCTTCTACTGTGTTATCCATTTAACGAGTTGGGTCAGCTTAACATATGCCAAAATGAAGACCCTGAACCAGATTTCAGTGTCAGGGCTCGGTCCAAGAAAATATGAAGGGTGGTAATAACAAAGACAGTGTCTCTGGGGACATGCAAGTGGCTTAGCTTCAGAAGTGAGCAGGCACAACTAGTCTTCAACAGATTTGGGCCAGCTTACTTCTGTGCAGCCAGACATATACTACATGCTTGGAACACATTTGAAGTCAATACCTTGAAAACATGGGTTGAAAGACAGATAAGCAGCGCTCTTGAACCTGAGCTACATTCACTCCCAAACCAAAGATAAATGCTTGGATTCAAGGGTGTTTAAGGATGCCCCATTTGATCTCAAAGGCTGGAAGGTAATCTACATAGGCTCAGAGAAGCCATGTACTATTAAGTCACTCTTTCTCTGGCTCTGAATGACAGCCCATGACCGAAACATTGTGAGTCATGATTGGCCGTCTGCAACCGGCAAGGGATTCTGGGGTTTGCCCCTTAGATTGGAAGAATGCCCTGGAGCAGCCTCAGAACAAGGAGTGAAACTTTGTAGGCACCTTTTAAGAAGCCAAGGATTCCAGCAGCAGCATCTCCAGAAAAAAGCCAGAAGAGACCCCCCCCCCACACACACAAAATCCTTTTGCTTTTGCTGCTATAGCACATGCATTTTCAGCCATAAAAGCATTGGCTTATGGATACACTTCCCCATCTACCACCATACTTCCATGCCTGGGGTGTCCACTCCTGCACAGCTGTGAAGTGGTTAACTCCCTGCCTGCTCCAGTGCTAAACTCATTGATGCTGACAAGGCTTCTCTCTCCCTCCTTCTGAAGAAGCATGTCTGGAATTCCGGGACTGGGAAAGGGAGAAAGAGAAAGGGACTGCTCCAGCTGGCTTTGGAAACCCAGGACTGCTTGCCATGCACAGGAAATTGCCTCAGCATCCCAAAAGAAAGGAGGGAGGGGAGCTGAGCTCTCTGCTTCTTGGGGTGCCCCCCGGGTGCTCAGCCACCTCTTGGCTTTTGGAATCCCAAGGATCTCCCATCAGACTGTGCTCAGCGAGACCCAACAGCATCCAAAACAGCTGAAGAGGATGAGATGTCCATTCCTTCGGCCTCCTCGGCTCCAGCAGGAGCCACAAGCAAAATTCTGAGCAAAAGGGGGACACCCCACAGCCAATAGCCTGCTCAGACCGCTTGCCTGGCAGAAAGTGGAGTTGTCAGAAACCCTGCACCCATTTATCTGGAGGGCTTCCTCTGTCTACCGCAATCCTGAGCCGCCAAACCTGCTCCGCTGCAGCTGGCTTCCAACCAAGTAGAGCCCGGAGGGAAGACTGTCTGCGGAGGGGAGGGGGGCTTTTAAAAGTTGGGAAGGTAGACTAACTTGTGAACAGTGGGAATTTATTTCATTAAAAAAATATACACTGCTTGATTGTAAAAGCAAACAAACCTCAAAGCGGTTTCAAAAAAAAAAGAAGATAAAACAATTTATAAAAATATCAGTGAGAAAATGGACAATAATTTAAAACATTCAGAAAGCCAAAACCTGCACCAACTTTCTAAAGATCTGGTTAGGCTTGTCTAAACAAGAATATTTTAGCAGTTACCAAAATTATATAGCAAAGGTGCCTGCCTGATGTCAATTGGCAGGGAGTTCCAAAGTGTAAGTGATGCTGCACTATAAAATTGAGTGCTTATAAATGAAAAAAGGGTATTATGTTGCAGATGTAACCATGCCAGTTCTGCCAATTGGAGGTCGCAAACCCCAAACACGGCATGCAGAAGGTTCAGGCTCAGGTTCAGTCCCAAACATCACCAGTCATAGCTCAGGGAGCAGGGGGACAAGAAAGGCTTCCCATGGAGACATCCTGGAGAGGGAGGAATGGGAGGAAACTGAAGAGCCAGAGGAGGAGGATGCTGGGGAGGTCCTATCAGGCTGATGAGAATCTGAGCAGGGAAGAGTCCCAGTAGCCTGGATCGTGGTAGTCCAGATCCAGTGGAAGGGTCTCCAAATTGGAGATCTCTGCCATGCCTAAGCAATTTGTGATCTGCTGACCCATGTTGGGATGCTACACAGATTCCATAAATAAAACCTTTAGAACTTCCATTCGTGGTGATAGTTCAAGTTTTGAGTCTGGTGAGAAGAGCCAGGACATCCCCTCTCCCCAAAACCCTGGAGAGCTGCTGCCAGCCAGGTGGCCTCATAAGGCAGCTTCCAGATTATGGCAATGAACCTGGCATACAATTATGCTGTTTTCTCTGGATGTGGTTCAGCTGCCTTCATCTCTGACTACTGGCAATGCTGTCTAGGGCTGATGGGAGTTCATTAATAACCTGGACAGCCACAGGATGGCTACTCTATGCTATCAGTTTGGGGGGAAATCCCATGTGCCTAGGCACACACCACTCTGGCTCAGCCTGGGTTCTGGTGAGCCCCAACAGGCTTCAAGTCAGCAACAGACACCGCCACTCTGGGAACTCCCAGCCATGTCATTGTGACACACCACTCAGGATCCTACCGCAAAGGTGGGTCACTCTCTCTTTCTCTTTCTCTCTCTCTCTCTCTCTCTATATATATATATCTCACTCAAGACAGAATCAAAGCCAGTATTTTGAGATTCTGTACCTCCCTGATCACCCTTCCATTCCCAGTAACAGTGATGCACCCAGAAGAGGAAAAGGTTTTCTAAAATATTAATTAGAGAGTGATTTGATACCTCTCTGGCCTGACTGGCTGAACAGACTCACACATCTCCTTGGTGATTTCTTTTTCTAATAATAGAATATAAATTTACTCTCGCTGAATTCCAGATGCACATAAAGGAAACACACAGAAGGGAAAGGGGAGAGTGTTAACCGAAACTACTCCGGGCAGAGTTTCAAGAGGGGCTAGAGCTGAGTGCTGGAACTCTGCATGCACGCAGTCCCAAATTCAAGCTCCAGAATCCCCCCTTAAATGGATCAAGTAACAGGCAGGTGGATTTTTATTTTTTTGTTTAATGGGCAGCCAGACTCAAATGGGCAGTCACAGGGAGGGGGGCAGTTCCAAAATTCAAGTCATGTATGTACTATGTCAGGTGATGCAAAAAGTGACAACAATGCAAAAGGTAAATTAAGTGGCCTGGGCTGCCCTGGAGCCCATTTCTTCTTTCCCCACCCCCAGAAAACACCCTCCCCACAGGCACCATGGCTGCTCTGTCTCTGCAGAGTATTCATCAATGTCTGTACCCAGGAAGAAAATAATTGCAGGGAGACCCCTTTCCTGGCAAGACATATGAGGTTGCAAGTATTATGATAACGACAATGGTAATGCCAGAAATATCCAGTGTGGCATTCTTAACAGAGACCTTACTGGGGCAAAGCAACATGAAAGATTTCTGCCTGAAAGCATAATCACAGCACAAAATTATCCAATCTGAGCTTTGAAAAGAGGTAAATCTCCCATCTAGATTTATCACGGTAACAAGAGTCCCCAGCATATTGACCTCTAAGAGGCACTTAGGAAGTCTGAGTTCTCAATTCTCTCTTCAAGATCCCTCTTCATTCTAGATGCCAAATTGCCAGCTGAGGATTTTCTCCCACTCTGTGTATGCTTCTAAACATCACTGAAGGAGACTTTAGCAGAAAAGCACGTGCACACACACAAGTAAAATGCATTAACGTGTTGTAGTGGTGCACACTTCACATTCAAATTATAAGCACACACCACTGAGCAGTTTGAAATTTTGCTTAAAAGAAGCCCTAGTAACAAGTGATGAGAAAGTGTATGTCCCGTCCCCGTCCAGCTGCCAGCCAGAGTGGATGACGCCAGGTCAGATGAACCAATTGCTCAATTCAGAGTAAGGCAACTTCATGTATACACAGGGAAACGCTTGTAGCTCAGTGTGAGAGGATGGTCCTTAATGCCTTCAGATGGACCTCAATGCCTTCAGTTTTATCAGGTGGCAATGTTAGCAAATGCCTTTTTTTGAGGCCTTGGGGGAATGCCAGTGCTACTGGGAGAAATGCTGGACTAGAAGGCTGACTCAGGATAAGGCGGGTTCAAGATGATTTAGCACCTTGCATATGACAGCATGTGTCATACATCTTATCAGGAGAGGGTGGGGATTCTTTTCCCCAACTTCTCCTTTTGTAAAAAATAAATAAATCAGAATGCCTGATCCTTAACACCCACATACAGCCTATGCAGATTTCCAGAAACAAGTAACAAGACTAACGATCTTATGCTGACAGCATAATCTGTTACTGGAACATAGGAAGACACAGACACCAACTGCAAAGGCTTACTTTGCCCTCAACCCCGTCTGAGGTGGGAGGGCAGGAGGGAGTCATTCATTCTCTAACTGCATAGCCCCACCCCTTTTATCTACATAGTTCCAGGCTGGGTTCCATGTCTTAAACCCGTTTATATATCAACAGACTCGATCAAGCTTTTCCTGGATTGTACCACTTCAGGCTACGGGGTGGGGAGGAGGCACCAAAAGGTACAAATGCTCCCTCGTGAGCACGCAAATATCCCTGCCGCCCTGCACAGAAAGGACAGCTCAGCTTAACAGCTTCTGCAGCGTAAAATCCTTTAAAAGAGTCTCCCTAAGTCTCATTGAAAAATGTTTAATTAAAAAGATACATCAAAAGGCTGCAATCGTTTCATCCACCAAACAGAAATAAAAATATTAACATGGGGAGGAACCATATTTTAAAAAGAGAGATGTGTTTATATTTGCAGGCAGGCAGGAGTAAATTTGTCTGGTGCTGTCAAGGGCAAGGTAGTGGGGGCTTGGGGGAACATGCAATGGGTGGAGATTTTTCTTAAAGCGGTATAGAAATGAAAATAATGAAAATAACCAAAGACTTTGGTTATAATATTCAATTTGATGATTGGATAAGATTGTGGAAAGAAGGAATGAAATTTACTGCATGTACTACAATAAAAGAAAATGTTATGAAAATGTTATATAGATGGTATATTACACCAGTAAAACTTGGAAAGATGTATAAAGTGAGTAATAAATGTTGGAAATGTCAGGAGAAAGAAGGAGCATTCTATCATATGTAGTGGGAATGTAAAAAAATGAAAGGTTTCTGGGAAATGATTTATAATGAATTGAAATAAAATGTTGAAATATACCTTTGTTAAAAAACCAGAAACTTTTCTGTTAGGAATACTAACAAATGACATTAAAAAGAAGGATGAGAAGTTGTTTTTATATGCAGTAACAGCGGCAAGAATTTTGGTGGCACAAAAATGGAAACAGGAAGAAATCCCAACAAAAGAAGAATGGAGAATGAAGTTGATGGAATATGCAGAATTAGACAAGCTAACGGAGAGAATTCGGAACTGGCGAGACCAGAGATTTACCAAGGACTGGAATAAATTTACAGAGTATATTAAGAATATATGTGAAGGTCAATTAACGTTTGTAGGTTTTCAAGAAGCTCTGTGATAATAATGGAAAGAAATATTGTTTTATAATAATTGTTAAGATTAATTTGGTTAAAAAAACCAAAACAATATAGATGCAAGAAATGTGAATAACTGTGAAAACACGAAAATTTCCAGATAGACTGAAGGAAGTCTGAAAGTGGAAAGATTAGAATTGGATGTATAATTCAAATGGAATTTTTTTAAAATTATTGTTAAATTTGAAAAAAAATTAAATATTTTTTTTTTTTTTTAAAAAGAAAATAATGAAAATAGACGGAGGGACACACACACCAACTGTGTGATACCAACCAAGGCTGCTTCCACAGTGGGCATTTACTGTGGGGAAGCCACATTTTGTTCATCCCCGACCTTGTGCTTTCCTGGCTAAGCTGTCTTCCCACCCACACCCACACCCCATACCCGTGCAACCCCCCCCCCAGCCCATAGGAGGCTGCTCACACTGCTATTCAGGCCAGTCAGATTCTTTCCACTTCCCAGTTTGCTCTAGCCATGTCGTTTTCTATGATCTGCCTCACCACTCTAGAAATCAGCTCTATCACTTTAACCCTTTCTTGCCTTCAGCACCCGTTATTTCTCCTTGCTGTGGTATTGGAATCCTGATCGAAAGTGGAGGGAACCCAGGCAAGTAAACCAAGCTGTATGGCAAGGGTGAGAAACTTTTTACAACATGAGGACCATATTCCCTTCCGGTAGCCAGATTATTAATCATTTATGCATAAATCAACGTCTACACAATTGTCTTAGCGTCACGTGCAATTCAAACAAAAAGAATAACAAAACAATTTAAAACACAAAACAATACAAAACAGACACCCACGGCAGAGACATTTGCATCCAGCTGGAAACGTTTGTCAGGATAAAAGCTGTCTTCAATTGTTTCCGCAAAGTGCAGATAGTGGCAGCCTGTCGTATCCGGACAGGGAGAGCTAAGAGCCCTGTTTTGAGTTACTGCAGAGGGGGCACTTACAGGTTTGTATCAACACCTTAAACATGCCAGCAGCGGGTGGGACAATGAGCAAAAGTGGGCAGAGAAACAAAAGATAATTCTACACTTGTACAGTAGCTTTGTACCGTAGCAAGCTAGAGCCAGCATGGTACAGTGGTTAAGAGTGTTGGACTGGGACCTGGGAGACCAGGGTTCAAATCCCCACTTAGCCAGGAAGTTCACTGGGTATGACCTTGATTCAGTCCCTGCCTCTCAACCTAACCTACCTCACAGGGTTGTTGTGGGGATTGAATGAGGAGGAGGAGAACTGTGCATGCCACTTCCTTGTGTGAAGCAGGGTTGGTGAGGGGCGTGGCCAGAGGAAAGAGGGTGTGGCCTGACAGAGAGGCTAAATTTGGCTCCTCTATCCGTGCTAAGGGATGCGGGTGGCACTGTGGGTTAAACCACAGAGCCTAGGACTTGCCGAATCAGAAGGTCGGTGGTTTGAATCCCCACAATGGGGTGACCTCCCGTTGCTCGGTCCCTGCTCCTGCCAACCTAGCAGTTCGAAAGCACATAAATATGCAAGTAGATAAATAGGTACCGCTCCAGCGGGAAGGTAAACAGCATTTCCGTGCGCTGCTCTGGTTTGCCAGGAGCGGCTTAGTCATGCTGGCCACATGACCCGGAAGCTGTACACCAGCTCCCTCGGCCAATAAAGCGAGATGAGCGCCGCAACCCCAGAGTCGGTCACGACTGGACCTAATGGTCAGGGGTCCCTTTACCTTTACCTTTACCTTTATCCTTGCTACACACTATTGGGAGGATGCAAAAAAAGTAAAGCCCTATACCAGGCACACCCAAACTCAGCCCTCCAGATGTTTTGGGACTACAACTCCCATCATCCCTAGCTAACAGGACCAGTGGTCAGGGATGATGGGAACTGTAGTCTCAAAACATCTGGAGGGCTGAGTTTGGGGATGCCTGCCCTATACAGTACAGTACAACACACAAACCAGCGTTCTCCTCCAAGAGGAGGCTTTCCCTGGGAGCCTTCCACCGCTCCCTCTGGTCTAGCCTGTCTCCCTCTCCAGCAGCCCCAGAGAAAAAAACTATGGGATGCAGGTTCTCCACCCCTTCCATCCTCATAGCTTTAGCCTCTTAGCGTTTAAGCACTGTTCAAACACAAGCTTCTTGCATCCCTATCCCAGCAATTTGGCTGGGGGCCCTGGAAACTTGGATTGCTTTGGTTTAATAGTGCCGATATTGCCCCAGAGGCAGGGGGGAAAGAGTGGGGAGTGGTGCAGAGCGAGGATTCCAGTGCAATATTAAATAAGTACATCTCACCCTCCCACCCCCACCACAGTCCATGCCAATTTCTTTTCTTTTTTTTAAGTACATTGTTAAGACTCCAGAGGTTTCTATACAGGATGCTGGGTTTGCGCTGTCGGAAAACAGGAAGCAGAAACTGGAAGAGCAACCAGATTTTCATTCGCAGAAAAAGTAAATAAAGCACTGTCCCAAAAGAGTCACAGCTCAGCAACCTGGAACGGTCCCATCCAAGTGAAGAAAAGTTGCAAGGAAGCGAGGAGGAAACCCAGAGCTTAGTCTGAGCCAAGGCTCAGCAGAGCACAGCCCAGGAACCAGTTGACGATACCAAGGCTCAGCCCTGCAGCACATGGCAGTGAGACAATGCCCCTGAGCATGTGCAGAGTGATTTCCCACTCATCAATGAGAAATCACAGGATTGGCCAGTGTGATTTCCAGAAGTGCCTAACAGGGAGATGCAAGTCTTTTAGAAATTAGTCAGCCAACTCATGGAATTGCGTATGCCAGGAAAGAAACCAACCCTTACAATGTACTGAACCATCACTTCAACCACAATCAACCCCCAGCCGAACAAGTGGGTCCACCTAATCTGGATTCCTGCTCCCCACAGCACCCAACTGGATGCCTCCAGGAAGCCCACAAGCAGAGCAGGAAGGCAACAGCCCTGCCCTATTGCTGCCCCATAGCAACTGGTTCTTAAAGGTACACAGTCCTGGAACATGGAGACTCTACATAACCATCACAGAATAGCTGAGTTGGAAGGGACCCTGAGGATCATCTAGTCCAACATTATAATTAAAAGTCGTGGAAAGACCTCTCCTCCACAAATCAAACTCCCAGACCTTCTAAGTGACCCTATATTCCAGGGACGTCCCTGATTTAGAGAAACTGTCCCAGTTTCTGATTTGATCCCAGAATGTCCCACTTTTCCATAGGATGTCCCTATTTTCATTGAAGAAATATTGGGGAGTATGGAGTTATCTGATCCCTGAGCAGTCTTTTTTTAAAATCCCTATATGGGATTGCATTCGATTTTTAATGTTTTATTACATTCTTATATATGTAGGAAGCGACCCAGAGTGCTGGGGCAACCCAGTAAGATGTGTGGGGTACAAATAGTAAAATTATCATTATGGGATGGGACGTCACTATTTGCATCAGAGAAATGCTGGAGGGTATGAAGCCCCAGTCAGGTCTACAAATTTTGCCTGGACTTAGTGGCCACAGATTGCTGGGGGGTGAGGGGAGAGAAAGAAAGAGGGAGGGAGGGAGGGAGGGAGGGAGGGAGAGAGAGAGAGAGAGAGAGAGAGAGAGAGAGAGAGAAAGAGAGCAATCCCTCCAATGCACAAACTAAAGCTGCACCCCCAAACAACACACATTTCAAAAGAGACACTCCCTGGCTCCCTGTGTTATCAGCTTTTCAAAAATATGTGACTCTTGTGGCACAGAAAACTACATTACAGTTGCTCCATGTAGTTGCCAAGATAAGGTTGATGGTCACCACTGATGACCTGGCAACTTTAGGTGAGAACTCCTGGTCCCAGAGATAATTGGAGGGAAACCCACCGATTTTACAGATGGGCACAGTACACCCAGTTTCTCCAAATAATCTGGATCTGAAAGAGGAGCCTTTTTCAGACTTAGAACGTAGAGCAGCAACTCTGAATCCAGGTGCTTGGAGACCAATATTTGTTTGTCTCTGTCTCCTACTCCTTTTTGCCTTGGGAGCATCACTCCCCATACAAGTTTGGGGAGGGTGTGTGCAGTCTTCTCCTTCTCATGCTGCAGTCTCCCTCCCTCCCTCCCTCCCACAAGAGAATAACTCCTGTGCCTGCTTTATGAAAGGAGTCCAAAGCTCTTTGACAAAACAGCATCATTCAGGTTAACCTGGCACCAGGGCAAAGCTACATGGTAATTTATCAAAAGCATCAAGCTCAACAGTTTAATGCAAGATAGAAGCCAGCGATTCCAGGGCCCCTTGAAGCAAGAGATGAAGGAAACAATCCGGCCGCTTGTGGGAAAGGGACAGTTTGGGGGTTTATTCTTTGTGACTCAAGAAGCACATCTTTGGAAGCACACCTGCTTACTCAACACTGCTCCAGAGCACCATGGAGTTCAGAGGAGAAACCAAGACAATTGTGCTTAGAAGAGATAAAAGGGAAAACATACAAGAACCTGTCAGATCTGTTGAGCTGAAATGAGTATATATACCACAAGCAGCGACCAGTCTTTGAAAGAGCCTTTCAAAACACAGTCTGCATGGGAACACAGGTACCGGCAGAGCCTCTGCTCTTCACATCAACACGCGGCCATGATTCCCACTGAGAAGCCTCAAGCAGCCAGTGGCTTCCCACACCAAAACTGGCCAAAGGCTTACCCTGCAAATATAAGGGATCTCAGGTCTGCAAGGCTGCTTTGGTGAAGCCACACCCACCTGCCATACATCATATGACATCAGGTGTGATAGGGTGGGTAAACATGCAGGTGGGCTAAAGGGGGGATTGCAAGCACTGCTGACTGGCAGTACCTGCAAAAGCCCCATACATGGCACCCTGAGGGCACAGACATTCAGCTGATCATCCCTGGGGGCTAAAACGGGTCACCTGACATCATTGTGGGGTCAGGTAATGCGTCAACCTTGGCCTGTGAGGGCTGGGGAAAGCAAGCTGGATCCAGTTCTCCTGTCCTGGCCTACCTTCAAAGGGTGGTTGTGAAGGTGCACAGAAGCATCTCTTTCTCTTATTGGCTGCAGCTTGTTCCTGCTGTAACATCAGCAGCAAACTTCACATCTGTCCTATTTGCCCAAGAGGATGTGTGCTTGCAATTTATTCCGAAGTCACCAGACCATCTTTTCCCATCAGGCAAAGAGAATCAGCAGTGAACTGGCAACAGGACCTTCTAGCAGTTAAGTCAAACCCAGGAAAACCAGAGACAAGAATCTAGGCCAGCTTTTGCCAATTTTGTGCCCTCTAGATGCTTTGAACTAGCATCATACAGCTGTGTTGCCCAGGGCTGATGGTAGCCATAGTGCAAAAGATTTGCAGGACACCAGGTTGGCGAAGGCTGGTCCTAGCTGATGTCCTGGGAAGACAGCCTTGAAGGGATCCACCTCAAATCAGTAGCGTCTCAGACTGGAGACAAGGAGCTCGCAGCCCAGCTCACAGTGCACCTGTTCTCTTCTGCCATCGCTCCCAGTTGATTTCAAAGCAGCCCCAATTCTGCAAGATAAATCTCACATTCATTTCTTTATTTTTATTGGAAAACTTTGTGTTTAGTTCTGGGCCTACATAGCACAAGGTAGGCAATGGGAAACGAATCTTCAAAGGGAAGTTAGCTCACTCGACAAGAGACACACCTGCCAGGATGTGCAAATCCATCAGCCCCACACAACTGGGCCAAGCTTGGGAGGTGTGGGAAGCCTCTCTGCTGCTGTGCTGGAGGGCTGGGCGTGTGGGGGCCCCACTGCGTTGCTTCACCACCAGCTCAGAGACATTAATCAGCCCAAGCAGAATTAATAAGCACAGCGAATCGGTTCCACAGCCTGCCAAGGCAAGAGCATGGAGGAGAGAGGGGGGCAACTCTCAAGCAGACAGCATGTTCAAGGTGAGGTTCAGGAACACAAGAAACTATACTGGTTCAGACCATTAGTCCATCAAGCTCAGGATTGCCTACCCAGATGGGCAGCAGCTTAAGGGACTGCGCTAGGAGTTTTCCCAGCCCCACCTGAAGATCCTGGGGACGGAGACTGACACCTCTTGCATGCAGACAAGGTGCATAACCAGTGAGCACAGCCCATCCCCTAAAGTGTTGCTGCAAAGTAAAGCAAAGAGAGGCATTTTTGCTGGCTTCACAAAAACCAGTCAACCATGTGCCCGAAGGGGATTTAGTAAGGAATTGTTTGTTGTAAGAAACCTTTTTGGCCCAGATTTCCTCCCTTAATCCTGCTCTCTTCTCCCTTGTTCCATTGCCAAACTTTAATACACAACTTTAGGCAAGAATTGGCAGTGAAACAGCGCCAGGAACCCAGCTGTGCAGAGGTACCAACGGCCATTGCACAACAAATTAATTGGGCATCCTGGCAACCCAGAAGGAGATTTGACAAGCCTGCAGGCCAAGAGGAAGAATCGTACAAGCTGAAGGGGGCTTAGATGGTTTGTAGTCAAACCCCACAGCACAAGCCAGGGACACCCATCCACCAGCTCCACCCACACAGACCGCGATGCAGAGGCCACAAGCAGAGATCAGCTGCCGTCCCAGAGCACTGCCCCTGCAGAGCAAACAGCTCCACATGGCTTCAGTAAGCCACGCAAGCAATTTGCTGCACAACAATATCTGATGGAATCCACAGCTAACAAAAGGAAACTTTTCTCAATTTTTAAAAGAAGTTTGCCAACAGAGAAAGACTTCAGTCCTCTCTCATATCACAATTTGCAGGCTAGAGCTTGATCTGTCCAATCCATGTTGACGACCCACTTCTGTGGAAGAACAGAAGCAGCATGACACACCATGCAGAATCCTGCTCCCCAAGAACAAGGGTTCCTGGAGAAAACAAGCATCTAGCCCCTCCGAGTTGCAACAACATGCTTGAAAATTAAGTGAGCAAATATGTCTAGTGAAATTTCAAAAGCCAAAGGAGTTCCCAAATTAAGATTTCAGGTGGTTAGAGAGGACACCAGCGCCCTGGGGAGTTCCTGACAAGCAGAAGCAGAATTATGCCAAATCATGAAAACTGCAGTTTCGCAATGTAAGCAAATGTGTGTCTTTTTTTACAGAGGGCAAAGAACCTAGCTTTCCAGTAGACACAAAACCATAGCCCCTTCCCACGCTGCCTGCTGGGCCCCCCTGCAACACCAGAAGCACCTTCACACTCAGTGAGGTTCAGCACTTAATTTGGAGAGGCAATGGAACAAGCCAATTCTCAGCGCTTTTGGTCTCAAGCCATCCAGTAAATCCGCCAGGGAGAAGAGATCAAAGGCTTTCTCAGTCTGCTCCTAGCGATGCACCTTCCCCTCCCAGAGCAAGCCACGCCAAGGCTGTCAGCAGGTAGGAATTCGGGCAGCATGAAAGGAGGAAGGGGGGCTGAGGCTGAGAAGGATGGGCCACGGCAGGCGCCATCCCTAGAGGCAGGACGCCTCTCCTTCCCCAACCAAGACAGCCAAAGAATCTCCCAAAATAGAGAATGAAACATTCCCACTCAGGACCCAAGACTTCACCACCGAAGCAACCTGAGAACTTTCAGAAGACAGGGTATTTTTAGGGATGCCAACAGAGCGACAGTCCAGCAAGGAGATGCTGAGGCAGTCCTCAGCCTGAAAGCTGTGCAGCAGGATGGACCAGCAAAGCATCTGAAGGTGGAGGGACGGATAGATGGCTTCCTCTCTCACCACAAAGAGTCAAGTGCAAAGGTATTGGCCTTTTCTATATTCCAGGTTGTGTTGCAACAGCTCTGTGCTGCAAGCACAGATCACCCTGGAAGGCAGGCCCACGCAACTGGCTTCCCAGTAACCACAGCTCAGCAGTGGCCATGTGATGGAACCCAGAAAGCACTTAATAAACCCCACATTACACTCTTATCTACACCACCTGTTTATTCCACATTCATTCTGGTTTGCTTGCACGAAGCTTATGAGGATGTTAGACCATGTTTGGTCTTTACTGACCATTCATTCTGACAAAGTAATTATACAATAATGAACACTCATCCTGATGTGCTTGCAAGGTATTCACCTGTCTTTCCATTAATTAATCATTCATTCATCCCACGCTCTTCAGTGCATTTTTTCCTGTCACTTTCCTAACTGAAAAAAGTCCCGATTTCTGGTATGCACCTGAATTCCTCCCACACAATAATGAGAGTCTGGAGATATCCTTACACTATAACTCCTATCATCCTGACCACTAGCCATGCTGGCTGGGGTATACATTGGCTACCTTGATCAAGGGCACAAAACTGAGCTACTTATCACTCCCTTCAGCAACAACGCTGGGACTAGCAAACTGGACAGACAACTGGAACCAGGCAAGGAGAGGCAGGGTGTATCCTCGTCACAAGAACACAATCATCCATCATACTTGTTTCCTCAACAGGCAGACCAAATAAGCCTAACATAAAGTCCTTCAACATGAGGCTCTAGCCCCAGTCCCCTGGCAACAGAGCTATTAAAAATATATATCCTACTAGGCTTCCAGATGATCAGGTTAACCCTGCTAAAAGGCAATAATTCCCTGCAGAGTGGCCAAAGCATTATCTATGAAATTCCTTGCTACATAATGAAGATATTGCAACCTTCCCCAACCTAGTAGCCTCTAGATTCTTTTGACTCCAACGACCATCTACAACAGCTATGCTGACTGCAACTGATGGGAATTGTAGTTGTTGCAGCTGTAGTCGAAAATATTGAGAAGTCATCTGGTTGGGGAAGAACTGTTATTGAATGATACTGTTTTAGCGTCCGGGGTGGGGGGACATTATTTTGGCCAGTAATTTTGGCAGCCACCCAGTTCTAAGAATTCTTAGTTCATATAGAGTACCTAAAAACTCTTAAAGGTTTCTCTTTCTTCTCCCCCTCTCTCTCCTGGTGCATTGGACATTGTGCTTAACTTGGACTGGAAAAACCTAGGTTCACATTCCATTTCAGCTGGTGTTCACTGGCAGGCTTCTGTCCCAGCCTAGGCTCCCTCAGCCCCCATGTCAGGAAAGCCCAACTATGATATTTCAGTATGACCCAAAGTTTGAACCATCAGCATCCAGGATGTCATTTTTCAAGTTACAGGGAAAACGCCTGGCGTGCAAAAGAACAGGCAACGCAGCTGCTCCAACTAGAACTGCAGCACTTAAAATACAGCTTCCTTCCCACCCACTGCTCAGGCAAGGTGGGAAAGGTGGTTCAACGCCCAGCAACACCAACCTGGGAGGTAGAAGCGCTCCCCAGGCAGGGAGTGTTGCCACTTCTTTAAACAGAACAGGCCACTTGCTGCAGGCTGAGCTTCTGCAGGAACCAAAACGCTCACCAGGCAAGACTTTCTCCTCCATCACCACAAAGGAATTGTGTTTATCATTGCAGGGCGAAATGGAGCACAGAGAGTTGGGAGGGGAAAAGGAGCAGCAGGAGCTTAGCAATTGCAGGGGGGGGGGGGTCCAAATTGACTTGGTATGTAGCAAATAGCTCTAGGCCACTTCCACCTCACTGCAATCAGAAACATGGACATCTCTTCCTTTTCCAAAGGGCAAAAATCACAGACCGGTGTGACAACTGAAACTCTTGGGCAATATGCAGCAGTGGGAGTTTGAATGACAGAAGCATAGCAGAGGAGGAAGAGATGGCTTTTGGTATGAACGTTCTCATGATGTCATCGACATCAGGCCTCTCAGTGGAGAATGACTAGGCAATACTACCTCTGTGCAACACACAACATTAACAGCCCAGAGGATCAGTGAGGCAAAAAAAAAAAAAAAGGGACTCCTATTTCTTAGTCACCACAAAACCACTGAATACAGTACAGTGGACACTCGGGTTGTGAACGTGATCCGTGCGGGATGCACGCTCGCAACCCGCAGAGTTCGCAACCCGCAGCTGCGCGTCTGTGCACACGCGGGTTGCGATTCGGCGCTTCTGCGCATATGCGACCACCAAAACCCGGAAGTAACCCGTTCCAGTACTTCTGGGTTTCAGCGGTCCATAACCTGGAAAAACGCAACCAGAGGTATGACTGTATATGCAATGATGAATGCTGTATTGGATCACAGAGTTCAATTTGAAGGGATGCCTTGCAAATTGGCACAGTAGATGATGCCATAGCTTTTGATAATTTACCACACAGATATTCCCCCTCTTCACAACCACCCACTTTTCTCTCCCTCTTTCTCCGTTCCAATTTCAGAGCAGTACAGTTTACATCACGTTGCCTGGATTACAATGAATTTCTGGCTGGCTAGACTGGAGCAGCAGGTCCCCACAGACGCTGCTTAGCACGTGAACACAATATTATTATCCTCTGTCAGCAGAAAGGGAGACAAGGCTTCACAATCGTCTGGAAAACCTACCCGACTGGATTTCCATGCTGCCCAAGATCCAAGCCACCAGTATTTGCATGTGAAAAATGCTTTCTACCTCTACATCATTAGGGAAACAGTGCAAGGAAATTAAAGGTAAAGGTAAAGGTACCCCTGCCCGTACGGGCCAGTCTTGACAGACTCTGGGGTTGTGCGCCCATCTCACTCAAGAGGCCAGGGGCCAGCGCTGTCCGGAGACACTTCCGGGTCACGTGGCCAGCGTGACATCGCTGCTCTGGCGAGCCAGAGCCGCACACGGAAACGCTGTTTACCTTCCCGCTGGTAAGCGGTCCCTATTTATCTACTTGCACCCGGAGGTGCTTTCGAACTGCTAGGTTGGAAGGCGCTGGGACCGAGCAGTGGGAGTGCACCCCGCCACAGGGATTCGAACCGCCGACCTTTCGATCGGCAAGTCCTAGGCGCTGAGGCTTTAACTCACAGCGCCACCTGCGTCCCGTCCAAGGAAATTGGAAACACCATAAATGTGGGGTGCAGTGTGGACTGATTCCAGAGCACCCCAGCAACCTTTGGCCTTATATAGTTGCCTGCAGACCGAAGAACAGAGTAAGCTGCCTTCTATCGAGTCAGACCATCTACTTCAGCATTGCCTACACAGACTGGCAGTGGCTCTCCAGGGTTTCAGGCAGCTCTCTCTCCCAGCCCTACCAAGTGGTGCTTTAGGGGACTGAACCTGGGATCTTCTGCATGCAAAAACAGGTGCTCATTCACTGAGCTATGGTGTCCCTTTCCCCGAGGCTGTATGCCAGCTTCCTCTGCCACACTGCAGCAGATCCTGGGGCATGAGGCACTCCACATTTTGGCCATGTCAAGCATTTTGCTGTGCCATCTTCAAGACCAGCAAAGGGACCTGCAGCCCCAGATCTTATTTTGAACAAGTCAGAGGCAGTGAATGAGAGAATTCACTCCCTTCAAAATATTGGCCCCAGCCCTGTCAAGCCCTTCAAGGCTTGGGACCAGGGTACTTGGAACACCTACCTCCAAACATGCTTGCCTTTTCTCTAAGACCACTGAGCTATAGCCCTCCCCCTAAAAAAAAAAAGAAAGCTTCTAGTCCTCATGGACTAGATTTAAACTGGAAGCTGCCTGATCAAACCACTGGTCTATTTAGGTAAGGTAAAGGACCCCTGGACAGTTACGTCCAGTCAAAGGTGACTATGGAGTTGTGCCGCTCATCTTGCTTTCAGGCAGAGGGAGCCAGCGTTTGTCCACAGACAGCTTTCTAGGGCATGTGGCCAGCATGACTAAACCGCTTCTGGTGCAACGGAACACCGTGACGGAAACCAGAGTGCATGGAAACACCGTTTACCTTCCCACTGGAGTGGTACCTATTTATCTACTTGCACTGGCGTGCTTTCAAACTGCTAGGTTGGCAGGAGCTGGGACAGAGCAACGGGAGCTCACCCCATCCCGGGGATTCAAACCGCCGACCTTCCGATCAGCAAGCCTAAGAGGCTCAGTGGTTTAGACCACAGTGCCACCCGCATCCCTACTGGTCTATCTAGGTCAGCACTGTAACACCCGCATCCCTACTGGTCTATCTAGGTCGGCACTGTAACACTGAACAGCAATAGCTCTCCAGGGTTTCAGACGGGGAGTATTTTCCTGGCCCTGCCTAGAAATGCCATGGCAGATTGAACTTGAGACCTTCTACGTGCAAAGTAGATGCTCTTCTATTAAAACTATGGTCCTTTCTTTTCCTGCTTCCACATATACTTAAACATTATGTTCTGGCATGTTATCTTTGTGAGACACACAGAGAAACATGCAACTACACAGCCAACATAAATATCACAAATAAATAAAAATGTAAAAGAGTGTGGTGGGCCAGCTGTTCCTCTCAAGGCTGCTGGTCCAAAGGGCTGATCCGATGTCAGACCCCATAGCAATCAGTGCATAGCTCTGCTCATTAAATTAAAAGTGCCATATAAAAGTGATACAGAGGAGGAGCTTTCGTATATTCCAAAGGGGTGACTGAAAAAGAAGAAAGGAGAAAAAGTTCCTCCTTTGCTGCCTTACCTGAGGCAGCTTGCCTCTTCATTTCCACAAGCATGGTAAGAAAACTGCTTTGGGGCTCAGATGCACTCAGTGGTTTGAATTCTACACACACACACCCCACATACACCCCCTCTTTCTTTTGCAGGGTCATTTTCCTAAAGGCTGTCCGGAAGAGACACCCAAGCAGACAATGGTCCATGCCATGAGAAGCGCAGTTCTGGCTAATGTGACATGCTGGTTAATGAAAACCAATTGCCGCCCTGGAATTCACAAGGGGGCTCAGCCCAGTTGGGAATAATCTTGTTTACGATGCCGGCCTAGCAAAGGGAAATTAATGTTTAAGCTGTAAAATCCATCCCCACCTCCTTTCCGTGTCTGTCTATGTGTGTATGTCTCTTCCAAGGATATGTTCAGTCTTTGCTCTTGAGGGCTGTACATACAATGAAAGAGAAGCCCAATTTGTTCAGCTAAGGCCAATGACAGATTTGCTTCTACTGGTGCTCCCTCCCCTCTTTCCGCCTAATAAAGCAAAATAGATTTTCCTGTCCAGTACAAGTTTGCCATTCATTTCCTTTCTCTCCCACCGCATAGACAATTCTTAGTCAAACTGTGTGTGTGTGTGTGTGTGTGTGTGTGTGTGTACTTGTCTAACTTGGCCTGAAGGTGAGAGTTAATGTTGACTTTCAGAAAAAGTTTTAACCTCACCAGACAAGTTTCAGCGCACCCTGTAACTCACTCACTCACTTTCAATTGCCATCAGATAAGCCTGTTGTTTAAAGGGCAGCGGCTCACATCACCCAATGCCCTTTGCATTACGAGCCTGCTAGAACTGACCAGGGATCCATCCAGCCCAGGATCCCATTCATGGCCACCCAGATACTCCCTTGCTCGGAAGCTCGAGACCAGGGCTTGAAGGTATCAGGCATCACCATCACCTTCTCAGTGTCTGTCCCCATCAGCACCTGGTAAGCAATTGTCTTAGGAAGACCATGACTTTGTCCAGGTCTTTCTTAAAGGAATAGAAGGTGCTTTCCTCATCTAAACTGACATGGAAATCTACTTATAATCAAGAGGAGCAGCAACTGCTTAAAAATTAATTTGAAGACCTTTTTTTTTTTTAAAAAAAGCCTGCCATTATTTATTCAGTGTGCAGCATTTTACATCATAAGATAAAACAAGACAGGCACTGCACCCCCAGAAACGTACAGTCATCACCTCCCAATCTGGTGCCCTCCAAATGTTGTTGGATTACAACTTCAGTCAGCCCCACCCAGCACAAATCAATGGTCAGGGCAGATGGGAGTCAGGTTGGGGAAAACTAGCCTAAAGTGACAGCAAAGCTAACAAGATTGAACCATGGTAAGACAGTTGGGGATTCAGCAAGAGAATTGCAGGGGAAATGGAAGATTTGACTATGGGCTAGGAGAGAGTTGGCACTATACAGGCCTTCTGGGAGCACACTGCATTAAGAGGATGCTGAAAGGGATCACTGATTACCACCAACAGCATATAAGCTTTCAGAGTTTGCACTGGGATGCTCCAACTCCACAACCAGAATGTTCAGTAGAAATTAGGCCGTCCCTTTTCTCAGGAAAAAGCAACATAACTAGGCCTGGCAAATAATACCCCAGATGTTCAGGGACACCTAAACTGTGACCCTCCAAACACTGCTGGACTCCCATCATCCCAGCCCACTGGCTGCTGGGAAACAGTCCAAATCATTCAGGGGGCACCTGGTTGGGGAAGGCTGTTTTATTGAAACTGGAAGCTATTTAGCAGCAGCCCTGAAGTTTGCTCTCACCATCTACGAAGAACACAAAGTTCTGAAGCTGGCAACTTTGTAGAGCGGCCACCAGATACTGTCTCACATGACCTACGTTTCTTATGCTGTTTTCCAGCACCCAGTTCCAGTCTGGACAGTTTGCAAGGTTGTTCTTAAGGGCGTTTTTCCTCCCTTGCACTATCTATCTTGAGAATGACGTCTGATTAGGGAAGTGAGCTCCAGCAAAGTGCAACTGTGCAGTATGGCAAGGACACCAAATCAAGGCAGCAACCCAGCCAGTTTCCCAATGAAGAAAAAGAAGTCAGTTGAGTTCAGCAGTGATTTAGACAAGCAAGCACTCAACTCTCCAGCAGCAGTTTTAGCAGGACAAAACCTGTGTTTCATTGTGGATTTCCCAGTTTTTACTTCCATCCCCCAATGTTGTGAAGTCTCGATACTGAATAGAGAGCTATTCCTCACTTTTAGCATATTTTTTTAATACAGAAGACGTTTTGAACAGGTGAAAGGATTATAGTCATTATGCCACCCACCCACCTGCCATAAAAAAAACTGTTTAGCACAGCCATGCCTCCCAAGTTTATGGGGGAAATGGTAGGCTTGGACGCTACCTTGTTGTATCTTCCAGATCCACTTTCCCTCTGCACGGACTTCACCAATAAGACACAGGAAGCCGTTTTATACCAAGGCAATTCATTGCTCTGTCTAGCTTATTGTCTACACTGACTGGCAGCAGCTCTCCAGGTTCTCAGGGCGGAGTCCTTTCCCAGACCAACCTGGAGATGGGTTGGAGAACTGAACCTAGGGCCTTCTGCACATGCTCTGTGACTGAACGGCAGCCCTTTCAGCAAAGGAGACTCCCACACCAATATCCGCTATGATCGCAAAAAAAAAAATTTTGACTCCCTTGTGCTAAGTTTGTTGACTGCACAATGCATTTGCTTTGGACACCCTCCACCCTACTCCCCAGGTGTTCTGGACTACAACTCCCATCAGCCCCAGCGAGCAGGTGATGGGAGGCAGAGTCCAAAACACCTGGAGGAAAATCAGGTAGGAAGGGGAAGAATATACGGGTGATGATAATAATGTACTGCATGCCTGCAGAGACAGACAGACAGTCAAGCCACATCAAGGAAGAAAAGAGTATACATGGGAACGTGCACACCCACCGCCCGCCCGTGCAACCCACAAACCACACCAGAAATCACACGGGCCGCCACGAAGGAGCCTTCACAGCACTGGCTTTTGAGTTCCTTTGACCCCATCGCGGTGATCTGAATGGAAGGGCGTGTAGGCGCCTCGTTGTTGTTGCTTTAGCGGCAACCAAAGTTAAATGGAAGGCGTCATTCTCCGTTCTTCTAAAGAGGAGCAGCCAAGCGGGGCAGGGAGAGCTCCCGTGTCCCCGGGTGGGGCAAGTCCAGGCGCTCCTTTTGCGAGAGACCCGCACGCGGCTCGCCTGCGGGCCCATCAACAAAGGGAAAGCCGCTTCTGGGCAGCCCTTGGCTGAGAGGCGGAGGAGGACCGGGCCCGCTCGGGCCTGGAAGGATGGAGCGGGAGGGGGCGCCGCCGTCCTCCTCCCCCCCCCCGGCAGACACACACCCCAGCACCGCACTTCGGCGCGGAGCCAGCAGGCAGCCCTTCCCCGGCGAGCCCGAGAATGCAGGCGAGGAGACGCTGCGCGAAGCAGGCCGGCAAACAGCGTCCAGAGGCAGGAAGGGATCTCCAGGCAAAGAGGCTGAAGGGAGGAGCCAGCCGGACCGCGGCCGAGCCCCCTAACGCGCACCAGCCCCCCGCCGCCAGCACCGGACCAGGCTTCCCCGCCGCCGCCCTCCCCGGCAGGAATTCTGACAGCCAGGCTGGAACCCTCTCCTTGCCCCCCCCCCCCACTTTAGCATCCTTCGGCGCCTCCCCCGCCCAAGCATCCCTATTGCCCGAGGGGGGCCCACCTGGGCCGGGGTGTGTGTGTGTGTTATTAAGGCAGCCTGCTCAGGGTAGGGAAGGAGAAGGAACAGGGGGGGCGCTGGCCCGCCCGCCCGCCGGTGCCGCTCCCTTCTCCGAAGTAGCCGCGAGCCCACCTTTGTAGCGCTCCAGGACATCCTCGTAGGCCTGCACGAACTCCTTCTCCTGGCTGCGGTTGAGCGGCAGCTTGCCCGGCACGTAGCCGGCCATGGCGCTGCCCGCCCCGGACCGGGCCAGACCAGCTGGCGGGCGGGCGAGCGAGGGAGCGGCGATCCCTTTGTGCCGAGCCTGGTGCCTGCCTGCCTGCCTGCCTGCCTGCTGGCTGCGCGTCGGGCGAGGAAGGCGAGAGGCGGCCGGGCGCTGGAGCTCCGCGGCGTCGGCGTCTCCCTGCCGCCGGCTCTGCTCCTGCTGCTGCTGCTGCTCCTTCCTTCCGCCTCGTCTCCTCCTCCTTCTCTTCCCGGCCTCCCGGCTCAGGCTCCACCCGCTGCTGTCAGGGAGGCCCAGGCCAGCCCCCGGCTCGGCGGCTCTCCTTCTTATTCTGCCGGCCCGGCAGGAGCCTGCTCAGCCCGGCACAGCCCGAGTGGCGGCGGAGGCGACGCCCGGCGGCCGGCCTCCGAACTGCAGAGGCAGAGCGAGGGCAGAACCCGGCTGGCGCCACTTGGGGCGGATCCGCATCAGGAGCTGGGCTGGCCGGGAACCAGGTGGGACCACCGGACCCAGGGCCCCGAAGGCAAGGGGAAAGGCCCGGGATGTCAGGAGGCCTCGAGATCCAGAAGAGAGGCGCAAGGAAACGGCCCGAACTAAAGGCGGAAAGGAAAAGAGGAGGACAGACTGGGACAGAAAAGCAAACTGGATCCGAAGAAGAGCAGAAGGGCGGGATGCAAACCCAGAAGGGGTTGGTTGGAATTCCCCCCGCCCACAATCCAAGAAGCCTCAAAGCCCGGAGGGAGCGGGGACAGCCCACCCCCCAAGTACCACCCGAATCCTTTCTGGTGAAAGAAACAGAAAAGGATGGGGGGCAGCGGACAAAGAAGTCAGGAACTCACCCCAGATCTAAATTTGTGGCAGACCCTCCCTCTTCCTGATCCCAAGCCCTTTTGCTGCTTTTAGGAGGAAAGGCAACATGGTGCAACACTCAATGCACACCCACTCCAGTCCTTGTAGGTGATCAGGCTGTTGAATCTAACTTCTGCCCTGGTGATGTCCTCCATCACACCTGAGGGCTTGATGTGGCATATAGAGGTCTGCCCACCCTGCCCTCCTAGCATCCACCTCAACTCAGTCAAATGGCAGGGCTGGGCCAGCAACTGATCATTTTCAGCAGAACCATGCCCAGAACCCCACATCCACACCTGGCCTGGCCTTCACCTGCCTTAACAGCTGAATCTTCCAACCACACGCTGCCAGATCCTAACTTCTCACCTGTCTGCATCCAGTTACGGGTCCCAATAATGGCATCAATTCTGCCAGTCCTGCGGGGTCCCACACTTCCGTGACACTAGAAGAATGTTCCAAACTAGTGGCCATATCATAGCCCTTGCATGCTGTTGGAGTTGATGGTTGGTGCAAGATGAGGCTCCTTGAAGGATGAAGCCCCATCACAGAACCCCAAAAGGCTGGGTTGCCACAAAGGCAGCATTAGGGGTCTCAAATTTCAGCAGCGCCCTGTGCAACACTAACATTCACCCCCCAACTCCCATGCTCCATTCTAAAGCATTGTTTCGGCATCTCCTGCAGCGCCCCTGAGGCTCTGTGCCCAGTGTGACCAAACTGGTCATGCTCCCCTAAATCCGCCTCTGGCTGCCAAGAGTCAGAGGCATTCAGCGTGAGTTGTATGATGACATTTATTCCACTTTTGAAGTAGGCAAGTGTTTAGTCATTGGCAACCCAGTGCCTTCCAGATGGTTCCCATGGGCTGCTAATTGTTGTATTCTTATGGACCTGGAGAGCACCAGGTATTTCTGAGGTATGGGCAGCGGTAAACTGCAATCCTATGTTCACTTGCTTAAATTGTTTCCCCTCTCCCTTCATTTTCCATATATCTTGTCAAAACCTTCCTGAGCTTGGATCTGCATTGCAAACTGGCTCCTCCGGCTTTTTTCCTTGAGCAAACCTTGCACCCCATTGAAGGCATTCTTCACATTGCTGGTTCAAGGAGAAATCCACCTTGTTTCTCCAGGCACCCTGCAGGAGTGGCTGTTTTGCTACCTAGGCACTTTGTCTTAATTAATTAGCATCTTCCCAAACCAGGTAGCGTTAGAAGCTAACACTTCCTTAAGCCAAGGTGGGGAGGGCAGAGGTCAGTGTTGCTGCTGGTACTCCTCCATGTCTGAGCTTCTTGTGTCCCACCAAGCCAAAAACATTCCACCAAGAATTCAACAAACCTTCTGGGACAGCGGGGGGGGGGGCAGTAAACAAAAGCAGGGGGCAAGAGTTGGCCAGTAAACAAAAGCAGGGGGCAAGAAAGGTCACATACCAGGCAGGTGGGCTGGAAGTAGCTCAGGCCTGTGCCACTGTTCACCCAGAATGTGATCAGTGCAAAAATAGATGTCTATGATGGTCATGTGCAATGATCTGCTTTCGGTGAAGAGAATCTGTCATAGTTGAAGAGGGACCCGGCAGCAAATGAACTGAAGAGTTTGAGCGACATCTGGTGGCAAATCCTGAGAAGTGCAAGACCCCAGAAAAGAAACCGCTTACTTTGTTATTTGGGAAGCTAGAATGTGCCCACTGACATAAATAAAGGGGATGGCAGAAATTGCCTGGGAATTAAAGCCAGGTCCCCCCTTCCCGCAAAAAGGAGTGAAGTATGAGATAAGTTCCTGACCGCTGTGGGCCCCAATTGTCTCAAGCTTGAAATGGAGGTGTGCAGGGTGAAAGAGTTCTCTGTATGTGCACAAAATCAGCTACACTTTCATCAAGGGTCAATTAGCAGGAGAGTCCAAAGATTCTCTTTGTGGGATTTCACAAGATGACACAAGACTGCAGGCTGGTGGGGCTGCAATGAGTGGCAGGTAGACGCAGGCAAATCTTACCCGTAGCTGTGGCACACACAGGGGAGAGCAAAGTTGCTTGCGCAGAAGAACTCACTAAATTGTGCCCTTTATCAATTTGTGTATGGGGGCAGTCACTTGGGCAATGGATGGGTTGAATTTATATACTCCATTTCTGCATTGAGCACCAAAATGTTTTGGAGCAACCCTGGGGGTTTTCAGAAGTGAATGAGTGTCCTGCACACAAAGTGATTGAGGGCATTCTTTGATGGCATAAGACAGAGTAATAATTATTAAAATTAAAAAACTAGGCCCAGTGAAGACATTGCCTTTGTAACATAATATTCTCTTCACAACAGAAAGTGTTAAAAAACTTAAGTCTTTTTCAACTTGATAAAGTTGATAGTCTTTACTTTTTTATTTTAACTCATTCTATGTGTATATTTTATAGTGTTGTTTTTCATCTTTCAATTTTTGTCTGTTGCTGTGATTGTTCTCTCTGTTTTATATACATTATAACATGCAATAATAATAATAACAGCTTTAACTCCCCCCCCCCCAAAAAAAACCTTAGTCTTTTTCTGAGGGGGAGAACTCCCTTCAAAACGGGTATCTTGAGACCCACTATCCTATTTACGGATGGGGATAGGTGGAGCCAAACCAGGAGTAGTCAGCTATATATATTTCCTTTCCCCCACTCTCTCTGTAACCATGGCAACCAACAGAATGGTTACTCAGCCATCTGCGTTGCAATGGCAACCTGAAAAGCGCCTTATTCCATTCCAGTTTCAATCTCTCATGAGCTGACTGGCATGACAATTCTCCTCGGTGTTCTCCCATGCAGACTACATAAGCAAAACTTGAGGTGCTGGGGTTTTGAGGGGAGGAGGCCTCTGCATCCCTTGCAGGCGATACTGAAGTACAATGCAGAGAGCTGAACCCTTACGACACCCACCATGGTTCTCTGCACCTACGCTCACTCCCCCCCCCAAATGCACGCATTTCAAAAAAGCCATTTTCACCCTTGAAACTTTGTTACTGAAAGTAACCCCAAAAGGAGGAGTAGGGATTAAGTGGTTTGTCAAAAAAACCACTCCAGGCCACACTTTATAAATTCTGCGCGCGCACACACACACCACTTTGTAGGAAATTGGGAACATCTGGGTTGGGTCCTGCCGCTCTCACTGTCCTGTCTAGCTGACAGCACAATACTATACTATACACAATACTATACATGTCTATAAGCCCCGCTAAATTTCAGGCAAGTGTGTACAGGATTGCATCAAATAAACACTACCTCTGTAATCCCAGGAATGCTGTAATGTAGACCAGCATTATTAGGCCCACGTTACAGCTTGAGGACTGAGGCTGAGATTCAGCAGCTTTTCTAAAGAGCAAGTGTCAATTCAGCGCTAAGCTCAGAACCCAAGGATTGCCAGTTCATAGCACATGCTCTTAACCAGTTCTCAGAGTGGGTTGGTGAAGCATTTTGTTCTTTTGTTTTTAAAGTGTTCTACTTGGCACACTCCAGCCCAATTCAAGCACCCTGAAGTACAAAAGGAGAGATGCCAGCGTGATTTGCCTCTCCTGTACAGTGGTACCTCAGGTTAAGTACTTAATTCGTTCCGGAGGTCCGTACTTAACTTGAAACAGTTCTTATCCTGAAGCACCACTTTAGCTAATGGGGCCTCCCGCTGCTGCCGGAGCACGATTTCTGTTCTCATCCTGAAGCAAAGTTCTTAACCTGAAGCACTATTTCTGGGTTAGCGGAGTCTTTAACCTGAAGCGTATGTAACCTGAGGTACCACTGTACGAATGATCTTGTTTGTCACTCATCTGCAAGTGCATAGGCGCCGACTCCATGGGGCCTGAGGGGGCCTGAGCCCCCTCAAAAATTCGTTTGGGGGGGCTCTGCCCCCCCAATAATTTAAGAAAATTTTTAGTTATATTATGCTTTGTAAAATCACAAAATTATGTTGGTATTTTTTATTTTCCTTGTTTGACGATAGTTACCTTTTAAAATACATTCAGTAATGAGTTAAAACAAAGCCACTCCCGATCTAGAGAGGGGGTGGGGTTGCGGGCTCTCGACCCATCAACAATCTCGCGGGGATTCCCCCTAGCTCATTAATATTCACCGCCCATGGCGGCAGCCAATCGGCTGCCGCAACGGGCGGGCCCTCACAGGTTCACTTAAGGTCGGGGCAGCCCGGGGCTCGCCCCTTTCGTTCCCCCAGCAGCAGCGGTTTGGAGGTCTTGGGCCCCCCCAATATTTTTTATAAGTCGGTATGGGCCCCCCCAATATTTTTTATAAGTCGGCGCCCCTGTGCAAGTGCACAGGATGAAGTAGGATTTGCAAGCATTTTTCCTGCTGAAGGGGAAGAAGGGCCAGTCGTGAAATGTTGATGCAATGCAGCTGCAGGGTGGGAACAGGACATCAGTTGTGTCAGTGCAAAACACCTCCAGTGCTGCCTAGCGTAGCAGAGGTACTCTGTGCTGCAGGACCGTGGAGAGAAAGTGGGCCTGGGTGCCATGAGCCCCTTGATCCTGAGTGGCATGGGACTAGAGTGGCCTGAGGGAGAATGGATGTGTGCCTTAGGGAAGGAGACATAGTGCCTCTAGCTCCCTGTCCTGCCCCATTCATGGAACAGAGGGAATCTCTATCAATAGGGGAGGGTGCTGGCCAGACAGGAAAGGGGGCGGAAGAGCCAGAAGGCTCATCTCCTTCCCATCACCAAGAACCCAGCACTGCCACTGCCACTGGAAGCAGATCCACCACCCTTGGGTGCCTCAGAGCTCCTTAGCAGCTTCATAGGAAGAAAGAGACTTGTAAGTGAGCATAATGCGTCTCACCTTTAAAAGCAGGTGGGATGGGTGTGACTGTTTGTCAAGAAATGTTTGCAGCTGCCATCCAGCCTGTCTTTAAAGGGGTTCAGCCCAGATTTCAGAGCTCCATTGCTTTTCAACAACTTTCCAACAAACTTTGCAGGGGGTGGGGCAGGGATTATGGGGTTTCAACTTCAGTAGACAAAAATTCAGTAGAAGATATTGGGGTTTCTCCCCCCTTTTTAAAAAACCTCCAAATGTGTGGCAAATCTGGTTTTGAAACTTATTACCTTCTTTTTAAAGCTTGTAAAAAGGTAAAGGTAAAGAACCCCTGACAGTTAAGTCCAGTCACGAAAGACTCTGGGGTTGCAGCGCTCATCTCGCTTTACTGGCCGAGCTGGCTTTATGTGGCCAGCATGGCTAAGCTGCTTCTGGCGAACCAGAGCAGCGCACGGAAATGCCATTTACTTTCCCCCCGGAGTGGTACCTATTTATCTACTTGCTCTTTGACGTGCTTTCGAACTGCTAGGTTGGCAGGAGCAGGGACCGAGCAACATGAGCTCACCCCGTCGCGGGGGTTCGACCTGCCGATCTTCCAATTGGCAAGCCCTAGGCTCAGTGCTTTAGACCACAGCACTTATAGAATGTTTTAAATACTACTGAATATGAATTTCCAAAGCATATCTTGGATGGTTCGAAAGGGAGGTTCCTCACTATCAATAACCCCCAGGTGGTTGTTACTAAAACAAACAAACCCATAAGCTTAAGCGAGAGATGCTCAAATTAATAGAGCCTCCAAATTATAAGTTGGCTCTGTCTACAGTATCTAGCCTCTACCTGGCATTTATTTACCAAGTGTTTCACCTCTGCCTAAATGAGGCAAACGTGAATTCGTCCCTTATTTTCAGGAGACTCATTTATTTTAAGACACATCATGTACTTCAGATCATCACCTTACCAGAAAAATAAACCAGGTCTCCTTTTTTTAGAACATCCCATCTCCAGAAAAGACACTCTGCACAGTGTTGCTTATTTCAGCTGTCAACTTTACCCTAAAAATAAGTAAAGCATCTGTCATGCTTAGAGCACGACAGGGAAGTGAGCATGGGGGGGGGGGGGACGGGTTCCTGCACAATTTCAGCTGCAGCCTGACCTGCATTTTTGCCTCCCTGTTGCTTTCAATTGTCTGCATTTTGATTTGGCCTCAATGCTACTTAATGACAATTGTTGTCAATTACCATTCACTTCCTAAGCATGTTTTGGAGCACAAAGTTCTCCTTTGTTTGTCCTTAACTTTCATTTATCCTCTCACACACACATCATATTTCCACCACAGCCCCACCAAACATGACTCTCTGCCAAGTGCTTATTATTGAAGTTGCATGTATTTAAATACATTAATAATATGCAAACTAACACTTGGGAAGGAACTCATTCCCACCCACCCCCAGGAAAAAGAGAAGAAAATCACCTCTTTGCTCCTGGGCTTCTTAGTGGCACATCCCTGTTCCCAGGTGGAAACTAGAATAGTTTCAAATAACACAGAGCACCCAATAGTATAGAGCACCAAATCATAATGGGAATGCAAAAATATTCACAACTTCATCAAGTAAACGAGAGTGCTCTTCCTTTTTCTAAAGTGCTGTCCTCACCAATATCCCCCTTCCAGTCCTCAAATTTCAGCTCTCAAATTGTGGGTTTTTTATATAAACAAATAGATTTATTGCAATCAACATCTGAGGCCCTTCTTTGTGTGCCGCCTCCACCAGAGGTCCAGAGGGTAGCATCGCGAGTATGGGCCTTTTCTGCAGTGGCTCCCCGTTTGTGGAATGCTCTCCCTGAGGAGACTCACTTGGTGCCTTCATTGCATATCTTTAGGTGCCAGGCAAAAACATTCCTCTTCTCCCAGGCCTTTGGCTAATTTAACAATATGTTGCCTTTTAACCTGCAGGGTGGTGGTGGGGGTATTGTTTTTGTTATTATGGTATGTATTTTTGTGTTTTTATAATGTAAACTGCCCTGTGATGAAGGGCAGTACAGTCATACCTCATGTTACGGATGCTTCAGGTTATGTGTTTTCGGGTTGCGGACCGCGGGAAAGCCGGAAGTACCGGAATGGGTTACTTCCAGGTTTCTCCACTCGCACGTGCGCAGAAGCACTAAATCATACTTCACGCATGCGCAGAAGCACAAAATTGTGCCGGCGCCTGCAGAGACATGGCGCTTCAGGATGCGAACGCTGTGGGTTGCAGACGTGCCTCCATCACGTATTACGTCCGCAACCCGAGGTTCCACTGTATAGAAATTGAATACATAAATCATATATAGGGCTCGTCAACCTGGGAAGGCAACCCATCTAGGAGAAGGAAGACTCTGTTCCTAAATTTCTGGTACCATGCAATATATTTTTAGGAGAAGAAAAGGTTTAGGAGTAAACTCTACACAAATCCGGAGTGGAGTCCATAAGATGGTTGAATGGCAATTGTATGCTTCCTCCTGGCAATTCCTGCAGCCAAGCTGGTGCTAAACATATTGTTCTGCTTTCCTTTGGACCATATCAGTGAGGCCAAGAGGGGTTTTTTGTTGTCTCAGCAGTCCAAGACCTCCATACACACTGCCCAGGAAGGATACTTTGGTACGGTTAACACAGCAGTTTGACTTCACCCCTGGAGGCGCACTCCCTCGTTTCTCAAGAAAGATGCTAACAACATAAACCTGTCAAAGGACAACACGCAATTTCCTTGTATCCAGCTTGACGAAATAAGATGCTTCATTTGGGATATACAAGAGGTTGCTTATTTACTTTAAGCAGCATGTAAAATTATGATTACCGGTAACTATTGACTAGCCTAGAGATGACACCTCTAGGACTGCAGCAGGAGGGGACAGTTCTCTCATCAGTTTCCTGATGATACAAAATTGTTTGAGGTTGTTAAACCAAAAAGAGATTGTGAAGGGGATCTCTCCAAACTGAGGGCAGTGCCAGTCAACTGGCAGTGACTGGCCAAGAATGAGACCTTGGGGTCAACTGAGCTGTAGACCTAGCATGTGGCAATTGTGAAGAAGGCCAATTTCACTCTAAGGATTATTAGGCAATAAATTAAAATAAAACTGCCAGGTAAAGGGACTCCTGACCATTAGGTCCAGTCGCGGACGACTCTGGGGCTGCAGCGCTCATCTCGCTTTATTGGCCAAGGGAGCCGGCATACAGCTTCCGGGTCATGAGGCCAGCATTACTAAGCAGCTTCTGGCGAACCAGAGCAACGCACGGAAACGCCCTTTACCTTCCCGCCAGAGCGGTATCTATTTATCTACTTGCACTTTGACGTGCTTTCGAACTGCTAGGTTGGCAGGAGCTGGGACATAGCGATGGGAGCTCACCCCGTCATGGGGATTCGAACCACTGACCTTCTGATCAGCAAGCCCTAGGCTCTGTGGCTTAACCCACAGCGCCACCCACGTCACTCTGCCAATATAATAATGCCATTATACAAATCAGTGGTGTGACTCTATTTGGGATACCGCGTACAGTTCTGGTCACCTCACCTCAAAAACAATATTGTAGAGCTGGAAAAGGTTCAGAAAAGGGCAGCCCAAATGATCCAGGGGATGGAGCAGCTCCCCTATGAAGAAACGCTGTAGCATGTGGGACTTTTTGGTTTAGAAAAAAGGCCAAGTAAGAGGTGACATGATAGAAGTTCATAAAAATTATGCATGGCATGGAGAAAGGGAATAGAGAAAAGTTTTTCACCTTCTTTCACAACACTAGAATTTGTGGACATCCAATGAAATGGAATGTGGAAGACCCTCAGGATTCCTTCCAACTCTACCATTCTACAATTCAATGGGACAGATAAAAGAAAGTACGGTACTTCTTCATATTCAACGTTAAACTCCCACAGGAGGCAGTGTTGGCCACCAAGTTGGACAGCTTTAAAAGAGGATTAGAGAATTTCACGGGAGACAAGGCTATCAATGAATGAATGGATGAATGAATCATTATTTGCGTCAGCCATCGGCCATAGCAATAAAACAAGGCTATCAATGGCTACTAGCCACAATGGTTTTATTCTACCTCCAGTGTCAGAGGCAGTATACCTCTGAATACCAGCTGCTAGGACTAGGTGGGGAGTGTGCTGATGCGCTCCTGTTTGACTTGCAGGCTTCCCATTGGAGCATTGGGTTGGCCACAGGATGCTGGACTACATGGCCCTTTGCCCTGATTCAGCAGGCTCCTGCTTATGGCTATATTTGCACTTCATATGTGTGAACATGTCAACTTTGCTAATGATTTGGACAAGGAAGTGGACAGCAGGCTTATCAAAACCTACAGCTGCTATAAACCTGGGAAGGACTGCAATCACAGAGGATAAACTACAACAAGAACAGTGGAATTAAATTTACTAGAGTTTGATTAAAACATCTGCTTGACAGATGTCCCTTATTTGATGGGAATGCCCCCTCTAGTGTGCAGTGGAATGAACAATGCACCCCTTGTCTGAACAATTTATACCTTGTCAACACTGACCCACAACAAATGGCCCCTTTCCCCAGTGTCCATTTTTACTTCTTTTGGAGTATGGGACTGTATTAACACTGCTTATTTCCCCCCAAAAGATTTAGCAGCTCAATCCATCATTCCAGCAGAAAGCTATCCTTCCCCCAGCCCCTAAATGAGGCGAGTGTCATTAATGTTGAAGGCAGCCATCATCCGCTGCTGCATTCATGGAAATGTCTCCCTTAAGGAGATGGTGACAGCACAAGGAGTCAGCCAGAGATGCCTTTGTTGCCGTTTTGCCTCTGAACCATTTACCTGATGCCCACTAGAGTGACGGAATAAGGCAGGCCTGCTGAGGAAAGGAAAGCAGTGACTGCCCATGAGAGAACTTGCGATGAACCAGGACGCTCAGAGGACACCAACAAGTTATCTGTATTTATTCACTGCATTCTTATAAACATGCTCTTCAGAGATGCAAAATTTCCTCCTCTCCCCCTTTCTCTGCCTTTGTACATCTTGAGAGCTGATGAGGCTTAATTAATAGTCCTGGATGAGTGAGTGGCTACTCCAGGCTGCTGAAGCTTGTATCCTACCCCACCTGCCTGAATTGAGGATGAAGAAAAAAAGGGAAAGGACTGAGGAAAGGAAAAAGAAGCCTGGCTTTAGAAGCTGGGTGAGAAGTTACCTTGAGGGGGAGTCTGCATTGGTATGCTGTTACACTCGGGGGACTGGTGCTGTTTTAGATCTAATATTGCCCCTCTGGTGCAACCTGGATACTTGTACAGTGGTACCTCGGGTTACAGACGCTTCAGGTTACAGACTCTGCTAACCCAGAAATAGTACCTCGGGTTAAGAACTTTGCTTCAGGGTGAGAACAGAAATCGCGCGGCAGCAGCGGGAGGCCCCATTAGCTAAAGTGGTACCTCAGGTTAAGAACAGTTTCAGGTTAAGAACGGACCTCCCAAATGAATTAAGTTCTTAACCTGAGGTACCACTGTAAATAAATCAAGGTCACTAAAGTAGCTGAGGGCCCCAATGTTCTCTGCTCACAAGGGACTCAAGGCTGCTGTAAAACTTCTTCACAAATGTGAGCCAGAGTGGTACAGAGCGCTAGGTAAGGCTCTGGGAAGCTAAGGTTCAAATCCCCATGAAGCTACCAGGGTGACCTGCCTCACAGGGAGGAAATGGAGAGTGGGAAAGCCATGTACATCACCTTGACTCCTTTGGATGAAAGGTGAGATATAAATGGAGTAGCAGCAGCAATTTTATTTGAAAAGAAGCAGCTAAGGCTGAAAGGAGATGAGTGCCATGAGGTGCCTGGATGTTTTGTTCCAGGAGGCAAAAAGCACCTCTAAATCGAATGCAACCTGGATCAAAAAAATGAGCATGTCTCTCAGCACCTAGTCTTGATCCATTCTTGGACCCCTATAGCTATATGTATCCAGTAAAAAGTGAAATGGGAGCTCTGAGCATTGAGCTTCCACTGTTGGTGGCCATCACTGCCTCCTGAGGGAGCAAGTTCCATAGTTTAACAATGTGCTGCATGAAAAAGTACTTTCATTTTTATCTGTCCTGAATCTCGCCACAAAAAAACTACCTTATACTGAGTGGCAACTGGTTCATCTAGTGCAGAAGTGTCTAAACTGACTGGCCGGGACTCTCCAAGGCTCCAAGCAGGGTGCCTTCTCTCAGCTGGGATATGAACCCGGGACCTTCTGCATAAATGCTCCATCACTGATCTACAACCCTTCCCCAGAAAACATAGCCATTCTGATGCCTCCATTGCTCTATAACATTGTTTTCCATAACACCATCACAGCTTTCACTGCCTTTGCACTGCTGCTACAAAAACCACATCACAACATTTGCGTTGTCACAAACACAGAAGCAGGTGGCCCAGCAAGGTCCAGAGCAGTGGGCAAGCGTTTGCCCCATCTGAGAGGTTTTGAGTGGCCCCCAGCATGCCCTTGACCCTGAGTCAGTTGATGAAGTCCCCTTTAGTGACCACTTCACTGCTCCTTGCAGTGCTGCCATTGTCATGCCCGAGGAGGGAGCAAAGGAGCCTGTCACAGGGAGTGGATTGTTTGGAGAGGAGGCCAGGGTTGTGGAAGTGCTCAGCCCAGGACTGACAAAGAAAGACGCAAGACAGAGGCAGCGATATGGAAATGAGATGCATCCAGCTGGGGGAGACGTGGGGGTGGGAGGGTGTACCAGGAAGACGCGGGGAAAGTGGGAAGGAGGAGAGACAACCAGTGCATTCATCCCAACCCATTTTCTTGTCTTTCTGGAGTTGCCACTGGAAGCCAAGTGGCTACTTTAAAAATGCCCTCTGTGCCATATCCATCCTCCCAGTAGGTTTTTCCTGCCACCAGCCTAGCCTCAATGTGATACAATGGGCAATTTCAAACTGGCATACGCACAAGTGAATTAAGTTTATCGGAATGAGCAGTTCTTCTTTGGTACCAATCATGATAACGCCCCCTTCTCTTTGGGTTTCGCTTGCTCTAATTCAGGTCTCCTTCCCCTGCTACCCATCACCTCCAGTCTTTGAGTTTGCCTAAGAACAGTATCTTCCATAGAAACACAGGAGGCTGGATAGGCTCCTCTGAGGGCAGGAAATCCTCCCCCTTTTACATTCAAAAAACAAATAGGTCCTTGGGTGAGACGTGCTTCTAATTTTAATTAAAGGGGGAGTGTGCCATTAGGGAGACACTGATCTAGTGCTAAGCTCTGCAGGGAGACATGAGTTCTTTGAGCTAAATTATTTCAGTCCTACTCATGTGACTCAGCCCCAAAACGTGACAGTAAGACTGTGGCTCACCCCCCTGACTCAGCCCAGTTTTCCCAA
This sequence comes from Podarcis gaigeae, assembly GCF_964106915.1. NCBI lineage: Eukaryota > Metazoa > Chordata > Lepidosauria > Squamata > Lacertidae > Podarcis > Podarcis gaigeae. The sequence continues at coordinate 57,600,279 of NC_139684.1, read as the reverse complement.
GTGGTTCTCAGACAGACAGCTTTTCAGGTAGGGCTGTGTGCGCATATGCTCCGGCATGCTGGAGTCTGAAGTTCACCACAAGCATTTGAACATGGACCCCAATGCATGAGCATTTTGAAACTTCTTGATCGGCAGAGGTCACATTCCTGGGCCTTGTCATCTTCACTTTTATCCAACTTTCTAGGAATTGACATGCCTCTAAAGCAGGGTTTCCCCAAACCTGGGTCTCCAGATGTTTTTGGACTACAGTTCCCATCATCCTTGACCGCTGGTCCTGCTAGCTTGGAATGATGGGAGTTGCAGTGCAAAAACACAGGAGCAGTCAATTACAACATTCCTGGAGTGTACATATTGAGACATGGGGAGGGATGTCTGTCCAGCCAGTCCTGGGACAGACTTCCTCTGCATGTGACCAGAGGTGGATGTGGCCTCACCTGTGCAGCTAATGATAAAAGCACAGGGCAGGGCAGCCATCTCTCTCTTGCCTCTTGCTCTCTCTGCCATCTTCCTTCAAAGAAGTAACATCTGCTAAGGATGCCCTCTTGGCTCCCAGCCAAGAAAGGAGAAAGGGACTATCTTCCTATAAGATAGATTCTAAATGTACCGGTATATTACCTTATTAAGCCTGTCTGCCTTCTGGGATCCTATTGTGAACAGAACGTGAGTAAACTCTTTTTATACTTTTATAAAAGACTGTGTTGTGTCTTGTATTTTAAGAGGGAACGAAGGGGAAATTACCAGAGTAATTGTTATAGAGGTTCTAGCGAACCTGAGCACACGTTACCGTTGCGAACTTAAAAAGGGGAATGTCTTACTCTGCTGATATTTTGGGAACTTGTTAGCACAAGTTGGATAAGGATATAATCTCATAATATATCCTCTCCTGCATCCCTGAACATTCCCACACCAGAGACCCAAGTTTGGGAAACCCTGCTCTAAAGAAAACTCCAGGGAAAGTGGCCTGGAGACAGTCCAAAGGGCCATACAGAGAGGCTTCAAGGGCCACACTGCCCCCCCCCGCCCTGAGGTTCCCCTCCCTGAAACGATGGCATTGAACCAGCTTCCTTACCAGCTACTCTGACGACGGCTCTTTCTGCTGGATCCAGCACAGAGTCTTGACTTTTCCTCTTCTTCTGCTCATGGAGAGGTAAATTCCAGGGCAAGGTGTCCCCCGGTGGGCAAGGAGACAGGCTGCCGGACCTCTCACTCCGATAGGACCTCTCACTTCGGCACGAACGCTCACTCCGGTAAGACCTCTCGCTCAGGGTCTCTTCGTCGGAGGACGACATGGCCCCGAAGGAGGGAAGGAGGCACAGAGGGGCTGCCGATCCTTAGGAACAGCCGGCCTAGGAATATCAGCATGATTATTACAATTATTGATTAATTAATTGATCAGTTTAATTCCATAGTCACAGTTTTGCACTCAACTGCGACTCATACAGTAAAAGTAACAAAGACATTTGTATTATCAGAGCTGCAAACACATCTCAGGTTAGTGGGAATATGAAGGCACATAACAGCCAATGGGTGAGTGGGTGAATTTATGGTGACGGGTTTGTTAATCGATGGGAAATTGAAAACAGCTGACACTTTTTGTAGCCTGATGAGCATCTAGGATGGGGTAGTCAAGCAAACCATGCTTACCCACTGCATGCCAAACAAATAAGCTTTTCTCAGAGAGAAACCTGCCAAACCCATTTCCATAGTCTCAGTAGTGGAAGTGGAAGTTACACCAGCATGCAGAGCTAAGAGTTAATGTGCCATTTTTATTGGGGGGGGGGGAGCAAAGTCCCTTTATTACCCAGCCAAAATGTCACAAAATAGCAAGCAAGCTTTTGAGCCCATCAGAACCCTTCAATGAGCAAAAAGGGTGGCTTGATATTGGTGCTACAGTGCCTCTGTGGGTCAAAAATTCATTTGTGTTGTACAGTCTGAGACAGGACCTGGCTATGGATTTTATCAGGAACAGCACCTGCCCGTCAGATTTTAGCACGACCCCCTGAGCTGCACAGAGCTGGACTCGCCCCACAGACAAGTGGAATCAAGCAGTGGTGAGGGAGTGGCGCTCTAAACATGCTCTCCTGCACTGCCCTTCCCATCTAGTCCAGCCCCCAGGTCCTTGATCTCCACTACCATGAGGTTACAAACATCTCCTGGCAGGAGGGTGACTCCAAAGCATTGGATTTAGGGTGGTGCGGGCAGTCCCCCCCCCCCACAGGGCACCAAGCCAACAGGGTGCAAAATTGAGAAGACTCATAATGGAAAAGATCCATTCAGGGGCACCATAGTACAAAAGATTACCAAAGTCCGCCCCGGAAAGCATTGCACCTTACACAGTGCTAATGAACCAAGAGCAAGTTGATCTCCCTCCTTTGCTCCAAAAACAGAACATTCTCTGTGCCTGAAAACCTTGACATCTGCCTAAGAATCTTAAAGACTGTGCTCCTAACAGCTTATGCAAATCAGTAGCCATTATGCACATTTGCATGTTTTGCCCTGAGATTCCTGTGCTTTAAACATCCCGCAGATGTTCTTTTTGAACGAAGCAAATTCATTTCCCCCTATTTTCCTCCAAATATATCAAGGGTGCGGGTGGTTTTGCCCAGGAATGACGTGAAGGAAACAGCTCCAGAACTCAGGGGTCAGCCAAGGAAAGGGGTTGGCAGGAGATTCAGAACAGACCAAAAGAAGTCTTCTCATCCACGTGACACATAATTAATTTAAAGGATTGGCTGCTACATAATGCAGGGATGGCTACTGGCTGGTGGCTGGGCTTGACTTAACCCCTTGCTTGTGAGCTGCCCAGAGGCATTTGTTCAGCCAGAGTGGGAAGGAGGAACCTAGAAGAGAAGGACCTTTGGCCTGATCCATCAGGGTAGCTCTTAGGTTATTTGATTCTTATTCCCTGCCATAGCTACATGGACGGAAGGCATTACCTATCCCTCTGAAAATGTGCATGAATCAGCCTTTGCCAACCTGGTACCCTCCAGATGTTTTGGACTACAACTCCCATCAGCCCCAGTCACCACTGTTATATGATGCTGAGACTGAGAGGAGTCCAATACATCTGGAGGGCACCTTCTTGGGGAAGGCTGCCAGTCAGTAAGCACAAAGAGGTATGGAAAAGAAAGGTCTGTAGCCACTACCGGACGAAGGCCTATGGGTGATTTTATTGCACAATGGGACTGCTTTGTACTCTATGGAAATTAAAATAAAGGACAAGCACAATCTCCAGTGCTCACGGCAAGCCAAGGACAGACATTTTGGGATAACATATGAAGAAGACCATTTAAAGATACAAAATACGCATTGTAGTTAGTTGATGGTAGGAAGCAAGAAAATTAGACCTCTGCATTGGGTGCCAAATTTCTTTCTGTGTCCTTGTTATATAAAATAATAAAAACATATTTAAAAGAAAAAGAGAGGGCAACATGGCAGGAAGTCCTAAAGGAGTGAGTGGTAACTTAGAGCTTCAGTGCTTTTGCAGGACATTGGTTTCAACTCTCACTTCCATGAGGTCTAGAAACTTGATTTTAAAAAGAAGAAAAAGAGTTCAGATCTGTCCAACCCCTTGCAGCCTCCCTGTTCATCTTGGCCCATCTCCAGTGTGATCTGGCCCTAGTCTTGTTACTTAATTTCTACAAAGAGCTGCAGGGTTCAAGTGCACATAGGAGTCACATCCTATATTAAGCATAGCTAACAAATGCCCTGCAAAAGCTGTTGGACTCCAACCAACATTTCTGCATTGCAGGGGGTTGGACTAGATGGCCCTCAGTGTTGCTTCCAACTCTACAATTCTATGATAACGCTCATCAGCCCCAGCTAGCATGACCATGGTCAGGATTGATGGGAGCTATAGTCCAACATCTAGAGGACACTCCATTGGCTACTCCTGCCCTATGCCATAGAATAGCCATGTTCAAACTTTCAGAGGAGGCTGCCTGTTACTTCTCTGCATGAGTCCCTGCTCACCTCCATCTAGCAGCTACAGAGAAACATAAAAGACAGGCTTCTTTTCAAAGTAAAAACAAAGGCATGCCTCCCATTTTTAATTCAAAATAAAATATGCATGCCTCGCCTGTCAGATAGAGTGGTGGGGAATGCTGTCTTAGAAGCCCTGTCTTGCAACTCCCAAGGTGCTGGAGGCAGCTGCAGCTTCTCAAGGGTGAGGGAAAGGCACTTCACACATGCACACCGCATGTCACAGGATGGAGCTCTTGCACTGAAAATTGTAACAGGCAAGTATACAGCTTCTATGGAAGTTAGGCATGAGGTTTCTGTGTGTTTGTGTTGGGTGTGTGAGGTGTGGAGATGTTGATGCATATAAGAAACCCCAATTATGCTGAAGGTGCCTTGGAGTTACCCCTGCCCAGGCTGATGCAAGGGAGGAGGTACCACAGAGAACATGCCTGTCCAGAGATTCAGCACTCTACATTGCAATTGTCAACTAGGACACGTATATTTGTGGCAGTTGGGAATGACTGTGTATTCCACCCCTGCTGGAAGCCACATTCCTTGATCTGGAAGTCCCTGCTCCACATGGTTCCAGCCAGTAGGGATCAGAAGGCACTCTGCATATGCTCAGAGGCGCACAGCAATAGCATTTCATATACTCCAAGGTTGAGACTTGGCACTGAAGACAGATCTGAGTCCAGGGAAATCCCAATTAAGCCCTGTGTGACTCTTTCAGGTCTGGCCAACTCGGCTTCCATGGAGAACAAAGTGGGCATTGTCCACACTGGTGCTAAGGATTTTTGGTGTTGTTTTTTTACATTTGTAGTAAATGAGAGCAGGGTCCCTCGAAGGAAGCATGCTTCCCTTCCTAGACCCTTTGCTGTGTGGCTTCTCCCTCGTAGGAATTGTCATCTTCCTGGAGTACCACTGCTGTGTCGTGGCAAGCCTCCTTGACAGCCAAGTGGTCCTCCTTTCTCATAAATGCAGAATGCCTTCCTCCTTTGCAAACCCTGGACTCTTGAGCACCAATGCCAGAAGGATGCATCCTTACTATCAGCCTTACAAGGCTCTAGTTTAAGGTGCTAAAAGCAGGGGGTTGGAAATGTGGGGAGGGAGAGAGGGAGAGGGAGAGAAAGGAGAGAGGGAGACAGAGAGGGAGAGAATCCCCCATCTTGGGCACGAGAAATGCAAGAAGGCTACTGTACTAATAAACTGAATGCCTTTGCTTCCATTCAAAGCATCCCTCTCTTCAGATTTTTTTTTAATACAGTGATTCTATTCAATAATATGCCAAAAACAAAAAAAGCCACAACTGCTGGAATCCAGTTGGAAACAGTTTTTTTTTAAAAAAAGAAAAATCCACTTGATCACGAGCCATCAGATGCAAAATATAATTCCATCCCTAGACTGAGTGGTGGAGGATAAATGTTTTTAAATCCACACGCAATCAAAGAGATGATGAACCACAGTTCTAAATAATACCCGTTTCTAAACCTGCAGGGCCATTAAAAAGCGAAATTGTGCATTTAGTGTGATGGAGCAATAACAACAACATCCCGATCCTCAGACCTCATTATCTGCTAGCACCATTTATAAATACCCTCGTTTCCATTTTGATGCTATTACCGCTATGATTTCTGAAGGGGAGGGTAATTCAAAACAAGGAATGGGGAACAAGAGGCTGGAATCCTATTTGTAATCAATGAAAATAATAGTCGAGAACAAAGAGCATTTGTAAGCCTCCATTCACTGTTCTCCCCCCGCGCCCCAGTAAAGCACCCTTCCCCCTCCATTGCTGGGAGTGGGGATACCTGCGCGCCCGTTTCAATGGGCATCCATCTGACAGGCAAACCCACAAGCCCATCGGGCGACTACTACGCCTTGCCAGGGCAACCCGGGGTGGGGAGAAATGAAAAGGCAGGGTGCCTTTTTGGGGTGCCTGGTTCCTGGGGAACACACCCACCCCAGAAACCTCCGGTGGGAGTAGACGGCGGCATGCCGAGGCTCCGTGCAACGGAGGCACAAACGCGACCCTCGGTGCTTCGGTGGGGGCCGGGGGAGGGGCGCGCAGAGGAAAGCGACCCGTGGGCTCGTGGGTACAAATCCAGCACAGAACCCCCCCTTATTTTAAAGGTTCGCCTTCTGCCTTCCGATCGGTGCCTGCCCCGCCCCGTCCAGCCTTTTGGGTCTGGGGGCTGCAGCTGGAGCAGCAGCAGGTGCAAAGATGCCGCTGGAGCATCCTTGCCTGGAAGCGGCGGCGGGGGGGGGGGCTGTTGCTTTGGCACCATTTCATTGCTCCCTCCCTCCCCCGCCGCCAGGTCATTCCCTTCTCCCACCCCCAGGCTACAGGGTGCCCCCTTCCCCTCCCCCTCCCCCAGATGCTGCCAGAGTGCCATGGCGCGGAGGAGATGTGGGGAGAGAAAATGCCCCGGCCGCCTCCGCCCTCCCTCCCTACATCCCCTCCATACACCGCCTGCCCCCCCCCCCCGCCCGGTCTAACCTTACCAGGCGGCCTGAGTGGGTCGGAGCGCACGGATCCGACCTCCGCGCGTGCACAATGGCCGAACTGCCCAGGCAGCCAGCAGAGGAAGGAAGGCGGGAGCAGGAGCCCGAGCCGAGCGAGCGAGCGAGCGGCCGCCAACCGCCAGTCCCTCCCTCTCTTTCCCTCTCTCCGCCGCCAGCAGCGCGCAGACGCCGCCCCTCGCCCAGCCTGGATCGGGACCGCCCCGCGGCCAGGCGCGCCCACGCGGACAGAGGGGTGGCACGACCCTCTCCCCGTCCACACGCACAAGTGGCCACCACGGGGAAGGTGATCATGGGGGGAGAGGGCCCACAATTAGCCCCCTGGCATGGGTACTCCCCCTAGATGCTGGCGGAGGCTCCCTAGAGAAGGCCCACACCTATCCCACACCCAGGCCAGCAGAGCGGCCAGAGGCATCCACCGCCCCCCCGGAGAACTGCCCACGCCAGAGCCTCGCAGTTGGCATCCTGTTCCAAATCCCAACCTCTCTCTCTCTCCTCTCCCTCCCCCCCCACACCAGGATCCAAGCTGCTCCCTGCCTTCAGCCTAGCACTTATCATGGACCCCCGACACACACACACACACCAGGAGCCTGGCATAGATGAAGCAGAGAGAGAAACGCACTCCTGTCCTCTCACAGCCAGCACTGGAGAGAAGAATCCCATGTCCATGGCAGCCTTGGCCAACCTGGTGCCCTCCAGAGGTTCTAGGATACAGACAGTGCCTGGCTAAGGCTAATGGAAGTTGGGCACCAGGTTGGCAAAGGCTGATCCATGCACATTTCCAGAGGGATAAGTAATGCCTTCCATCCATGTAGTTATCTCAGAGCCTGGCTACACCAGGGACTCCATGTGCATACTGGAGCCTCTGTGGATCTGGCGCCAGGCCTGTTATCTGCTGAACCTCAACAATTCTATGCACAGCTTGGCATAGGATATGGTTCATGCAGCAGCCATCATTTGCCATAGATAGCACACCCTCCTATAGAAGTTGGCACTATTCTGGAGCTTTCCAAAGTCACACCAGCCTGACACAAATCACACCCATCCCACACACCTCCATCGGAGCATCAGAAGAGCTTGTCTGCTCCCAAATCAGTCCAGCCTTTGGTCCAGCTTCCCATTCATGCTGTGGCCAGCCCCCGCCTATTTTAACAGACAACAGCCTTCTCCTATTGCTTGTCCCACCCCTAGGTATACTCCTTCTAAACATGGAAGCTTTATCTCTTTTCCTGCAACGCTGAATTTTCCAAACTGCGAGATGATCATCTTACTTAACAGAACGGAAATGCACTCTGCAGGTGACTCAGTTACCATCTCTTATTATTACAACAAGCCTTGCAAGGAAGTTCACAAAAAATAGCAGATCATTGTTTGTTAGTCCATCTGCCTACACAGTCGTTTGTGGCTCTTGAATAAATGGGGAAAGAATCAGCTCTTTCCCAAAGTGCAAATGTTTCTTCCACCTGCTCACCTGGAAGTGAGTCTGATTCGCCAAAGATGAACCAAAGGAGTGGCTATTTACAGGTGGCCTTCTTACAACAATCACAAATTCCAGAGTCCTGCTCTGAAAAACAGGCGCTGCCTATGAGCTCTGCCTCAGATTAAACTTAAGGGACAGCAACCTAGTTTTCTGGGAAAGAAAATCAGGCTGCTGCCTCTCTGTGGAAGATGTCGCCTTCCCTGCAAGTAGCAGAGCAGTGCTGCTGCTTTCAAAAAATCAGCCTGTGTCCAAAAAAGTATGTGCCATTCAGGAGTGCATGGCAGAACATGTTTTTCCCTTGTCTCATAACACTAGAACTCATGAATATGCAATGATGCTGAATGTTGGAAGATTCAGGACAGATACTTTTTCAGACAGTTAGACTGTGGAACTCACTGCCACTGAAGGCAGTGATGACCAGCAACTTGGATATCTGTAGTTAGACAAACTCATGGAGGAGATTGCTATCAATGGCTACTAGCCAGGATGGTGGTGTTGACCTCACCTGCCAGAGACATCATGCCTCTGAATACCACTTGCTGGAAACCAAAGAAGGGGAGAGTTCTCTTGCACTCTGTTTGGGGGCTCCCAGAAGCATCTGTCTGGCCGCTGTGAGGATAGGATGCTGGACTAGATGGGCCGTTGGCCTGATCCAGAGGGCTCTTCTTAGGTTCTTATGTTTATAAACACTGATGCACCTGCATGATGAAAGGAATCCCAATCAAGCTGTGGGAACAGGTAGTACGTGGACCACAGCAGCTTCCTAAAAAAGCACCATTTAGCTCGGGGGGGTGGGGGGAGAGCCCATACTGCAAAGGTGTGGCACACAGAAGGTCTCAAGGTTGATGCCTGGCATTTCCAAATAAGAGAGTCAGGTAACAGGTAGCTTCATTTATTTTCATTTAACGAAACGTGTCACTTAGTAAAAGCAAACAAACCTCTAAGTGGTTCACATTAAAAAATATAAAATATTCATAAAGAAAATACCAATAAAATCGGCAGACTTGGAAAAGCAAGTACGCATAATCAAATTATTAAAATATAGATAAGAATGAACAGAGATGGGGCGGAAAAGACCCCCCCTCTGTGCCCAAGACCCCAAGGAGCTACTGCCAATCAGAGTAAACAATGCTGCAATCGATGGACCGTCAGGATGAGGCAGCTTCCCATTTGACAGTGGGACAGAAGATAGTGGGCTCTCCTTCATTGGAGGTTTTAAAGCAGAGGTTGGATGGTCATCTGCCAGGGATTTAGCTGTGATTCCTCTATTTTCAAGAGGTTGGACTAAATGACCCTTGGAGTCCCTTCCACCTCTATGAATTATTTTGTGCAACATCCCACAGAAATGAACAAACGCTCCCATGCTCTTGCACAGCTTCTCGTCTTTCTGAGGTGAGCCGGTGGTGGGATAGGGAAAAATATGTACACCTCTTGGAGAACTTTAAAATGACAGCTTCTTTAGGACAAGCATAGGATTTCCTGTTGACCTTCTGTATTCAGAGTCAGTAAACCTCTAAAAGCCAACTGCTGTGAACAAACAACAGAGAGTGGTTCTTGCTGTTTGGCCACAGAGTGCTGACCCAGCGTTTGTTTTCCTAAAACAAGCTTGTTCTGTGGGATTAGGTGGTGTTATGCCTTCTCTCTCCCATGACGGCTAACCCCCTACATGCCGACTCTTCATTGGCTTTCACTCTGTTCTTTGCATCCACAGAGATGTTTCTTTTCTCAGACCAGCAGTGCAGGGAGTAGTTGCATAAAGACCCATACAAGGACCAAACCCCCTGAAAGGACTACAGAGTACGGCATGGGCATAGCCATGTCTATATGTATTAAAAACACCCAAGAAGGTTTTATGAGGAAGCACATGGTGAAGCTGCCGCCACTACCACACTTTCCTTCCTCCTGGATCCAGTCCAAGGCCTTTAGCATTAAGGCAAATCCTCTAACATTCCGAGAGTGAAGTGTGGGATTAATTAAAAACAGTACAGACCAAACATTTATGCTAATTCACATAACACAAGGTAGGACCTTACAAGATCCGCTTACTTTGTTAAGAACTTTTCCCCAGGAAGTTCGGACTTTGGCCAGGCTGCTTTCTGAAATACCATTTCAAAGGAAACATACTTTAATTACTGACAGACAGCCTCTCTTCCCCTCACCTGGGAAACCCAGCCAGATAGGCGGGGTATAAATAATAAATTATTATTATTATATTATCACCTCCATTTGTGTACTTTCCAGCCTGATGAAGAGTTCAGGAGAACGCAGAAACTTACACACTATTTTGTGTTGTTTTGTCTTAAAATTGCTCTAATATGGCTATTTTGGTACATTTAAAATTGGTGATTGTTTTTAAAAATACCTTCAAATACCAGACCAACATCCACAGCTGTTTCATTTTGCTCAGCAAGAACTGTATGGTTTTTTCTCACCCTTCCATGAACTGTTAGGTATCACTCTTCTTCTGTCCCTTTCTCAATCTATATTTTTCTTTCTTTTTTCTCATTAGCTCTTAGCTTAATCCAACAACTGGAACTGAATTCCAGCTGCAACACCGCCCCCCCTCAATTGGCCCTCCCTGCTGTGGATTTCCACAACGCCCCCAATCTGCCAAGCCTAATGGCCGTTTACATTTTGAATTGATCTGGAAGAGTCTCTTGGGATGCAAAAGCCTTTCAAGATATTTAAATATTTCCTCCAGTACTTGGATTGTGCTTGATTGGATGACTCAAACCGGAATGGATGCTAGCAAATGCTGCAAGATATGATGATTTTCTCTCTTTTTAAAAGAGCTTAGTCTTCTCTTCCTTTGTCTTATTTTAAGTGCAGTTTTCCTCTCACATTCTTTGTGGCAAACTAGCAATTATCACGACAGTGTGTGTCAGCCTCTGGAAGTGGCATCACACTGCAGCTCTGTTCCCCACTGTATTTTTTCACTTACTGGTTCATCATTTATTTCAGCATCGTTGAGGCAAATGACTTTGCACAAAGGCAAAATGGCCAGTCATCACCTGGCTCTCAAGCAAAGTTGAACATTTTGCTCTTTGCTCTGGAAGTCCTACTTGACCCTTGGTAATTTAGGTTGGACTGAGGTTGCTCAGCAACAAGGCTGGGATGGGGATATGGGCTCACTGCATGCTCCAAGGCACACCCTCCTTTATTCATCCTGACATGTTCCAGGACTGAGTCCTCTGGGTAAAAAGCCAACCCCTGCATTTCCTGGGTCTCCCCTATTTTTCTTTAGTCGTTCTGAGCTTGGAGCACCAGACCCTCCAAGTGTCCTTATTTTTCAGGGACATCCCTGATTTAGAGAAGCCATCCCAGTTTCTGATTTGATCCCAGAATATCCCACTTTTCCTTAGGATGTCCCTATTTTCACTGGAGAAATGTTGGAGGGTATGAAGTTATCCAACCCCTGAGCCATCTGAAGACAATCCTGTATAGGGAAGGTTTTTTTTAATGCTTAATGTTTTATTATGTTTTATATGTGTTGGAAGCTGCCCAGAGTGGCTGGGACAACCCAGTCAGATGTGTAGGGTATAAATAGTAAAATAATCATTATGGAATGGGACGTCCCTATTTTCATCAGAGAAATGTTGGAGGGTATAGAGCACCATTCCAGAGTTTGCATACAGCCAGACCAGGGATGAGTTTTCAAAGGGAGGACTAAACAGATTTGGGTCAATGGTTATTTATATCATTCACAGCCTGCACCAACATTCAGTACATACACTGTTTCCCTTCTCATGGCAGGACTCTTTGATGTCTGTTTTTATTATTTTTTCCTCCAGAGCTGCTTTTGGTCCTCCTCTTCAACTCTTTTCTGTTCTGGCATCTTCCTAATCCCCCTGACTGTGTTTGTAAAGATCGAAGAAGAAAAAGCAAAAGGAGGAGGAGGAGGAGGAGGGAGCTTTGCTGGGCAGCCTTAGGGCAGAGCAGGATAGAGCTGGCCGAAGGAAAAGTTAGGAATGTGCCATTGGTGGGCACAGTTCAGTGATTTTGCTTAAAGGAACAAGTTTCTGTCCCCTATTAAGGCAAATATATGTGTCAAAGCATATAGGTGATATCTGCTGAAATCTGAGGGCCAGAGCATCAGATTCTTGGTTGTAGGGCACAGCTCAATGACTGGCAAAGCCAGCATTATATATGCAAAGTAGCAAGCATGTAAGTTTGTATAATAGATAAAACTCCATTTCACTTTAAAAACCCATTTTTACTGTTTTATTGAGCCATTAATAAAGTTGGATAGGTTAAACTATGTCTGGCCTTTACTGAGCATTCATTCTGATTTTTTTTTTAAAAAAAACCAGGTTATATGACAATGAGCATTCATTCTGATTTGCTTCTGTGGTGTTTATATGTCTTCCCATTAATCTTTCATTCATTTATGCAGTTTTCAAAGCATTTCCCTTCACTTTCCAAACTGTAAAAAGTCTGTGGTTTGGTTCTCTCTCTCTCTCTCTCTCTCTCTCTCTCTCTCTCTCTCTCTCTCTCTCTCAGATTTGTTGTGCTATGACAAGAGAGTGCTTCAGTCCACTTTAACTACACAAACCTGAAGTTCCCATATACATACCTGCGTGCTCTTCTCTCTATGCACTTGAACTCCTCCTGCGAAATACTTGCAGTCTGGAGGCACCCTAAAAGCACTTCCCTGTTTGTCAAAGTTTGAAAATGGAAAATGTGCCTTATTTGCCCCACTAAAAACATAAAAAACATTTAGAATTAAGACGATATACATGTATGAAATATATTAAAACCACACCAATAAAAACAGCACAGCACCATACCTTTCATTAAAGCAGTCCCCCCAAGCCTGTTGGAAGGGTCTGCTGTACAAGCCCTGCTGAAGTGGAGAGGAACCGCAGAAACCTGCAGAACAAGTTCACAGCCAGAGCTAAAGTTCTGTTAGATACTGCAATTGGTGCACCCTGGGAGCTGGTCTTCCCTTGCTCCCTTCTAGCGAACGCTCCTTTGGTCTGTCACTAACAGGGGAAATGGAGCATCTGTGTCTCCCACCAATGAAACTTTGACAGGGGCACACCAAGCAGCTTCCTTGCTGCAGGACCCATCTGTGTTACAGTAATTAATCCATCTGGGACCTGAGCAAGGAGGGAGCAGCCTGCACCTTCCAAAGGGGAGCGATTTCCGAGGGACGAGTTGCAGAAGAAGAAGAGGAGCCACCAGTTGGTCTGTTGGAAAGAAGATGCACCTTGTAGGGGTGGTCCTTTACAACAACATCTTAGCTGCACTTCCACTTCACAATTGGAAAGAAAGAGGAATCCTTTTCTGCATAATGGAATCACTCCAGCTCCTTGTAATAATAATAATATCTTATTTATACCCAGCCACTTTGGGCGGCTCCCAACAAAATATTACAAACATGATAAACATCAAAACATTAAAAGCTTCCCTAAACAGGGCTGCCTTCAGATGTCTTCTAAAAGTTGTTTATTTCCTTGACATCTGATGGGAAGGCAATCCACAGGGCGGGCGCCACTACTGAGAAGGCCCTCTGTCTGGTTTCCTGTAACCTCACTTCTTGCAGTGAAGGAACCAGCAGAAGGCCCTCGGAGCTGGACCTCAGGGTCTGGGCTGAACAATGGGGGTGGAGACGCTCCTTCAGGTATATTCGGTTGAGGCCGTTTAGGGCTTTAAAGGTCAGCACTAACACTTTGAATTGTGCTCAGAATTGTACTGGGAGCCAATGTAGGTCTTTCAGGACCTTGAATAACCTTGGGTGCCCTTTCCTGACCCCTTTTGTGTTCTCATAGAATTGTAGAGTTGGACGGGATACCAAGGGTCATATAGTCCAGCCCCCTGCAATGCTGGTTCTGACATGTCCCATTTGAGGTGCAGTGACCAGAATGATATTCAAAGTGCAGTTGCACCACAGATTAGTGGAGTGGCGTTATGATATTGGCAGTTTTAATGCTGAACCACAGCCCCCATCACTCCACCTAGCACATCTGTGCTGGCTGGGATTGGTGGGGGTTGTAGTCTAAAACATCAAGTGAGATAGAATGGAGAAAACAATTTTCGCAGTCAGGACTTCCATCAAAACTTCCTGCTGTGGATCTGCTCCTGTTATAAAACAAGTAGACTATTACATGCCTTTTTACAATCACCCCTCAAGGCATTGCTGCTCCAGACCTGGAATGCAGGTGGAACAAAAAGGGAAGTGGTCAGGGCATGAAGCACCTGATCTGCCTTCTCCTGTCCCATTTTCCAATAGGCCTCTGGTTTTTTGATCTTGCAGCCTCATTGCAAGGCCAGAGCGCAGCTGTGGAAAGGCAGCCTGGCATAATTAGCTGCTTGCTTTCCTCTGTGGGCAGCAGGGGGAATTAACACACTCAGCCAAGTGAGGATTTATCGCTGACTACACACAGTGTGAGGACGGGAGCATTATGCTCATGACTGTGTTTGCAGAGAGAGAGAGAGAGAGAGAGAGAGAGAGAGAGAGAACACACACTCTTTGCCTCATATTTATGGATTCTGCTAACCAGCAGGAGGACACTTCTCTTTCTCACACACTCAGTTAAACCCAATCCTTCTGCTTTTTCTGTTTGCCACCTTCAGAATTCTGGGTTTCTAACAACCACCAGCCACACACTAACATACGTACCTCAGATATAATGTTATAACAACTCATGTATGACACTCACAGGAAAAAATGTACAGGTATTTGAATTTTTTCCTGTTGTACTTCTTAAATGTATCACACACTCACACCCTATAAAATTCATTCTTAATGAATGAAACAAGTCACACAACGGTGAAGATTTAGCAATTAAAAAAGATCAAACACACAAGGTCCTGCTTGGCCTCTGCCTTATCCATTTCCCCTCTCATCCTCTCTGGAGCTGGAGGTGGCAGGCAGGGGGCATTTCTAAGGCTGAATGATTTGTACTCCCAATTTGTTTCAGGAACTTTCCACATTACAGTAGTGATAATATCATCACAGGGAGCCTAGTTTTGCTGGAGGGACTCTGTGCTACAGGGCACTTTGCATGCAAAATTAATCCTGACCCAGTGGAAGCTGTAATAAAATGTTGCAGGAAAGAGTAAGTCTCTTCATGGTCCTAGCCAAACATGCTCTCTTCCAGGATACTTATTTCAGCTTCTACCAACCTGGTGCCCTCCAGTTGTTGGTGGACTACAACTCCCATCAGCCCCAGCCAGCATACTTTACAATTTTCCACCAACCCTGCTAGCCAGCATTGTGCACACACTGAGCATGTTCAGTCCTCATTGGCTTTCTTCCCTAAACATTTACTGTATTGTATTGCTGCAATCTTTGGATTTCCCCCAAACGTGCTCTGACATCCTTCTTGAGAGAGAATGGGGGCCATTTTGGCTAGATAAGGGTCCATATTTGGTTCCACTGATTGGATATTAGTAAAGGACCTCTGGACGGTTAAGTCCAGTCAAAGGTGACTATGGGGTACGGTGCTCATCTCGCTTTCAGGCCAAGGGAGCCGGCGTTTGACCACAAACAGCTTTCTGGTCATGTGACCAGCAGGACTAAACCGCTTCAGGCACAACAGAACAATGTGACGGAAGCCAGAGCGCACAGAAATGCCACTTACCTTCCTGCCGCAGTGGTACGTACTGGTGTACTTTCTGCTAGGTTGGCAGAAGTTGGGACAGAGCAACAGGAGCTCACCCCATCGTGTGGATTTGAACCGCTGACCTTCCGATCAGCAAGCCCAAGAGGCTCAGTGGTTTAGACCACAACGCCACCTACTCCCTTGAATATCGCTTGAATGTTAGTATATGACAGTTGTAATGTGGGAGGTAACACACACACACACACACACACACACACACTTGGAGGATTTGCAGTATTGCATCAGTCTTGAATTTGCATGGGCAAGAGAAGAAAAGTTTTAAAATGATGGTTTTAAATAACAGCAGAGAGTTGAGTAAAGGAAACTGAAAAAGTGATTTTTAAAAAATAGAGTAAATGATGATGAGATAACACCGTGGGAAAGAGTGACAGTTTAAAACAAGGTTTGAGTGCCATGAGAATGGAGCTGGGAATGGCATTGTTGTGTTAGTTTCAAATCATAAAATTGTAGAGTTGGAAAGGACCACAGAGTCATCTAGCCCATCTCCCTGCAATGCAGGAATTTCAGTTAAGGCATCTATGACACACGACCATCCGCTTAACAAACTCCAATGAAGGAGAGTCCACCACCTTCTGAAAGAGTCCATTCCACTGGCAGACAGCTCTTACTGTCAGAAAGTTCTTTCTGATATTTAGCCGAAATCTACTTTCTTGTAACTTGAAGCAATTGGTTCGAGTTCTACCCTCCAGAGCAGGAGAAAACAAGCTTGCTCCATCTTCCATGTGGTAGCCCTTCAGATATTTGAAGATGGCTATCATATCTCCTCCCAGTCTCTCCTCTTTTCCAGGCTAAACATACCCAGCTCCTTCAACCATTTCTCATAAGGCTTGGTTTCCAGACCCCTGATCATATTGGTCTCCCTCTTCAGCACATGTTCCAGCTTGTCAACATCCTTAAATTGTGATTCTCAGAACTGGACACAGTACTCCAGGTGTGGTCTGATCAAGGCAGAATAGAGTGGTATTATTATTATTATTATTATTGATACCCTGCCCATCTGGCTGGTTTTCCCCAGCAACTCTGGGTGGTTTATAGCGTATATAAAAACATTGTAAAATATCAAGTATTAAAAACTTCCCGATACTGGGCTGCCTTCAGTACTATTACTTCCCTTGATCCTTACACTAGACTACTTTTGAGGCAGCCTAAAATAGCATTAGCTTTTTTTGCTGTTGCATCACTGTTGACTCAGGTTAAGCCTGTAGCCTAGATCCTTTCACATATACTACAGTACTTGAAAGTCAGATGTCCCTCATCTTATATTTGTGTAGCTGGTTCTTCCTGCCTAAGTGTAGAACTGGACATTTTGTTCCTACTGAAATTCATTTTGTTAGTTTTGACCTAGTTCTCCAATCTGTTAAGTCAATCTTTAATCCTGGTTCTGTCTTCTGTGGCACTCTTTAGGTATGGTCAGTCAATGAGCTACAAATCCACCTAACAGTAACTTCATCAAAAGCCTTACTGAAATCAAGATAACATTTTGTCTACCGCATTCTCATGATCCACCAAGCTTGTAACTCTATCAAAAAAAGAAATGAGATTTGCCTGGCATGACTTGTTTTTGAGAAACCCATGCTGAGTCTTAGTAATCACAGCATCCTTTTCGAGGTGATCACAGGCTGACTGTTTAATTATCTGTTCGAGGATCTTCACTGGTATCGGCATCAAGCTGGTAATTACCTTCCCACAATCATGTATTGCACTCCTGATACCATGTATTGTCTTCAACATGAAGTTCTATATTAAATATAGTAAATTAGAAAAGGTATTTTGTGAACAAGCAAACATCCATATATGTGCAACCTCTATCAGCTGAACTTACCCTTTTAAACTGAACAAGGTAACTGACAGGCTTGCTTTTAAGGTTCTATTCATCTTAAGGTTACAGGGGGTGTCTGCAAAGGGCCTTTATGGTAGAGGAGGAATGCATGGAATTTGGGGGGGGGGATCTGTGTGCAAGGGAGAGTTGAGAAAAGTGAGTAGGGTAGACGAAAAAAAATGGGGTAGAAAAGGAGGTGGCATGGACTTAGGGGTGAAGCTGAAAATGGATGCAAAGTGGGGCTGCAGAATAGTAGTTTCAGAAATGGAGTTGGGGAAAATGAAAAGCAAGCTTAGAAGTTGCATGGGGTGAGAAGGGGAAGCTTTATGGCAGCCACCCCAAAACTCAGTCCTCCAGCTGTTTTGGGACTGCAACTCCCATCATCCCTAGCTAACAGGACCAGTGGTCAGAGATTATGGGAAATGTAGTCCCAAAACAGGTGGAGGGCCAGGTTTGGGGGTGCCTGCTCTATGGGCTAATATGAGGGGGGGATGGCAGGGGGTTGGGTAGCAGTGTGAGCAAGGACACAGCCCCTATTATTAATCTTTATGTATCTACAGAGACAGGCAGGCAGGCTGGGGTGTGGGGGAGAGCGCCTGTCAGAAAGGTAAACATGGAGCAACCAGGGAACTGTGTGACTTTATTGAAGTGGCAGGTAAGGTTTAAAAGCAACATTTCCTTGCTTCCCAGCAGATGACAGATGACAGTTCTAGGCTGGTAGGTATGGCAGAAGGGAACAGAATCCCAGCCTGGCGCTCTCTACCTGTAAATAAACATGAGTTGATCCAGCTAAAACTGGCCCAAATCCTTTGCAGTAACCTGCAAATCTCAATACAGGTATTACAGAAGAGCAGGCAACCAAACAGCTGGTCCCTGCATACCTCAGACTTGCAGAACTACATGACAGCTCCTAAAATGATATAGCTGGCTGGCTAGAGACTGAGACAAGGGATTTGAGGAAGACAAAGGGTGGTTCTGAGAATTCCACCAAGCATGAAAGCAGAAGATTGGTGGAGACCCAAATGCACAGAGGCCTCCTGTTTCCCTAAATGAAATCCCAGAAGCCTTTGGCCTCCTCCAGTAATAAAACTTCCCAAGTTACTGACTGGCAACAAAACAAGAAACTCTGGGCAATTTGGTAGCCTTTTTGCCACAAATAACTATTGCACTATGTTAGAGAGTGGGACATCACTCTCTGAGAATTCAATTACTCAACAGAGGATCCCCACTTAAAGAGGTCTGTAAGAAGGAAAATGGTTGCTATTTATTTATGCAGGGCCATGAGCATGTGCTAGGCACCGTAGAGGCTGTGGGGGCAACACCCTCTGTCCAATGGCCCTCTGCTAGACAAGATGTGAATTTGTAATGCAAAAGAGGAAGGATCAAGGAAGAGTCTGAACAGATGGAAGTGAACAAGCTGAAAGGAGAGGGCTACTCAAAGGGGAAGAGTCCAAATGACTCACACACCCTCCTGTTAACTTGACATGGACCACAACTCCCATCCATGGTGCAAGAGGACTGTCCAACAGACTGTAGAAGCCCACTGGCCAGCAGTCCAGATCCATTTGTTTTCTTATACTGTACTCATTATTGGCACCCCAAAATATGTCTTCCTCATGGCAAGCTTCACCAAGAGGAACATGAGGGAGCTGGGTTGATGCACAGAGATGGGAAGACTGCTCTAGACCCAAGAAGTAGCAGAAAAAATAGAGATGGGGATGCATGGGTGGGAAGCAAAGGATCGGACAGAACCACAGCACCAAACTAGAACTGGGCAAGGTTAAAAACCTCACTTAGCCATGAAGCTTATTATGTGACTTTTGGGGCCAGTCACCCTCTCTCAGCCTAACCTCTTTCACACATTTTTTCTGAGGATAGAAAGGGGAGGGCACTGTGTACCTTAAGCTCCTTGAGAGAAGACAGGTAGATATAAATGTAATAACAGACAGGCTTGTCTGAGACAGCAGGAACAAGTGGTGGAAGGAAGCTAACATTTTCAGCACCTAGATCGGAATGCAGAACCTCTCTCTTGGTGGTGCTAGACTACAACTCCCATCAACCCTGACCACTAGGCTGTGTGGGCTGATGAGAGTTGGGATCCCAGCAACAACAGATTCTCCAGCCGTGTTCTCTGACTGAGGTGGTCACCTTCCATGTTGTGCATTCCACACTTTCACAGATTCCAAGCAAATGGCTACTTGCAGCTCTGTACAGTGGTACTTCTGGTTAAGAACTTAATTTGTTCCGGAGGTCCGTTCTTAACCTGAAACTGTTCTTAACCTGAAACACCACGCTGCTGCCGCCGCATGATTTCTGTTCTCATCCTGAAGCAAAGTTCTTTACCCGAGGTACTATTTCTGGGTTAGCGGAGTCTGTAACCTGAAGCGTCTGTAACCCGAGGTACCACTGTAATAACAAAGATGGGGGGAAAGAAAAGAACCTCAAGCTTAACGTTCAAGATCCAAAGAGGTGGTTTTATTCAAGCCAGGAACAGTCTGCCACTTCAGTAGAACTTCAGGAACAGCCTGCCACTTCCTCTCTTCACAAGAGAGGAGCAGTTGGCAGCTAAAGGAAAATGACTAAAGTCAATTGTCTCCACCCTGACCAGAAGTTGTTGATACATTAGTGATACAACTCTTTAAAAAAAAAGGGGGGGAGAGAGACTGGGAAGTGGCTCCTGCTCTGCTTCCTCCAGGGTAAGCAGCAGAAGTTCAAGGTGTGGGATCAAATTTGCCAGAATGGTTGTCAGGAGGGGTGTATTTTCCCTCCTTTATCAGCTTCTCCCTCTGTGCATGAATCGCCATCATTCGCTTCACCTGCCAAAGGAACAGAAGAGAGAGTTGGGATGTCACCTTCTGAGTTAAATCTTGCCCTCTCCAGCAGGTCAGAGCACGTGGGGATTTGTAAAGGAGCATGTTCCCATTGCTGAAGGTCTCAGATTTAGCACTCCCTTTAATGCACTCCAACTCACTGAAGGGTGACCAGATGCAAGGGAAAACATGGAACCCCTTTCCCTTTAAAAATTGTGCAAAAGAGTAGACTGCTTTGCCATTCCTTTGTGAGAAGTTGCACCTGCCCAACTCTTTACAAGTGTAAAGAGATCAGATCAGGGTGGGGAGAGAAGGGGGGGAACGGACATATACAAGGTTTTTTTTAAAGAGTGGGTTATAAGCCGATCTTGAGTTCAAATAGACTGACAACTCTGCTACTCTCAGTCTTGCAGTTCTGTTCTTTAGATCAAAGTGTCAGAATCTTTCAGCATCAAGGCGCAGAGTGAGAGCCAGGAGGTACCTTACTAGCAAAAGGCTTTGATGGGCTCCCACACATGGCTGCCCTCCAGATGACCTGCTATTCTCTACTTGCCACAAAATGATCTTGGTCTGCCAGACTCCTGAGGTGCCTGCACAGCTGACCAAGATGTTCATGCTGCACTCTCAGCTATGGAGATGTGGGAAGCCCAGTTAGGGATGGGCAGTTTTGTTAACAACAGATGGGGCTGGGGGAGGTGAGGAGGAGAGGAGAGAGGCTCTGAAGCAGCAATACCTTGCTCCCGTTGCATGATGAAAACATTCAAAGGGGTGGGCCAGTTACATTGAAAGATGGCAACAAGCTGCAGCTTGGAAAATATTTTAACTTTTCTCCCAGCTTACATCCACAAACCCAACAGGAGTTTACACTTTGGAATTCCACCTGCTTCCCCCACCCTGATAGCACCTCAAAAGGTGTCCCATATACTGGCAAAATTAATGAGTCAGAATTTACCAGGCCATTTGGTCTGACTACACTGCAAAGCAGCATCACACATCAGCCCTGCCCTTGAGGGATCAACCAATGGATCCCCGACATTAGCGCACAAAACGCAGAGCCTGCTTGCAGTTAGCAGCATATAGAGTAAGGGCTATTCCCTTACCCCAAGTCAACCACTTGCTTTGGACCTAAATTACAAATCAGTTTATTACACCCACGCTAACTACAGTTGTGAATTACTCTACCTCTCTAATGTTCTCACTGCAGTGAGAAGGAAGCACAGCTGCTTCTCTTTCCTTTGCCCCTCATGTTGGTAAGACAAATGGTAGCTCTGAATGGCATCAGGGATGGATGGGAATACAAGAGAATTCTGCCTTTGAAATGAGCTGCCTACTAATAACTTCTGCCCAGGGAAAGCAAACTTACTACATTTCTATTCTCCCCCAAACTGTCCATACCATCTCTTTCAAGCAGCACTTGGGAAGAGGCAGTCAACTTCTGCAGATACTCCAGCAATAAGAAAAGCAAGCAGACAAATACTTCCTTGCACACAGATGCACACTTGCTGACCCTGAGTCCCTGCTTCAGGTCTCCCACTCACCATTTTTTTCTTGCTTAGACATTCAGCAAGATCCTCCATCTCCTGCTGGCACTCCTTCTTTGCCCTTACAGATCCAATGCCATCAGAACACTCCAGCCACTCCTTCTGAAAGGCAAAGCACAAACTGGCCTGCTTGTGGGGCTGCTTGGAACTCCCGATGAGCAACCACCTGTCAACATCAATGCCCAGCTGGTTCTGGAGATCGAGAAGTGGCATGGCTGAGAGGGGGAGAAAAAACACCAATAAAGAAATGATCTTAAATGTGCATAGCTAGGTGTGTAGCTGAAGAGTAGCCAGGTGACTCAGGAAGAAATCCTCCTTAGGGGGAACATTAGACCAGGGGAGAGAGAAGCAGGAAATTCTGGGAAGAAAGGCTTTAAGGTGAGCATGTTCAAGCAGGAACAAATTAATCTGATGATTGACTGCCTTCATCTTTGAAGTGGCAGTGGTGGATAAATAAAATATTCCAGTTTAATATGCTCTCTTTTCTCCTTTTTTAAAAAAAACACCGCCTAATGCATCCTCAAATGGAGGATATGGATAACACACTTGGCAACGTCTAGGAGCTACCAGAGGTGAGGTCAGCTTGTACCATTGCACCAAGTAATGAGGAGCAGGAAGTAGGGCTACAGCCACAGCACCTGCCCACACCTTTATGGGGGTGAAAGCCCCCCAACGGCTATGTGCTAGCTCTGCAGTACAGTTCTCCCCCCCCCCACTCGCACCAAAACAGGGGTGACACCAGCAGACTCAGGGTAATTATGAGGTTTGTAATGATACAATCAATCTTTAATGGAAAACCTTCACAGTCCCTAGGTTACTCAATGGCAAGGAACACTGAATAAGAGGCTGGAGAAATGAAAACTGGGTGGCTGGGAATGGAACTGAGTGGCTAGAGAAGAAGTACAAAGGAAGAGACACATAGACAGAACTACTCCACTGTTCAGTTAGGTCATTCACCGAGTTCACATTGAGAAACTATTTTTAAATGTCCCTAGGGACAGAAGCGAGAGCTGACCATAGAAATCAATGGAGAAATCAAAGATTTTAACACAGCTAGGAATGGGCAAAAGTGTGTCCCACAAACATACATGTGTTTGCATATTTTTTTTATTTCTCAGAGATTTGGAAAGAGTTTGAAGAAGAAAAAATGCTTGTGATGTGAACATTCACTGTAGGTTTTTTGTGTCTGGTTAATGCTGACAATAAGGAAAGGTTTCCAAGTCTAGATAATTCTACCCCCCTGCCCCCCATAATAGTGATGGTTTCAAAATAATAATTCTATAACTGGTAGAAATCCAAGATACGTTTAAGGACTTAATGGTTATAGCACCATACTGTTCCCTCTCTAATGCTGAATACGCTGCAATTACCATCTGGAGAAAATCAATGCAATCATATTTCTAAACTCCTTGTAAACTTATACACTATTTCATTTTTTCCCCACACTCCTCTCAAAGGAGCCCAATATGACAAATACTAGGAAATATGATTAAAAATAAAATCAAAACATATTCAAATTTTAAAACACATGTTTCCAAGTCATGTGCCTGAATGGGCCCACTGAAACAAAGTTTTCAGGAGGCATCTAAAACAATATACCGGTAGTGAATGTTGCTGCCTCGTGTCAATAGGAGGGGAGTTCCACAGCTAAAGCTAGAGTGTTGCTACTCTAAAGGAACTACTCATACACTTGGATCCAACACGGTATGGCACTTGTAGAAGTTAAAGTTTTGCAGATCAAAGTGGCATGTAGGTAAGGTGATCCCTTAAGTAAATGAGTCTTAAACCGTTATATACCAAACTGTAAAATCTGTGAGTTTGCCAAATACACCTGAAACATTTACATATTAAAGCAAGCTTAAATCAATGAGAAGATGTTTCAAAACAATTCATTTTCCTCCAAAATCCC
The DNA here is from genome assembly GCF_964106915.1 of Podarcis gaigeae. Classification (NCBI taxonomy): domain Eukaryota; kingdom Metazoa; phylum Chordata; class Lepidosauria; order Squamata; family Lacertidae; genus Podarcis; species Podarcis gaigeae. The sequence goes on along the minus strand of NC_139684.1, from coordinate 57,576,615 downwards.
CCCACCAGACTTCAAAATATTCCCAGACTACATCCCGCTTCACATCCACACACCCGGCTTCAAAGTTTCCAGAAGTTTAGCAAATCTGGGAGCAGGGCCAGCCCTACCATTGGGCAGACTCAAAGGAGATGGTTTAGCCTCTGTTGAAACAGGCAGTGCATGGTTAGTGCATCGAACCAACCCAGTGGTTGCCAATATGGGTTATCCAGGGAGAGGAGGAAAGTGGGCAGCAGGGGGTGCTGGAGGTGTAAATGACTGACTTTGAAAAGTTGGTTTCACTGAATCAAGTTCATCAGTTTTGTTGAATGAATTAAACTAAATATCTTTAATTGAATTTTGAATAAGTATGCAATTAATTGTTACTGTTTTGAATTTTATTGCGGTATCTTCCTTAGTGGGCCGTACAAACCGCTGTTCTGAATAATGCTTTTTATGGGGTACGGTGAGGGGATGATCCCAAAAAAGATTTGGGAACCACTGCTCTAAACTATTCTTACGGCATATTTGTTGCCAGGAGGAAGAGAGGAAGGGGCTTTCTAAGCTACCTCGACCAGCCTGGGCGCTATCATGCACCAGGGACTGAGGGGAGCCTCAAGGAGCAGCAAACTATTCTGGGGGCGACCCTCCCTCAGACTACCGCCCACCCTTTCGCCAAAGGCATAGATAGGTAACAGACCCCAGAACCTGCTTCAAGTAATGGCTCTGAATTTTTATCTTGCAGGGAACTTTGCTACACAGCTTGTCCCTCCCCGCCGCAGGCAGACGGGGTGGGGGATTGAAATGGATACCCTTCCCACACAACCCCCCCCCACCTGCCCCTTCCACCTGAGTAACACCCCCCCCCCCGCCTTCCTTACCTACCTGTCCTTGCGAGCGTTTGCGACAGTGCTGCCGTCAGGCGTGCCCCTCGCTTTCACGACAGTCGCGGCTGGACGTAAAGCTCCTTGCGAAGCTTGCGGAGGATTCCGCTCAGATTACGTGTACGTGAGACACAGAGAACAGAAAAATGAAGAGTGACTCGCCGTCTCGGGAGTTAACTTCCGGGCTTACATTGGATAAACTATTTTTTAAGAACGAATCTCCTCGCCCTCTGCCGGTAGGAGAGAAGCGAGAGCAGCCTCCAGGGACGGGCTGAGAAAGCCAGAACGTGAACGGGCAGCAGGCGTGTTGGACGGTAAGGTGTAGTGGTGAGCGTTTCGGATTAAGACCTGGGTGACCAGGGTTCAAATCCCCATACAGCTTCCCTGCCTAACCTACCTCGCAGGGTCGTTGTACGGATTAAATGAGGAAGGGAATCTCCTTAGAAAGGAAAATAGGTGGGATATAAACGTAATGAATTATTATTATTCAGGATTCTAGTTTAATTTTGTTCAGTAAGTTGGTTTTTAAAGAATTTAACCACTAGTCCTGCCAACTCACACCCAGTTGCAACTGTGATCTATGAGGGTGGGCAGGTGTGGCTGAAGACAACGTAATCTGCATTGTACTCCCATCAAAAAAAATTCCTTCCAGTAGCACCTTAAAGACCAACTAAGTTAGTTCTTGGTATGAGCTTTCGTGTGCATGCACACTTCTTCAGATACTTCTTCAGGAATTTTTTTTGTTCTGACTATGGCAGACCAACACGGCTACCTATTTGTAATTGTACTCCGATGTTAGCGATGCAGGTCAAAGGTGGGGCTGAGGCCAGTTTGGATTTCTAGCCAGCCCAATCCTTATGCCAGAAGAGGAAAAGAGGAGGATCCCTCGGGTTGTAATTGAGGTAGGCAGAAGCCCTCCTTCTCAGAGGACAGACCTCTGCTCTCACGTTGCCACAGCTCTGTTATAAGACCAGCTCCACCAGATCATAGCTGTCAACGTTTCCCTTTTTTTAAGGGAAATTCCCTTATTCCGAATAGGATTCCTTGCAAGAAAAGGGAAAAGTTGACAGCTATGCACCAGATTCTTCCTAGCTCTGCACTGTTTCCATTTCAGCTACCAAATAACTTTGTAAGAATTGGTACCCAAAGTATGCTCCCCTCCCCCGCCATTTCCCTTCCCATCTCACTTCCCTTTGGCCAGTGAAGTCCTCCTTGCCCTTATGCGTTTTGCAGCTCTTTCCTCCTTGCTGTTCACATCAGCACGGCTCCATTCGTATCAGATTTGTTTCTGTTTGTGTACACACCAGTTAGTGCAAGTTGATTGGGCAGGAATGTTTTTAGCCTGTGCAAAGGTGTTCAGACCTTGACTAGAGATGAATTAGGAATGGCTTAAGGTTTGAGAAACATAACCATCAAACATTACAATTGTCTTTTACAATGAAGTAAAGGATACATACACATTTTTGATAGCCTTCGTGTGAACATGGATTTAAAAACCCAGCACTGGACAGTGAGCCAGTGTGATGTAGGGGTTAGATTGTTGGACTAAGACCTGGGAGATCAGGGTTCAAATCAGTCACTGCTTCTCAGCCTAGCCTACCTCACAGAGTTGTTTTGGGGATTAAGTGAAGTGGGGGAGGGGAATCATGTATGCCCCTTTGAGGAAAAGTTGGGATATAAATGCAACAATAAACCACAGACAATGGGAGTCTGAACACAGCCTTCGCTGACTGTGTGTAAGCCACTCTGGGAGCCTTTTTGGCTGAGGAGCAGGGTACAAATGCTTTCAAAAAAATATCTGAAGGTTGCCTGGTAATAGTAATTATTTCAAGATGTGCATCTCTCTTTGAATCAATACATGCAATATATATGCAACTGTGGCAAGGCCTAAGAAGCTACTCTAAAGGTGACATCTGGGCACCACCCTCTCCCAGCCCAAATCCAGGGCTTAACTGCATGTAAAAAACCTTGTGGTCTGTGTTTACTTGGAAGTAAGTCCCAGTGTCTTTAACTGAGCTTAACTGCTAGGAAGCAAGTGCTTAAAATCAAAACCAAATAAAGGTTTAGCCTATGTATCACTTTAATTTTTCTATATCTAGAGAGAAAACATATTTCACAAATTAATGGGAAAGAACAGCCAGCATCATAGACAAGAGATGGCAAGACAGCCACAAGGCCACCAGCAGGTTCTAGCAGCGCCTTCCTCTGCCTCTGCTCTATCATTATTTCCTTTTTTGTATTCATATTTTATCATACCACCGGCTTTCCCCTCAGTGCCCTCTGTTGGCAAGAGGCAGAACAGCACAAGGTTTAAGGGAAGCCTTTAAGCACCCCACCCTCACAACCTGGTACTTTTCAGATGTTTTTGACCACAAGTACCAGCCTGCACAGCCATATGATTCCGAGGCTAATGGGATCATGGCCGTATTGTTTGGGGCTGATGAGAGCTGTCATCCAACACAGGTGAAGGGCACAAGGTTGGGGTGGGCTTACTTTAAGACTTTTGCACCTTAACAGGAAGCAGGCACAAATTTTGGACTCATGCCCCTGTTGTTAAGCTCAGGTGTATTTTAATGCATGCGAATTGATTGCATAAGAAATATATAAAGTGAGTAAGAATTGTGTTATTTTCTGCAAGTGGGTCAAAGCTTTTGAACTTTAAAAAATCAGGGCCTTAAGCTAGTTTATATCATCCCTGGTACGCACTTTGCCATGCTCCCAGTTCCTCCTCCTTTAAAACTCCTGAAAATCTACCCCCCCCCCATGCACACTTGCCTAATTGCAAGCTCCATGGAATACAATGGGATGACTTCTGAGTAACATGCACAGGATTGCCTTGCAGCAGAAGTAAGTTGCACTGCATTCAGTGGCGCTTACTCCTAGCTAGGTATGCATAGGACCACTGTCATGTTTAGGGAAGCTTTTAATGTTTAATAGACTATTGTATTTTAATATTTTGTTGGAAGCTGCCCAGCGTGGCTGGGGAAACCCAGCCAGGTGGGCAGGGTATAAATAATAAATTATTATTATTATAGCGGCCATTTTTCAGGAACGCTTAAGAGTGATCTTGAAAAATCCATTTTGTGGGTAGGCAGAACCACACAGGAGAAGCTGGTCTGGTTTGGAGCGCTACCACTGAGTTTATTATTGTAAACCAGAGTAATGCCCATTCTGCAGGTGAACCCTCCTTTGAATCTGTGCCCCAGCTGCACCCACTGGTCCTGGGAGCTTGCCACCAGACCTCACAAACAGGGACAAGGATTGCTGGAGGAGACTGAAGAGAGTGAGCTTGTGTCTTTTGGAGTAAGGCTGCTTGCTTGCTTTTCTGAGCTGTTTAGAAGTTTGATAGATTGATAGCAGGCCTCAGGGAGTGGCTGAGTGCTCTGCTAGAGGCTTGATTACTTTTCTTGATTACTTTTCTTTCATTGCAAGCCAGAGGGTGTGTGTGTGGCTAATTGCTCTGTGGGAACACAGGATCTGAGGGGGGGGGGGAGCTACAACAGCAGTCAAACTTAGCTCAGTGCAGAACCTGGGAGCTTGCAACCAGAGCTTGCAAACAGGGCTGTCTTCTGTTCCCACACTCTTCCCAGACAGGCATGTGATTTGCACCAATCTCATCTGCAGCATCGGAAGCATTAAATACTAACCCCTGAGGCCCACCTAGCCACACCTCAAGCAACAGGACAACATGCAGAGTTACTTGATAAAGCTGAGTTGACTGAGATTGAGCACCAAGATAGATGGGGTGCCCCCAGGGTGGAGACAGATTGCCCATTGCAAGAGTCTAACCCCTGGAGGAATGTGATGCACAGAAATAGGGCAGTCACAAACCACACTTTGTCATTAGAGTTGCAGAGTCGCTACCATGCTCTCACCCTGGACACTGATTCTGGGCCAGAGGCGCTAGGGCAGCCTCAGAAGACACGAAGGTGGCTGTGCAAGGTACAGAGCACAGAACGATTATTCCCCCCCCCCCCCGCCCCCGGAGAAAAAGACAGGAAGAGATGGATTTGGAGGAGTCTTTTTCCATTCTTGATCTAACCCATTCAGATCCAAGGCTACTGACTGTGGATGAGTGTGCTGATAACGTATTTGCTATGTTGACAAGCTGGGAGGAAGGAGTAGGAACAATAAGTTCACGGTCTTTGTAACTTATCCAAACAATATCAAAATAAGCTCCAGTAAACAAGAGGGGAAGACTTGGGAACGACAGAATCAGACCTCAGAACACTCCAAGCAGCCTTTGAAGAAGAAGAAGAAGAGTTTGGATTTGATATCCCGCCTTTCACTCCCCTTCAGGAGTCTCAAAGCAGCTAACATTCTCCTTTCCCTTCCTCCCCCACAACAAACACTCTGTGAGGTAAGTGAGGCTGAGAGACTTCAGAGAAGTGTGACTGGCCCAAGGTCACCCAGCAGCTGCATGTGGAGGAGCGGAGACACGAACCCAGTTCCCCAGATTACAAGACTACCGCTCTTAACCACTACACCACACTGGAAGGCACAGCCCATAGAATGATTCCTGCTACTACCCAGAGCAGGAGGAGGAGGAGGAGACGAGTGGTAGTGATAGGTGACTCCCTACTTAGGGGAACAGAGGCAGTGGTGTGTGGAGGAAACAGGATGTCATGGGGGGTGTTCTGTCTTCTGAGAGCAAAGATTCACAATGTGCTGCCAAGTCTTATAAAGCCCGCTGACCACTACCCCTTTTTCTGATTCACGTGGGTACAAATAATACTGCTACACATAGCTTGCAACACACAGCAAGGAACTACGAGACACTGGGCAAGGAGCTGAAGAGACTTGGGGCACAGGTAGTCTTTTCATCATTCCTTCCTGTTGAAGGTCGTGGCCCAAGAAGAGAGGAAAATGCTTGAGGTCAACCACTGGCTGTGCAGGTGGTGTTGTCAGGAAGGATTTGGCTTCTTGGATCATGGTCTCCGCCTCCTTGAGGTAGGACTTCTGGCGAGAGATGGGCTGCACCTCACAGCAGTTGGCGAGAATGTGTTTGCCAAGAGTCTTGAGAATCTGATCAGGAGAGCTTTAAACTAGATCTTGCAGATGACACCAAACTGGGAGGGGTAGCTAATGCCACAGAAGACAGAATCAGAATTCAAAATGACCTTAACAAATTGGAGAACATGGCACAAGCTAACAAAATGAATTTCAATAGGGACAAATGTAAGGTTCTGCACTTAGGCAGGAAGAACCAGATGCACAAATATAGGGTTTGGGGGGTGGGGTGGCGCCTGGCTTACTAGCAGTATATTGAAAAGGATTGAGGGGTCTTGGTGGACCACAAGCTAAACATGAGTCAGAAGAAGAAGAAGAGCTTGGATTTGATATCCCGTTTTATCACTACCCGAAGGAGTCTCAAAGCGGATAACATTCTCCTTTCCCTTCCTCCCCCCCAACAAACACTCTGTGAGGTGAGTGAAGCTGAGAGACTTCAAAGAAGTGTGACGAGCCCAAGGTCACCCAGCAGCTGCATGTGGAGGAGCGGGGACGTGAACCTGGTTCCCCAGATTACGAGACTACCGCTCTTAACCACTACACTACACTGGCTCTCAACAACAGTGTGATGCAGCAGCAAAAGCTAACGATAGCAATCTTCAAATATCTTAAAGGTAAAGTAAAGGTACCCCTGCCCGTACGGGCCAGTCTTGACAGACTCTGGGGTTGTGCGCCCATCTCACTTAAGAGGCCAGGGGCCAGCGCTGTCCGGAGACACTTCCGGGTCACGTGGCCAGCGTGACAAAGCTGCATCTGGCGAGCCAGAGCTGCACACGGAAACGCCGTTTACCTTCCCGCTGGTAAGCGGTCCCTATTTATCTACTTGCACCCGGAGGTGCTTTCGAACTGCTAGGTTGGCAGGCGCTGGGACCGAGCAGCGGGAGCACACCCCGCCGCCGGGATTCGAACTGCCGACCTTTCAATCGGCAAGTCCTAGGCGCTGAGGCTTTAACCCACAGCGCCACCTGCGTCAAATATCTTAAGGGCTGTCAAATGAAGAGGGAGCTGCTTGTTTTCTCCTGCTCTGGAGGGTAGGACTCGAATCAATGGCTTCAAGTTACAAGAAAGGAGATACTGACTAAACATTCGAAAACACTTTCTGACGGTAAGAGCCAGTGTGGTGTAGTGGTTAAGAGCGGTAGTCTCGTAATCCTGGGAAACCGGGTTCGCGTCCCGCTCCTCCACATGCAGCTGCTGGGTGACCTTGGGCCAGTCACACTTCTGTGAAGTCTCTCAGCCTCACTCACCTCACAGAGTGTTTGTTGTGGGGGAGGAAGGGAAAGGAGAATGTTAGCCGCTTTGAGACTCCTTAAAGGGAGTGAAAGGCGGGATATCAAATCCAAACTCTTCTTCTTCTTCTTCTTAAGCAGTGGAACAGACTCCCATGAGAGGTGGTGGACTCTCCTTCCTTGGAAGTTTTTTAAACAGAGGTTGCATGGCCATCTGTCACGGATGCTTTAGCTGAGATTCCTGCATTACAGGGGGTTGGACTAGATGACCCCTGGGGTCCCTTCCAACTCACTTCTGCACACTCATGCATAGAACACAAGAGACGCCCAGATCAGGAGGAACAGGATTTATGTTGCATACTTAAAAACCACACAGCATTGGGGGGTGGGGATAAAAACAGCTCCTACTCAAGGGCAGAAAATGTGGGAGGCAGGCAGGCCAGAGAGAGAGAGAAAGAGAGAGGGAGAAGGTGTGGCAGGACTCTGTTGGGAGGAGGGTCTGGCCCCCGTGGTGAATGTTTGGCACGGCTTACATGATGCTTGCTGGAGTGAAGACGGGGGCAACGCACAGGGTGTCCGTGATCTCCCAGCCACAGGACAGGGGGGTGCATGTACTCTCCCGGTCCTCTTCCTCCGGGTGCAGCAGTTTCCCCTGAAGGAGCTGGACGGCTTCCCTGTGGGCCGCAGCAAGCCCAAGACAAAAGAGAAAGGACTCAGTTGCTCTCTTGGCTCAGTTTTCCAAACTGGTGCCCCTCTCCTGACAGCAGAAAATTCCCAGTTTGCTCTCACTCAACCCTGTGCTCTTAAAGAAATCCAGTGGGATTTGCCACCTGCCCACAAGCACAGGTGCAAATGGCACTCCTTTGCCTTTAATAAAAGTTTAATAACAGAGCTTCTGCGGCATTTTAAGAATTCTGAAAGTGTTTCAGATCCAAGCCCTCCCATCCTGGGGAACTAGCAGCCATCCAGTTGCCACTGGACTACAGTGCCCATCAGCAGGGGAGTACGAAGTTTGGGGTGGAGGTGGCGAGCTGCCCCCGGTGCCACTCTGGAGGTGTGTGTGTGACAAGATGGTCCCTGCCTGCCCCCCGCTGTAGAACAGCCGAGGGTGCGCAGTCAGTATGGGCACCGCTTGCTTGGCGACTGTACGGACTGCGCATGCGAGCGGCATCCCGTATGGACTGCACAGGCGAGCAGCATTCTGCCACGCGTGTCACCAGGTGGGGCGTCCTGCCTCAGGTGCCGGAGAGGGTTCCTTCACCACTGCCCATCAGCCCTGGCCATTAGGGGCAATGGCTGCAGCCCAGTGACATTTGGAGGGCAACAGCTTTCTCCGCTTTTAGATTTGATACAATCTCCTGCTTCCCCCTCGCAAGGGGTTCTGGGAAATTATCTCACCAGGCCATTCTTGACATGGTGTAGTAGATCTGTGCTTGCTGGGCCCCACTGAGAGTTGAGGGAGCTGGCATGGTGTGAGCCCCCATGTTCTCAAAGATCAGCCAGTCCCCGGGGTGCAGTTCCGGGAGCTCCATGCCATCTGCAATGCAGTCCAGCCCATCCCCAGTAGGTCCCCAGAAACTGCTGCTGTGCAGGGGAAGATCTGGAGAGGGTTTCTGCATCGAGAGAAGTGGAGGAAACAGCTATGACTGGCTAGCCAGACCTTGCATGAATTTCTATGAGGACAAGAAACATGTATTTTTAAAAAGAAAGTGGAAATTCTCCAGGTTACTGAATCTCTGTCCCCAAAACTAACCAGAATTCTGGGTCAGGAGGAAGGGAGTAAAGTCTGAAATTAATACAGGCACTTCCCACAATGTTTAAAAAACATCATCACTGGAAATCAAAAAAAGGTATTTGCAACCAAGTTGCACTGAAACCAACTGGACTTAAGTTACTGCCACGAAAAAGGCCTATTCATTTGCTTTCTTCCCAAATTTGTCACAATTCACTTCTACGAGACTGTGCCCCATCTGTGCAACGGGAAGCTTGCCCACCCGCGAACATCAGCTTTTTACTATTGAATCCCACCCCAAAGCAGCAACCATTGAGAGGTGCCCCAAGATGGTGGCACTGCTGAGGGAGGGGCTTGTGTGACTCTGGCACCCGAGGGTGCTGCTTCGCTGGGCTTTCCAGTTTGACCATCCCTGCTGCAAACCTGCAAATGGATTTTGGTGCCAGGTGAGAGCCACATTCTCCTTCTGTGGCTCTGCTTAAGGGAGCCAGTTACAAAACCCTCTGTACCTTGTGCAGGATGGGGATTGGGCAGACGTTGTTGAAGATGACTGAGCTGAAGGAGCCATAAACGCCATCGTTGAGATGGTAGACGAAGCTCTTCCTGCCACCGGGGTCTTCATCTGGGACAGCCAGAGGAAATGCAGCAGAGGCCAAGTCAGGGGTGCCTTATTTGTTTGTTTGTTAAATTTCTATCCCGCATTTCCACCAAGCAGTGCTCAAGGCGGCTAACAGCAATAATACAAATACAATGAAATAGCAAGAAAATACAAAGTAAAAAAATAATAAACATAAACACAAAGCAAGTGAAACATCCATTGAATCAATTAAAAAAAAATTTAAAAACCCTAATTGCAACGTATTTATATGTCAGCATATGCATCAAAGGCCCAGCCAAATAGAAGTGGAAGGTAACCAGTGACTGGGCTGGTGAGTTTCCCTTGGCAAGAAGCCCCAGAGTCTCTGGGAGCAGCCACTGAGAAGGCCCTGTTCCTGTCAGATGTGCTTCAGATGTTGGTGCAGGGGTGGCCCAGGACATTTTGCTGCTTGAGGCAAAACAGAAAATCCCCACCTGCACTGCCTGAAGCAACTGGAGGCAGCCTGGAGAAGCTCTGGCTTGCTGAATGTGGCAGGGAGGAAAAAAGGAGTCTGTAAAGGAGATGGCAGCAGCTGAGGAGGCGGCAGGGGCAACAAGCACAGGAGGCAACTGCCTCACTGAGCCTCATGGACAGGCCAGCCCTGTGTTGCTGAGACAGGAAGAAGGGCCTCCTCAAGGATCTTGGGATATAGAAAACTGTACAGCTGAAAGACACCACCCACGTTCACTGAGGAGTGTGGCCTAGAAAGGAGGCCTGTGCTAGGGAGAGTCTCAAGGGCCTGACAGAGAGGTCTGAGGGCCACACTTGGCCCCTGGGTTTGGTGTTCCCTGTCTCATGTGATGGGTTGGTGGTGTCTGGCAATAATCTCTCACGCTTATTGTGGAATCCGGACGGAAACTGACCAAACCTACCATCAGAGCCCGGCTGGTCCAGGGGAACCTCCTTCTTGGCAACAATGTTGACCGCTAAGGTAAAGGCTGAATCCACATAGTAGCGCCCCAGTTCAGCAATGACCTCCACCCCACAGCCTTCTGGGAAATATAGGTCCAAGGCGGAGTTGACCACAGCTGCTGTCTGAAGAGGGGGAGAGAAGAGTCCACATCCAGCTGTTACAAACATGTAGGACTTAAGTCATATAATTGTAGAATTGGAAGGGACCCCACGGGTGATCTATTCTAGTCCAACCCCCTGCAATGCAGGAATCACGTCAATACATTCTGAGTGCTGATGGCAATGGGGGAGCAGGAATCAGTCTTAGGCAGAACTTTACAGGCTACCTGGGAATATATGCAGTGCGGGGTGTGTGTGTGTGTGTGTATGGTGTCAAACAAGATGTGATGCCATTCACACACCTTGCTTTGGCCTCCCTTAAAATTGATCAAATATATGACCTCTTTTTAAATGTTCACACCGTCTGTAATGATGTGTTTCACTGGGGTAAATGGCAACCCAAATACGACAGTGTTCAAGGTCTTGTGTCCATTCAGAAACTGGGTCTCCTTAGCTGTAGAAGATGTTTGTTACTTTCACTAGCAAAAGACGTCTCATTATTATGGGTGAAATGGTGGTGCAGGGGAGCCTCCAATGTGCCTCTTGGTGCTCCAAGCAGAGACATGTTCATACAGTGGGACCTCACGTTAAGTACTTAATTTGTTCCGGAGGTCCTTTCTTAACCTGAAACTGTTCGTAACCTGAAGCACCACTTTAGCTAATGGGGCCTCCCACTGCTGCGCCACCAGAGCACAATTTCTGTTCTCAACCTGAAGGCAAAGTTCTTAACCCGAGGTACTATTTCTGGGTTAGCGGAGTCTGTAACCTGAAGCATATGTAACCTGAAGCGTATGTAACCCGAGGTACCACTGTATTTCCTTTCCAGCAGATGCACAGCCTTGAAGCTCAGAGCAAAGTCTGGCATAGTCAGGGCCAATGACAGGCAAAACCATCACCCCTGGACTGCTTACTACTAAGGAGGCAACTAGGTGGCAGCTAGCTGGGGGAAGACTGTGATGGGGGGGAGGAGTGCCCCACTTGCCTTCATAGACACCCGCCCTCCACTGCCTCTTCGCTCTGGCTTTTTCAGCATCTTGCATTTATCCTCACACTAGGTAGTCTAGGCTGAGACAATTGTGACTTGCCCAAGGCCACCCAACAAGCTTCTCGGCTCAACAGGAATTTGAACCCAGGTCTTGCGCACCCGGAGCCAGCACTCCCCCAAACTGGCCTATTTGCCATCTGCTGAAGAGAGAACCAAGACTCGTACCTCTTCGAAGCGCCCTCTGGACTCTTCAGCACCAGGAAAGCCCCCTCCAATGTCCAGGAGGTGCATCTTGTAGCCTAGTTCTGCACCCATTTCAAAGACCAGGCGAGCGTCTGCTATGGACTGAGTGAAGAGCTGGGGGTCGGCACAGCTGCTTCCAATGTGGAAGCTGGAAAGGAAGGCAAGTGGGCTGGTGAGTAGATTTTCAAAATTTTTTAAACATTCTGTGTGTGTGTGTATGTGCATATATACAGACACAGACACACACACACACACACACACACACACACACACACACACGTGTGTGTGTGTGTGTGTGTGTATTATATGCATGTACAAAATCCAGTCAAGATACGCACATCCTCCAAGATCTGTTGGAGATGCGTGTGCAAAATGTCCACAGTTTACAAACAACTGATGCACAGGAAAAAACAAATTAACTCTTAAAAGTAACAGAACACAGGTCACATTTCCAGACCAACATCTAGATGGATGCAAAAAGCAACGCTGCCTGTTTGGGTAGAGTTCTTTGCTTCTGCAATACTCAGTGGAACAAGCCCAGATTTCATTAAACCTGTCCCATCTCAGTGTTTATTTTCTTGTTCTGATAAGAGCACGGTTTGCCAAATCACTTTGGGGTGCCTCAAGGGAAGCGATTCACAAATTAAATAACTAAAACAATGCATTCATTTTGAGAGCGTGTATTCCTCTAATTTGTCCAGCCAATACTTATTTTTTTCTTTTTTCTCCTGTGTGCATAATGAACTCTGGCAGCCTTGATCATGCCTGCCACTTGCTCTTATATGGAGGGTCTAAAGAGGCTTTTTATTATGAATCATTTCCCAACCTTTTTTTTTTTTTTGCTTTTGGACAGTGCCACAAAATATGATGAAAATCTCTCACTGACTAATTTATTATAACTGCCACTCAAGCTACTGCCCTGATGTGGGTGGGGGCTCTTACTTGTCCCCCCCCCCCAGCTGCTCATGGAAGCCCCCAACAATGCAGGTGGCTCTGCCCCAAGTGGTTTGCTCTCCCCTGTGTCCTAAGCAAACAGGGTGTGTCCAAGACTCAGCTGTTGACATGGGCTGAAAACTCGGTAGGGAAGATGCAGGGGCAGTGCCAATGGCAGCTACAGAGCAAGACCCAGAGGTCCAGGTAGGGGGCCAGCTGAAGAGGCCTGGGGCCAGCTGCCTAGGAGTGAGCCTTGATCGAGTGCCCTTTTCTCCCTCTCCTCAGAGAGCACAAGGAAACCCACAGCCTACCTGATGCCAACCACCTCGACATTCATCTCCTTTGCAGTCTCAAGCAGGTGACGGCAGACTTTAAGTGTGGCGCCGTATTTCATGCTCATGCAGGTGGAGGACCTGGAGTCGTCGGTAGCCAAGCACAGAATCATTCTGTGGAACAAGGTGGGTGGGTGGGGAGAGCAAACTCAGACAACGACTGTGACAATAGTGGTATGTTGCTTATTCTGAGCCAACAGCATGCCAGGCACAGTACAGACTCATCTGTCACAGTACAGACTCAAAGTCGCTTTCCAGGAGATGCTTGTGATAACCCAGCACCTGCCTCCCCTCCAATTCTGCACCAAGGGCAATTTTTTTTAAAATATCCCATTTTTTAATATCTCCTCTTTTGCTGATTGTTTCTCTCTCTTCTCCGCCTTTTTTCAAGATCCAGATTTTCATTGTATTTGAATTTTGGAACAAAGACTTGCAGAGTCACACAGCAAATCTGAGTTCAGACTGCAAGTTTCTATCCTCAGTCCCACATTAAATATATATATATATTCCCTGTACTTCACCCTCAGGTCCCAGGACAGGTTACAACATTGAAACTCAACTTTACAAAACATTTTAAAAAACATTTTATAACATCTTACAATTAGAGAAATATGATGGGTCCTAAAAATCTGCACCTCAAAAGTCAGGACAAATAAAATTGTCCTCAGCATTCACCGAAAACTGTAAAATGAAGGTGCTAGAAACATCTCTAAGGGGAAGATCCACAACTGATTTGCTTTTGTGGTGTCTATACATCTTCCCATTATTCATTTATTCATCCCACATTTTTCAATCTATTTCCCTGTCACTTTCCTAATCACAAAAGTTTAATTTTCTTTTTAAGTGGATTTGTCGCTGTGGAGTGATAGAGTCCATTAATCGACTTTGTGTGAACCCAAGTTTCCGGGATGTGCTTGAATCCCTCTCACAAAATAAAAACAGTCTGCAGGCAACCCCATAGCCTGGTTGAAACCTGAATCTTACTCCACAGGGAGTTTGCTCCAGTCTGACCTGCAACTTCACACACCTGGCCCTTTTTCTCTAACTGCAAAGTGAAACCTTTGGGGGTTCCAGCAAAGGCCCCCATATCCTTTGCAATCAACACCTTTAAGATTCACTACTTCTGCTTGTTGCGCTAGACTCTTCTGCCCATTGCAACTGTTCCCTCCTGCATATATATTTATATTTATGCCCACAGGTGCTGTCTGCCTTACCTGGCAGACGGGTGGCTCCGTGCTACCTTGCTGAGCTCCACTTCATTGTCAAAAGTCATCAGCTGCACCCCTTGGCTAGCTGCATATCTGATTAGGGAGATCTGCTTGCAAGGGCTGGTGCAGATGATTCTGTCCGGCGGGACTCCAATACTCTTCACCAGGGCCATTTCTGCCTGAAAGTTCAAAACAAAGGATGTTGGAAGGAAGGACTCTTCTGACTGGGCAGTGTAGGCAGTGGGTGGCTGGGAACTGTAGAGGAACACATACAGACTCCCTCTTTCCTGCAGGACCAGGAAGGCTGTTGGAAAGAGGGAACTGCAGGCATTTTAAGTCAAGGGTTTGAATCTTTCTGATCCAGGCTCTGTTGCCTGCCAGTTGTTTCCTTTGCACCCTTCTCCCAGCCATTCCTCTAGCCTGTCTAGCCCTGTTGCACCCAGCTGGGCACAGCAACCTTAGCAACAATATTCCTATCTCTGGCTTTCTCTCTGGACTGCATCCTGCCCAGTTAGCTGCTGGGACTCAACTCTTGCAGCAATCAGGGTGAAGAAAGAGGTAGAATAGTCAAAAAAGAAGATGCAATAGGCTCTTCGCCTACATCAGACGCCCCCAACTTGGTGACCCTTCAGATGTTATGAACTACAGCTCCCATCAGCCCAGCCAAGTGCAGCATGCTGAATGAAGCTGATGGGAGTTGTAGTCCAGCAGCCACATTGGGAGGGCACCAAGCTGGGGAAGGCACTGTGAGCCAGGCTTCCTCCCAGCCATTTGCAGGAGAGCAACATTTTATCAAGATGGATGCTGGTGCTGCCCTCCGTCTCTCCATTCTCTAGTCTTGTGAGAATAAATTGGAGGGGGGAGAACTATGTATACACCACCTTGAGCTGCTTGGAGCAAAGGCGGGATATAAATGTACAGTCATACCTCGGATTACAGACGCTTCAGGTTGCATGTTTTCGGGCTGCGCATCACGCCGAACCCGGAAGTACCGGAACAGGTTACTTCCGGGTTTCGGCCCTCGCGCATGTGCGGAAGCACTAAATTGCTCTTTGTGCATGCGCGGAAGCGCCAAATCACAACCCACGCATGCGCAGACGCTGCGGGTTGCGAACTTGCCTCCTGCACGGATCACATTTGCAACCCGAGCATCCACTACTAGTAATAGTAGTAATGAAGGCATATGCTGCAATGCACGCCAAACAAAAATGCATGCATCCAGCTGCTTCTCCAAGGGAGCCCAGTTGCCCTGTTCCCACCACGTTCCTACCTTGCTGGCACAGCCAAATCCGGCTCCCAGCCCTGCCAGCATCTGAACCACTCCTTTGCTGTGGTTGCACTTCAGAGCATAGAAAGGCTTGATGCGGGGCAAGGCCTTGAGGAGGTGCAAATGTTTCTTCACCACATCCTCGAGATCTGCCACAAAAAAGGCTTCTTGGCTTCCCTGGAAAAGAGGAAAGACAGTCAAGAGAGCCTGTCTCTGGGGAAACACACCCAATTGTTCTTAACATGCTATTCGCCTTTCGGACAGCTTTCACTTAAAGCGGCTGCCTTTTTCTTGGGCTCTGTGCACCCACTTGGTTCAGGGGACCCACACTTGGCCACAGAGCCTTCTGGGGCCATCACCATTTCTCAGTCTTGCCTCCCTTCACAGGGTTCTTCTGAGGATAAAACTGGAAGCTCTCATATTACCCAGCATACGTTTCTGGGAGGAAGGGTGGGCTACAAATGGGATATAAATTCACATCTCTGCACTCCAACCATTCCATATGAAAAGCTGAATTTTGAGACCTGTATAAGTTACACCTGCACAAAGCTGGCTACTCTTATTTTGTGTGATTTATTCTGCTTCTGCAAATGAAAGGGGGAGATGCAAAGTGTTAGAAGGGCCCTGAAGCAGGATCCTTGCCCTGATCCCAGGGAATCCTGCTCAGCTACTATTCCTATGGCTCCCAAGGTTTCGCCAGGAACAGCACATGGACTTTCAAGCATATATTTCAAACTGAAAGGTCGAGAAACCTGCTCCCAACCCTTGTAAAACCTGGACTCCTGCACTTGTGCTCTGTCTTTCCTGTCAGGTCATTTTATTACAATTTTCCTTCTCCTTTTTAATCATCATGAAATAGCGCTGATATTTAAGAAGCATGTTAGTGCAATTTTTAAAAAACCTTTTTTTTAAAAAAAGAGGGGAAAATTACAGGCTCAGGTAAACTGTTCCCTCCCCTGTGCACATGATAGCGTCATACTCTGTAATATGGACAGAGCAAAATGGGATGCAGAGACACCAAAAGGACTACAATCCACCCACCCAGTAAGTCAACTGCCCCTGCCTCTTACCGCCTGGGAAACCTCCAGGAGGAGATTCTCTAGCAAGTCCCTGGTGGTGAAGCCCTCCTCCACCATCATGATGTCCGATTCATCCAAGTACCTGGTCATCGTTACTGTCGAAGGAGGATATTGCTTCTACAGCCTCCGTCAGTAGGGGGTATAGTTTTTAAGTATGCAACACACTGCGAAGGAAAAGGAAGGAGAAGAACAGTTAAGGCAGGCTCCTCCTCCTCTCCCATTCAGGCCAAGGAAAGGTGCTCAGCAGCCATGCCTTCCATTGCCTCCATGGGCACGACCCAAGTTATTCCTAATGACCAGCCATGAGGACTAGAAACATGAAGTCTAGAAAGAGATTTTCCCTAGCTGAAGGCCCAGCATTTCAGGAGTTCACCAAGTCTCTGTTGACCTCTGTTGCATCTGTTCCATTCTCTTCTCATGTTGGGACAAGTGGATCTTGCAGAGTTTGTCCTTTATCTTCTTTGGGGCACTGCACAGAGTTCAGGGGCAAGAGATTAGAGCATTGCAGATGCACACATGTGCCATAGCAGGCATCATCCTTGAAGAGGCATTCCTTCCATGCAAGGGAGAAATGTTTCTCTTAATATACTGTTAGCTGGTTATAGGGTTTTTTATTTTTGTTTTTGCACAAACACTTTTATTAAATATAATTTATGTTTTTCAAATATGTGGCCTGATTGTGAGCCCCCTTTTTAGCTGATTAAAGAGTTTTTAAAAATGGTTAACCTAACCAAAGCAGCAGCTAAGGCCACAATCCTGTTCCCATATACCTGGGAATAAACAACTAAACTTGAATTCATGATTTCTAAACCAACTTTAGGCTGAATCACAGTCTTTTTATGTCACACAGCAATGAGGAAAGTTTCAAAAACACTTCTTCATATTTTAAAAAAGCAAATTCCACTAGATAACAGAAATACCTTGCATGATCCTGAGTAGCACTTTCGACCCAAGCCATTTTTACCCTGCTCTTCAGCCAAAAAAGGCTCTGAGAGCGGCTTACAGTAGTAAGACACTCCCTGCCCTCAACTCTATAATCTAAAGATGTGACACAAAAGGAAAAGTGATTAGGAGGGAGGAGGAAAACAGAAAACTCGGACACTTAGTACTTCTTGAACTGACTAGAATGGAAATCATTGATGGAGAGACTAAAGTTACTGTTGCCTCAGCTGAGCCAATGGAACAGCCCTGCAATCGATAAATCAGAACCACTGATTTTAGCTTTTTGGAATTAAGGGATATAGCTGGCATCTGGGGTGCACAGGAAAAGCTTCTATGTGTGGCTGTTAACAAAAGGGGTTGTAGCTTTTTTGACCCTTTTGGACAGAGATGACTTGGCCACTGTACTCTTATGTTCTGGTAACTTCCAGACTAGATTATTGCAATGCACTCTGTGGGTCTGCCCTTGAAGACAACTCGGAAACTTCAATTGGTCCAAAATATACCAGCCAGATTACTGGCTGGGGTTCCACTTAAATCTTACATAATCCTGTTTTAAAGCAGCTGCACTGGTTGCCAGGTAATTTCTGCACACAATTCAAGGTCCTCATGTTGGTGTTTAAAGCCCCAAATAACACAGGCCCCTAAATATCTGAACGACCACCTCCTTCCCTTCAGAACCTCTTGGGTGCTGAGGTCAGTGGAGGGGGCCCTCCTGGTTGTTCCTCTACCCTCAAAGGCTTAGGGGGTAACGGCCTTCTCAGTGGCAGCCCCTAAAGTGTGGAACACCTTCTCCACAGAAATGCATCTGCCACTTTCATTATACAGCTTTTGGAGAATGCTGAAGACACACCTCTTTACCCTGGCTTTCGACATTTGAAGTGTATGATTTTAGGAACCGCCTTATTTTTATGGTTGCACGTTGTTTTAAATTGTCCATATTGTGTTTTAACGCTGTAACCTGCTCTGAGGACCTTACAGTGGATAGGTGATTAACAATAACAAATAATATAATAACAACAGTAATAATTGTGGCCTTCTCCGTGAATTTGCCCAGTTCTCTCTCAAAGTCATCCAAGTTGGTGGCCATGCAAATGCCATGGTTTTAAATATGAGCTGCATAAAGGAGGACTTTATTTTTATTTGTGCTGAACCTGCCAACAACAGCATATATACGTCAAGGTCTTTCTCTCTCTTTCTCCTCCCCCTGCCACAAAACACAAAAACAAAACGGGGGGAATGGTGTCTTTAACCCACATTAATAATAGTGAAGTGCAGACCTGGGGTTTGGGGAGGGTGAAAGGTGCCCATTTCAGGTGAAGGTGTGTCTGCGATGTTTGTCCCTCTCCCTTCCTCCCTCTTCTCCCTGGGAAGCACCCTTCCCCACCCCACCCTCCACCACTCCACCCCACCTCCATCCTTTCCTCCCAAGGCCTCACCAAGTCCCGAAGCCTTCCTCCTTCCTGGGTGGCTAGGTGTAATGCCAGGGGGGTTCTCCGGTGAACTCTGAGCTTTTGCAACACCCCGAGGCGCAGTTGCTGCTGGGGATCCGAGATCTCTGTAAGGGGTGGGGGTGGGGATATGGAGGATGTGGGGCGGGAAATCCACCTGGTTACCAGAACAGCTCAGTCAACCATGCAAGAAAATCGTTCCCTTCCCTGCCCCCTCCCTCTGATACACTACCATCCCGCTTCTCTCCCTTGAGCCTCCATCCCCTCCCCACCCACCTTGGTACCCAGAATACCTCTCCACCCACCTTAAAAAGCATTTAAACGGATTTTGCCCATGGGTCTCCCAAGAGTAAATATAGGCTTCGGCAGTGGCTGCTCCTCCTCCTCCCCCCACTCCAAAGCCTACACCATGCAAAGCAGCACCAGCTAATCTTAGACACAGGAGGAATGCTGGTCCTTTATATAGGCAGCTGCCCCCTCCATCTCTGCTCACAAGGGTAGCCTTGGCAACCAAGCACAGCAATCCGATTGGCTGAAGGAGAGAAAACAAAGCACAGACACTCCATCCTCCTTTTTCTCTTTCTCTCTCCTTCCAGCTTTAGCTGCACACAGGTGCAGCTACAGGCAAGGCATGGAGGACAATCTCAGAGTTTGGGGAAGGGGGGAAGCTGTCACTTTCACAAGCTAATGTGGGTGTGGTGGGGATGTGTGTTATTGCTGCTGGTGGTTGAATGGCTTTCCCAACCAGCAGAACTGAAATAGATCAGAGCTGGTCTCCAAAACATTTGTGTGTCCCTCCAAATGGCTGCACGATGCCGCCCAATAATTTCAGCCCTGCAACGTGACAGGGGAGCCTGAGGTTCTGGTGCTGCCACTGGGGCAGCCGCTTGGCTTGGGTCAAGCTCGACTTGTGTCTGACCTGCATGAGTTGCTTAGGCTTGTGAAAGAGGCAGCAAGTTCCTTTCTCTTGCTCCCCAAACTCAAGGGATGTGGCTTTTGGGTCCCCAGCACCTCTCCTCTTGCAAAGAAGGCATTTGCTTTAATGTGAGCTTCCTGACCAGGCTGAATAAAGCTCTGCCGCAGGTCACAAATCCAGGGTACGATGTTTGGGTGACTTGTTTTATAAAATTTATGTACCACCTGATTGTAAAACAGCAGTTTAGTGTGGAGGAGATTGATATGCCACACTCACACCCCAAAACCTACCGGCTCCAGCTTTTAGCGGTGGGCAGAATCACATGCGTTTCCTAACACAGTAGTTGAAGGGCAATATTATTATTGCCTTTTGCCTTTCTCCAAGAGGGCATGTGGCCATCTGCTGGATCATGGCCAGCCTCCCCTGACTGGCCCTCCCTTGTGTCAGTTGGGCCAACTAACACTTTACACCCAGTGTATTTTACTATGGTTTTCAACAGCAACTGCTGCAATGCTGCTGTCTCTCTGCCCACCCTATCTGAATCAGGACTGCAGTGCACAGCACTGGATGGGTGTAGTTCATTGCTTCCCTTCCGCGGTCTAGAAAATCCTCCTGTGGCTGCGAAATTACCTCTGGAGGGAATCCTTCACTATTCTGTCGTTTTGAGGCTGTAACCAGAATGAAGCTTTTCCTGGCCTGGATTTGTGTGCTGTGCTGCTGACAGCCTGGCTTAATTACTGTAATCCTCCTGGTGTAACAGCTGGAGGTTGGGGGAAGAAGAGAAAGTCATGGTGTTTTCTAAGAGTTAATGTTTTTCTCTTTTTTAAAAACCTGTTGCCAATACTTATATTCACAGAAATTGAGGGTGCTCTTCCTCTCACACGTGCATAAGGAAATTCATCTTCTGTGAGGGTCACTCAAGTGAGCATAATCTAAAAGCAAAATATATTTTTCTTCTTCTTCAGACCTACTGCTTTGCTTCAATGCAAACAGATGCAGATGCAGTTGATGGAAGCATTAATGAAAATGCTTGCAGTTGATCGTTTAGTGCAAGGGGTCAATGCATCTGACTGTTAACCAGAAAGTTGGTGGTTCAAGTCCCCCCAGGGATGGTTGTGGGCAGGATTTCTGCATTGCAGGAATGACCCTAGGGATGCATTCCAACTCTATACAGTGGTACCTTGGGTTACATACACTTCAGGTTACATATGCTTCAGGTTACAGACTCCGCTAACCCAGAAATAGTACCTCAGGTTAAGAACTTTGCTTCAGGATGAGAACAGAAATCGTGCTCCGGCGGCGCGGCAACAGCAGGAGGCCCCATTAGCTAAAGTGGTGCTTCAGGTTAAGAACAGTTTCAGGTTAAGAACAGACCTCCGGAACGAATTAAATACTTAACCCAAGGTACCACTGTACTGTAATTCTAAGACATTTTAAAGACTGTTGAGAGCCCAATGAAGTGTACAAACAATATTTATTATATTTATATACCACTTCTACCTTCCAAGGAGCTTAAGGTTGTTCTCCTCCTCCCCATTTCATCCTCACAACAACCCTGTTAGGTTGGTTAGGCTAAGAGATGGTCACTGGTCCAAGGTCACCCAGTGAACTTCATGATGAAGTAGGGATTTGAATCCTAGTCTCTCCCAGGTCATAGCCAAAGACTCTAACCATTTATGCCTGTCAGAACTGATGTACTACTCAATGCTTAACTTTTGAGCCATGTCTTTTGAGGGGTTTATCTATTCCACTGTCAGCACTAACAAAGCATCCTTGAATTTTTGTCAGAAAGGAGAAATGAATCCATCTTCCAGCAATAACAGGGTTATTCTGCTTCTCATCTCAAGGCAAGTTCTTGACCTTAAGATACATCTGGAGAAACAAGCAAAAATAACCAACAATGCAGCCATCCTAGCCTTGAATCAGTGGTTCTGGAGGATCCTGAATTTGTTTTTATACATGCCATGCTTTCTAATTTGTCTGGAAAATAGTTCAAATAGTCATATTTTTGAAGAATTGATTGGCAAGTGCTTGAATCTCTTAAGGGCTGGATTAGAGGGTGAGCTTACCACAAACAGTGACTTCGTATAAACGCTCCACATACCACTGAAGAAAGGTTGCATTCAGATTAACAAAGGCAAAAACCAAACAGATCCAAAAGGAGTGCTTGACCGTCCTGCCAAGGTTATCTGGGGGAGCATCCCTGATTTATAAGCATTCATCAAAGCTTCTACAAACGATCACAAGAGAGTCCCATATAGGATTGTAGCATATTTTAAAATTAAAGAACACCACAATGACCACAATAATATGGCTACATTCAATGTTAATGGCCTCATTTCACTGTTTAAAATGATTGCTGCTGTGTTGTCTACAGAATATAAATTAGTCTTCCCCAACCCAGTGTCCTCCAGCTGTTTTAGGCTACAACTCCTAACAGCCACTGTCAGCATAGACAGCTCAGGTAAGGCTGATAAGAGTGGGGGCAGGCTGGTTTAAAATTTTATTTTAAAACAAATGGGACAAGAGGAGACCTATGGACTCTATGCTCACTTGGTTGCTAACTGCATGTTCTTCAAGGCACAAAGGTCACCAATATTTGAGTGCTGGCGGCAGAGATCCTCTGCCACGAACTACCTCTCCCATCAGGCACATCCAGCTGGAGCCAATGGGAATTTGTTCTACACCAGGCATGGCCAAACTTGGCCCTCCAGCTGTTTTTGGACTACAACTCCCATCATCCCTAGCTAACAGGAGCAGTAGTCAGGGATGATGGGAATTGTAGTCCCAAAACAGCTAGAGGGCCAAAACAGCTGACCATGTCTCTACAGGGTTTTAGGAAGGAGTCTTCCTTAGTCCTACCTAGAAATGCCAGGAGTTCAACCTGGGTCCTTTTGCATAAGAAACAATGTTCTGCTTCTCCTCCCCTCTCCACATGTTCTCAAGCCCGCAAAGTATTAATTATAAACATCTCACACAGAGACCTGTCTTTTTATATTATGCAAAGTAAGGGGTTGAGCAGATTTCAGGCTTACAGAATCTGCTTTTTCCCACTAGAATCCCAAGATCTACCAACCAGAACCAGATGCAAAAGACATGAAGTTAGAATTAAAGGGCAGGGTGCTTCTGAGCATATTCTAAGCCAATAAATTTGGTTTCACTACCAGAACTGAACTGACCTCACCAGTTTCACACAGAACTCCAGTGCTGCACAGGTTTCTTCATTTCAGTGGCCTTATATATAGGTGGAATAAGTATTTAAATATTTTTGTTAAAACTCTTTCCCATTGAGGCTATCCATCACCTCATTCTTGCCAAGTTTGGCTTCCAGCAGTCTGAATTCCCTCCAAAGGCGCACATCTCCATTGTCTTCCGAGACAGACAGATTCCAACAATATTGACTTGATTTGGCCCTATGTCCTTTTGCCCTTCAAACTTTTCTTTTCTTCAGTATTAGTTGTTGGTAGCCTTATAATAGTTTTGCTTTTTGATAATTTTATGTTCCTGCTTTTTCAACAAGGTGTATATTTGTTCTGATGCCCTTTTCATGCATATTGTACATGTTATGCAAAAATAAATAAATATGAGAAACACCCTCTCTTACAAATCAACCATCTAGTTGATCCCAGTGTATCCGCACCTTCTCTAAAGCTCCATGCGCTTTGATGGTGCTATAGTAGCATTTATATAGTAGCACCATTTACTTAGCTAACCAGATTTCATATACTTTTTTTTTAACTACTTACATATTATAAAACATCAATGAAAGCAGTGATAGTGATAATAGAGGACCCCTGGATGTTTAAGGTCCAGTCAAAGGAGACTCTATGGGATGCGGCGAAGGAGCCAGGAGCCAGCGTTTGTCCAGACAGGTTTCCGGGGCATGATTAAACCACTTCCATCACACCGTGATGGAAACCATAGTGCACAGAAACATTGTCTACCTCCCCCCGCAGCGGTACCTATTTATCTATTGCACTGGCATGCTTTTGAACTGCTACGTTAGCAGAAGCGAGAACAAAGCAACACGCTCACCCTGTCGCGCGCGGATTCGAACTGCCGATCTTCTGATCGGCAAGCCCAAGAGGCTCTGTGTTTTAGCCCACAGCGCCACCCTCCTCAGCAACAAGATGCCCATCTGTCATGGACGCTTTAGCTGAGATTCCTCCATTGCAGGGGGTTGGACTAAATGACCCTTGGGATCCCTTTCATCTTTACAATTCTACAATTCCATGATTCTAAGAGCTAATTCTCGAGATTTGCAGGGAAGAGGAGGCGGCCCGGTCGACTGACTGCCTATCTCTGCACAAACCCTTCCAAAGACAGCCTCACACGTGGCCGCTCAGCTGAGAGCGCGCAGGCGCAGCTAAGCCACTTCGCGTTCCCCTTTCAACCCTCGCGTCCCCCAATCGGCAGCAAGTACTCCCCTCGCTGTTCCGAGGCTATTGGGCGACAGGGACGCCATGCAGGGACGGGACCGGGAGCGCGGGCCAATGGGAGGCCCGGCAGGGGGCGGGCCCTCTCCGCACGCCTTCTCCGGGGTCAGGCGGCAAAGGAAGATCGCGGCGATGGCTCCGAGCAAGGAATGCGGGACGGAAGGAACCCTCGGCCGCGGGGTCCGCA
The DNA here is from genome assembly GCF_964106915.1 of Podarcis gaigeae. NCBI lineage: Eukaryota > Metazoa > Chordata > Lepidosauria > Squamata > Lacertidae > Podarcis > Podarcis gaigeae. The sequence continues at coordinate 57,552,160 of NC_139684.1, read as the reverse complement.
AAGGCATCCGGGCTGTGCTGCTCGGGCCGCCTGGGGCGGGGAAGGGGACCCAGGTGAGGGGACCCAGGCGTCCGGGATTGCCAGCCCCTCCCCGAGGGAACTTCCCCAGTTCCCCCGCTCCTGCCCTTTTCTTTCTCCCGTTTGGCTGTGAAGGGTCCAGCAGCCGCACTGCGTGGTCCCCAGTCGACCCTCTTTGCCCCTTCCCCGCTTCCTCTAAGGAACCCAGGAGTCCGGGATTCCCAGGCTGTGCAGGGACCCCCTTTCCAGCGCAGGACATTTCCCGGAAACATTTTTATTCCAGCAAGTCCCCCCGCCCCCGAATGAGTAGGACTTTGCCGCAAGTTCCTGCTTTGTAGGGCTTTAGTACTACTTTAAACGTAACTGCCGAGTTTTTTGTTTAGTTTTGAGCAAAACTGCCATAGCCAGGAGTAGCTGTTGCGTAGGGTGAGATTTATTTATTTAGTGCTTCTCCCCCTCCTCATTAAATCCCCACAACAACCCTATTAGGTGGGTAGGCTAGACTGGGAGGCAATGGCTGGCTCAAGGTCATCCAGTGAGCTTCATGGTTGAGCAGGGATTTGAAGCCTGGCTCCCAAGGCCTAGTCTGAAACTAACCACTACACAACACATGCCCATACTCTGAAAGAAAGAAAGGGGTTTGTGAAGCACAGTGTCTCTGTGGGGACTTTTTTCTATCCCATGTTGTGGAGGGAGGTTTACTTCCTGTGGAAGATGTACAGCCTCAGATGTTGCAGCATATGTAAGCCGCTGCATTTAAAGCTGGGGTGTCAAAAACAGAAAGTTGTTTGGAGTAGGACTTTATTTGCTGTGTGAAAAAACCATTTCTCTCCTTTGCCCCAACTAATCTATGTTCTGCTCTGTTGCAAGCCAAGCAGCTTGCCCTTTGTACAGTGCTGGGTGGGGCACTATCACATGTCTGAAATAATTTCTTGCAAAACTGGCTTTCAGCTGCTTGCCTGTCTAAAAACCATCAGCATTCTTTAGTGTATAAAAACTGTGGGCCTGGGCAAAGTAGCATGCCCTGAAGGAATGGCTGCCCTGCTGCAAGAAGTGCTCATCGGAGGAGGTTGTCCTCAGTGTCTGTGAAAAGGAAAATCCCTGTATGAGTGAAGTGGGCTTCCCAGTTTTAATGCAGGAGGGAGTGTGCTTCAGTTATCAACAATTTAGGAAACATGTTAGCATATCTGATCAGAGCGGAGAAGGACTTTCACTCTGATGCATTTGAGGGGGATGGAAGTTCAAAGTTTGGAGGAGCAAACTTGTTCTCCATTATTCCAGAGGGCAGGACTAAAACCAAGGGGTGGAAGTTTCAGGGGGAAAGATTTTAACTACACTTTTGGAGAGACTTCCTAAGAGGAATGCTTTGGGAGGTTGCGGAATCTCCTTCATTGGAGGCATTTAAGCAGATACTGTATATCTGCCAGTCACAAATGAAGTAGTTGCATCCTGCATTGAAAAGCGGTTGGACTAGATTGACCTTCAGAGGTTGTTGGACCACAGCTCCCATCATCCCCAGATAGTTTAGTAGTCGGTGGTCAGAGGTGCTGGGAGTTTGTAGTCCAGCAACATATGGAGACAGCTGAAAAGCATTGGACTAGGTGACCTCCTAGGTCTCTACTGGTTCTATGACTCAATTAATCCTAAAATCCAGTATAAATTATCCAGAGCTGTTCTAGGGCCATCTTTGCCTTCCCTTACTTGCTTCTTGGTTCTTACTGGGGTTTCCATTTCTTCCCTCACACGCTCATCCTGCATCCCTTTCTCACTAGCAATCTCTGACACCACTGAGTCGTTGTTTATTCCCCAAAGCAATTCTTATAATCCAGGCTTCCTTCTTCCAACAGGGGAAGGGCCATAGTAGAGCATCTGTGCATGCAGGAGGTCCCAGGTTCAATCTCCAGCATCTCCATGTAGGGCTGGGAGAGAACAAAGCTAGATGGACTCAGTGGTCCAACTTTCACTGCAGGCTTTAGTGCAAAAAGTACATTCACACACCTGGCACAGTAAAGCTTCTACCGTATTGTAGTGGTCATGTGAACATATTTTCTATGTAATTTAATTATATGCACCAAAATTATTTCCTACAGTTGCTGCTCTGTGAATTTCCCCCTAAAGTTTCCTTTGTTCTTTCCCGTGCAGGCCCCTCGGCTAGCTGAGGCCTATTGTGTGTGTCACTTGGCGACAGGCGACATGTTGAGAGCTATGGTGGCTTCTGGCTCGCCACTGGGCAAAAAGCTGAAGCAGACGATGGATGCTGGAAAGCTGGTAGGTACAGAGGGGTCGTTGCCACTGAGCCATTCCCTTTGGCCATATCCTTTAAATAGCTTCTATGGTTTTGGAAACTGCTCTGTAAATTGAGTATTGGCACCAGCTGATGCTGTAATGCTGTTCTTTGGCCTCTGATTTATGTGACTGAGAATTGGAAACCATTTGGAAACGGTGGTGTGCTGAACGTGTCCACGGAGTTTTGGAGTTGAGCACAGAACCTCTGTGGACACGTTCAGCACACCGCCCGGTGGAGTTGTGTCACACATCGCCCTGGGCATGGATTTTGATTTATGAACTGGTTGCAGGAAGTGAGGCTTGGTGTTCCAATTGCATTGCCTTCTTTTCTTTTTTGTTCAAGTAGTTTTCCCGGCGTTCCTGGCTAAAGAAATTTGAGTGCCTCTTTACCTTTTAAATTTTTCATCGTACAGTTTAGATTTCCTGATTGCTGTGATAAAAGCAGTCTAGCTTACAAACTAGGAAGAATTGGTGGGAAGCAAATGTTTTATGTCTTCCTTTCCGTCCATCTCCATCCTTTCCTGGTCAGTGTCAACTTCTCACATTTCCTAAATTTATGTTGCACTTTAACAATCCTTATTTTATCTTCTCTTTTAAGCGACATTCCTATCTATTCTTTTCACAGGGCTTCTTGAAATCCAACAAGCGTTATTTCCTGATCACACACAGTTTTGATATACTCTGTAAATTTATTCCAGTCCTCGGTGAATCTCTGATCGCGTTGGTTTTGACTTTTTCCCGTTAATTTGTCCATTTCTGCATATTCCATCAGTTTCATTCTCCATTCTTACCTCGTTGGCATTTCTTCCTATTTCCATCTTTGGGCCAACAAAATTCTGGCTGCTGTTGTTGCATATCTAAATAACTTCATATCTTTCTTTTCAACATCATTCCCTAATATACCTAGTAACAATGCTTCTGGTTTCTTAACAAAAGTATATCTCAACATTTTTTTTCATCTCATTATAAATCATTTCCCAAAAGCATTTCACTTTCTTACACTCCCACCACATGTGATAAAATGAAAGGACATTATTTGAAGCAACAAAAAATATTTGAACTAGCAATAGTCTAGACTAGTCTTTGCTAGTCTGGTGCCCTCCAGATGTTTTGGACCTCTACATCTGTCAGCCCCAGTCAAAACATCAGAAGGGTACCAGGTTTGCAAATGCACCTCTGTCATTTTAATTTAGGTCATTTAGCTGCTGTTTGACCTTTTAAAAATAATACTTTGGATCAACGTGTACATATTCCAGTTTTATGCCAGCAGCTGAACTGATAAAAGATGCCTTTTTGCCCTCTCTGTTTGCTTTGTAGACATCTTTAGACCAAGACTTGGTGTCTAGGACCACAGTCCTAACCTCACTTAGGACTGTGAGCCCTATTCATCATCATCAACCTTTTATTCGACCGTCAGTCAGAAAAAAGTACATTTGTCAATACACAGTTAAAAATCCAGGAAGATTTTAGAGCTTAGCCAACACTAAAATGGGCTAAACAGATAGCCCCATTGTGAGCCCTATTGAATCGAATAGGATTTACTTCTTCATTGACATGGTTAGGGTTGCATGTGGATGGCTTCTGTTTGTCTGCATTTTGTTGTGTCAAAGCTGGTGGCCTTCCAAACAAGACTTTGTTCAGAGTTACAGTTTTAGAGCATGGCTGTGATGGATAATGCTTATCTGTTCCGTTCAAGCCACCACTGTGATTATCACTGGCCTAAGACATCCAAGAGCACTGTGGGCATGGCTGGATATTCTAGATAATGCGTTTTTTTTACCTGGAGCCAATAAGCTGCGTTGACTGCATACCACACCCAGGTCTTGAGATGGGTGATAACAGTAGCTTTTTCAGTACTGAGAACTACATCAGAAACTTATATATGTATTTCTGGTGCATAGGAATAAATGGAAATTTAAAATCTGAAGCTTTCATGAAAGTTATAGGTGGGAAGGATCGTAAGATCACTTAGTTCAATTTTTAGCTGGGAGTAGGAACACCAGAGCACTGACGCTTGACACTGACAGTCCTCTTCCACCCCCAGCCACATTCAGGCTGCACAATTTCTGTGCTGTGGCGCACTTTGAATAGAGAGGGCTTGCAATTGTGGGGATGTTGCTTTTGTTCTGTGGCTCCTCTTTTGAAATCAAAGGTGCAATATTGCACTAGCCGTTGCATAAACTGGGATATCCTGAGTGCAACACAAGGTCTTAAAGCTATCCTTTCTGCCTTCTTGTTTTCTGATCCTTTAGTGTGTTTGCACTTCTAGTTTCAAACTTACTTTATAGCCACAAGGACTTCTTGGAATAAAAAGGTATTGTGGGTAGGGTAAGCATGTTTGACATGCTGGTGACACTGTATCAAGACTTCATTTTCGTGTCTCTCTCTCTCTCTCTCTCTCTCTCTCTCTCTCTCTCCCCCCCCATCCCACTCCAAATTGTAAGGTGAGTGATGAAATGGTGGTGGAGCTGATTGACAAAAACCTGGAGACGCCCTCCTGCAAGAATGGTTTCCTTTTGGATGGGTTTCCTCGCACAGTGCGACAAGCAGAGATGGTACGTGATTCCTGATACCTGCCCTTGGATCTTCTAAGATTGGGGATAAGAGTTTCCAGGAGTGCCACTAAATTAGTCTGTGGCAGCAGAACCAAGCAAGAGCATTGTGGCACTTTAAAGATTTATCGTGGCAGAAGGTTGCATGGTCAACAGCCCACTTCATCAGATGAAGTGTTATCCAGAGTTCAGGTGTGTGTGCGTAACTGTAAACACTTGAGGATAAAATGAAATGAAAAGCAGAAAAGTACATATGTTACTAATATTGGCCATTAAAAGGTAAAGGTAAAGGTAAAGGTACCCCTGCCCGTACGGGCCAGTCTTGACAGACTCTGGGGTTGTGCGCCCATCTCACTCAAGAGGCCAGGGGCCAGCGCTGTCCGGAGACACTTCCGGGTCACGTGGCCAGCGTGACAAAGCTGCATCTGGTGAGCCAGAGCTGCACACGGAAACGCCGTTTACCTTCCCGCTGGTAAGCGGTCCCTATTTATCTACTTGCACCCGGAGGTGCTTTCGAACTGCTAGGTTGGCAGGCGCTGGGACCGAGCAGCGGGAGCGCACCCCGCCGCAGGGATTCGAACCGCCGACCTTTCAATCGGCAAGTCCTAGGCACTGAGGCTTTAACCCACAGCGCCACCTGCGTCCCAGGTTTATATTGGCCATTAACCAACCAACAAAACAAAACAAAACACTTGCTGATGGTGCAGACATCCTGCTCTTGGTTAACACATGTAGTGTGATTTTAAAATCCTTTGTCCTGGTGTAGCCCGTGACCAATGGCATCAAACCTCTTGATGAATTGTTTCACCATAGCTGCCTTAAGGTAAGTTATATAAGATGGTAGCTAAGTAATTTCTACTCATAGAACCTAAGCTGGTCATGTCCATTAATTTCAACGAGACTAGCCTGAGTAGGACAAATATTGGTCGGAACACAGAGTGCACTGAGAAGTTGAAATGTTCCCCTGCTGATTTTTGTATATTTCCATTTCTGATGTCAGGTTTGCATCCATTTCTTCTTTTCTGTTGAGCTTGGCTATGTAGAATGCAGAAGAGCATTGCTGCCAGAGGACCACATGTAGCAAACTGGAAGATGAACAAGTGAATGAACCTTTGACATTGGAAGTTACTGTGACTGTGTTGCTAGAGTAGAAACAAGGACAGAGCTGGCATCTGGGTTTGCCACCAGGTCTGGACCCTGGCAACACTTATTGTACAAAGGATATTTATCACAGGGCATGTGTTAATTGGCTTGTCAAAGCCCAGGATGTCTGTGTTATCGGCAACAACTTAATTTTCTGAATGGTCACTGTTAATGACATACTTATCCCTTTCACTTTATTTTGACCTCACTGCTGGCAAAGACCACACACTCCCTTCCCCAGCAACCATGAGTTACAACTAAGGCCAGTACTTCTGCATCTGATGAAGTGGATTGCAAACTACAGAAGGGAGCTATTTTGTAACACTCCACAGTAAAGTGGGAGGAGGTGTATATTCTCTTTGGAAAAATGTGGGCGCATAGATGGAGATCATTATTTTGGAATGGCTCAGTTTGGGCTCCATTGCTGAGCTCCAGGCCTGCTGAGGGTCCAGCTACCTTCATTTTTCTTGTTTCAGAGGAGATTTTATTAGGCCTGAATCCACTCATTCTGTGCATTTTAAAAGTAGTTCTTCTTTCCATTCTCTTAAAATGCTGCAGCTGGATGAGCTCATGGAAAAGAGAAAAGAGAAACTAGATTCTGTCATTGAATTCAGTGTTGCTGACTCCTTACTCATCCGGAGAATCACTGGACGGTAACCGCCACTTCCTTTGGGGGAAACTGGGGTGGGGGGGTGGAGAAGGGTGTTTCCATATGCTGAGCCACTCAGAAAAGCTAGGTGCTGCATGTTACAATCTTTATAAAACAAAGCTAGGAGTGCAGTGTTGTGCAATGTGTGGGGAGCAGATAGCTCTTGATTGCAGTGCTAATGAGAATCACAAAGAAACCCTTTGTTGAAAAAGTACATGTCTTCTGCTCACTCCCCCCATTAAAGTTTATGTTTTTGTTCTGCGTATTCTACAGCAGGTGTCACCAACCTTTATAAGCCTGTGGGAACATTGGTGTTTTTGAGTGAGTGCCATGGGTACAATCTCTTCTGGCCACTTATCTCTCCCCTCCTGCAAATCTAGCACACACACACACACACACACACACACACACACACCATAAGAGACAGAAAGAGAGAAAGCGTGCTTTTCCAAGGGAGCTGGTTAAAAGTTGGATCCAGTAGAATTAACCTGAGCATTGAAAAACACATAAAGCTGAAGGAGGAAGTGGGATAGAGTGCCACTCCTCCAGCTTCCTCCTTCCGCTCCATGTACAACCTCCACTAGCCCTGCTTACCATCTCATAACGGAAGAGGCAGTGACACCTTTGCACCCATGGGCACCACACTGGCAACTCCTGTTCTGGAGAACAGGTCCCAGGGCACTGTCTGAGGGCACATGATGCATTCTGCAATGTTGTTTTCTGAAGCTGATGGGAGCAGGATTCCCACCAACATCTGGAGTGCCACAGGTTCCCTACCTCTGCTATGGTGTCTCCCCTCCACACCCCGTTTAAAACTTATTTCATAGCTATACATTGAACCTAAGAGGGTTTTAAATATGGTTAGTCTGGATAGAGGAATCCTGAGTTGTCATCTTGTGTTCTCTGATGGAAGAAAGGTGGGATATAAATACAGGTGTTTTTTAATTAAAAAACAACAACAGTGGTCTCCATCCAAGGACTGACCACCTGTTTAGATTCATTGATGCTGCAGCATCAGCACTAATGCCTGATCCAAATGCTTGTAGTCCTAGTTCTGAAGAAAATTCTCCTCTATAACTCCTCCCCTGGACCTGCTCTGAAATGCACTCGACTGACTGCTGTGGTGTCTTTCAGGCTCATCCACCCAGCAAGTGGCCGCTCATACCATGAGGAATTCAATCCTCCTAAGGTCCACATGAAGGATGATGTATGTAACCTTCCCATTTTGATTTTCCCTTTTGGCGCTCCATTCAATATGCATTTGATTGCTCTGTGATGCCTTCAGTAGGCTGGATAGACTTACTTAATTTATTTTAATTTAATACTGTAATTTTTAAAAATGGTCTTGCTGTGGCTTCAGTCTGCAGTTAAGTCTTGACTGGGTCATTCATTCAGAACCAAAACTGAATTCCCAATTGACTTTATGGATATTGCTTTTAGACTTAGAATCCTCTGATAATTTTGCAGTTTAATCAAATCAGAAGTGCAGATCTGAACATACCTCTAGCTTCTGCAGAATTGTTGGGCTGAGTGGGAGGGGTTATCCAAAGCAGAACCTGTGGGACTGTTTCACTCACCAGAGCCTGGCCAGTGTCTTGCAGCAGTGGGGGCACGTATTTGACCCCTGCCTTCCTGGCTGTGAAAGACTGCTTGAAACTGTGTAGGCAACATCTCAGTATCCAAAGGGAAGACTGAAATAATATTTCCACTGGTTGAGGGAGTGGAATAGCTTCTGGTCCCTTCCAATGGTTAGCAGCACCAAAATAAATTAAACAAAATACTTCAAAACAAATTATGCAAAATGAGAGGACAGAATTATGCTGCCCCCCCTTTTAATGCAAAGTGCCCTAGGCAGAGTTTGAATCCCAGCATTCTCTGCCACAGTACAAGGAATAATGGGGGGCACCTCCTAAGTTGGACAGTTTAGGTGCTTGGAACACCAGATATCTTGGGCTGGCTCTGATGGAAACTGGAATAGCCCCTGAGATTTCCTGGGAGTCATCAAGCTAGTAGCATCAGGTTTTAAGCTTGCTAAGGCTTTTTACAGCTCTCGCGTCTTGCAGTATCCTGAAGTTTTGGTCCTTTTGGCCTGCTATGATGAGCATGGCCAGTGTTCAGAGGTGGCACGGGTGTTGCTGTCCAAATCACCAGCTGCCCCTGCTTTTATGTCTTGCTCTTGGTTAGGTCACCGGGGAGCCCTTGATACGCCGGTCAGATGACAACGAAGGAGCTTTGAAGACTCGTCTGCAGGCTTACCACACCCAGACGTCGCCGCTGGTTAACTACTATAGCAGGCGTGGGATCCATACGGCTGTGGATGCTTCCCAGTCCCCTGATGTGGTTTTTGCCAGCATCCTGGCAGCTTTCTCAAAAGCAACATGTAAAGACCTGGTTATGTTTGTTTAAGGCTCTCCTGTCTGATGCTTCCTTCTCCTTTCCTGTCTTCTGGGGTCTGCAAGAGCAAGCTCTGTAGGAGAGGTATCAAGCTGCAAGGGAGGAAGGCTGTTTATATACTGTCCATTAAACGGAAATGCCGCGCTTTCTCCGATTTGTATGCATATATTTTTTGAAGAGCTTGTGGGCTGTGTGCAGGTGGCCTGCAGGGGGCGCAGCGGCTTCACGCTCCACTTTCCGGAACCTGGGAACTAGGCTGCTGCGCCTGTTCAGTCAAAAGTGAAAGCGCTCTGCTACTCATCTTGGTGACAGGGTTAAACTGGAAAATTGCTGCCGCTTCTCCTGTTCCGCCTACATGTCGGGTGGCCTGGTGCGATGTTGTAGGAGTTCTGAAGGTCACAAACTAGCGGCTGTGGGCGGGAAGCAAAGTTGCTGGCTGGCCTTGTCCTGAGTCCTTGGCTCTAAAACTGCAGGAAATTAAATGCCATGTCAGCTTAAAGAGGGGGTGTGCAAAAGCAGCACAGATGTGTGCACCTGTGTGAAGAGACATGGGCACATCCTGTTCTTCCACGGGCCAAGCGGAAACTCTACAACCAGCACATCACTGGAAGTGCGGTGCATATCCCATACTTCTACAACTTCATGATGAAAGCCTGAAATAGGAAGCCCATATGTGGAAGCATCTACTCTGCATAACTTCTTCATAAGTTTTGTGTGTGTGCTTGTGGCTTAGTATATTAATGTACAAGCCATAACTTGCATAAGATGGCAAAATGAGGACTGGTTTGACAAGGTGAGAATGCAGACGGAGGGTTCCTAGGCTTTGTGCTGAATTATGCCACCGTGGGGCAAAGGTGCAAGACAATCAACACTCCCTCCCATTTACCTTCCTCTGGCAGGTTAGCAGTGGCGCCAGAATGTGGGCCAGATTGTATTTGTGGTGAAGAAACTGAAAACCCACTTAACAATGGTCTGGCAGAGCCTGGATGCTGTTGCCCTGTATTACTGGCACACTTAATTTATTCATGAGAATTGACTTTGTATTCCGCTAAGGCAGCCTTTTTCAACCTGGTGCCCTCCAGATGGTGTGGACTGCAACTCTCAGCATGGCTGGAACTGACGCGAGTTGTACTCCAAAATAACATGGAGGCAGGGGGCACCAGGCTGGGGAAGGCTGGCTGGAAGTGAGCCTGTTCTTGCCTTTCAGTGAGGTGATATGGAAATGGAGCCCCTGCTCTCCACTTTGCAATCTTGCTTTGAAGCAGCCTTGTTGTTCTCATTCAAACTTGACCTGCCTTTGTGATATGCTTGAGATGCACTTGAGTTTTCTTGAGATGAGCGGCAATGTTGCTGGCGTGCAGAGGGTGGGGGAGGGAACTCTGATTTCATAATGTGCTTCCATCTGCGGGGCTCATCATGCCAGCTTACAGCTACATTGCTCGCCTTCACCTGGCTCTTGTGGCTGCCGGGGTCTTTTCCTATTTTGCTGCAACACAATAAAGGTGCAAATTCTAGCATGCGTGGATGTTGCTGCCTACCTCTGGGGTCACATTTATATCTGCCAGTTAGCCTCACAACCTTCCAGCTCTCTTGTCCTTGTGTATGTGTAGCTGACTTGATAGATCAGGGACTGTAAAGTATAGAGTGCCCTTGGCGGGTGGGTGGGGGGGGAGGGAAGTCATTGTGCCTGTCCACTGACCTGTGTCCTTGTCTTTTTCCACTTCTCTCTTTTTATCCTTCCTTTAATTGTTCTTACATTGTTCTTAAATGCATTTTTGTTCCCAAATGACTCTTCTGAAAGACCTGTGCTCCTTTTTTGATTAAATAGGCTGAAATAGTATTTCGCTGCGCAAGAAACGCAGCAGTGAGAAGAACACTTTAACCCATTGAACTGCAGAGTATATTAAGAGGCATTTTGCAGCTTTGAAAAAAGAAAATTCACAATGGAAATTATGTAGTTTAGTCGAAAATATTTGCTTGTTTGATGGCCTGATAACAGTCCTGAAATCTAAATTGCCTTGTCTCACTATATTATCTGATGGCACTGGGGAGACATACCATTCTCACCCCTCAAAATGTTTTGTTTTGTTTTTGTAAAGTTTTTCTCAGAACTGATGTTTGATGGTATTTTCTCATGGGATTCAAAAGAATGGGACTTGATTACACCTTCTCAAAATGGTGATTTATTGAAAAGATAATCTCTTTCCAAGAGGAAGCCCATTTCACAGAATTTGTGATTTTAAAAAGACCCATTCATCCCATGGGGTTGCAGCCCTTTCCTGTTTGCAACCAACCTATGGCTGCTCTTGCCTTAATCTCTTATTCAAACAGAGAACTCTACTAAGGTGCTTAGGTTTCTGGGGGCACAGATTGCGTGGCTTTGCTTGGAGACGGATGCAGCTGAATCAAGCTTGCAAATCACCTGGTCCAAGGCTTGCTTTTGTTGCTGTCTCTGAGAAAATGATGGTGCCTTGTTAGTTTAAGATTATGAACAATCCCTTGAGCGTAAGCAGCTTTGGTCTGTACACTGGGAATCCTCTGAGGCCTTCTAAAGGAAGGCGGTTATAATCTAATAGTGAAGGGAGAGCTAGTTTTCCTGTAGGGGATGGAGGTTTTATTAAGAGAGCCTAAGAACAAGAACTTCCCAACAAGGACAGCCAGTCCATTTAGCTCCATTGCAGCTGCCAGTCCGTTCGCCACCCACCATCATCCTTATTGCTCTTTTTTAATTTGCATTGCAAGCTACCCTGGGATAAATATTATGAAGGGCAATACACAAGTGTGTTAAATACCCCAAGCCCCCCCTCCTTGATTTCTTATCCCCCCTCTGTCTGCCATAAAGAAGTATTCCTTTTGAGTTCTTAAGGACCATTTCTCTTTTTTTATATTTTGTCTTCATTTCAGCCGCATGAATCCAGGAGGTGGACGAGACAGGACAGAACACGATCGAATGCTGCATGTTCATCACCCTCACCCTTTTGCCCTCAAGCCAAGGGGGCAAATGAAAGGAGGGCAAGGAAAGGGGAAGGAAGCACAAGGGGTAACTTGACAGGAATTTTGTTTTAAGAAAGTCAAACCAGAATTTAGGGAGGAAAATGTGTACTGTGTTGTGTTAAAATGGGCTTGTAAAGGATGGATATCACCATAGCTCTGACTCTAGACAGTTGCATTGTAGAAAATTAACTTGGCAGGGAGGGGAAGCTATCTTGGACCCAGTTGTTTTTCCCTGGATGGCCCCAGTGATTTAGGAAGTTCACTGGAGGCACAGCACAGAAATTAGCAGACTATGCACTGCAAGAAATCCGCTCAAAGGCTTCTCTAAGCCCAGGAGTTCCAGCTGTGCCCAAGTCCTTGTTTCTGCTGTGCCTTTTCTCCACGTAGCCTCCACTTGGGGTGGACAATTTTGGCCTCAGGTATAACGGCTTTTTCAATCACTCCCGCTGCAGAGATGCTGCAGAATTCCTGCATCAGCAATTGGCATCTAAAGTCGTCACCTTCTGGACGGGGCAGTGCTGCCTGCTTTACTGTTCAGCGTAGTATTCACTTAAATATTGAAAGATCAGAACCAAGAACACTCCCCCTGCCCTCAAACAACTGCAGTTTCCAGTTCTTTTACTTGCCATCCTTTTAGGGCCCACTTGCTGCTTCAATAAAAATGGCTGTCACTTTTGTACCTGAACAATTTTGTCCCTTGATTTTGGGTGTGGGGAACTGTGGGAGGCTGGTTGCAGCAATAGGCTCAAGTTCTTTGTGACCTGTTTCTCTTGCAAAGTCTCAGGTCCTGCACAGGCTTCAGGGAAGATTTAAACCCCGATAGAAACCTGAACCCTGAAGAGAGAAACCAGAAGGATAAACCACAGCCAGCTGTGTTCTAAGTGGGGGGGGGGTGGGGCAGGAAAGGAAGTAATGATACTTCAAAGAGAAAATTTAACTTGGGGCTTGCAGATAGCAAGGTTTGTGATCCTAGCTATGGACAGGACAGGACTTGTCAAGTGTCCACATGTTTGTCTGTGCTTCGCTTTAGTGGTGGAGGTACTGATGTTCTGAATAACGATGGGTGTGGAATGCCAGCCGGGGAGAGCACTGTTGCACACAGGTAGGGCTTCTCAAAGGCATCTGGTTGGCCACTGTGAGAAAAGAATGCTGGACACTTGCAGCACACTTGTAGAAAGGAAAACCTCAGCTCATTGAGGCTAGGAATTGGGCTCTTCCCCACCTGACAGCTTTATCAGTGGGATTTTATTTATACTTTTTATAAAGTCTCCCTAAGCTCAACCTCATCTATGTTCATTCTACTAGAGTTGGGTGCTAAAAATTTGCAAACAAAGATTTTTGGTTGAATAATCGACTGCCCATTAATTTAAATAAATATCCATCCCCATACAAGGAAAAGCTCCATTCAGGTTGGCCCATGGAGTGTCTGGATTTGTGGCTGAAGAAGAGAAGTGGCATATGCATTGCATTAAATGTCCATGTTGGTTTTTATTTGTATTGTTGCCTGTATCTCTTTTATAAAATGCAATATATAAGAAATAAAGGAAGCAATACAAATACAATTAAGAACAATATGGCATTTAGCACAGCATATTACACTTGCTAAAACTATCTGACAAGACCCTCAGCGATGTTCAGGTGGTCTGTGGGGAAAAGGTTTGGGAACAACTGCACTAAACACTTTCCAGAAGTATTGCAAGACCTCCATATTAGAGTAGACCTTCAGGGCTCAGCTTATACTGGAAAAGGGTGGGAATTTTCCTATTGAAATAGGCGAAAACTTATTTCTGGCTTTTTGCTGCCTGCTCAGAACCCAAAGGGTTGGGTTTGGTAATGCAAGAAGCAATATTTGCCCAAATATCCCCTTGTATACGTATCTCTCCCAGGCACAAGGTTGCTTCCATGCAGTTTCCTCTGGAATTCGTGGTTTATTCATTATTACAGAAAGTCCCCCACTGGGCTGGGGGCTGCAAGTCTATAACCTGAAGCTGGAGACTGAAGCTGAATGGTAGAACACACTTGAAGACCTTTATGCAAATTTGATTCCATGTGTCTATTAGGTGTCCAGATCTTACGAGTTCTAGTGAAAAAACAAGTGATGTTTGAACAGATGAACAGGGAGCTGCTGGTCCAGACCCTCACCCAGGAAAGGAGATGCAAACTCTAGGGTTCACCTTGTAGTTCCCAGAGACAGAGAGAAATGCACCTTCTGTCATGGCATCTCAAAAACAATAGGTCCCCAGTTCCTTGGTTCCTGCTGGTGTTTCCTGTGCAGGGCAAGTGCTTCCAATAGGATTTACAAGCTTTGGAACCTATGGGAGCAGATGATCTAGGTTTCTGGTTTTCATTGTGCATAGAAAAACTGACACTAGAGGATAAGTGTCTAAAGGGCATTTGTCCTGCATGTATAATTACACACACGGATACATAATATGTTGTGTCTGGCTATAAATACAAATCAAGCAGCCAGAAATGGAGGAAGCTGAAACAAAGTAACTTAAAGAAACTGAAGAATCTTGGTACAGTAGTTTGGGATTTCATTGTGCAAGATGAGGCTCCCTTACCTGGAGCAGCTTGAGACTTTTTGGCTCTTGTCGCGACTACAGTCTTATCAAGAGCTAAGGATGGTGATCCTCGGAGCTGTAGTTTTTAAAGGGTTCTGAGAGTTATCGAGGTCCCCTATTTTGCTCCCAGAATTACAATTCTCTGAGTTCTCTGGGTTTGTTAAATCACCCTGGAAACTGTAGCTCTTTGAGGGGAACAGGGGGCTTGGATATGCCAGGGCTAGAATCTGGGCCTTCTACATGCCAAGCATGTGCTTTGCTATTGCCCATATGTTGAGGCTTGTGCTCTACACCCTTTTTCAACTAGAGGGGCAAAATTAGGGGCTTGGGGTGGCAGCTGGAACGTGTGGCATTTAGAAAACCTACTTTAGCCCCCCCCCCAAAAGGCGTTGGAGCCAGCTAGAGTTGTTTGGTGCTATTCCTCAACCTGAACATCTTCCGGCCCAGTATTTATTTTATAAGACTTATACACTGTCTTCTTTGTGGGGGGAGGCAAATCAAAGGCAAAAATAGCAGAGGCTCACATGAACTCTGCACACACAGAGAAACAAGGCTTTGCCTGCCCACCCTCTGAGACTGAGAGCGCCTCACGAGCCTTCCTTTTGGACCTTCACTCTATGAGCAGCTCGTAGGCTCAAAGCACAACGCCTGCATTACATGTAATTACATAAAATACATTGGTTCTTAAGTCGCCTTCCCCCGCTTGGGACGCATGCGCATTGCGAAAGGAGCAGACAGCTTGGGTAAGGAAAGCGAGTTGTGTGGAGCTGACGCGCGTGCGCCTGCGCAGCCGGAGCTGGAAGGCCGTTGGCGGCGGTTGGGTTACCTCAGCAGTCAGTCAGTGGGTCGGTTGGTCGGGCCATCGGCCGCGCATGCGCTCTCTCCTCCCCCCGCCTCACTCCCCTTTCTCTCTCGTTTCACCTCAGAGGAGGCGCAGAGCCGAGCGGGCGCCGCTGCCGCCGCTTTCTCCGGCCGTCCGCCTCTCCTTCGCGATGGGCTCAGAGAAGGACTCGGAGTCGCCGCGCTCTACCTCGATCCACGCGGCTGCCCCGCCGGCCAAATGCCCCAAGAGTAGCTCAGGACAAGCAGGAGGCGGCAGAGGCACCGGCGGCGGAGGAGGTGACGGCAACAGCGGCAGTAACAGCGGCACCAGCCGGGGCCGACGCCGCCTCCTCAGCTTCCAAAGCGTCTTCTCGGCCGCCGCCTCGGCCGCCTCGTCCTCAGCCTCCGGGGCCGGAGTGCGCCGCCGCCGGAAGGCCAAGGCCAAGCCAGAGCCGCCTCAAGCCAAGCCCGCCCCGGTGGTGGAGGCGGCGGCGGCGGCGGCGATCGCCAGCCCCACCGCAGCATCAGCCCAGGCCACTCCGCCGCCGCCCTCATCGCCACCGCCACAGCCTCCTCCTGCTCCTTCGGCGGCGGTTACCGGGGAGGGCGATGCCGCCGCCGCCGCTGCCGCCACCTCGTCTTCGTCGTCGTCTTGTGGTGCGGAGTGCGAGGAGGGCGGCGAGGAGTCCTCCCCGTCGGAGCTGGAGTGCCCGCTGTGCCTGGTGCGGCAGCCGGCGGGCAACGCGCCGCGCCTCCTCTCATGCCCGCACCGCTCGTGCCGCTCGTGCCTCCGCCAGTACCTGCGCATCGAGATCACCGAGTCGCGCGTCAACATCAGCTGCCCCGAGTGCAGCGAGCGCCTCAACCCGGCCGACATCCGCCTCCTCCTGCGCGACTCGCCCCACCTCGTCGCCAAGTATGAAGAGTTCATGCTCCGCCGCTGCCTGGCCGCCGACCCGGACTGCAGGTGGTGCCCGGCCCCGGACTGCGGGTGAGAGAGAGCAAAGTCAGGGGCAGGAGGAAGGACACGCTTAATAATAATAATAATAATAATAATAATAATAATAATAATAATAAGTAAAAACAGCAGCTGCTACTTTGGTGGCCGTTATGGGAAGTAAATTGCTTTATCTGCATTAGCCTGCTGTGATCTTTACAACAACCCTGGAAAGGTTGGCCGGTTTGGATCTTGCCCCCCATGTTACAGATAGGGGTGGGTGAGGTCCAGACAGCACCACCTAGCGGGCTCTTGCCAGTGGGGGACATTAAACCTAAGAACAGCATCATTCCAAGCAGCTTAGTCCTGCACCAATTCAGAGCGAAAGCAAGCCAGTACTTTGATTTGGGGCCAGCCATGATTGGCAGGATGTGTACCAGGTTTCAAGGTTCACAGACGGGCATGTAGTACTAGGGAGATAACTCTTTTTAAAGGTCATGTCACTGAGCCCCAGCTGCAGTTTAAAGTTTAAAGGTGCAGGGGAGGTGCCTTTGCATTGACTAAATATTGTCTTTGTAGCCAAGCCAATGTTCTGTACCAGCTGAATACATGGTGCATTAGAGTGAAATAAGCAAAAATGGTATGTCACTCTGCCATCAACAGTTTACAGTTTAAAAGTGGATAGTTTAGAAAGAAAATGGCAAAGTGATGGAAATATAAGAAAAAGGGGTGTGAAGAGCATTCTCTGGCTTTTTTCTGTTGGGGATAAGGGCTTTGGGAATTAAGCCCAGAGGCTTTGTGGGAGAGGTGGTTTTTGCAGATTTTATATTCTTGTTTAGTTCACACACTGCTGCTTCATTTGGGAAATAGTGTATAATTGTGTCTATAGTTCATATCTCACCTGCCATTAACAGTCATAGCAAGCCATTTAGCTTTAGCCCCTTATCTGCAATAAAGTTAACATCATTATTTTATATTTTTTCCGACTTGTAGGAGTGTTTGAAAAACACTTGAACACTAAGAACATTGTATGCAGTAATAAGTATTGTATTTTTAACTACTGTTCACTTATTTTATTTTATTAAGTTTCTATCCTGCCCTTCCTCTGAAAGGAGCCCAGACTGCTCCATGTTCCTATAGAAATTAAGTGTAGTACGGGGAATGTTGCTTCAACAATGGTGCCTCACCTGACTTTTTCTGTCCAGAGGGAGACAAGTAAGTGCCCTGTTCCCAAACTGCTCACACTCTTTCAATATCCTAGGGGAAATGGTGGCAAACAGCAGAATTTTTTAAGACTAAAGCATTGCTGATCAAGTGCATGCAGTGCACCAGCAGGACTATGTCCAGCAATGAAGTGTCAATTTGAATGCACTTAGCTTCTTCCAATCATTCGCAGCCCTTAATAAAGGAGTTTCTCCAATCTCATTAAGGCAGCTATTTTTGTTGCCTAATGGTTATAATTTTGCAAAGGAATAGGTGTGAGTGAAAGTGAAAATGAAAACAAAACTTTCATTATCAGATCATTTGGAAGTGCCAAAGATGTGCTAGAACCTGCGTTAAGTATTTAAAAATCAGCAAATCAGCATATACATTCCTCATAGGATTGTAGTCTAAACCTTTAGACGACCCAGGGAGCTGCATCTCTTGAGTGAACACTTTCTTTACAGGGCTTGGGTAATACTGAACACGATCATAGTGTAGGAAGGGAAATAGGATGTATGTATAAGATCAGTTATCATGGTGCAGACTGAAAACACGTGGAAGACACAAACTTTACAAGATCAGTATATCTTTTAAAGTTTGAGGTGTTTATTAAGGACTGTCTTTCCCTCTGTAAATGGAGGGCAACACATAAGTAATGGAGGGAAGCACATGTATGTGTAAACAAAACTAACTGCATTTACAAGGATTTGTGCGTCTAGAAATTTATTAAAGGGCAGACTATAATGAAACAGTTCACTCTATGCTGTGGCTATCAAATCCTCAAGAGGAATAGTTATATGAAATGGAAATACTATCTCAAACACTTTGTGTTGGCATGTAAAGATAAGCTGGGATCTCTGGGTTATTGTGATTTAGCATGAACGAGTAGTACCTGCTGCTTGATTGATCCCACATTTCTCCTCCCCAGTACAAGGAGCATAAACAAACCTAAGAAACCATGAGTGATGGTGGTTAGTAATAAACTGCCCTTCTTCAAAAGACCTTAACAAATCTTAAGCTGTGGTTTATTACAGATAGGTAGCCGTGTTGGTCTGCCATAGTCAAAACAAAAAAAAAATTCCTTCCAGTAGTACCTTAATGACCAACTAAGTCAGTTCTTGGTATGAGCTTTCGTGTGCATGCACACTTCTTCAGATACACTCTGTATCAGATACACTCTGTATCTGAAGAAGTGTGCATGCACACGAAAGCTCATACCAAGAACTGACTTAGTTGGTCTTTAAGGTGCTACTGGAAGGATTTTTTTTTGTTTTGACTGTGGTTTATTGTTACCTTATAGACTATGACTTGTTGGTCTCAGTAACAGAGGAGGGGTGGCCCATCAAGAGGGAAGATAATGTGTCAGACAGCTGTGGAAAGTCCCAGTTTATGATGATCTAGATACTCCCAAATCATTCTGTGGCTTGAATCCTTGGCAAGGACTGGCTGGCACTGCTGATGGTAGTTAATTAACTAGGTCATGCAGTGAGGTGTGAATTGTACTTTGTGTCATTCCTGTCTACTTAGTTGCAGGTAGACTTTGCTCAGAATCGTTTTGTCAGTAAAATTTATTTTCCTGAGAATCTGGTTTAAGTATTAATGAATATTTATTGATGTGGGGTTGATGTTACAGATGAGGAGTGGGTGACCCTTGGAAGTAGGGGCAAGGGGAGTTTGATTTGAAATTTTCTGATCACAAGTGTTGCATGTATTTCAGCTTTGTGGTGGAATTTTTTTTACTGAAAAGTTCCTGTTTCTAAAATGCCAGGGAATTGTGGGTCTTTCCCAGCCCCTCTGTATGCTGAGAAGTTCAACAGCCTTAAGCTATCCTTTCACAATAGTGGAGGAAACTGTAAACAATGACTTTCAGTAAGAACAGAAACTTGCACATTCTGGTAAGAAAGCATTTTATGTATGGGGATGCAGGTGGTGAAATGTTGAATCATTGTGATTCAACATCCAGTTGGGTAACTGGGAAATGGCCTAGCCTTTGGCAGTTAGTCAGAATGAGATTTGAGTAAGTCTTGTTTTACTTTCACTTCTGTTTTCTTTTAAATCAGTCCCCCAATGTTTCTCTTAAGACAGCATGGAAAGTACAAGCAATGATTCTTTAAGTTGTCCTTTAGAACATTCATCTTAAAACATGGGGTAAGGGAAGTTGTAATGTACTGGGCACTGCAGAATATTCTTGGAATTGTTGTAATTGCTTCTGATTCTGTTGATTTCTGTCATGCATATGTTGTTGCTGGGCAGTCCCAAATTATGCTGTACTGCATAATTAGAGGAATTAGAGATCAAAAGAAGGTGGGCAGGCATACCACCCACATGGTAGCTCCACTAAATACTGTTGGGCAGTTTTTCTGCTTTGCTTAATTAGCAAGAATCTGGTTATCACTTAACTGTTTCCTCTATTCAATTGATGCAAAATTTATCAGATTTGATAGGAAACATAAAACAAGCTGATGGAACACCCTGCTCTTGGATAGATACCGCCAACTTGCTTTATTTGAGATAGTGCTACTTCTGTGGCAGGGTTCTGAAGGTTAGTGTGCTATTTAACACTGAAATGAAATATATCCTATCTGGTTGCCTTGTATTCTAAGCTAATAGTTTGTACATAGAGACCCTGAAGACTACCCAGAAACATTCTGAAAGAAGCTTCAGCACTGTATCCTTTGTAACAAACTTGAGACACTGGTGGGTTTCATGACGTTCACTGTTGGAATCTAGATTTTGTTTTGTTAAAAAATACACTGTTCTTAAATTTGCAGAAGTTCATTTAAAAATGAAATATCACCCCTGCCAAAAGTCTGGAAACAGGCAAGAGATAATGAACCAGACCTTTTCCATATTAAAGTGTTATGTTTTACATTTCTCTGTATATAATAACAATGTAAGAATGTAGCCCCCATTTGTAGTGCCTCATCACAATCCTGGATTTGCATGAAATCAGGGTGGGGTAAGGGGCAAAGTTACAGGCAGGTTGCGCAGAAGGTTGCCATGGCGTGGTAGCAAAAAAGAAAGAAGAGAGGCATTATGAGGGGGAAAGTGGTTTTAAACAATGGCAGAAGTTTGAGTAGCAGGGGTGACACTGAGTGGGGCAAAGTGGCAGTTTAAAACAGGGTTTGAGTACACTGAGAAGGGAGTTTTGAAAGGCTTTGCTTTAGCTTTGTGCTGTTAGCTTCTGTGTTGTATGCATCTCTGCTTGTTCTCTTTCTTAAAACCGATTTGGTTTAAAACAAGCAAAAATCCTCAGTGGTCTTCCATTCTTGCTTTACTCAAACCTCTGCTGTTGTTTAAAATCACAACCACCACCCCCAGGGTTACTCCAGCACAGCTTTATTCAAACTTTTACCAGTTTAAAACAACCTCTTTTCCTCTTTCAGTATTTTTTCCTTGTTGCTGAACTCAAACTTCTCTCTCTTCCATTCCTCAGAGAAATAAAGGATGCTGAGCCCTCAAATATCCCACAGTAGCTTCACAGAATGTATGTCACTCCTAATACCATGTGTTGTCTTCAACATGAAGTTCAGTGAAGATTCAATGTAGTAATTTAGAAGAGTTAGTTTGTTAACAATCAAACATCTATATATGTACAACATCCTTTAAAACTGAACAGCCCAACTGACAGTCTTGGTTTTAAGATTCTACTCATTTTTAAAGTTACAGTAATGTATATCATCATGGTGTGTGTCCACAAAGGGGGCTGCAGAATAGGGGAGTTGAGAAAGCATGCAAATGGTGATCTGTGTGCAAGGGAGAGTTGAGAAAAGTGAGGACGAGGATGGAATAAAGAAGGGGGTGATGGTAAAAATAGGAGTGTAAAAGGGGTTGCAAAAAAGAGGTAGTAAGAGGCATGGGAATGGGGTTGAAGACTAAAGTAGAGTCATGAAAGGGTCTGCAGAATAAGAGGGAATAGCTTCATAATTGAGTGGAAGGTGAAAAAGGTGCTTAGTTGCTCTGTGTTGGAAGAGGAAGGTACCCGAGATTACCATGCGGTTGGTTTGTATGTAAGGGTGTTGCACAAAAAAGAGGACGAGGCACAAACAAGGGGGTGAAGATGAAATGAGTGCAAAGTGAGTCTATAGAATAGAGAGAACTGGCATCAGAAATGGGGTTTGAGAGGTGAAAAGTAAGCTTTGGAATTGCATGGGGTGGTAATGGGAAGCTCTAGGGCAGGGGTCAGCAAACCTTTTCAGCTGTGGGCTGGTCCACTGTCCCTCAGACCTTGGGGGCTGGACTATATTGGGGGGGGGAGAGAACAAATTCCTGTGCCCCACAAATGACCCAGAGATGCATTTTAAATAAAAGGACACATTCTACTCATGTAAAAACACGCTGATTCCCTGACCATCTGCAGGCTGGATTTAGAAGGCAATTGGGCCAGATCCAGCCTCTGGGCCTTAGTTTGCTTACCCATGCCCTAACCGTTGCTTTTCCTTCCCCCTTTGCAATTGTTGAATCTTCATAGAATTTTCGGGAGGCAGGGAGAGATGGAGAAAGAGCACAGATCTACCCATGGGTAGGCAAACTAAGGCCCGGGGGCCAGATCCAGCCCAATCGCCTTCTAAATTCAGCCCATGGACGGTCCGGGAATCAGCGTGTTTTTAAATGAGTGGAATGTGTAATTTTTATTTAAAATGCATCTCTGGGTTATTTGTGGGGCATAGGAATTCGTTACCCCCCCCCAGTATAGTCCGGCCCCCCACAAGGTCTGAGGGACAGTGGACCACCCCCTGCTGAAAAAGTTTGCTGACCCCTGCTCTAGGGGGTTAATGTGGGGGGCTGTTAGGTGGGTTGGTGAGCACCACAAGCAGGCAGTGCAGCTGCTAGTGCTAGTAATACCGTTAGAATACAGTATCAAAAAAATTGGTTGCACAAAATCCAGCTGCAGTTTTGCATATCACTTGCTTGAACAGCAGCTATCAATTTTTCAGCTATCAGGTGGGAGATTTTATGTGTAAAAAACATTTGGAAGAGACAGTGGGATAGGGCATGTGCTCTGATGAATAGCTGTCACATTTACACAAAAGTCAATTGTACATGGTGCCAAGATAGGTACTACTTCAGGCAGCACATATGCTAAGAGCTGTCAGTAATCTGTGTGGGTTCAGAACGATGCATATGATTTCTTTCTCCCTGCTTCTCACATGTTTTGTAGAAAATTTTGTCACATAGGTTTCATAGTTCAGTTTCTCTGTGAGACTGCAGTAAAAGCATGTTCTGAGAAAAATAGCATGCAAAATCCTCATGGTTTCTGAATCCCACCCATGCTTCAAGCATCTTCATAAATTGGCAAGCTTAGCTATTCTGCCTAGGGAGGTAAACTGCAGACATAACACAAGGGTGTGTTTCCATGGTAATGTTGGTCTTCTAGTGCACAGTTAGATCTGCATACAAATCTGGAACTACCTTTTTCATTGTAGTCAGCTCGTGCTGCTGTCTGACATTCGTTGCTTTGTATTTTTCCCTGAGGTTGAGGGGAATATTTCAGGGCATTATAATAAATTCATTGTGTTGGCAGAATTACCAGTAAATGAGTAGAGCAGAGCATGAATAGGGTGGGGCATGTATTTAGCCCTCATTCAGTCCGTGGATGTGAAAGGTGGTAGGCAGATTGGTACTTGAGGTCAAGGTAGAAGCAGAATTCTATATCTATTTTTATTGACTTGTATTGTATTATATATTATATTATATTATACTATACTATATTATATTTGTATACGTACAGCTTTTTATTTATAAATTTGTGCACCTCGAAGCAGTTCAAAATATGCAAATAAATAAAATAAATACAATTAACTTAAAATACTAGATAGTCATATCTTTTCAGCAGCTAGAACCCAAAAATATCTTAAAATTGGCTGTAGGAAAATATCATGATAAACAGAATGGTTTTTAACTATCTGTGAAATTATCCTATTACCACTGCTCTCCTGATCTCCATGGGGAGCTTCTTCCACAAAATGGGTGCCACAATAGTTGTCCCTCCAGCCAACTAAGCAGTGCAGTCAGAAGTGCCCCACCGAAATAACACAGTGTCATTGATGGACTATAAAGAAAAGGGAGTCTTGAATATACTGTAATCTGTTCCCAAGCTGTTTAGGGCTTCAGAGGTCAAAAACAACACTTAAAACTTTGTTCAGCAGCTAATGAACTGCCATTGCAGATCCCTCTTTATTGATGTTACATGTGTGCAGTAGGAAGCTTCAGCAACCTAGGTGCAGCTTCTAGACCAACCTCAAGGTTAGCCCACATAGAATGTGTTACAGTAACCCAATTGTAAGGTTACCAGCATGTTGATCACAGTAGCTGGGTATCCCTGTAATCATACTTAGCAGACCTGCCAGGCATTTCCTGCCACTGAGGTCACTTGGGCCTCCAGTGACAAAGATGGATTAAAGAGTACCCCCAAACTGTGCACTTGTCCTTCCAAAAGGAGTCCAACCCCATCTAGAACTGGCAGATTTCCCTATTTCCAGACTCAAAAACACCCACCCACAATGTACTTCATTAAGGATTCTGCCATGAGTCCTGTGGAGGTCTTGTGGAGCGGTTGGTCCAATCCAGATGAAAAATAAGAACTTGGGGAGTTGAAGTTTGGCAATATAGAGAAGGGTCCCAGTGGGTTGTGGAAGATGAAATTGGGATCCCACGGAATTGAATCATAGAATTATAGAGTTGTAAGGGACCCTGAGGGTCATCTAGTCCAACCGCCTGTAATGCAGGAATCTCAACTAAAGGAGGGGGGCAGTGACTGCACAGCTGGATTCAGGGGAGGGATTGAGTGGGTTGACAGAGATATGTTGTTCTTCTGTGATAACAGCTGCCTCTAGTCAGACCTCTGCTATTGTGGAACCACCTCTGATGTTGCCTCCTGTTAGTGATGAGCTGCTGCCTTTTGGGGAGGCAACAGACTAGGTTGGATGCAGAGCCAACTCCACTTCGGTCTTCAAGGGCATGGAGGTACTGGCACCTGCATGAACAAACCGCAGTTCCAACCCACTCAGGGGAATGCTAATTTGCTTTCTCACTCCAAAGACTCCAGCGCCGTACCACACACTAAAAGCACCCCCTCCTCAACAGGTTGATGGGGCATGCTGTTTGTTAGTTCAGTGTGTTCACTTGTGCCTAGCCATGCATCTAAACCTTTGTTGTACATTCTATACCCTGTAACCAGTGCCTTGCTTATATAAAAATCTGCTTTGCACTTTAAAAACTTTGGCAGAAACAAGAGGCTAGCAGCAAGTGCCAGGATAGATTCAAATTCAGTTTCTGAAGGTCATGCATGACACTCATGACTCAAATGTAGTAGAGAAATAGAACTTTCCTCCAAACTTCAAATGACCACTCCTATGGCTATGTTTAGATGTTAAATAGCATTGGCAATAGAATAGTACCCTGCAGTACCCATAGCATAACTGCAAGGAAGCTGTGGAACCAACCCCATAGATAGGACCAGAACCACTGCAATATCGTGCCCTCAACTTATATCTTACAAAGCTGATTGGGAGGATACTATGACCTGAAGCCAGTCTGGAATGGCTCAAGATAATCAGTATCCTCCAATAAGCCTGTGTTAGGACTTCCACCATTCTTGATTTGGCTAAAAAGGGAGAACCTGTGTTCAGGAGGTAGTTAATCATAAACCTTGGTTTGCAGGTAGGGCTTATTGAGGAGTGGTCACACAACCACATCTTTAAGGTTGTCTGGCACTACCCCTTTGCATAATGACACATTCACCAATCCCTGGAATTTCCTTGCCAGCCCATTCCTGCTAGCTTGAATTAGCCTTGATGGGCAAGGATATGGTAGGACAAACTGTTACAAATATCTTTTCTACATCCTCAGTCCTCTTTAGCTGAAACTGATCCTACAGGACTAAACCAGATGATGAGTTGGAAACCTCACCAATATCCTTTCTAACTTTGGTGTTCAGATCACTGTGGAGATGAATGCTTTTACCTTTACTTGGTGCCTAGCAAAATTATTACAGCAGGCCTCAGAGGGTCCCAGCCTACTTTTTGCTGCAGCAGGTATAAGTAAAGCACATGCCACTTTGAAAAGATCTGCTGGACAGCTACTTGAGGACACAATGGTGGCAGCCAGTTAAGCCTTTGGTGCCTTAACCACCACACAATAGGCACAATTATGTTCAGTCACTCTCACATCACATCTTAGGCCAAATGTGCTTTACCTATCATCTTTTCTATGTCATTGTCAGAAATTCTGCAGAGAACCACAATGTTACTCAGGCTCCACAGTGTCAGACAGAGGGCTTGAGGGCAATTTTGTTGATAGCCTGCTTCATCTCACCGTTCCACATCAAGACAGGAAACATCCACAGAGCATTCAAGAATCAGTTGGATTCCATAAGTCTTCAATGGCAGACCATTCTGATAGACCCTTTATGCTTGCAGGGAGGGATTTTTGTCATGACACCAAATCTCGCAAAGGCTTGCGTTACATGAAATACATTTGACAAACACACAAGATGTAACCGGCTGTGCATTCACATAAACAATACTCCTATATATTCTTATCACAATATCAAATGTTTATCTTGCACATAAACAGCACACAAAGTGCAATAATATAG
The DNA here is from genome assembly GCF_964106915.1 of Podarcis gaigeae. Lineage (NCBI taxonomy): Eukaryota > Metazoa > Chordata > Lepidosauria > Squamata > Lacertidae > Podarcis > Podarcis gaigeae. The sequence continues at coordinate 57,525,999 of NC_139684.1, read as the reverse complement.
ATGGAAGTCCCAATAAATCAGTTCATTCATAAAGACCAAATGTCTTCTAGTTTCTGTTCCACATATGTTCATAAAGTCCAAATTGGAGCCTACTACAGTTCCACAGTGTTGACAAGGATTTCCGGAAGAATGCCTTGTTTCACTCTCATGGGCTTCATCAGTGGTACATGTTCATATGTAGTATATCAAAGTCATGGAACTCGCCCTCCTGGGCTTCATCCGTTGTACATATTCTAAGTAATATAAATGAATATAATGTCGTAATTCAACATATTTTAACAAATTAAAATTGTATAAACAATTGTGCTATAGAAGTACATACCATATATGAAGTATCAAGATAATAGAACTTCTAACATAGTGGTTTCTGCAGTGAACAACAACTGTTACAATGTAAGATTATATAGACAGGAGCAGCATTGATTTTAGTTACAGGTGACAGAAATCTGCAGCTGTGAGGTTTTCTTCTTAAAGTTACCCCTTTAGAACAACAAATGTAAAACAAACTTTATCCATAAACAGGTGTTATATATACAAGCATTAGTAATGACTTATAGAAAGCAACTATAATCAATTTCAGTATTCAAACCTGAGGGATGCAAAGAATCAAGTAGAAAAATAAATCTAGTTTCTTTCTGCAGAAGAAATGACACCAAATCTCATCAAGAAATGATCTAATAGCAGGGCTATAACAATACCTTCACATCTCCAGACAATCTCTCTCACACCCTGTGGCAAAGACTGAAATCAAAGTTAGATCCCATCTTGTATGTCAGGCCGTGCAAAAATATGCTGAGACAGCTTCATGGATGCAATGGAGGCTGGTCCAGTAGAGGCAGATTAGGCATGAACTTTGAATTCTCCAGAACAGTCCTGGGGTTCACTAACACCACAGTCAAGGACACCTCCTTCAGCTGGGTCAGATAAGCTGTTTGTTTAGCAGCAGGGTGGGTAGAACATCTGATAGCAACCCCAATCTATCTGGCCCAACAACAGGTGCAGGCCATCTAAGCCTGCTCCAATGGGGAGAAGTTCTCTGGTGAGTGCAGTGATAGCTTATGAACCACAGTGACTCTCCTCCTGCCTAGACCCACTAAAACCAAATGGTTATATGAAGACTGAGACTGCTCAGGAGGTCCTGAAAACTGATGGAGTGAGGGGAGATACCCAGAAAACAGGGTGGGTGTAGGCATGAGTATTGGAATGCAGTGTATTGGAAAAGGGCCTGGCTTGCTGGCTGGAACCTTAAATAAAAGCACTTCAGTGTTTTGTTGCAGGTCTCACTTGTAGATTCTGTTCTCAATGTAGTTTTGGGTGTGGAAATGCAGTTCTTGAGAAGGAGTCTTGAGAATTAATTGTTGGCTTCTGTACCTTCAAGCCTGAAAGGTTTGTCATTAACACTATGTCATTGAACTTGATGTTATCAGCTGTCCTCTTGCTCTCCTTGTGAAAGATGATTCTTGTAGGACAGCAGTTGGCTTCCTGATAATGATGGGGTGGAATGGCTAGAGGGGGGCTTAATTCCCCAGTGGGGACTCAGTTTAGAAGAGCTGGGATAGTCAAAGCCTCTTTTCCCACCTGCTAGGAGATTATCAAACTGACAAAAAGGAAGTATAGATTCCCCAGCAGCTGCATACAAATTGTACAGTGCAGGGCCTCCCCTCCTCCATGTAAGAACTATGGCTTTCTGGAATCACATCCACTAAAAAAATGAATGTTACATTTAGAATAACTTGTGCAAGTTAAGTACATTGCAAAAAAACCCTAGACATGTTTTATTCTGGTTGCATGTTCTGCAGAATTTGATTGAGCTGGGGAAGTTGAAATTACCTGAATTTTGACAGTGCAGAATGAAGGGAAGCATGCTCTGTAGTCATGCATATTTCTGTATCTCCTGATGAAACATGAATTTCTGTATCTCCTGATGAAACATAATTGTTTTTGTTGAGGACTTGCATGAATTGAGGGCAGTCCATTTGATAACAGGTGGTGCCAGTTAATATATTTAAATCTGCCTCTCTGCTGGTACTGCGCATTCTTGTATACTAGAAATATAAAGCAGTCCTACAGACGTACATGGACCTCCTTTTCTGTCTTTTGAATCTGCATATTGGCACGTAGGTATGTGATGGCCACCTTTTCTAATTGTGCTACACTTGGGTAAAATGGTTTTTCCATCTCCCAGAGGTTGTGAATCATGTGGACTATTCCAGATTTCTCATGCTGCAAGATCTGAGAAATAGTCATGCAACCTGAATTATTTGGGAATTAATAGAAGAGTAACAAGGGTGATACTTCTGACCCTTACAAAATATTCAGACTACAGTGTTAGACAACCTCCTTGTGTCATTTTTTTGTGTATGGTGGGTAGCTTCTGTGACAAGGAATTGTTTTTTACCTCTCTTCTGACTTCTTTTTTGTGCTCAGGTAGAAATTGTTTGCCAATTGGTGCTTCTCTTTCCAAAGTACTAACTATAAGCCCATTAAGGGAGATGGGGAGAAAACTAACTTTATTATGACAGGCTTCTCATGGTTAGAGCTCTTAGAATGTTACACAAGCAAGTCAGTAAATGTCTTGTTCTCACCAAGGGAGAGAACAATATGTTAGATTGTAGATGTTAATTACTGTACATCGAATAAAGTGCCTTAATTTTTGCTGAGATATAGGTAGTAAATCTGAGAAAGCTAGGTTAATTGTGGCTGAGTAGGTTTCTACAGAGACAGTTGTCTGTGTGGCTTTACTTCACATAGTCCAGTTTTGTCAATACATGTCCCAAACAAAACACTGTCCTGCCATTTACTTTTTTGCTTAGTTATGCTGTTATTGCCTATGGATGTGCAAGCTGCCCCAAACTGACGTGTGAGAGAGAAGGCTGCCAGACTGAATTTTGCTATCACTGCAAGCAGATATGGCACCCAAACCAAACTTGCGACATGGCCCGCCAACAAAGAGCACAAACTCTGCGGGTACGGACAAAGCACACCTCAGGCCTCAGTTATGGACAAGAATCTGGACCAGGTATGTACCAGTGAGTTACTTGCTAGCTATTGCAGTTGTGTGTGAAGATCTCGGAAAGAGATTGACTTGATTAAATGTGACTTTTACCTTTGTATGGTAGCTAAATTTCAGCAATGTAAAAGGCAAAGGTTTATACACATACACATACACTCCTCTATCTTGGCAAACAGGAAGCATCATCACAGTTCAAGGACACATTCTGGACAGACAAAACTACTTGAGGAGAATAAGGGATGTGGCCTGAGAAGAATCTCAAGGTTGGATAGAGAGGCCTTGAGGGATGCTTTTAGCACCGAGGTCTAAGATTTCACACCTCTGTTTTAAAGTACCCACTTGCTTCAAGTGAGTTATAAAACTTTTACCTCAGACATAACATAACTATTGAACATAACTAGTTCAAATCAAATGTCATTCTTCAAATTGCATGCTGGCAACAGCAGTGTGTTTTGGTGGAGTTGGGAAGATAGAAAGCTGTTTCTGCTAGGTCAAACTGTTTCTCCATCTAGCCCAGTCTTGTTTAATCTGACTGGCAGTGGCCCTCCAAGGTCTCAGGCAGAGGTCTTTCCCCATCACTTGATATAACTAGAGATGACAGGGACTGAATTTGGGACCTCCTGAATTTAAAGGACTTGCAGTAATAATGAGCTATGATCCTATGCAGCCTTGTTAAAAATATCAGGGATGAATTACTTGTCAGGCCCAGGATACTCTTACCCCTTTAAACTAAGAATGAGTTTCTCAGGCAATAACCTTACCAAGTGACTTTCAGACATTCATTCTCAGTCCGCCCCCCTGCCTATATGACAGGATTGTGGTAATGATAAAATGGGGGTGGAAGGGAGGAGCATATTCTCTCTTGAACTCCTTGAAGGAAAGGTGAGATTTAAATTTGGTAAATAAGTGAGTCAGGCCATGGTCCTAAGCACAGTCAATTGAGTTAGAAACAATGAGGTTTTCGAATCTTGACCTGCCATGTGATTTAAACACTTTTTTTCATTCAAAGGAGGATGGGCTGGAAGAGTAAGACTGTGGTGGTTCTTTCACCTTCTTTCTTACAATGGAAGATCTCAAAGATTTTCAATTCCTTCTTGGGATTTATTTAGGTGCACAAAATTTGACTGGATTCTCCTTTTCAATTCTATAGCAGATGACATCAAGCCATGTCCACGTTGCAGTGCCTACATCATCAAGATGAATGATGGCAGCTGTAATCACATGACTTGTGCTGTATGTGGCTGTGAATTCTGCTGGCTTTGTATGAAGGAAATCTCTGATTTGCATTACCTCAGGTAAGTTGGAGGGTAAAATGCCCTCAAGCTGCTCTACCTTGCTAGAGATATGTTGCTGTGGTCCAAAACCTTTACTGCTCAAAAGATACTGTGCTGTGGGAGTATCAAAACAGATAAAATATTGATTTGTGTTCTCTTACTTAGAAATGTAGACTGATGGACTTAAAATTGGTTGGAGATGGCCTTAGAACCCTTCCCAATTTCATGGGCAGCAGCACTTGCTTCTCTAAGAGTGTTCTGTCATTTTTGCTCCTTGGCATTATGTTAAAACACACCTGAATGCTCCAGGCCAGCAAACTGCTAAAATATTTGGCTTTTAAAGAGGTGGGCACACTTGCTGATGATAAATTAAGCAAGGGCATTTGATTAGCAGCCCCTGTCTGCTATTTAGCCTCTTAATTCCTATGGAAGCAGTAAGGGTGCACTTAGTTTTTCACACATGATTTCTCCATCTTGGCTTTATTTCTGTTAAACAAATCATGACATGGTGTAATATGTCATGTATTGTTGTTTATCTGAGGTTGTTTTTACCTAATTTTAAGACCTGTTAAGGAACAAATGATTGCTATTATGTCCTGATATGTATAGCCACAGAATTCAAAGGAGGTGCACTTTCTTTTACCCATGACTATACATGGATCAGCTGCAGGGTGGGGGGCTGTGTACTGTGTACATACATGTGTGTGCGTATTATGTGTCTGTGAGAAAGTGTGCCCTCCCTCCCCCCCCCCACTGCTGGCATGTGGCCCTTGGAGGGTTGGCAGCGAGGGACTGCATGCCTCAGAGCAGCATTCGAAACTCCCATTGTTCTAGGCACGTTTTGCGACAGGGAATTTCATTAGCGAGAGCAGTTTCTGAGCCTAAGATTTCAGATTAAAATTGCACAGTGGAAGGAAAGGAGGACTTTTTTCTGTCTCCCCATTTCCAGCCACTCTCTGAAGACTGGAAAAGAAACCCTCTTAAGAATATTAGAGGGGGGGTGGGCAGGGGAAGAATGGCTTTGTTTTTTGCAATCTTCAGATGAGGACTAGACCATGTGAAAAATGAACATAAGACTTTTAGCTGCAGTTCATTCATTTTCATTTTTGTATTCTTGTTATTAAAAAAACGCACCTAGATATTATGTTGTTGTGTGCATAACCTAGATTTAAGGCGCCATTTAGCTCCTAGCTTTCATATCTCAGTTTCTAACACTGCCGCAGAGTCGAAACAGTTCCCCATCTGTGCTGTAGACACACCTTTAGCTACTTGGACAGGAAGAGGAGGGGAGAGGTTTGGTAGAACCTTTGTGGGCAGGTGTCTGCCTTCCCCCCATTTTTGAATCTTGTTCCTCTGAAGACCAAATATAAAATCTCTTGCAGCCCTTCTGGTTGCACATTCTGGGGCAAGAAGCCATGGAGTCGTAAAAAGAAGATTCTCTGGCAGCTCGGAACATTGATTGGTGCCCCAGTGGGTATTTCCCTCATTGCTGGCATTGCCATTCCAGCCATGGTCATTGGAATCCCGGTTTATGTTGGGAGAAAGGTAAGAATAATAACTGTATACGCTGAATTAAATCCAACTACAAGGCTGATGGTTTTTTTTGCAGGGGGGAGGGGAGGTGCAGAAGTGGTGGTTGTTCCCCTGATAGTTAAGAGGGACCATACAATATATTACACCATACCTTTGAATACCAATCATTGGTAATGACAGTGGAGGAGGGCTTTTGTATACATAGCTGTTTGTGGACTTCCCATTGGCATCTGGTTGGCTACTGAGAAACAAGATGCTAGACTAGAAGGGCCTATAGTTAGATCCAGGAGGCTACTCTTAGGTTGGAGGTGGAGAGATCTCAGTGATAATTGAAGTTTGCATTATGGGACCTGGGGTGGGTAATATTCCTTAGAACACGTGTGTGGTCAGCCCAACTGCATATTGCCTGCGGCTTTGCATGCCTAGTAAGTTTCATTGAAGTTGCTGCTGATTTTGTGGCATTGATTCTTGTTGATGGTCCCTGCTCTGATTTCTGCCAGTCTGTCCAGTTATGGACAGAGTGAGACTTCCACCTCTAGAGAGTCCTTCAGCCTCTCTTCTTTTTTTCTGGAGAATCCATCTCTGCTATAAACTATTAAGAGCTGCAATAGGTAACATCTTCCTAGAATGCCATTCTTCTTTGTGTTGCATTGCCTGTTTTTATCCTTGATTCTTCTTATATCAGATTCATAGCAGGTATGAGGGGAAAAAAACCTCTAAGCACAAGAGGAACCTGGCCATCACTGGTGGAGTAACCTTATCTGTGATTGCATCGCCTGTCATTGCTGCTGTCAGTGTAGGTAAGTAGATGAGTTCTGTGTTAGAAAGCACAGTCTGACAGTGGCATTAAGAATTTCCAAACCCCAACACTCCTTAGATGGGTTATAATTTAATTACATGGAACACATATATTTTAGTTCAGGATGCAATGCAGTGCCTTTGCAGAGCATCCTCAGAACTTGGGGTGGGTGGTGGTGGTCAATGTTCATGCTTTGCGGAGTGGTGGTGAATTCCTTTCTGCTCAATAATCTTCTGGCATTGTGAAAGTGGTACAGCCAAGGACTTCCTTTGAGAGAGCTCAGGAAAACAAAACTATCTTTCTCCTCCCTGTCCCTATATAGTTATGGAGTTTTCTATCACTTATATTAATGTTGCCATGCACCACCTCTGTTTTCTATAGCAGGGGCAGTCAACATGATGCCCTCCAGCTTTTGTAGTACCACAGCATCTTTTACAATAAGCCACACTGAATGAGGTTGAACGTTGTCACCCTCTTCTTTGCTTGAAATAATAACTCAATAAAAAGTTGTGTGTCTTTCCTTGAAAATGAGCCTTGGTCAATACCTTCCCTAACATCACTTAAATAGGCAACTGTGTCCAAGCAACAGAGCATGCTTTCAAAAAGAAGCAGCTCTGCTTCCTTTATCCATGCCCAGTGGGTTTATATGGTTTCTTTTGCTGATACCCTTGATATGGTTTCCATTCATAGATCTAGAGGATGTTTGCTTTTACATTAATATCAACTGCAACTCTATAGATCTCTTGTTGTGATTCGCAATACCTGCTACTGGTATTATGTGCTATCTCTACAGCGCTAAGAGTCTTTTCACTGTGCCCAGAACAACAAGTACAGATGCTTCCATTTCTAATCTGACAAAGGGTGAGAAGAATATCAGAACTCTTCACCATACTTTACAGTCCCTTGATCTCACAGTTTAGTAGATACATTTCAACCAAATAACCTCCAAGGAACTAAACTTGATATTTTTGAATGAACAGAACCCTTCCACTTGGAGGTCTTCTTATGCAAAATGGATAGACTTTTGTATATTTACTACTTCTTAAAGTTTAGACCCTGTGTCATATTTAATGTTTCATATTTTCCCTCTGGACCCATGTTCCTCCACCTCAGTCCTGCCATAGATCAGCATTTTCTCACTCTTTAACAATTATGTTTTTAAAAGAATTTTATTTATCCCTGTTCTCTTGCTAAGCTTTGACTTTCACGAGGACAAGGTGATTTGTCAACCAGACCTCACCTTTAATTGAAATCTTCCTGTTTTTACCTTAGTCAAGATATAAAGTCATTCATCTCCCCGCCTCCCCCACCCACAATGACAGGAAGTTTGCTTTGCACACACTAGGTGTCAGTTTCATAATTGTCTTCTATCTTCATAGAATCAAGGATTTTTGCTAGAATAAAATGTTTGTTGTGACTTAGTGCAAAGGCAAACTGGTTTCAAAGCTCTCTTGCTTGATTGTTTCAACTTTCATGCTTTGCTAGTTGGCCAAACAGCCTATAATCACAAATATCAATTGATAAATGGCCACTTTCTCAGGATATCCTGGGTGTCTCTATTATACTACAAAGCTCCCACTATGCTCAATTCTTGATGTGAAAGTTTGCGCTGGTACTGCAGTTGAAAGAGACATTCTCCTGAGGTTTTCAATCACTCAGTTATGGAACAGCACACAAACTGCAAGAAAGAAAGGCAAGCTACTTACATGTTACTGCTGTTCTTCTAGTAGCCATCTGTGTAATCTATGCAAACTACTCTTCTCTCCAGTTGATAGTGTTCTTAGTCTCTGACTAAGCACTTTCATGGTGGTAAGAAGATAACTGAGCGAAATGTCACTCATCCTGTCCTTGAAGAATGTGCAGAGAGGACATATACCTGTATTTGCAGGATTCTGGTTTCCTGCTAACTTTTATTCTTTTTTCCAGGTATTGGAGTCCCTATTATGTTGGCATATGTCTATGGAGTTGTGCCAATTTCTTTGTGTCGTGGTGGTGGTTGTGGAGTTAGCACAGCCAATGGGAAAGGAGTCAAAATCGAGTTTGATGAAGATGATGGGCCAATTACAGGTAAAGAAGTAACTCTGTGTTTTTAATCTTGATGGGGGGAAAACAACTGTGCTTAACAGCTGTATCCATGGACAGGTGGAAGGGTTAGATAATTGATGGGGTGAACTTGTGAGATCAGTTTGATTTTCTTTCTCTTTCTTGCTAACATTACAAACACATTACTTTGTACATATTCTTCACTTGCTGCTCCAAACTGATATGGACAAAAATATTTAAAACTACTAAATTCATTCAGCTTCATTGTTTTACTTCCAGGTACGCTAGTTTAAATAGAACTTAACTGGCTAATGTAGGAATGCTGCTGTCAAGTCACCTTTTGTGTTATGTTCCTTCTTATATTTTTCATGGTCTCTAGTGGCGGATGCTTGGAGGGCTCTGAAGAATCCCAGCATCGGGGAAAGCAGCATTGAAGGCCTTACCAGTGTGCTGAGCACCAGTGGGAGCCCTACTGATGGGCTCAGTGTCATGCAGGGCAACTACAGTGAGACAGCCAGCTTTGCTGCGCTCTCAGGGGGCACCCTGAGCGGTGGAGTCCTCTTGGGTGGGAAAGGAAAGTACAGCAGGTAATTAAAAGTTCATTTAGGCTACAGCACCTGTGTGTGATATCATGGGTTTGAGACTCAGTCATAAGTAAACCTAGTTTGCGTGTATTTCACAACCCCCAAGCTAGGTGTTCCCATGCAAGAATGTCCCCTGTTCTTACTTCATGGTTCTATTAGATTGGAAATAAAAATGATTTGGGTTAAGTCTTTTCTGTCCTTTTGTCATGCATTGTCTTGCATACTTCAACATCCCATTGGCACAATAACAAGAAAGCTTGCATCCTGAATCATAAGGTTATAAGGTCTGTTCCTCTGATCCAGTGTCTGAAATAGGCAGCTGTGTAATCAAATCTCTATCTAGCACCAAATGTACAGCCCAGAATTTGACTGTAGAATGTATGGGAACGTGCTACACAGGAACTGTTAGTCATGACCACAGACATGACCTAATCCTGTTCTAGAGAAAAACAGGCAAAGCAAAATTCAGCAAAATAAGTTGTTACTTAAAACTGAGTCACTTTATGCTTAATTCTTCTGAATTAAATAACTCCTTTGTGTAGTCAAACATCAAGTGAGGTGGGAGAGCTACATTAGTATAAAGAACCTAATAAATTCCTGTCCCTTGCCCAGGCTGGAAGTGCAGGCTGATGTCCAGAAAGAGATTTTCCCGAAGGACTCGGTCAGCCTTGGAGCCATCAGTGACAATGCCAGCACGCGAGCTATGGCAGGCTCCATCATTAGTTCTTACAACCCCCAAGACAGGTATGTTAATGCAGATAGTTCATGTTTGTAATGGGGTCAGTGGACTCTGAAGTAAGCCCATCATTTTTGTTCTGATCTTGTTAAAAGATGTTGGTAGGAGGTCACCATAACTTGTTTTCTATGGAAAACCTCATTTAGTGAGAAGAGCCTTTTCTTGTATGGCAGATTTGGATGGAAAGTTGGATGAATGTGGCTTGGTGTGGATTTTGTTGACTATCATTCTCTGCAGATCATTCAGAAGTATTTAGCTGCAGGGGCTGATTAATGTGTAGTGAAAAATTAACCGGAAGCTAAGACAAAAGAATACACATACTGGATACTTCATTATTCTGCTACTAACTTAAAGAGTAAATTTTCAGATACAGTGGACCCTCAGGATATGTACTTAATTCGTTCTGGGGGTCCGTACATACCCTGAACAGTCTGCAACATGAGGTGCCACTTCTTGCACACACACGCGGCGCGATAAGAGTGCTTCTGTGCATGCGCACACGGCAAAACCTGGAAGTATACACTTCCAGGTTTTCCATGTTCGCAGCCCGAACGTTACATTACCCGAAGGTAATGTAACCCAAGGGTCCACTGTACCTCTCGTGCCACTTTGTTTCAGCTAACATATTTCTATGTGCTCTCAGTGTACTTCAACTGTTGCCTGCTCTTATAGGCTTGCAGTACCTAGTGGGAAGCAACAACTTTTACATAAAGTTATGTCAAATGTTTTCAGGATTCTTTAGTTCTGTGTGTGACCTAGAATCAGGGAAGGCTGCTGAAACTCAGGGTGACAGTTCAAATCACTTGCAGGAGTTAGCCATCTCATTATTTTGAATTGGTTGTACCCCTGTTGCAGGCTGCAAGAGTGAGGTTCAGAGCAGGACTAGATGAGCCTTTGGCTTGATCCAGCAGGGTTTATTCTTACGGTTGCACTTTGTCAGTGTTTAAAAAACATCTGTTTGTCTATGTGTCCAAGTGTATGCTTTTGTGCACACATATGGACCCACATTGGAGCAGTGACTTAATGTTGTTGATGCTAACATTTTGGGTTTTTTCTAGCCACAGGCTCAGGTAGCACACACACATCAGGGATACATAGCAATATGTTGTGGGGCCTTGTTCATGTATTATACTGTTTATTTTGTAGTAGGTTTTAAAAAACTATATTAGAAATGTTAACTCAGAATTGCAATAAATAGTTCTGAAATAAAAGTTGTCTCCTAGAACTCACACGGGCTCCTCCTTCCACAGAGAGTGTAATAATATGGAGATCCAGGTGGACATAGAGACCAAGCCGAGCCATTACCAGCTTGTTAGTGGGAGCAGCACAGAGGATTCTCTCCATGTTCACACTCAGATGGCAGAGAATGAGGAAGAGGAAGCAGAAGAAGAGCAGGAGCAGATGTGCAACCACCAAAGCTGTGAGCAAAAAGACTGCATTGCTAGCAAAACCTGGGACATCACTCTAGCACAGCCTGAAAGCATCCGAAGTGACTTGGAGAGCTCAGACAGTCAGTCGGACGATGTGCCTGACATTACCTCTGATGAATGTGATTCCCCCTATCCCCAGACTGCTGCCTGCCTGCATCCCCCAAACACCAGAGGTGCTGAGAGCCCAAGTGCCCATATTGGCCAGTGTGCCCAAGCAGAAGGGCACAGGCCAGAGGAGAGAGTCTCTACGCTGGAGTGCATTGAGGCCCGAGTATGAGGCCGCTCTCTCCTGAGAAGAAGCACACTGATTGTTACTGCCTCTACTATGGTGAGGGCCACCCAGGAGTGGGGGTGATTATGTCATTGTTGGCTTTTGTTTCTGATTCCCCAGACTGCTGCCCTAACCTGTCTCTGGGGAAATGGCATTTCTTACATGATAATAAACCCTTGATCTCTCTCTTTTTTTTAATTTATTGGTTCAAGCGCTTGGTGATGCTCTGTGAGTTGTGTAAGAGTGTACATAAAAGTGTGCGTGTACATCGTATGTCTGCCAAACATACGCCTAAAGAACGCCTTTAATAAAGATTCCTGTTGCCATTCACAGTGGATCCTGTCCTCCCTTTTCATAGGACCAGTAAGTTCTTCTGAATTTTCCTTGTTGCGCTCCTGCCTTGGTAAAGCTTGTTCCTTGCCCTAAAATATAAGTGATGTACCTCTAACTCAGTCTGATTAGTGCTGTTGTGTAGAAGCCTGGGTGTGGCACACATACTTCCAACAAGAGTAAGGTGAAAGTTTGAAGTTGCTGCCCTCCAGAGGCTGCTTGAGTCTCTGCAGTTGCAAGTTTGCTTTGCATCATGACAGAGCACTCAGTGATACTGTGGTGTTGAATGCTCTGAGACTATTGAAGTGATAAGGACACGACAACAATACACTTCATTTAGGAGGCATAGCCTGAAGGAAATGAGTCCAGAGGAAAGCTTGATGCAGCTTGCAACTGGAGTGTGGCAAGTGACTGGAGGGCTGAAGTGGAACAGATGTATGTCATGTAGCAATAGTCCCACTGGGTACCCCCACATTGTATAACAGGAATGAGTGTAAAAGGCTGCGAAAGATAGCAGAAGCATAAAGGTGAAGGAGGCTCTTCGGGAAATTTAATTTTATTTATTTATTTATTTATTTATTTATTTATTTATTTGACTCTTTCACATCCTGTTAGTCCTTGTATAAGCAGCTTTGCTTTTCTGTGCACGCATGCACATCCACCCACACACCCTTAACCCTTCATGCAGAGGTGTTTAGAGTGAAAGCCTCTCAGAGGGCAAAGTGGAGATCCAAATATGTAGGAATACTATGTGGTACAATTCCCTCAAGCCTTTGTGGGTTTGTTTTGCGTATTTGAAAGCTCCCCAGTGTCAAACATTTCCTGCATGTAGAAAGTGGAAACTTTCTCCTGATAACACTAGCTTTTCATGTTTGGGAGGTTATATGTATTAAAAATGTGACAACTACTTTCATTCTGAAGTGGTATAGGTCCTGAGGATCCAGTACCATGTACTTGCTCTGACTTAACTGTTCAGCAGTTCACTCACTGTTCAGTAACCAAAACTGAGTTTCTCATTCTCTTTGCCCGGGCAGTTTCTGGTATCTGGAATACAAAGTGTTGTGTGCACAGGACAAGACACCTGCATCCGGGCTGAAGCCTGCATCCTCCTTGCACTACAGTTCAAGGGCTAGTTGTGAATGCTGCCTCCACAATACAAAATTCATGACTGAAGCACTTTACAGCCAAATTTTCCTACACTTCTATTCTTGTAGCCTTATGCAAGATGCCCAACTGTTAAACTGCTGTTTGAATTTCTAAATATTTCAGCATTTTTCTCCTTAATGAGCTCTGGAGCAGAGCAGTTAAAACAAGTGCAATCAAGGAGAGGAAATAGCTGTCATTACTGCTCCATTCTAAAATTAGAAAGAGAAGGAGCAGCAGTACAGAGCAGCACCAGTTTGGTAGTGCTGTGCAGAAATGGATGGGGTGGTATCTGAGTTCAACATAGTAATGAATGACTGTCAGGATACTGGTGATGTGAATAATTGACTGTGTGTGTCCCTGACATACCAGTGATGGTGGCATGTAGAAGATAATACAGAAGTTACAATGAAAGTTCTCAAAAAAAAAAAACCCCACACAGCTGGAATACTGATAGCAGCCCTATACGTGGTGAGAGAATAAGGCACAGGGTCTGTACTGCTAGACCAGTCCCTATCTGTCTCCCACAGTGGTGACCAAATCTTTCTAGGAAGTTCACAAGCAGGGCATGACAGAATGATTCTGTGTTAATGCATTTTTATCCTGCTCTTCACCCCAAAAAGGCTCCCAGAGCACTTAACAAATGTTAGTCCCTGCCCCCAGGCTTGCAATTTCAATACACGACTCAAAAGGAAAACAGACTGGGAAGGAGGATGGAAAAAAGTAAACTCAGGTGCTATTTATTCCTTAAGTGATCAGCTAAAATGAAAATATTTCAAGGAGAAGAGGAGTCAAAAGTTGCTTGTCTTCCAGTAATGCTGGTTGAGAGGCTCCACAGTCCCATCTCACTTCTACAGCCTGGTGGAATGGTTGCTGTAGATAACAGCTGAAGGAGAAGCCTGACAGAGCTAATCTTCAAGCAGAGTGGACAGAGAGGCCCTGCAATCCTATCTCTCCCCCCCCCTTCCCTGCTGCTGAATGGCTGTAAGTGCTGGTGGTGAGTAGCCTCTGCACATGGTATTAACATTATAACTATGGATGTGGGAAATTTGGAGACTCCCTGAGTGTAATGTCAAAATACCCTTGACCTTCAGCAGCTCCCACCAAAAAATCTTATTGAAGCACTCTGATTACCTTGTGTTTAAGAAGGAATCTCCCTCTAGCCCAGACTGGTTATGATACCGGGATGTGCATGTGGTGATGGTGTGCTCTCATTTTCCTTGCAATGCAGCTTCACTTGCTGTATTGAGTCCTCTGAAACTAGGCCTCTGTGAGTACCTGAAATTTCTCTGCTTGTGATTTGGATTGCCTAGAGATCTGAGGGAGGCCTTGGGGAATGGATGACACTTGGAACTAGGCATTTTGGTCCTTCCCTGCTCTATGAGTCTGTTCTGTTGTGTGATGTGAAAAATTGGCAACCTCTTGAGATTTCTGTTACAACTTAATAGCTGAAGGCACTTAGCTGGTGGGTGTTGATAGTATAGCTGATTATCCCAGAATCTGCAGTGCAAGCCAAACTCCTATTGGTGAATGAGATGGAAAAGCTAAAAGCCATGCAGCAAAGGAAGAAAGCAAGGGGCATAGTTCAGTAGCAGAGCACCTGCTTGCATGCAGAAGATTCCAGGTTCAACCCATTGCATTTTCAGGTGGTGTAGGGAAACGTCCTTGTTTGAAACCTGGAGAGCCGGTCCCTGCTGACAGTGCTGAATTAGCTGGGCCTATATTCCGATTCCAGATATGGCAGCTTCCAATATGTTCCTAAGTGGTTTGCTCTCTCTTCACCCACCTCAGTTTGAAATTGGGTAAAAGAGACATACAGACAGGGCAGACGAGTTCAGGTTCTAACAACAACAACAAATTATTTATGCCCTGCCCACCTAGCTGGGTTTCCCCAGCCACTCTGGGCGGCTCCAAACAGAATATTAAAAACAACAAAACATCAAACATTAAAAACTTCCCTAAACAGGGCTGCCTTCAGATGTCTTCTAAAAGTCAGATAGTTGTTTATTGCCTTGACATCTGATGGGAGGGCAAGCATCACTACCGAGAAGGCCCTCTGCCGGGTATACTGGGCCGAGGCCGTTTGGGGCTTTAAAGGTCAGCACCAACACTTTGAATTCTGCTCGGAAACACATTGGGAGCCAATTGGCTGACAAAGAGAAGTCTTCAACCAAGCCTTTGGCTGATAAACATTCTATATCTGTTTAAATTTGGGGATTTGGGGGGGGAGGGATTGGGTTGTTTTTGTTTTTATTATGTATTTTGTGTTTTTATCTTGTATTTTTATGCTGTGAAGTGCCCTGAGATCTCCAGATGGAGGGTGACATAAAATTAGATAGCTAGCCAGTTAGCCAGCCTTAGGAAATTACCAGAGCACACTTGCTGTTGGTGGTATGGCTCACGTTGCCTTAGAAGAGTACCAGATGTTTGTGCGCCTGCTTGCTCCTTGCCCTTCCTGTATCTCTTGGTAAACATATTAACTTTTAAAAGATATTATTTTCAAATGTTTTACAACAAACAAAGGGAAAGAGCAGTAAATATGCAGTTTCCTCTAAGCACAGTTGCATATATATGTGAAATCGGGGGGGGGGGGGAGCGCAATCAGAACATGAAGAAAACGAAATGCACAAGGTGCTGCAATAACTCAATTGCATGAATCCTCACAAAGAAATTCTGACTCGAAAGCACTTCTGGAGGTTGGCAGGTGGGCACTATGATCTGGCTTTCCAGAGTGTGTGAGGAATGGGACCAAGTGGCTTCTGTGAGAGCAATGCTGGCTGCGTAGTCTACTATAAGAACTACAAATTGCTGTGTGTGTATTTTTGTCTGGCAAATGGTGGTGGCACTACAGCAAAGTGAATCCAAGAAGCCAATGGCCCTAAGAATAGACCTGCAGAAAGATCGTTGTGCACCTGACTCTGCTGCCTTCGAATTTCTGACATCCGGAATTGCAAGTTTGGGCACCTTGAAATGCAGGGCTGATCAAAAGATATTCAAGTTACTGCTCTGGAATGACATTCCTGATTCTATTTTGGAATGCACATGAGCTTTTCAAAGCCACATTTTCTGTCTCAAATGTTTTGCAGGTGAGAGGAAGAGAAATAAATACCAAAACTCTTGCAGTGAGAAGCATGCAGAGGGGGCAGGGTGGGAAGTTTAGATCAGACAAGCCACTGGCGTCTGAGCATGTTAAGTCAAGCTGACATACCTGGGGAGCAAGTCAGGAAGGCTGGAGCAAGGAACTCCAGAGTGGGTGGGGTTTGGGAGGTGAATCACATTTCCTGCGGGAAGGAGAAGGTGGAGTTTGGCCCTTTGTTCTAGAGCCTGGAGAGCTGGTCAAACAGGAAGAGCTGATTTCAAATTGCAGTTGTAGGGCTGGAGGAGGAGGGTTGATGCTGAGAGCCAGGCGGCACCAGAAGAAGCGCGAAATAGGTGGATGGTCAAGAAGTGCCAAGGCAGCTGCAGCTGCAGTAAGGCCAGCTCCCAGGTGCTCTGCAGAGACAACGAGAACAGAGGACTTTAACTCATGTATTTTGATGGCCTGATCCCAAACTGCAAAGATGTGTCGGCTGGGTGAGTTGGCTCCTCTCCAAAGTCAAAGGCAAGCGGGGCAGGGCCGACCCTTGGCACTTCCCTAGAAAGGTGTCAGTACCTTCAGGCTTCCTTGCAACAGTGCCAAGTGTCCCATGATGCAACCAAACACAGCTTAAGAGGTTTGGCTCAGCATCTTCAATGGCAGCCAACCTGGCCACCCTGTGGCTAGTGGATTACAGCTCCTATTAGTGTCAGCCAGCAAGGCTGTGCTGGTCCTGGGACTGATGGGAGTTGCAGCTCAAAACATCTGGAGGGCACAAAGTTGGCAAAGGCTGTTCTGTGGCATCCAAAGGGATCCTGGGTTTTAGTAGTATATGAGGTCAAGGCACACTTTGAGAAAGTGATTTGCCTAAGGCTGGCTAGTAGAATAAAAATGGAACTCCTATTTTCTTCTTCAGCTCTTGGTGGTTTTTGTTCTTGAAAAACAGCTTTAGTTAGAACCATCAACACACATGGGACTTTACAAATTTTCATAATTCCCCCCCTGCCCAAAAGGCAGGCACCTGTGCCTAAGGTGCTTAAGTGAAATGTTGACAAGTGAAGAAAACAGGGAGGAAGACTGTGCGCCCTGGGAAATCACCTGTCTACAAAGATGATTTCCAGAACAGATTCTTGAGAAGTACCTGCCCACACCGGTTACCACATTGACCTGCAAGAGCAAAAACGGGAGTCTAAACCACTAGCATGCTGAATGTCCTTTAAAATTTTACCTTCTCCTTCCTCCCCCCACCCAAAAACCCTACTTGCAGCCTGTAGACTTTGGGATGTTCTAGCAGGAAGATGACCTTGATTGCTGTTTGCTGTTTAACGAGTGGTTAATCTTTAAAGACACAGACTTGTTTTCCAAAGGAAATGCCACCTTGCTGGGACTTCCTTATGGAGCCTGAGTCAACATGCCTGAATGTTCTCCATAAACCCTTGATCCAATGGTGTGAAATTTTCCCTCTGAAAAGGTGTCTGTCTCCCCATTTCCTCTCTCTGTCTCTTTCTCTCTGCCTTGATCTATGGGAGGTGGCTCTGCATCGTTCTGTTCTGCAACACAGTTGTGGTAAAGAGGAGCTTGCCCCACAAACAGCCACTGAGGTTCTTTCACTTGCTTTCTGGAAGGGAAGTGTTGATCCTCAGGCCTGGAACACCTGACAAATCTGGAGGTCTGGGAGCTGTGCCTTTTGTCAGGCTGTGGCTGGTGACTCCCAGCTGCCACCTGACAGCCCGACGCAGTGGTTTTTCAACCTTAGATTCCCAGATATAGTTCAACGCCAACTCATATAATCCCATTGGCTTTGGGGGCTGGGGCTGATGAGAGTCCAACAGTGTCTGGGCACCCAAGATTGAACAACATCGGCCTAGCTTACAGTTACGCCTCTGAGAGACCTTCCCTGTGCCCTAGTCCAAAGAGCAATAAAGTATGCACACAGTTCAAATACTGTACAGGTGCAGATAAGCACCACTGGTGAATATTGAGAATGGTTCCAAACTTGTTCCTGCATCTGAGTTAGGTTAACTTGCCTTCCTAATTATTGACTCTTGTAACTGTTAACCTATTGTGTTGCTCCTTCCCTCCCCATATCCAGCATTTTTCAGTAAATGAAATGTATATCATTCTGTATATTGGGCACTACACCAGCAATCTGGCAAGATTAATGTTAATGGGCAAAGATGCAGTGGGGCTGGAAATAGAAAAGGTGTAATTTTTCGGTACAATTTGTATATCTTTGCATATGGTAGTACATTGTGTATCTTGATTTATAGTCTCATTTCTGTCCTGTCCTTCTCCAAACATATAATGAAAGTACAAAGTCACCATAAGAAAGCAAATAGTGTGATAAATCAGCAAAAAGTGGGTCCCCTAAAACCTGTTCTATGGCCTTACAGGAATTTTTAAAAAACTGTTTTGCCAGAAGCTTCCATTCGCCTGGCTGAGGCTTCTGGGAGTTAGCATGGTGTCACCATAGAGTCGGTCCAAGATGTAGCCATTCAATGGCCTCCTGCATCAGACCTTTGGTCCATGTAGCCCAGGGCTAGGGAATCTGCAGCCCTACATAAGTTGTTGGACTACAACTCCCATCATCCCTGGCCATGCTGATAGGAGTTGGAGTCTAATATTATCTGCAGGACCCCAGGCTCTCCAACAGGAATAATAGATTTATAGAATTGGAAGGGATTTTGAGACTCATTTAGTCCTACCCCATGCAATGCTGGAATGTTTTGCCCAATATGGGGCTTGAACCCACAACCCTGAGATTAAGAGTTTAAGGCTTTACCGACTGAGCTACAAGAACATAACACAGGAACCTGTCTAGTACTGACTCAGGCTCTTGGTCCATCTTGCTCAGTACTGTCTGCATTGATTGGCAGCAGCTGTTGGGACTGTCGGTCAGAACAAGCCAGACCCTCCTTCCCTGGAATACTTTAAAAGGAGATGGTTTACCCTCCAACTGTCCTGTTTTCATCTTGATTTTCAGGAGATATTGCATGTCTCTGTGGTAACTCCATAGGCATTATAAATCAGGAGCCTACCAAATCTGCAATGTTTTAGCTCTTTATTTAAAGTATTTATTTATATTCCATCACTTAGGGCTTTGACCTCCCAAGGTGATGTGCAACCAATGGAAATACAATTAAAATACTTTGCAGAGAGGTTAGAAACATAAGAATCAGAATCACTGGCATTAAAATGTTGTCAAACAAAGGCAGAAGGGAACAAAATGGCTTGTTTTGAATGTGTGTGTTGAAAGGGCCTTTCGTAGTTTCTGTAGGAAGGTGGGGCCACAAGCATGGGGCCACCACCAGGAAAGCCCTATAGCCCTTGTGTCTTCCAAACTAGTAAAAGTATTTTTTACTCATTTTCCTATCACATTCAGCATGTGCCTTATCTTTACCCCCCCCCCAAAAAAAACCCTCTCTGCCAGTGCCTTTCTTCCCTTAATCTTTTACATGTGTTTCTTCCTCCGATAACAGCTTTCCCCTCTTACCTCTTTTCTTTCTATTTCCAGTCTCTCTATTTCTATCTAGTTCCTCCTCGCCACTATATTGCTGCCCAGCAACTGTGTTTCTCAGATGAGGCACCACTGAGAGTGCCATTTGCCCCAGAGTTGCTTTTAGCCTGTACTAGAAACAGGCCTTTTAGTGTCTGAGTTCCAGCTCTCTGGAATAAACGACCAGCTGAAATCCGGCAGGCACCTGGAGTGTTGATGTTTAGGCACCTACTGAATATCTTGTTATTTAGGAAGGCTTTCCCCCAACCATTTATAGATTATCATTTTTATATTGGATAAAATTTTTTGCTGGTTTCGGAAGTTGCTGAATTGATTTTATTGTTTCCAAAGCTTGTGTTTTATTCTGCTTTTGTCCTGGACCCCACTTTGTTTGGCTTTAAGCTGTGAAGTGCTCTGAAAATTTGTATGAGAATAGCATTTTCAATCTTAGGCTTTTCTCTCGCTTTCTAGTTTCCTTCAGCACCTCTGACCCTTTCAAAGGAAGGAGACCTTCCTTTCTTCTCCCCCTTTGAACTTCTCTGTCTCCCAGGGACCGCCTTTACACAGCAGGAGAGGCTGGCTTTGGTCCAACCCAAAGGCTCTGGCAGGGCAAGTGAGGAGGTCCTACTCAGGCTGTGGTGCTGAGGCCCACCTGAAAGTGGCCCAAGGCCCACAGTTTGAGGAATCCTGAGCCCTGTGCACTGAACTTGTGGTGTGTGGCTTGCCTCGTCACCTTTAAGAAAAATCTGCTTGCCTGCACATCTAGTTCCCACTAAAGGCAGATCAGAATCTGGATTAGGGTGACTCACTATTGCCCACCAATCCATGGCACTGGGTTGCTGGGCTGTACCACTCACATACAAGAGCAGGAGCTCCTGCAGTCACACACACACACACACACACACACACACACACCAAGGAGTGCAGGCGGCAGCTGTGTTGATCCATGAATTTAGCTATTTTATGCTCTATAGCAAGTCTGCAATGCTGTGTATGGTTTCCTGGGACTAAACTCCCTTAAGCTCAGGGGTGCTTGCTTCTGACTGGTAGGCTCAACTTGTAAAACACCTTGAACTTTAGCAAAAGACCTTCAGTGGCTTAAATGGAGCATTTAGAATTTAACTGGAAATGCAAACAATTCATGCTGGGCATGAAGTTGTAACCCTGTCAAAGAAAAGGGAAGCAGTACCCAGCCTCTACTTGTTTAGTTTCCTCATTCTCTTGACTTCCACTGTGCTAAGCTCTCACAAACCTCTTTGTTTTCTTGTGAAGGTTGGCAATGTTTCCATGTTTAATATATTGATTTGTTAAAAAAATTTCATGGCCATTTTAAAACAATTTTGTAATTTTAAAACTTGATTGTAGGTTGCCTAGAGAACTACCCTGTTTTACGTGACTAACAAATCAAATATTGACATTAGGGAAGTGCTGTTCCTGTGCTCCTCTAGATGCCTGCTGAAAACTCCTGTTTCAGAGGACATATCCAGACCACATGATTTTGTCACATCTGTTCTTAAATTTTTAGATATATTTTTTTAGTATAGGTTTAGATGTTCTAAGCAGTTTGTGCTTAAAAGACAAGAACATAAGAAGAGCCTGCTGGATCCGGCCAATGGCCCTTCTAGTCCAGCATCCTGTTCTCAATAGGAAGTCCGCAAGCAGAACCTGAGAGCAACAGCAACACTCCTCTCCTGTGGTTTCCAGCAGCTGATCTTCAGAGGCATAACACTGCTGACTGTGGAGGCAGAGCACAGCCATGGAGACCCCTCTCCTCCATGAATTTATCTAATCTTCTTTTAAAGCCATCCAAGTTTGTGGCCATCCCTGTCTCCTGTGGGAGCAAGTTCCATGGTTTAATTATGAGCTGCATGAGGAACGGCTGTCTTTTATCTGTCCTGAATCTTCCAGCATTCAGCTTCATTTAAATGTTTTTATTTATTTTTAAAAGTATTTTTTATTACTGAAGGGTTTGCCACCCTGAGCTCCTTTGGAAGGACAGGGTTTAATAAAATAAGTTGATAATAAAACTTGAAAGCGTCGTTATCTTCTAGCCAGAGCAAGGAGAAACTGTCAATTGCTCTGGCCCTCCTGCAGATGAAACAGAGCACAGAAAGGAGAGGAAGAAAGCAGTGGGCTTTAGAGACATCCAGTTTCACATATATATACCTTATTTGGGGGTCTAAGCTGGCAGTGACGGAGCAGGAACAAGCTCTTGGGATCACTTTGGGAAGCTTGGTGAAAATGTTGTAGCACAAGGAAGCCTGGGGGTGGGGTGTGTGGAAGGGAAATTCCATTCTAGGGATTCTTAGGAAAGGATCAACATAAAACTGCCACGTTATATCAACTCACATGATGCTTTTATACAAATCTGTGGCACAGCCACACTTGGCGTCCTCCATGTATATAGTTCTGTGACCTTTCAAAAGGGATACTGTAGAATTGGGGAAGGGGCAGAAAAGGACAACAAAGGCAGCCATCAAGCAACTGAAAGAAATTTCCCTCCTTATGTGGGAAAATTATGATGTTTGGGACCTGAACTTTCTAAACTAAGGTTTAGAGCAGGGGTAGACAAACTAAGGCCTGGGGGCCGGATGCTTTCTCTAGGCAGGGAGGAAGCCCATTTCGCGCCACCGCTGCCAGCCCTTCAGCGAATGAGGCAGGCGGCAAACCAAGAAGGTGGCTGGGTTGTGTGTGTGTGTGTGTGTGTGTGTGTGTGTGTGTGTGAAGGAGGAGGACTACTTGCCCCCCTCGCAGTGTGCATAGCAATTTGGTTTTTTGATAGATAGATGATAGATAATAGATAATAGATAATAGATAATAGATAGATAGATAGATAGATAGATAGATAGATAGATAGATAGATAGATGATAGATGATAGATAGATATAGATAGATAGATAGATAGATAGATGATAGATAGATAGATAGATGATAGATAGATAGATAGATAGATAGATGATAGATAGATTAGATAGATAGATAGATAGATAGATAGATAGATTAGATAGATTAGATAGATAGATAGATAGATAGATAGATAGATAGATAGATAGATAGATGATAGATTGATAGATGATAGATAGATAGATAGATAGATAGATAGATAGATAGATGATAGAGATAGATAGATAGATAGATAGATAGATAGATAGATAGATAGATAGATAGATAGATAGTCCAGCCTTCCACAAGCTCTGAGGGACAGTGGACCAGCCACCTGCATAAAAGGTTTGCTGGACCCTGGTTTAGTGAAAGGGTAAATACTGGCGTGGCGGGGGGACATGATGTCTGGCATGGAAAGGGGGAGGTTTTTTAAATTTCTAAGTAGCTTGTTTTTATTGTGCTCCCAATGGCAGGAAGGGCAGGGCAATAAGGATGAAATAAATAATAATTTCCCTCTGGCTTTGTTTTACTTTGCAACATTCCATGCTCTGGGTCCAGGTGAGACAGTGGCTTGTGAGCCAGACTCAGTCCTGGAAGAAAGACCTCGCCTCCCTCTCTTTCAGGTCACCTTGACTCCAGCAGCGCCCAGAAGCTCTTGATGAAAACAGGACTCATCCTGATAGTCATTGGCCACCTAAACTTCATCACCAGCGCTCTGGTCCATGGGACGGTGCTGCGGCACATTGCCAACCCGCATGACACCATTTCCCTGCAGTACGCCATCTCCAACATTGTGACCGTGATCTCTGCCATCTTGGTACGCCTCTCCTTGCAGGGTCTTGGCTGGAGGAGGGAAGACTGACGTGGCTTCTGAGGGCCAGCTCTGCAAAGGCAGAGAGGGTGCCCTTGAAATTCTAGGAAACGAACCAAATGTGCTCCAGTTTGGGATATGGTTGCCAGAGAGTAATGAAAATTGTAGTAGTAGTATCTTGCAGTGTAGTCCGCTCCCAATAGTGTAGCTTTTCTGGCTTACATACAAGTAAATGGTTGCTATTCACTCTTATGGTGGGGGAAATGATGTGCTTTTAGGGTAGGGAACCTGTGTTCTGTTTGAGGTTGGTCTACTGTGGGAATGGCCAGAGCCAAAATTGGGGGGGCACTCTTTTATGCTCTCTTCTTTAGTCCCCCATGTTCAAATAGATGGTGCAAAGTTCTCAAATGTGCTTTATTCGCACATATGGCCCCTTGAATGCACCATTTGGATTTTGGGGATTTGGCTTCCCACACGTACAGCCCAGCTTGTAACCTTGTAAAACTCTTTGCGGTGTGTTATTTCCTGTCATCTGTCACCCCTTTGCAGACAATCTCCTGTGGAATAGCAGCAATTGTGCTCTCCAGATATGTATCCCGGAAATCGCTGGTAAGAAACCCCTCTCTTGGAGCAGAGGCATCTCCCTTAAGAGACAGGTCATGTTTCCGAGTGGAGAAGCCCTTCAAGGCTCTTAGTTACACCCAGCTGTTTATCGAAGCCTTGACCTTCAGGCAGGGGACCCTCTTTTTCATGAGACCCACCCCCAGCTAAGTACTCTCATATCTTAAGTTACTGTCAGCTCAGCTGCCTGCCCCACCCAGGATATGAGATGATGGCATGGAAAGTTTGATAGCTTCAGAAGTTGTAAAATATCCTCACTGGCTGCAGCTCAAGAATTGGGGGAGTAAAGAGCCCCACCCAAGAACGATTGGTTTCCACATTGCTACCTTGCAATCTATTTGACTCCTTCCAGGAGCGGGGAAGGGGGGACCCGCCTTCTAGGATGGTGGCTGTGCCAATTTCAGTGTGGGGATGCTTGGCATGGGGAGGGTATGGGCATAGAAGCCAGGCTGCAGGTTTTGAGGTGTGCCACGTTTAATGCCTGGCATCTCAATTTGGCTTTGAGAGAGTGGTGATTAAGCTGTCCACAAATCTTTAGAAATACTGTATATAAATGAATGAATGGATACCAGAGCCCAAACACAACAGTGAAAGAAACACTTTGCATGTTCCTGGGAGTTTGTGGGTGTCCAAGAAACCTCAGCTCTTTGCTCAGCTCCCAGATGATGCACCCAGACCTTAGAGCGACCTTTCCCATGGTCACTTTGGGTGGGATTTGGACCCCTTGCTCCCTGCTGCAGCAAGCCATGTGTGCCTGGCCTATTTGACTAGCAGACCCACCACTGTGTTCTCTCCATTGCAGAGATGGGCCGTTTTCTCCCTCAGCATCAGCAGTGCCCTCCTCTCGCTGTTCTGCTCCGTGGGGCTGGCCGTCGCCATTGTTTACACATTCATCAACAATGGGCGATCCCTGCTGGCTCGTTGCACCTTTGCCAATGTGGATATCATCCAGATTGCACACGAGTGCCCTTTTGACCCCACCCGGGTCTATGTAAGTCTGCCAAGTGGGCTCCTGCCACGAGGGAGCTCTTGGAAGAAGCAATGGGAGAGGTGCTAAGATGGAGGGGGCGGGATTATAAAAGGCTTCTAGTGTAACGTTAAGGTTCTAGCATGGTTTAGTTCCTAACCTCTGGGGACCCTTTAATGTTGTTCCTTTTCCCTGCTGAGGATCCTCTGCAGTTTGCAGAAGTCTCTAAGAGTCCATGCACACTCATTCAGCTAATGCAAGACCTTAGCTGGATCATCTCTTGCGTTTCCTTGTTGCCCCATCTGGGACTGTGATATACTCTGGCCCTGGATTGCATGAGTTGATTGCAAATGCTGCATTAGGTGATCCGGAGGTCCTGTCTTCATGGTTCTATGAGGCATTGGGTTTTGACTCCAAAAATTTGAAGGCCCCCCTCATGCCCTCTTTCCTCCCTCCCCACAGAGCTCTGCTTTGGTCCTCTGGAGCATCTCCTTCCTCCTGGATGCCATAGAGATCATATTCAGCATTCGATGCTTCCTGATCACCCTTGTGCTCCTGAATCTGAGGCTGTGTCACAGGCGGACACGCAAGAAGAAGGTACAAATCTCCTTGCACCACCCTCCTGATTCAGGTTCTTGTCTCCTTTGATCATGTACTTTGCAGAAGGGTTTGCGGTGTGATTCCCCCACTCTACCACCACTCCCAAATTCTGATAGCTCCTTGCACTTCCAGATGTTGCTGGATTACAACCCCCAGTTGTTGGCTAAGATGGGCTGATGACAGTCCAGTAGCATCTGGAGGGCCAGAGGTGCCCCACCTGTGTAATAAAACAAATAAATTAGAGGCAGGATCTAAGATCTGAGACCGAGGGAGGCAGGTGAAGATCATACTGGGGACTGCTCTAGCCGGACTGTCCTCTTCCCCACCCAACTTTACATGTAGTATCATTTGTTTTAACCCTTTTAACCTCACAGGGTGCCTTGGCAGAAAGGCAGTATAATAAATGCAATGAATAAGCAAATAAATGCCACAATGCAGGGAACATCTGGGTTTGCTGGGCCCCACCAATTCTAACCCTAACCCACTGGCCTCGTTGGCTGCTGGGAGTCTCCCAGCCCCTCTGGTTATGTCAGCTGCCTGCTTCCATTCTTCACATTGGCCTTTGCCAGCTTAGAAGCCTTCCAGATGTTTCGGACTACAGCTCCCCCTCAGCCCCAGTGATGGTGGCTGTGCTGGCTAAAGCGGATGATAAGCTGCTATCCAGAAGATCTAGAGGGCGCCGAGTTAGCGGTGGCAGCTTCAGATGGTAGGCAAATGGTCTGCAGAGCCTTTACTCTGCAAACTGAAAGCAATTCCGCAGGGCAGCCGAGGCTCTTAACGCTGGCCTTCTCCTCTGATGCAGCTGGGACCCCGAAACTCCTGGATCCAATTACGCTTGTCAGAATCTTGTCAAATATTCAAATTCAAGCCCTCTGGGGCCTTTGAACCACCTCTGAATAATTTGGCCAGTGTCAAATAATTAGCAATTTGCAACTCATTGGTAAATTTGCATCTTGTTAATTCTGGCCGTACCTAATTTGCAGTATACCTGCCAATAACAGAACTTTTCTATCATGTGTGCATCAGTGTGTCTGTGTGCCAGCTCCATATACACCACCCCGACAGTGACACTGTGACCTGATTTGGCACATAAGAAGAGCCTGGCTGCTGGATCTGGCCAAGGGGGGCCATCCTGGGGTCTTCTGGGGAGCCCACAAAGCAGCGTCTGACTGCTGTGATTCCCAGCAACTGATATAGCACAACTGCATCTTATGTACATTTAAATGGCATTATTTCTACCACACGTGGTTGAAGGTCGGCTGGCTGAAGTCCCACAAGTGAAATGCAAGAATGGCAGTGTTTTTAAGCTTTCTGCCTTGCTGCCAGGAGGGGGGGCTCTTGGTGGGCCTTTTTGGGGATGCTCTTGCAGTGCTGTCCCAAGTTCCTGCAAGATCTTGCAGAAGTATCCCTATCATTCTGGAGCTGGTGTCCTGAGCGAGTCTTGCCCTGCAATCAAGGCAAAGGGCTTAAAAGCTCTTTTTGCACGGGGAAACTGTGGCAGAAAAAGAACCACCTTCAACTGAGCCCAGAAGAGCTGTTTGAATACGAGACAGCGGCACATCACAGACATCTGTGGTGACCTAGCTGCCATATTTACTCTCATGAATGCCAATGGGATCTGTTCCAAACGCTCATTAAAGTTTTAATCAAAGGAATTTGGTCCAATGATCTAGATGTCTGTTATCTACAAACTGCCCCCCCCCGACCCATGAACAACTGGTTAACTGTCAAGACAAGTGAGCTTCCTGATCTGATGAACTCCTCCTGCCCCCTTGCCCAGTTTGCCATGTGGTGACTGTTCCCTCATGTGACAAGCTTGAGTATTAACCCCCTCGGTGAGCAATTGTTTTCTGTGAGATTTCCCTTGTGTGGTTAAAAAGCAGCAACACGTTAATTCTGAGAAACAGAAATGACCTTGAAGTAGCTTTGCCGCACCTGGACTATTGTTAATTCCGGCCTTTTTGATTTATAGGTGTCCCTGCAGATTGTCATGCCTGAGACCAGAGAAAGCTGCGAGGGCCACAATCTCCTGAGGTTGGACCGCATGGAGACGGCGCGGCTCTAGAGGCCAGTTGTTGCCACCGCCCAGATTGTGGCTGCTCTTGCCGTGTCATCTGGTGGCTTCCTCTGCTTTGCGGTCCAGCCTTGCTCCAGCCTGCATGGACGTGGCCCCTCGTGCTTCCTCTCCGCAGTGGGCGAGGCCCAAAGCTTAGCAACTGGGCTCCAGAAGCGGGAGAACAGTGGCCTCCTTTTACTGCTCTGATTAGCACTCTGGTGCTTTGTGCTGAGAAATCGACCCCAAGCGCTCCTCTCCTCCAGAACGAAGGGAGCTGCTGGGTCCACGTGGCTCCTGTGAACATCTGAAATGACTCTGCGGGCCATTGCACTGAGACAAAAAAAACCCTTTTATTTTTGAAGCTATTAAAAACAAACAAAGCCTGTGGTTCCCTTCCCCCTCCTGCTTCCTGCATGCACTCCTGTGATGGATGGATGAAGGACTGATGCTTCCACTTCTGCAATGGGGTGGAGCTGGGTTCTTCTCCAGAGCGGAGGGGTGGCAATACTCTCAGCCATTTCTGAGGTAGAAAGGGGGACTGGAGCTCTGTCGTGAGCAAACAGCCCTCTTTGAAGAAGGAGGGTGGTGGGTGGGATGGCATTGATCAACGAATGCTCCCTTGGACTAATGGGGGGGGGGCAAATTTTGACTGGAGGGGCTGCGATTCTTAGAAGCTATTTTGCATTAATTTAGAAGGCAATGAAAACGGATCTACGGAAGACGGCCTTTTCCTTCTAAGAAGGCGTGGTAGCATTTGTTTGTGAAATTGTAAATTAAACTGACACTGCCTTCAGTATGTTAGAAGGGCCATCGGCATTGAAGATTTGGGAAATTTAAAGCATTAATTTAACCATTGACGGGTTAAGCGGCAGCTAATTAATCGGCTAAACAAGTTGTACATCGGTCTCTGCCAACCTTGTGCCCTCTATGTTTTGGATTGTAACTTCCATCAGCCTCAGCATCATATGGTTGCATGAGGCTGGGGCTGATGGGAGTTGTAGTCCAAAACATCTGGAGTGCACCAGGTTGGCAGAGGCCATGGCAAACAGTGCCAAACCTTCTGCCCCACTGGCCATTTCCTCTTGCCTCACAGCTCCTTCTGCTTCTTCTCCAGCCTTGGGGGTCAATTGCAAAGGGCACCATCTCTAAGGGCCCCTCTGAATGCCAACCCCCAATTTTAGCTTCCTACTATTCATCCACGCAGAACAGCATAAAACATTCCATCACATCTTGGATAGTAGAGCTGGACAGCAAGCTTGTGATGATGCCCTCCATTTCAGAAACAGTTGTGTGGGCTGTACCATTCACTGTATTTGACTGGGGTGCCTTCACATTTCCTCACCCAGTTAATCCTGCTTGCCACGCATGCAGGAGCACAGACTCTCCAACCTACTGCTAAAGTTCTAAGCCCATGTCCACTGAGCCCCCTCCCCACCAATTGCAAATACTCACTGAAATAGCAGGGCAGGGAAGAATGGACTTCAGTGCACATGTGGTGGGTGGAGCCTAAAGCTGTTGTCTGGGCATGCTCTATGCTTCTAGAGATGGGTGGGTTAACAAAGAGGCATTCCAGAGCCGGAAGACCATTGGGTTGAGTGGTCTGGGGGGAACAGACTGATTCATTAGTGCAACAGTTCTCCTGGTTGGGCTGAGATTCATCTGGGCAAACCATACCTGCTGCCTCTCCCCATGGTGTCTCCTGCAGCCACACCGTCAGAACCCCAGCCTTCATTTAAAGTGGACTTTCAGCTCTTGGTAACTGTTGCTCCCTGCTTGCCTTCCCCAAGAGCAGAAATAAAAGCCCAACTCCGTAGAAGCAGAAATGTGGGTGGGTGTTCACTAGGCACATGTATGCAAAGGAACAGATTTTGATTGCCTGGTTCCAGGTTTCCCATTTATTTATTTGCAAAGCACACACCCATGGGTTGTGTGGCCAAGCCCTACGTGGTTCTTGGCTGGGAAGGGAGGCAGCCAGATCTGGCCGGCCTGCACAGATAGTAGCCCAGCTGCCTGCTTCTGATCTCTCACCCACAATGCAGCAACAGGAACTGCCTCGCTGAAGCTCAGTGTGGGGCCTGGCGCCCCCACATGGTGAAACATGCAACATGGACAATGTGTCTGTTTATTGAAGCCTCAGTACTCTCTTATTAGTGCTAGCTGAATCTGAGCCATCCATGTGTATCAAATTGTATAGTTGGGAGGGAATCTTGAGGTCCATCTAGTCCAACCCCCTGCAATGCAGGAATATGCAGCTGTCCCAAACAGGGATTGGACCTGCAACCTTGGCATTATCAGCACCAGGCTCTTAACCAACTGAGCATATGGATACCCTGGGTCAAATCTCACACCCATTCGTTGGTCTTACCTGAGTCATTGCTCTCTCACAGCCTTCAATCTGTAATACAGGGAATGAGAAGATTGGCCTACCTTACAAGGATGGTGGTGAAAGATTAACTGGTTGTGCTCAAGAGGAAATTGAAGATGTTTTTATCTGCCCAGGCCACTGGATGGGGGTAGGCACTGGAGTTGTATGACTGGGGTTTATTATTATTATTTTTGTACACTGGATATTCTTGTGTTTTTATGTTGATAACTGACTGCCTTGGACATCTTTCAGAGAGGGAGATGGGATATAAATAAAACTGATAAATAAACTACAAACATGTGAAAGTGCTGAAGGGATGTGAAGGCTTAACCTTGGCTGTTGAGGGGTTGGCTTCTGTAGCTGTTCCTCTATGGACAGCCTTGAGACCCGAGGAGTCCCTTGCAGATTTTCAGGGTCCGATGGAGGGGCTCTCCCCGACTGCACCAGGTGCTCTAAGGTGTGCCCTCTGAGACAACAAATGTGGAAAGGCTTAAGGAAGGGGGCTTGGGCTATTCCTTTCAGTGGTGCTTGAAACAGAGGTCAAGGATGACGCTCTGTCCTTCCTGAAACAAACACGCAAGGAAGGTGTGAGTTACGAATGAACCACCTAAATAAATTGCCCTACATGCTGTCAATGTGTGATTCCTTCTCAGGTTCTTCCTATGTTGATCTGCGGGCACCTGAAGGCCATGGAGGCCCGGCACCTTTCAGTGAGACAGGATTGTTTGCATTCAAGCACACTTGAAAAGTGTGAGACTGCTCCATGTGAATCAGACAACAACCAGGGTTTGCATGTAGTGTAGGCGAAAAATACTAGCTCTATACTGGAAAGAAATGCTCCTAAATGATTTGAACGTGTATATTTGTGCTTATATTACATTGGCCTGTGCCAACCTGGTGCCTGCCAGATGTATTGGGTGACAACGCCCAACAGCTCCAGCCAACAGGTGCTGGCTGGGGCTGATGGGAATTGTAGTCCGATACATCTGGTGGGAACCAGGTTGGCAGCGGCTGTTTTATACATAATATATTCTCCTAGCCAGGGTCGAGAAGCCAACAGCTACACAGAGTACTGAGCAAATGACCACTGCTAGTCCTGCTCATTGTCCCATCGTATCTTTCAACATCTCCCCCCCCCCCCATCATCTCCTCCTTCCTTCTGAGATTTCATTCAGTTTCCCAAGAGTCTCCCTTGGCAGCCCTAAATCCTAGAGGGCTTGCTTTACAGAAAGAGACAGTGCAAGGTTCTCAGGAGGCTGAACTGGACCCCAGGCAGCATATTCTGCTCCTGTAATTAAAGACGTACAAACACACACACACACACACACACACATGCAGTCACAGTTATAGTGCATCACAAGCAGCAGTCAGGTGTGGAAAACAGTTTGCAAAACCCAAATGCCAACACCTCAGCAAATGAGCTGGCCTGTGTGCTCCACCTTCTTGCTGCCACTGTCCTGACCACGCAGGAGCCCCCACATCAGTGTCACCTTCACACACAACTACAGTGTTCAGGGGAGGGGGAGAGAGGAAACCTGTGAGTCAGAAGACAGAAATACGTTGGCAGTGCCATTTGCCTCCTTGGGGACATGTCCGTTACCCCAAGGGGAGAACTGGGAAGCTGGTCACCTCCTTGGGGGAGGGGAGAGACCGTGAGCCAAGTGAGGTGGTGGTGGTGGGGCCGCCTCCGCTTCCGAAAGCCACCTTGTCCTGCCGCTGCTGCTGCACAGGGAAGACAGGGCGGGGGGTGCTCAGAACTGGGAGGCGCTGCTGGGGTCACATTGCAGCAGCCTCACAATGGAAGGATCACTCTTCGCGCCCTTGATGAACTCTTCCAGGGACAGTTTGCCTGGGGAGGAAAGACAGGGGAGAGCAAAATGAACACGCTGTCCAGAAGGGAGCCTAGAACGTCACAGGCTCAGGGCCCATACCTGACACACACCTGTGCATGGCACAGGACTCCCAGAAGCCCCACCTTTTATGGGATTCCCTGAGATCAAAGATTTGCCATGTCCAATTTGTCCAACCCAGTGCATAGTTAACAACCTTTCTCTTCAGGCTGCCCTTTCATCTTTCAGCATCACAAGGAGCATGTGGAGGCTTCCTGTCACCTCTCCCCTTGTTTTACTGTTTATTACCCTACCTCTTCTCCATGGCAAGACTCCAAGGTCAGCCAATGACCACACCTGAGCACCTGCTTAGCTTCCCTTAGGCTGCTGCATTATATTTATATGTAGGGTCAAGAGCTATCCATCCATCCATCTATCTCACAGCTGCACTCACAGTGGTTGATGGGAGTTGTTGTCCAAACCATCTAGACTGGTTGTTCCCAAAGTGGCAACCACCTTGCAGGTGAGTTAGCAGGAAGAGATCTTCCTTCTCCAGGGCTTCAGACCAGGGGGCATTCCCCAATCCTACACAGAGATGTGTTTGGGGATTGAACCTAGGACCTTCTGCATGCAAAGCAGATGCTAAAACCTGTCCTTGCAGCAGGAAGGCGTCTTGGCTTTCCTTCCCTGCCTCCCACCACCTTTGACCTCCAGCTTTGCCAAATCACTGTGTGGGTCATCCTCCTGTCACTCTCCCCGCCCCAACTGATATATTTAATCAGCATGCCTGCCTTTCCATCTAAGAGCTCTGGATTTAAGGATGATGGTTGCCTCTTAATCTTTCTCTCCTTTCATTTACCATCATTATTGGTATCCATCTGTCGGAAGATTTTCTCCGTTCGCTTCTCAGGAGTTGACTCATCTTCAGGCATCTTCATCACAGATGAGACCATTTTGTAGATGGCCTGTGGAGAAGGAGCAGGGAACCAGTTGAGACACAAATTCCGAGCTGCAGCCCTGTGGGGACGGTCAGCTTAAGCAAGGAGTTCTCCCTCTTGAGCTCTATTTTGCCTTTCCGGCAGATCGATAAAGAGAATGCCATGCAGAATGGAGAAAGCAGCTCCTCTTAAAAGTGTATAGTCACAACCAGCCCCAAGCCTCTGAAATTGTTGCCGGGGGGGGGGGGGAGATTTCCAGGGGAAAAGGCTGCCCTTTCCAGGCAGCTGAGCACTCGCAACACCTCTGAATTCATATTTTAAGACAGGGCAGGCCAACATGGTTCCCTCCAACGCCCATCATCTCCGACCATTGGACTTGCTAGCTGGGGATGACAAGAGCTGTAGTCCAAAATTTCTGCAGGGCGTCACATAGGCTGCCCCTATGATAATTTCTGCCAGAAACGCTACAAAAACATTCACAACCTTCCCAATGCAACACTAACACACACAGGCAGACCCACCTCAGATCTTCAGGTTGTGCGAAGATTCCTGCCATGGGTCAGAAGAAAGTGTGTGAAATGCAGCAGCCTCCTTGCGGGCCAGGCCAGCAGCACAGCGCAGATGGCAGGGATTGATGGGGAGGGGCCCTCCAGAGCAGCCCGTGACCTCCCCAGCATTGTCTGGGCAAGCTGGGCGATGCTGGTAACTCAAGAGCTGCCAGCACCATCTGCTCAGCTCTGGGTTTCCTGGTTTTGCTCCGGAGCTTCCCACATCTAATGCATGTCTAATCCTCTCCCCACCCTAGTATCTCTTGCCCTAAGCCAGCTTTCCCCAACCTTGTGCCCTTCAGATGCTTAAGAACTCCCATCAGCCCCAGCTAGACCAAGGGTAGGGCAGGCTTCTCTAAGGAGTGGTGGAGGCCCCTTGGGTAAGAGTCAACGAGAAATACCACTATGTTTGTGCAATCTCCAAGCGCTCGGAGGCCACAAGGAAGAAAGGAGAGCAGACTTGATTAAATAAAACAGCAGCATTTACAAAATAACGTTCTTTCCTTTTCTTTTTTACCCAGGCCTGCTGTTTCCCAGGAGGCTGTGTGCATTGCGTGGTTGGAGAAATTGGTAATTAATAGTCTAAACATTGAGGACAGGATTCAGTGGGGAGGAAAACAAACTGTAAGGACAGATGGGGTAGTGTCTCTGTCTCTCTGTCTTCCCACCACCACCACTACCACCACTACCACCCCACCCCTTCTGCATGGCTGCCCTGTATGGGGCAAGATCAGAGTCCAGAAGGGCAAACCCAGGCTAACAGCAGCAGCAGCAGCAACCCTTAATGCAGACATGCAATACTCTCCTGCCACCAGGAGAGGGCAATATAAAGCTAGGCAGGAAATTCAGTAAGAACACAGGCATTGCGCCAGCATCCTGCAGCAGCTGGAGACAGAAGTGTCCTGGAGCTTCCAAGGAGAACCTGGAGGTGATGTCCACTTTTCCCTGCTGTCTCCTATACTACCTCTGCAGACAGCTGTTAACAGAAAGGCCATCCTCTGTGAATTTGCCAAATCCTTAGTCAGTCTAAGCGACTGACCAAACACCACTACCTTGTGGCTGTGAGTTCCATAAGCTAGCTGCGTGTTGTGTGAAGTTAAGTGTTTTGCTTTTGGAGCTCAGTGACCCTGAATTCTAGTATGAGGAGGTGGGGAGGAAATGTTCCCATCCTGGCACCCTCTGGATGTTGTGTGGGATTTCCAATTCCCATCAGCCCCAGACTGTGTGGTCAACGTCCAGGGATGTTGGGAGTTGGAGTGCAGCCACATCTGGAGGGAGGCAGACTCCCCAGGCCAGCTGCCACTGAGATCAAGGTGACTGGTCTGTGTTGCATTTCCATAACCTCGTAAGATGCTTCCTGGGAAGCCCCTGCTGAGTTATTTTGTCTAAGGAAGCAACCTCAGAAAAAGTAGGGCACAAGCCCTCCTCCTCACCATGTTCTATTGCCCTGTGTGAGTACCTAGCAAATTCCACAACAGCCCCTCCGGATAGACAGATCTGGGTCCAGGGCCAACCATGAAATGGCCATGATACTTCAAACCAAACCAAAATAAGTGTGGATTTCTGATCACTGATTATTTTGTGGTACTTATCATCATCATCACCATCATCATTGCAAGCCCTTGGCATTCCCATTTTACAGATAGGGAACATAGGCTGACCCTTCCAGTGAATTCTCACATCTTGGATAAAGGTTTGAAATTCAGGATTCCAACACCTGGCTGAACCAACTCCTTCACTGATGCCTCTGAGTTCATGGCTGCCATTTGCTACGAGGTCAGCCTCCCCCAACCTGGTGCTCTTGAACTGCTCTGGACAGCAACTCCTACCAGCCCCGGACGGTTGGATCCTTCACAGATCTGGGTTTTCAACCTGAAAGGGGATGTTATTCTTTCTACCTCTCAAGAGGAATGGGTAGATGGGACCCTCGACTGATCTTGGAACACACCCAGATTTAATTCACCTGCACAAAAAAGAAGCCACCCTCCCAGGTGCTCCAATTTCTCTCTGCCAAGGACACTTTAGAGCTCCAATTTATAAATATCCAAGACCCAGTTAAAAGATTCACAGCTGCCTCCAAGCAATCCGGACTAGTTCTTGCTTTCTGTGGGGAACCCACCTGTTCTCTCCCAAAAAGCAGGTGCTGTAACCTGGATGGGATCAAAAACAACCGTAACGCATGTCAGCGTGGAATAAAAAGGGATCCCCTAAGGCAAGTTCATTTACAAAGGGTTTCTGCTCCCTCCCCCACTCTGGCTGCGCAGAGGAATGTTCAAAGTAAATTGTGGTTTGAAAAGACACAGAACCAGAACAACAGCTGCAGCAGGCTGAAGTCAAACCTGGTTCTCTTCTGGGTGTAAGACAGCGTTCCTCAACCTGGTGCCCAGATGTTTTGAACCACAGCCAGTGAGTTGCAGCCCAAAACATCTGGGAGGCATCAGTGTGTGAAAGACACCAGAGTTGGACCCACCGAACCTATAGGCTCCACTGCCTGTTTTTACCAGGGCACAGCCCAGGAAGCTGCTGAGGACCAGGGCTTCTCTTTGGAGAGAGATCTAGGCTATGAACACATTCATGGCTTAAAATTGAGTGATGTTGCTTCCCGCCAATGCATTTCAAGCTGCATTTGCACATTGCTGTACACACCAGAGAAGGGGACACGAGCATCTCTGCTTGATGCGCTTGACCCAATTTGTTTCCCCAAACCTGCAATCCCACCTGAACTCCTTTCCGACAAAGCTGTCGTCTGTGCATGCACAACAGCTGTCTGAACAATGCACACCTCACCATAAACCATGGTTTGTGTTTTCAAATCTGATGAAAGCTGGCTTGAGGAAAAACATATCAAACAGGGATATTTCTCAAAAGACTACAGGATTGTGGTCACACATGCTCAGCTTCCAACCCCTGTGGTGGGAGAGCACTGGAGCCAGAGTAAACAGTCGTGTGTACATAGCCCTTGGTATGCACTAATGTGTCACATGTGTATACTAATGTCCCTGATGCAGTTTACTTTAAAAAAGAAGAAGAAAAGAAAAGTAGTTTTGGGAGGAGACAAAGTGGAGGAATGCACGGCACTTTTCTGTTCCACTATTTCCCTGCTCCAACCTGCCTCGTCTGTCAGGGGTTTGGTGTGTTTCTGCTTCCAGACTGTAGCTGTCCTAAACACACGAAAAGCCTCTATTGCAACAGCCTTGGTGAAGGTGTTGTGAAATTCAGCCTCTTTCCTACTGAAGACCTTTCCAGCTGAGTTCCATTTAGGGTATTCCTGAGATGTCAGAGGTACCTTCATAGGGTCCCAAGAGGCCTCCAAATTTTAACCACCAAGGGATGGAGAAATGTGATGTTTCAGCACTTCTGATCCCTCTCTGCTCCTTCTCTGCAAACACATCCCGTTTACTAGTTCTTATCTAGATGATGATGAGGTAAAAGCCAAGATGAAACCAAAAGGCACCGAGGGGAGTGGGGCAAA
Organism: Podarcis gaigeae; assembly: GCF_964106915.1. Classification (NCBI taxonomy): domain Eukaryota; kingdom Metazoa; phylum Chordata; class Lepidosauria; order Squamata; family Lacertidae; genus Podarcis; species Podarcis gaigeae. The sequence goes on along the minus strand of NC_139684.1, from coordinate 57,489,181 downwards.
AGCGGGACAGGGTCCAGCCTCACGCCTGCCACAGACTCACTGTGTGCCCACTGGCAAGTCCCTAGTTTCCTCAGTCTCAGCTCCATCTCCTGAAAAATGGGAAGAGGAATAATAGGAATAGTGGTGATGAAGGTGATGCTCTGACATCTCTTGGGGAGGAGCTATGAAGACCTGCAAGACAAATCCCGCAAAACCCTCTGAAAAATTGCTTAAAGAGTGCTACCAAAATTATTAGGGATGGACTCTTCTACGACTGTGCCCTGGGGCTCCTTTGAGAGGTCTATAGCTTTGCATCTTGCAATATGGGCCTAATTTCTCATCCAAATCACTGATGGGGGGGCGGGGGGCGCCTTCCTTTGACTTGCTGACACTGGTCGGGATTAAAGCCTCCATGTCTCATTTCATCTTGTTGTGGCACAGAAATGGAACAGCTGTTCCAGCCCTCCTGCCCCCCCCGTCTAGTGGGCAGTGAAGGGTGGGGTGAGGAGTTGCCAGAGTGCCCTGGCACAGAGGGATCCATGAGGGGCAAGCCAGTCACACCCTTCACCCCAGCTAATCTGCTCCCTTTGCCGATTAAATTTCCATGAAAAGCAGCTCTCCCATCTCCTCTGTCGGGCGTATCCTCCTCTAAATCTGCAGCAGCGCTTAGAGAGTGACAGAGAGAGGGGGAGAGAAGAGAATGAGGCACAGAGAGAGTGTGTGGAAAAGAAGAAGGGAGGCAGACAGACAGACAGACAGGAAGGAAAGGCCTGTCTGCAAAACCAGAGAAAACCCCTGGGCTTCACTGACAGGCCACCCACCCACCCACACCTCCAAGGAATTACTCTGGGCCACTGCAAATACTGTTGATAAACACAGCCTAAGTACATATCTTAAAGCTTTGTGCGTTAATCAACTGAAGCATAGATTAAATCATCACTACTAACGGCACACACTCAAGATTAATTACCCCTTAAGACTGGATTTGCCCACTCCTTCAATTAGGACTGCAAGCTTTGATCAACTTAATCAGCATATTAACCAACTATGGCTTTGGTTGATTAAGCAGTGAGGGCCAGTTTTAATTAGGGGGAAATTCTGAAACTGTTGAGTTTTAGGGTCTAGTTATCCAGAACTATTTTGGTCCTCCTGCATTACATATCTTAGGGGTTGAAAAAGGCAATGTCAACACTTCCCTTCAAACAGTGAGTGCTAGGTGGAAAGAGAAAGGCTGCTTGAAATAAACCCAACCAAGATGAGAACTACATCAAATGCTGCAGTGAATTCTCAGCTCCTGTTCAAGCCTCCAGCCAACCCTAAAAATGAGCATTTAGTTGCTATATATTGGGGGAGATAATTTTTCTGGAAAGTGGGGAGAATGCATCTGTTTTCCTTTCTCCTCACTTGACACCTCCCAATGTAGGGCAGGGGAAAGTTTTTTTCTTTCCTCCACCTCATGACATGCATCTTCAAGCCCTTATTTCTGCCTCTAGTATACTATAAGCAATTAGGACTTCCATTGCCTATCTGACACCCTGAGACTACAATTCCCAGACAAAATTCATCACTGAAAGAGCTCCCATGAGCCCATAGTTCCCACCATGGAGGAGTCTCCCTGTCATTTCTCTGCATGATTTGCTGTTTTGGTCTCACCTCCTTCACAGAAGCCTGATTTAAGACTGAGGATCTGCATTGGGTGCATCTGGATCATTCACTCATTCCTGGTGTTGAAACACAAGAATTGCCTTTTGCAGCTCTGCATGGTTCACCCATGGACAGCCTGCTCTGACTGGGTTTCTGCTCTGCCTAGATGACCTCAGGGTCCCTTCCAACTCTAAGATTCTATGATTCTAGGAACTCCCAGCAGCCCCAGACAGCAGGGAACTGTGGTCCAAAACAGCTGGAGGGAAGAGTGCTGGCAGATGCTCTGATACATCCAGGGGTGGCTTTAGAGGTGGATGAGCTGGAGCACTTGCCCTCAGTGCTAAGCTTGGTCTGCAATGAGCTCATAAGCACTTTTCACTTTTCCCCAAAGTTCTGTGGGGTGTCTAAGTACAACATGAATCTGTTGGTGTTACAATTTCTTTCTCAACTTCCAGTTTCACATCCCTTTTTAAAAATGAGATTTTTAAAAAGCTTTTTCAGAATAATCTAATCTAATTTAATCTAAATAAAAACAAAGAGAGAAAGAGAAAAGAAAACACCAGAGGAGAAAAAAAAGAAAAGAAAAGAAAAGAAAAAATAGAATAGAAGAATAGAATAGAATAGAATAGAATAGAATAGAATAGAATAGAATAGAATAGAATAGAAATAAAAACAACTTCCGGTTTTCCGCCTGTCAGTCACATAAAAGAAATTTTCAAAATATTTACTCTAGAATGACACCCAACTAATCCACTTTCTGTTAGGCAACATTTCCTCAATCTTTCGACCTTCATGTCCTTTTTTATAGATTAAAAACCAGCAAAGCGTGACAATGCTCCTAGGACAACATTACCAAGCACCGTAAGTTCTACAAATACTGCAGTAAGCCGCATAAATAACAACTTCAAAAGCTGTCAGAGGCAAAGAGATCAATGTTGAAATCGGATAGGTTTTTCTTAAGCGATAACCTTCAAGACAGAAATACCAAAACCTTGCCCAGAACTGAAGGAAGCAGGAAACAATGGAGGGAGCTCAGGGTATTTTTCATGGACATGGCTGGGAAAGTTTTGGGGAGCTGGAGAGCCTGTGCGGAGAAGGAGAAGAGAAGGAGAAGGAGGAGAGGGCCAAAGGTTACCTGCACAATCTCCAGCATCTCCTCCCGGCTGATGTAGCCGTTCCCATCCAGGTCGTACATGCTAAAAGCCCACATCAGCTTCTGCTCCAGTTTCCCCCGCGAAGTGACACTCAGGGCGATGATGAACTCTCGGAAGTCAATGGTGCCATCACCGTTGGTGTCGAAGGTGCGGAAGACGTGCTCAGCAAACTTGGAGGCATCACCGTAAGGGAAGAAGTTAGCATAGATCTTCTTGAACTCCTCCACATTGAGGATGCCGGTGGGACAGTCCTTGAGGAAGCCTTTGTACCACTCCTGGAGCTCCAGGTCAGAGAACTCCGTGTTTTCCCGGAGGTCTTGTAGCATCTCCGGGCGCAGCTTGCTGTTCTGCTTCCCCATGGTTGGACTGGAGGTTTAAAACTGAAATGCAGGAAGCAAGAGGGAGTTTGGAATGGAACGACTGCCCATGGTATACCAACATTCATTTATACCCTGCCAGGGACGCGGGTGGCGCTGTGGGTTAAACCACAGAGCCTGGGACTTGCCGATCAGAAGGTCGGCAGTTAGAATCCCTGCGACGGGGTGAGCTTCTGTTGCTCGGTCTCTGCTCCTGTCAACCTAGCAGTTCGAAAGCACATCAAAGTGCAAGTAGATAAATAGGTACCGCTCTGGCAGGAAGGTAAACGGCGTTTCCGTGCGCTGCTCTGGTTCACCAGAAGCAGCTTAGTCATGCTGGCCACATGACCCGGAAGCTGTACGCCGGCTCCCTCAGCCAATAAAGCGAGATGAGTGCTGCAACCCCAGAGTCGGTAACGACTGGACCTAATGGTCAGGGGACCCTTTACCTTTTAGGGCTTGCTCAAAAAAGAGCCCTGCATGAGCAGACAGTTTGCACCTAGGGCTTGGCAAATGCATCAATTTTAGTTTCAGTTTTTCATTTCCACATCAACTTGTGACTTTTTTTTATTCTTTAAAGTCCCATGAAAATTAACCAGCATTTTGGCGCAAATTTCTCGTAATATATACACATATTTGTATGCCATTTTGCCGAACCTACAAATTTTTTGCTAAGCAATTCTCCTTAACACTATGCATTTTATATGTGCAGCTTATGCACACTTTACTCTCACATGTGTGTGTATATATATATATATATATATATATATATTTGCTTTCGTAGATTTTCACGGGTACAGGAATGCAGGTTTTGGTGTCCTCGGGTGTCTTCCCGTGTAAAAGTTGGGGTGTCTAGGCGAAACGTCGCCTAGACACCCCAACTTTTACACGGGAAGACACCCGAGGACACCAAAACCTGCATATATATATATATATATATTACATGGTTGGAGATCTGCACTGCAAAATTCAGAGACAGACCTGTGAATTTTGAAGGAAAGCTGTTTCAGTTCACATGTTTTAGAAAGAGCAAATTAGGTGCATTCTATTTTAATTGTGAACTGAATGAACTTTCTCTCCCATTTCTACCTTTTGTCAATTCCTCAGGAAAGTACACAATAGTTTTAATTTTTATTTGGACTTCCATACACAAACTAACATCTGATTATTTTATTTTTTAATTTTTTTAATGAAAGCTCAGATATTCAGGAATCCACATTCTGTGCTCATTTATCAGATTTTCTGATAAATCCAGCTTACACAGAACACAAGCAACTCTGAAAGCTGAAAGAATTAATTGCCAAGAGACGTATTATTAAACATGGTATTAATAATACATTGATATTGTTTTTTACACTCTCTCTCTCTCTCTCTGTGTGTGTGTGTGTGTGTGCATTTGTTGAAGTCAGTAACCTGCCCAGAGGACTTGGTGGGTGGGTGACCTAACAACAACAACAGTAATAATAATAATAATAATAATAATTATTATTATTATTATTATTATTATTATTATTATTATTATTATTATTTATATCCCGCCCTCCCCAGCCAAGGCTAGGCTCAGGGTAGCTAACAAGCAATAATAAAAACAAGTTGAATTAATACAACTTAAAAACAAGATTAAAATACAACAATAAAATATTGAAACGTTAAAATGCAGCCTCATTGCTACAATGCTACAAAATAAATGAATACATATTCTAGGTCAGCAGAGCTTTCTTTTTCTTCTTATTTTTAAAAAGCAGCCCCACCTATGACAGATTACAGAACTACAACCCAGAGTGTCCAAAGCAGGGATAACTGGTGTGTCATGCTTCTCCATAGAGGGACGCAGCATAGGCGCCGACTCCATGGGGCCTGAGGGGGCCCGAGCCCCCTCAAAAATTCGTTTGGGGGGCTCCGCCCCCCAATAATTTAAGAAAATTATTAGTTATATTATGCTTTGTAAAATCACAAAATTATGTTGGTATTTTTTATTTTCCTTGTTTGACGATAGTTACCTTTTAAAATACATTCAGTAATGAGTTAAAACAAATAATTATTACGGTAGTAAAAGAGGCGGCGCAAGTAGTTTTGCTCGGTGTGTGCGACTGGCCCAGCCCCTCTTTCCTTTTCCTCTCTTCTGCTCTCCCGCCGGGCGCCTGAGGGAGAGTTACTTAGCGGTTCTGAGGAGCCGCTGTTGTTTCGGCAGGGGAAAAACCGCCTGCGAACCGCCGAGCTCCCTCTCTCTTTCCAGCCTCTCTCTCTCTCTCTCTCTCTCTCTCTCTCTCTCTCTCTCGCTATGGCCAAGGAGGAGAAGAAGCCCTTCAGCCAGTCTATGGCCGAGTGGCAGAGGTTCATCTACAACCCCAACAGCGGCGAGTTCCTGGGGCGAACGGCCAAGAGCTGGAGTGAGGAGGGCGAGCGAGCGAGCGCGCGGGGAAGGGAGGGGAGGGGGCGGCCGGCACGAGGGGCGGTGGGAGGCGAGGCGCGGCGGGCACTTGCCTTGCCCACCACGCATCTCTCTCCTTCTCGGTCTCTCTCCCTCCATCAGCTGGCGAGGGGGCCACGAGGCGGGCGGCAACAGCAGCAACGGGCCGGGAGCGGCTCTTAGAAAACTTCCCGGGGCAGGACCCCGGTATGGGCCCCCCCAATATTTTTTATAAGTCGGCGCCCCTGGGACGGAGCAGCCGTACCAACCAAATTTGGGGAAAGGGGCTTTGCTGCCACTTAGATACCAGTCAACTAAGTTCCAAGCTGTGGATGTAGCAATGCCAGGTGCTGCTGTCAAGGGAGGCCTTGCCTCTCAAGATACACCCCCCCCCCCAAGTTATAAGCAGCAGCAAAGGTGAGTGGCTCACCGTTTTGGGAATCTGCTCTGGGACAAAGAGCATTGTGCCTGCTCCCTCCTCCATTCACAGACACACACTGCAAGGCTACCTCTGTAACGTGAACAGGGCCTGAAGTGATTTACAAATGTCAGTATGGGGGGAATCAGTTCTGGGTGGCACCTGCAGGGAAAGGAAGTTAAGATCTGACTAGTTTCCATTTTGTGTACTGTTGGGAAGCAACACGTGGCTCAGTAAAGTTTATGCCTTCTAATCCAGTCTTTGTGGCTCATTTGCAATCTTCTCAGCCTCACCTACCTCACGGGGTTGTAGTGAGAATGAAATGAGGGTGGTGAGGGACCATGTATTATGCTACCTTGAGCATCTTGGAGGAAAGGTGGGGTATAAATTCAATACATACATAAATCATCATCGTCTTGCAAATACTAAAACCTCCTCCCGACCCCGACGTGTGCACAAAGTACTCCATAGATGTCATCAGCAAGGAACTCACAACAGCCACAAAATGGTTGCTAGATCACATTCTGCCTCGTTGGTTGCATTCCCACATCAAGGGATACCACATCTAACACCAGTGTTGCAGGAACGCTCCTGGGCCAAATTTAAGGTTATAAATCCCTAAACAACTTGGGACCAGGCTCTCTGCAAGACCACCTTGCTTCCTCCCTACTTGCCCATTCCCAGTAATCATCTAGGGAGACCCCCTTTGTGGTGCCACATGTGCCAGAGGTCTATTGCACAGAGGCTCAGACCAGGTGCCTACCTGCCAGATGGAACTCATGGTCCATGGAAGTTTATCTGGTTTTACTCATCTTGTTTTTATTCTTGTATACAGTATCCCTGTGGTGTTTCACAGTTTATTGCTGAAGTTAATGGTTTACTGAGCACACAGAGACTGCTCCGGTTATGCCCTTCCCCACCAGCCAGTGGGAGCAACAAGTCACCATCCCACACTTTCCACCTTTCTGTCTGAAATAGGGGACTGCAGTTTGTTTTGCTCCTAACAAGCTGTGACACAAACCCACAAGGCTTGTTCCCAGAGGTGGTTTGTTTGAGCTAATTTGCAGTTTGGATGCAACATTACGCGAGGGATCTGTGGTTTGCTGCTCATGCCAGGAGTGATGCAGGAGCAACCTCTGTGTTCTTGGGAACCATAGAATTGTAGAGTTGGAAGGGACCCCGAGTGTCATCTAGTCCAACCCCCTGCAAAGCAGGAATCTCAACTAAAGCATCCATGACAGCTGGCCGTACAACCTCTGCTTTAAAAACTCCAATGAAGGAGAGTGCATAACCTCCTGTGGGTGTCAAATGGCTCTTACTGTCAGAAAGTTCATCTTAATGTTTAGTCGAAATCTCCTTTCTTGTAACCTGAATCCATTGGTTCGTGTCCTACCCTACGGAGCAGGAGAAAACAGACCTGCTCCATCTTCCATGTGACAGCCTTTCAGATATTTGGTAGCTATATGATGGCTATTATTACTCCTCTCAGTCTCCTCTTTTCCAGGCTAAATACCCAGCTCCATCCACCGTTCCTCATAAGGCTTGGTTTCCACAAACTGTGGTCCACCAAGGTTTTTGAATACAGCCATTGTGTGGAAAGGCCCATAGAGACCTCATGAAAGGTCCACATATTACTAGCAGGAAGAGGGGGCAGGGAAGTGTGTGAAGGGGAAAGGGTTTTCCAACTGTGCCTCTAGAACAGTCTTCATCAACCAGGTGCCCTCCAGATATCCCGGACTACAACTCCCATCAGCCCCAGCCTGTAGTCCGCGAGATCTGGAAAGCACCAGGTTGACAAAGACTGATCTAGTAATTACAAATTAATAGATTCTGGCTTGCTACATATCTGGACGCTATTCAAAGAGGGCACCATGAATCTCAGGTAACAGGTTTCTCCCATTACCAAAGCAGCAATCCCGAATTAAAAGGCCTCCACATTCCTGATACATGTCTCTGGACCTCCCATTTCAATGCTGTTCCTTCTCCCAGCCTCCCCCCCCCTCACCTTGCCTTTAATTTTGTCTTTCCACCCCAAAAGTTTGCAGTCTCTGTCACTGAGCTTAATCTGAGCCACAGCTCAACCTTAGAATAAACGTGAAGAAGAAATAATGAAGACAACATCTCTGATCATGTGCAAAGTGCACAATGCATACCACAGCTTAATCCAAAAGATGCAACACACCCACACCCTTGGCTTAGAGGTCAGCTTTGCAAGAAGCTTCCACACAGCACTGATCCCCTGGTGTCTTTCTTTGCAGAAATTAAACCTTGCTCTTTCATTACATTTGTACGCTGCTTGGAACAAAAGAGGCTGCAACTCAGTACAAATAAGCAGCAACTGGCTCTCTGCAAAAACATAGCCTGTTCTCTCACCCACTGGCTTATCAGCCGAGGGTGATAAGAAATAAATAAAAAGCTATACAAGAGCACATTTTATTTCCACCCCTGCTCAAACCGGATCTCTGATTTGAAGCTATCAGATGAGCCTGCCTTTTGGGGAAGGGAAAAAGAAAGCTCTCAAGACTGGATTCATTTCCCCTCCATCTATTTCTTACAGCAGCCGCAGCTGCGCAATTTTTCATACAAGCTCAGCTGCACAAGGAGAATGACAGCACAGATGCAATTAGGCTGGGTCCGTGTTCCGGCCCAGAAGGAAAAGGGCGCCATTTGGATGGTCAGGGCCCAGCACATTGCCCAGCAGCTTCCTTCTAAAAGCGAAAATATATTTAGACCAGAGAGGAGGGGAGGAGGGGACACCTCCAGGACACAAAACAGTTTCCAAACTAAGAAGCACTCCAGAATGGAGAAAGCCCCATTTTGATAATGGATGGGATGTTACAACAGCTGCAGGGAGCCTGCAAACTCACCGTGGAGAATGGGGATGATTCATTTATTTGTTAGGGCAAGGCTGAAAACCCTTAACTTTCTCCAAAGAACTCCCCCTGCCCAATTTGTCCTCACAACCATCCTATGAGGGAGGTTATGCCAGAAGAGTGTTCGCCAACCCCACACGCTCCATCTATGTTGGACTACAACTCCTGTTAGCCCCACTCAGCAAGGCTGCCATAGTTCAAAACAACTGGACGGCACCAGGTTGGTGAAGGATGCCCTTGAGCAACTGCTAGAGCTGCCTTCATCATTGGGCTGCCTATGGTTACTGGAATACCCAGAGCCAGCAGCCACCTTGGCTTGCTCTGTATGCCTGCCCTTGTTCTCTCCCACCTTCAGATAATTTTTCCAGCCCAGAACTCCAAACAACCTAGGCCCCATTAGATGTCCCAAGATGGCCCTAGAACGTTGCCCTAGGGCATTATGGGAAATATAAAGGGCGCTTGGGCCCAGCTGCCTCATGCTGCTACTGCCTACCAGAAGCAACTTCAAACTCCCCTCCATAGCAGAGGGGACACCCCAAGAGGGACTACCTCAGTGCCCCCTTAAATCTAGAACTGGCCTGCCTCACAGAAATATTTCTAGGCCTCTTCTACTGATGTTTGCTTTAAATTCTTTTGGTTTTAACTTCTTTTAACTCCGTTTGTTCTTGGAACTGTATGGTTCCATATTTTTATATTGCTGTAAACCGCTGTGATATATATATATATATATATGAGATAAGGCGGTATATAATTCTTTTTAATAAATAAATCAATTCCCTGAATATTTAAAAAACAAAAGTCAAGTCTCTAGCCCATTTACTTGCGCGAATATAAGGAAACAGCGGAGGCCATGTTCTAATCCGCACAGTTCTATGGTTAAGAAATCCATTTTCCAGTATTCTAGTCAACGAGCGCAAAGCAGAGGGCACTCCTTACAAATTCCTTATAAAATTTCCTGTCAATGAATCAGGCTATCTGTCTATAGTTCCCAGCGATTCTGCACCACCACCATGAAATTTCTGGCCAAGGGCTGCTCCTCCTCATCCATGCTAAGAGCGACCCTTTTGTAAACACAGGACCCTACGCCTTTGACACTCCTTTGTATTCACATGGTGGGCAGGGGAGAAAAAGGGAGGATTTCGCACAGAGTCTTTATTTCTTCTCAGTCTGACAGTTTCAACCTTCTAGCATTCCTAAGAATACACCAGAAGCTCTGAAAGGCCTTAGAAACATTCAAATCCCATTGGAATGGATGAGATAGAATGTATGACTGAGCTTAGATGCAGGAGTTACATTTTTTCTCTCTTCATTTTTAAGCCGACCACCACTTTGGGTTTCTCCTTTTTCTTCCACTGGTTTCCATAGGCAGTTAAAAATTATAGCATGCCCCACCCTGGCTTCTGTGTGTGGGTGGACATTTCCTTGTGGTTTTTTTTCTCTTTTAATTTTCTTGTCATATGGCTGTGGCTGACTTGATGCATTTTTAAACTGCTCTTAATGGCAGTGATACTTCCCTTCAGATGGAAAGGTTTCACTTAAGGGGACCTTGAAGTGGAAAACTGTGTTTGTTCGTGGGCAGGGTGAGAAACCAGAATCCCTTATCTAACCGGGAGTGGAATCCACTTGATTCTCAAGCAGAGGGGCCAGAACAGAAGAGGCACTCATAACAAGGCAGACAGTTGGCTTTGCTTGGAAGGGACCCTGTTCATACCTTATTTATTTTACTGCATTTATATCGCACCTTTTCCTCCAAGGAGCTCCAGGTGGTGTATATGGTTCCCCGCCTCCCCATTTAATCCCCACAACAACTCTGTGAGGTAGGCTAGGCTAAGAGGCAGTGACTGGCCCAATGTCACCCAGCGAGCTTCCTGGCTGAGCAGGGATTTGAATCCTAGTCTCCAGGTCCTAGTCTGACACTCTAACCATTATGCCACACTGGTTCTATCCTGCTGCCTCTGTTCCTTCCTTGTTGGTCTCCCCAACTGTCATCACAAGTGAATGGAGTCGGAGGAAGAAGAGGCTGCCTTTGCCTCCTTCCATTGCCGAGCAACCAGTGTGGTGAATTGGCTGGTGTCAGACTGGGGAGGGTCCATGTTCAAATCCCCACCATGTGACTTAGCCTGACCAAGCTCCCAGGGTTCTTCTGCAAGAACAAACATTTTGGGGTGGGAGAGATCTGTGCACCCCGCCCTGAGCAAACTTGGGAGAAAGGGAAGGATAACTAACTAACCGTTATAACTAAATACATACAGTGGATATAAAGGCATATTCTTCCCCTCTGTTCTGTTGAAGAGAGCCTCTGCTGGATCAGATTAAAGGCCCATTCAGTCCAGCATCCTAGTGGCCACCTAGATGCCTATGGGAAGCCTACCATAAGCAAGGCATGAGCACAACTGCAACATCCTCCCAGCAACTAGTCTTCAGAGGCACACTGTCTCTGATCCTCAATGTGGTACACAACCATCACAACTAGTAACCATAGGGAGTCTGATGCTCCATTACAGTCATACCTCATGTTATGTTTGCTTCATGTTACGTTTTTCAGGTTGCATCCCGCGGCAACCCGGAAGTACCAGAAAGGGTTACTTCCGGGTTTCGCTGCTCACGCATGTGCACAAGCGCCAAATCGTGCCACGCACCTGCGCAGGTACGGCCCTTCAGGTTGCGGGCTTTTCATGTTGTGAACGGGACTCTGGAACGGATCCCGTTCGCAACCAGAGGTACCACTGTATTTTGAATAATCCCTTTTAAACGGTCTAAGCTGACCAAATATTGTGAGAACAAACCTCACCATTCCCCCGTGTGCATTTCCCCCGTGGGGAGCCTCTTGTGCTCATGTTCTGCTTGTGGGTATCCCAAAAGCATCTGGCTGCCCACTGTGAGACCAGGATGCTGGACTGATCCAGAAGACTCTTCTTAGGTTCCTATGTTCTTAACATGTTCCCAACCACTTTTTCCACGCTATGTATCACTTTATAAAGTCCCCCATTTCCATGTCCCCCATTTCCTACTCTCAAAAGCCCCCAAACCAGCAACGCTGAAAACTTTCATCAAAGGAGAATTGTCTCAGACGCCTTGATCACTTTGGTTGTCATTCCCTAGATCTACAATGGAGGGACCAAAACTGAGAACAGTATTTCACGTATGGCCACAGCATAGATAAGAGCACCTTTCCCCTGAGAGTTTGCCCTTTTGTAGCAGCTACACACCAAATTGTCATGTTCATTGAGTTTTTCACCAGGACCCCAAGATCCTGGATGTGTTGGCTGAGACTGAGGGAATTGTAGTCCAAAACATTTGAAGGGCACCAGGTGAACGAAGGGTCTCTAAAATCTCACCTGGCAACCTTTCCCAGGCCTGAGAGCCTTGTAACCAGAGATGCTGTGAAATGGCATTCTAAGTTGCTGACCAGTGATTGGTCGGCTCACCCAGAGAACTGCAATCAGTCACAGCATATTCAGGAAGGACGGAGGTGTGGCTTCTCTTGCCATAGTGGCTGATCAACTTGAAGTCACACCCAAAGCTGACCACCCATTTCAGCACTGTGTGCAGAAGACCCATGCGTGTGCACACAGGAAGTCCACGCGTAGGGTTCAAGGGCAGCCCACCTTGTCAGATTTAAAAGTGGCACAACAGATCCTCAGGAGAAGATTCTTCCTGCCCAAACCTGGGGCAGGGGGTGGGGGGATGACACCACACCAGATTCCAGTCTCCTGCACACAGCAGCAGGACAGTAAAAAGGGAGTGCTTCACACAAGAGACTTATTAGCTTGCTATCACAAGATGCCTCCTTAAAACACACCAGCAGAAGAATAGCTGCAAATGTACAAGTCTACTGAGCCTGCCTGCCTGACAGGGATTCTTGAGGGTCTCAGGCACAGATGGGTCTTCCTGCTGGCTGAGATCCTGCCAGGGCCTGAATCGAGACCCTTCCATGTGCATTCTGCCACTGAGCAAAGGCAGCCCCTCCCAAAGGTGTGGCTCTCCTTGGACAAAGGCATACGTGGAATGGGTCCACAGAGCAGCAACTATGAGCCTTGACAGCTAAATGGAACTTCTGTGTTCAGAGGTGCTCTATTTCTGAATTTGAGATGCTGGGAGAGGCAAGAGTGGGTGGCTGCCGCCTTCACACTCTCTTAGTGTGCTCCTGGAGACATTCAACTGGCCACTGATGGAGATAGGAGCTTGGGCTAGATGGGCCTTGGTCTGATACCTGCAGGAGAAAGCTCACATCCTCTCTCCCATTCATACCCCAAGCTTAAAAATATATATTTAAAGCAGAAATACGGACTTGGAAATGCTGAGCATATCCAGGAGCAGGGATGTGTGGGGCTTTGCTTGCACAAAACAGGGGTCTGATTTATGAAGCCAAAGTCTTTCTGGTGACCATGATCAGTGAAGGACTCCTGGATCTTTCACAGGAGTGGGGGGGGGGCTAGGGGATCTTTTTTTTTGCAGGGGCAGCCTTTCAAGATTAGGGTGTGGAAGACAGGTTCTGGCAAGATCTCTCCTCCTCCTTGTAACCGTTAGAAGGAGCAGCAAAGCCTGCTCCTCCTTTATACCTGGCCTCCCTCAGGGTTTTGCCAGGGGAGGAGGGTTTCTTTCATCACATGTGGAGGGGGCCATCCTTTAGACAAGGCTCCCCCACACCCGGAGCCCCACCCTGGAAGAACGTGGCTTGAGCAATGTTTGTGTTGGAAGCTTTAGCAGAAGTGGGTCAGCTCCCTTTTGAGCAGAAATTTATTTTCAGCAAAGCAAAAGAGAATATCATGGAGAGACAGAAGGGGAGAGAGAGATGGTTCATTCATATTTTACTAACCCCTTTCAGCAGACTATCCCTGGAATTATAGTCTCAATAATCTGGACTTTAAAAAGGATAATCAAGGAAGACGTTCGTGATTCTGAATGGATGGAGCAATGAATTCCTAACGTAGCAAGGATCCAAACTATTACTACTACTATTACAACCACCACTGCTGCTGCTGCTGCTGTTGTTGTTGTTTTCTGTCTGTAAGGATGCCACTCTCAGCTCTTTCTGGCTAATCTTAAGGAATTTTGGCCTTTCTGCTCTAGAACCCAAAGGGGCTTGCCGATCGCATGGTTGGCGGTTCGAATCCCCGCGGCGGGGTGCGCTCCCGTTGCTCGGTCCCAGCGCCTGCCAACCTAGCAGTTCGAAAGCACCCCCGGGTGCAAGTAGATAAATAGGGACCGCTTACTAGCGGGAAGGTAAACGGCGTTTCCGTGTGCGGCTCTGGCTCGCCAAGAGCAGCTTCGTCACGCTGGCCACGTGACCCGGAAGTGTCTGCGGACAGCGCTGGCTCCCGGCCTATAGAGTGAGATGAGCGCACAACCCCAGAGTCTGTCAAGACTGGCCCGTACGGGCAGGGGTACCTTTACCTTTACCATTACCACTCTAAAACCCAGTGCTGGATGGATGGCACCACCTAGTGGGCAGACAACTCAGAACACAACACCTCTGCTGCTTCGTAAAGAATTGATTCCACTTTCATGGGAAATGCCTCCTATTGATGGACAACACACGTTCCATTTTCTATGTGCTGACAACTCAGACATTATGTAAATTGCACTCATCAGGATGCTACCAGGTTCCAGAAGCCACCACCGCTCTATTCTAAGACTTTCTGGGGATCATAATGAAACTTAGTTGCCATTACTTTAAATTAGTCTTCCTCAATCTGACACTGTCTAGACGTTTAGGACTACAAATCCCATCATCCCTAGCCAGTTGATTGGGGCTAGATGAAGAAAACATATCTTACCAGTAGGGCCTTTTCAGGTGTGGCCTCCTGACTCTGGAATATTCTCCCCAGGGAAAGACACCTTTATTTCATAAACCTTTAGTTTATTCAGCTTAGGTTGATCAGTTTTTTACCTCTCTGTGCTGCAATTTTATCTGCTCTACAGCTGCCTTGTTCTATAGGCAAACCACCCCAAGCTTTATTGTACAATTGTGATTTGTAATATTCTCTCAGTAAGCTGTGCTGGAAGCCTGTCAGTCGGGTTTGGTATTGAACAGGAAGAATTTCCTTCCTTCCTCTCCGCAAGGTCTTTTTTCTACAACTTCCTTCGCACTTCCATATTTGAATGAGGCACAACGAATTCTGAGAATCTCAGCTTTCATTTTTGTTAAAAGTTTCTAGATCTCTTGGTCACACAGCGAAAGTTGCAATAGGCAGCGTTAATAAATACAAGTCGAATGACTGGTCATATTTCTGAGACCCCGGGAACCCAAACACATTACATTACATTTTTCCACCTTTATCCTTGATAGCACCCCATTAAGGATTTTGGGTGATGTTCCATTTGGTAACTGTCAAGGATCTGCTTCCCTCAGCTCTATAGTACACACCACATTTAATGACAATCCAATACTCACCCAAAGAAGATGAGGTTGAGGCACTGAAAAAGAAATAATTCAATCAAGAGAGTTTAACAGCAATTGGACGCAAACTGCCGACTCAGTCCAAGACTCCAGATCGTGAGCCATACATTCCCCATCATCTCAGATACTAAACACTTTCCACTGGTCATGTGAATATGCCCAGTACTGGCCCCAGAGAAGAGCAGGCAGGAAAAAGAAAATATTACGGACAAGCAATACTCTTGCCTTTTGCGATACTCGTTCAGGTCAGTACGGGGTGTGTGCTTGGCTGCTCGCTAGAGGACATTCAATGAACTGGCAGTCCTTGATCATTTGGTCATCCTTACTGAGAGCATTCATAGCCCCCCAATGCCCACAACCCATTTGAGGACCCTGTAGAAGGGTTGCGAGGGGGAGTGGAGAAAAGAAATGAGCGAGAGAGGTGAGCAGAGGAAATGTGCAATGTGGTTCACCACCACTCCCATTCCCTTTGCTCAAAATGGACACACACACACACTTCAAAAACCCCAACACATAAGGAAAGACTGGTTGGAGCGGAGTCACGGTCTAGCTAATCTAGTGTTTTGTTGCAAGATCAGACAGATGTCTATGCACCCAGATCAGAGCATGGAGGCTACAGCCTTCTCCTGCAGGATCTAGGGAAACACTCCCCCCAAAGCCCAAAACTGTCCTGGGTCTGTTTCAATGCAACATTTGGCGTTCGCAGGAGGAGTTCCTGACGCAATCCCTTGAGCACATCCACAAAGGAAAATGTCATCCAAATTGCTTATTCACATCCTCTTAACTTTCCAATGGTTAAACCGACAAGCAGGATCCAGTAGGATTCCAGGGAAATTATGGGGGAAATTGCATAAATAACCCATCTCATCACCTCATTTGTGTATGTGTGTGTGTGCATATGTATATATATATATATAGAGAGAGAGAGAGAGAGAAAGCTTTTTTCTGGGGGGATGCAGGGGTACACATACCCCTAAACATTTTGTGAATCTTTGTACTTTTGTCCATTTACTGTATTTCTTTTTCCCAACTTGAACTATAAAATGGTGATTTTCTTGACTCAAAATGAGAGTACCCCTAAACATTTTTTTAGAAAAAAGCACTGCACATATACTGTACACACACACACACAGATGACTTCACTTCTGGAGACCCACTCTTCCCACCAACTGCATGGATATGCTTCAAATTCTTCCCTTCGCTACCAAATGTTATTTTGACACCAGCCCTTTGGGTCCACAATCCAGAGCTGTTCAACACATTACACAGAATGAGGTGACAGAATTTTGATAAGCTATTGATGTAGAAAGCAAGCTCATCAAGCAGAAAGGGTTAGCATACCCATCTCTTTGATGTGCTGCTTTTCTCCAAGCAGGGAGGTGTTTTAGTTTAGTTTTTTAGCATGGAGCATTTTAAAAACACACTTTTTTTTTAAAGGGTCATCTCCCAAAGCTGCCTGGTGGCACATTTCAGAATTCTAGCACTGGAATGAACCACTTCACACTGCTTGATGTGTAAATCAAGTTGCAGTTATCATCATGGGCAGGTATTTTCAGTGGTTTCTGCTTTGCTCAAACCATCCAGAGCAGGTGGGCGGGGGGCGGATCTCCTTCTTCTGATGCCTAAGTGTTAGCGCCAGTTTTTTAGGTGCCAGGCTAATTGAGCACCTGTGATTCTTTCAGGCTTCATCCAGGGCATTTAAAGTCATTACAGTCACCTTACTTTCTCCTTGATTTAATAAAAACTGCAATTGTGCATTGCTAGCATAAGCACCCTTAAGCTTAAGTACAAAAAACCCCAGCTAGATCCCTGCACCAAACAATCACCGCCATCTACAATGAAAAATTCCACAAAAAGAGCATTTCCCAAGAGAGGTCTGCCGATTACCAAGAAGAGCAGTTAACAGTATCCATACATAGCTGGAGAGGGGCCTTTCAACCCTTAAGCATCTCCATCTCTACATCCATCCAGAAAAAATGTCCCCCACCCGCAGTCAGCTATTGCGAAAAACAAAACATATAGAAAATTGGAACACACACGACTACTTCTCCCTCATAAAACATATACCTATAGATATTGGGATATGAGAGAGAGAGAGACTTTTGGGAGCCTTTAACTATTTCCCCATCCACCACCATTCTGCACAGAATCCTAAACACTTGTGAGGGGAGTTTTGATGTTACTTCAGTTTTACAGAGAATTTGCACCAGCAGCTTATAAAACACGAGCACATCAACAACTGCTTTGCTACATCAGATCAATGTCTCATCCAGTACAGCATTCTGTTCTACCAGTAGCCAACCAGATGCCTCTTCTGGGAAGCCCACGAGCAGGGCCTGAGCACAATAGGAACTCTCTCCACTTCCGATTCCCTGGAACAGCCACTGAGACTAGTAGCCACCAATGGCATTATCCTCCTCCTTATCTGATTTCCTTTTAAAGCCATCCAAGTTGGTGGACATCCTGACATCTTGTGGCAGTGAGTTCCATAGTTCAACTATTTCCTGCACAAAGGAGTACCTTATTTTGCCTGTTTCCTCTCCACTCAGTTTCACTCAATGATCCTGAGTTCTAGAATTGCGACAAAGGGGGGGAATCCTCCTCCTTGCCCCCATTTTCTCCACATTATGCACCATCTTATATTCCTCTACAACAGCTCTCTCCAACCTGATACCCTCCAGATGCTCTGGACTACAACTGCTATCAGTCCTGGGCAGCAAATTCAGGAAGGCGGCTCTATCACACACACCCTCATTCACTTTTTTCCTAACTGAAAATCTCCAAACATTGTAACCTTTCCTTGCTGGGAAGTAGCTCTTGCCTTGATCGCGGTCCCTTTCCAGCTCTCCAATATCCCCTTTGAGATTTGGCAACCAAAACTGCTCACAGTATTGTAACTGTGGCTGCACCATAGATTTGCAAAAGCTCATTATGATATTGTACTTTTATTTTTCGATCTCTTCCCTAATCACCCCTAGCATGGAATTTGCCATTTTCACAGCCAACACCTGCTTCAATCACATAAAAGTGATTGTTTGTTTCCCTACTCTTTGTTCCTGGCACCAGATCTTCACAGGTAGACTGCCTGTGGACATGGGTGGCAGGGGGGGGGGGTTCAAACTGTGGCTAAGAGTCAGCAACATGGGTCTGGAGGCATGTGATACAGGAAGCTGCTGAAGCCAAACAAGTGTGGGTCTGTTTAGCGCCTAGAGGGACCCCCCTTGGGAATCTTACACGTGCCATTTTGAGGTCCACTGTGGAAGAAAGGTGAGATAGAAAGGTTTGGGGGAGTTTGTTTTAAAAGAAATATTGATTGAATCCCTTTTTTAAAAGGCCATCTGAGTTAAAGCCGTCAACACATCTTGTGCCAGTGAAAGCTATCAGTTAATCATACACTGTAAGCAATTGGTAAGGCTTAGGTTAGAAACTGAACACTGCAAGGAAGGGGCCTTAGGTTAGAAACTGAACTAACTCCTTCCACTTTGGGGGGATGCTCAAGACAATGCTACACTGCAATATATCAAGGTTGCACTCGGATTCAGGAAAGGAGACTTGGTGCTCCTGGGGCTGGACTAGATGACCCTCAGGGTCCCTTCCAACTCTACTATTCTATGAAGAAATAAAAGGAGATGAGAGAGAAAGGTATGTATAGCCCACTGGATGGAGAGGCTGGAGGAGCACTGTCTGGTGCTGGGTGCCTGGTGGATGCCTGCTGCATAACGCATATGGATGGAGAAATCCCTGCCCTCTCCCTTCCCACGGGGCTGTGGGGCACTCCAAATGGGATGCCTTCACTCTGCCCCATTCCTGCTCCCCCGCCCCATATTTGCATGGGCAATTACCCAACGCGGGCCTCTAATCAACCTGGGGAGGAATTCCTCCCCGTTTTCCATATGCATTCTACCCAGCCCTTCTCCTCTTCAACACCCCCTCGCAAAAAAATTAAATAATGAAAAACCCACCTCCCGTGAATTGCAAGTGAGGAGCAACATATGAGTGCAACCGTGGGAGAGCCTGGCCCTTCTCCGCTCGGGGAGTGGGGGGCCCCTCTTGCGCTTCCTACGGGATGGGGGACGCCCTTCTCCCAGTGCAGTTCCCATCCTGTGCCGGAGGCAGCCCCTCCCCATCCCCGGCCGCAGTTGCAAGCAACTGTTACGAAGACCGCTGATCCGTGTTGGGAAGAAAGGCGTGTCAGGACAGAGCTCCTTCTCCCTTTCCCCACGAAGAGCGTTACGATCCTAGACGGCTAGAATCCCCCCGCCAAAGGGCTTCCCTCGTTCGCTGCAAGGAGCCTGCATCGGAGGGAGGGGACCCGGCGCGCCCGGCTCCTTTCACCCCCACGTGCAACGCAATGCAATCCGCCGCCCGGTGCAATCTCTCCTAGACGGCCGCTCTCTGCCCCCGGCGGGGGCGGAATGGCAACTTCCTTCCCGGGCTCGTTTGGCTGCAACTTCGCCCGCCTCCCCGAGCGACCTACCTGGGCGACGAAGCGGGCACTGGCGGCTCCCTGGCTGGCTGGCTCCGGCTGAGGCGGCTCCTAAGCGAGCGGCGGCAACAGCAGCAGCAGCAGCAGCAGCGCCAGGCTTCCTCCTCCTCCTCCTCCTCCTCCTCCTCCCAGCTGTTCCATCCAGAGCAGCCGCGGCGCTGGCGACGAGGAGGCGCTGCCCGCCCGCTGCCGGGGCTTAGCGGGGCGGGGGGGGGGGGTCCTCGGGGCTCTAGCAAATGCAAACGTGGGAAAAGAGAAAGGGGAGGCCCCTCAGGCTCCACCCGTCGGGCTCCCCCCGGGCCCCACACCCGCAGAGCTCTACCTGCCGAGCCACGCGCTGCTTGGCCCCCTCCTCTCGCCCACCCCGCGCCCGGCTTCAAATGCAGGCCAGGCGCCCACCCCGGAGCAAACCTCCTCCCTCCCCTTTCTCGGGGCCAGGATGGTACAGTCCGACTGGGCGCAAGAGGCGCCCAGCCTACAGGACTCTGCAGAGAATTACCACCACCCCACCCCGCAGCGGAGAGGGGAGCTTTGATTCATATGGGGGGGGGGTTGATTGACGGGGGGAGCGATTTGCATGTTTCGATTTCCTCATTTGCAAAGGAGAGAAAATGGGGGAACGAAGAGGGAGAGATGGGGGGGGGGGAGCATCCATTGCAACATCCCTGGCAGCAAACGCACATCTCTTTTAGATCGGTTTCAGATCGCCACCCCAGGGACCCTTCCTTGGAAGTAGCTGGCCCCACCGAAGAGATATGCTGAAGTCTGGACAGAAAGTCCAAATGTCCCCACCCACGCCACGCCATGATGGGGCAAGTGCCTTTGGGAGCCTCTGTGACTTCCTTGAAGAGCAGCGACCTGACCAGAGGGCAACAGGGGAGGCTTGGAAGACGCAGCTTCCCTGCCTTCTTGCAGACCATGAGGCAAGAGTAGTGTTAGGGCAGCCCTAGAGAAAATAACCCTCTGTGTGTTGGAGAGCAAGAGCTTAAAAACGTGAGTGAGAAGCAGTCTCCTGTGCTCTGCAGCTTCTTGAAATCAGGGGTCTGCACTAGACCTGTTGGGGGGCTTCAAAGTGCCTGCACTGGCTGTCACTTCTCTGCTTCAAATTTCCTGTGTTGGCTGTTGCTTCACTTTACCTGATGTAACTCCTTGCTCTGCACATGTGGATAGAAAACCAAACAAAGGCATCATAAATATCCATCAAAGGAAGTGGGGGGGGGGGCAGTGGGAGGTTGAAGGGCATTGAATGGACTTGTGTTGGATCCTAGACTTTTGGGCCCTGCCAGCCACAGCTGCTACTGAGCAAAAAGGGGACACTCATTAGACACACCGAGCTTCTGTTTTGTATGCAAAAAGTCCCAGGTTCAACCCCCAGTGTCTCCATGTAGGTCTGGGAGAGACCTTGTCTGAAACCCTGGGAAACTGCTGCCAGTCAGTGTTGACAATACTGGACCAGTGGTCTCATCCTGAATAAGGCAGCTTCCTGTGTTCCTAAAGCTCCAATGACGCTTGTACAATCCTCTGCATTACCCCTTTTCCAGGACCACCTCCAGAGAGTAGCAGGACTGAGCATTGGTTGGGACCCTGAGACCAGCAAAGGGCCACTCATGTCAGATGACCACTTTCATTTCTATGTGCATTTTTTTAAAAAACTGAGAAACTTTAATGCATTAATTCCTGAAGAAGTGGTTTTGATAATCTATGGATTTGTTAGTTCCAAGGCTCACCAAAACTACTTGCATCTAGCAGCCTTTGAACACCCCCCCCCCAAATGGGGGGATACAAAAAAGAAGCTGTCTGAGATGAAGCTGAAGAGTATTGCACTTTTGATGATACGAGCTAATGGGTGCCTATGGCGAGTTCCCTGAGCTTTCTTTCCCCCACCTCCAACTTTCAGGCTACCAATGTGCCACAAATGCTTCATAGTGGCAGGCAAGCAAAACATGGTGTGGACCAGTGGCATTTGCAGACTTTTGGCCAGGTTGCATCCACCTATTCTGCCCACTCTCTCATCATGTAGCATTTGGGGGTCCCAGCAGGGGTCTGCTCACTTTGAGCCACTGTGTGTGCCAGGCACTTTCTGAATCAGGTAAATCCCCCCCCCCCCATTTCCCTAAACTCCTGCACCATCTCAATCAAAGGCCAGGCAGGGCTGTTTGGGAGTGACGAAAGGAGCAGATGGCCTGGACAGATGGGAGGAAGAGGCATCCTTGCTCTAAATTACACAAATAAACATTGATAGAGTGATTAAAATTACAGCCCCATTTCCAGTTCTGGGTGGAACCATAAAACCTTTAGGAAGATGTTGCTGGGCAGGGCTGGGGAGTCATCTCTCTAACAAGATTCCCAGAGAACGCTAAGCAACAAAGAAAAAACAACAACACACTGTTTGCTCCACTGATCTCTTCTGGTGTGTTTTGCCACACGGGCATCCTGGCCAGGAGCAGTGGGGGACTAGGCTGCATTTGCATCTGATTAAGTGGACTCTAATCCATGAAAGCTTAATCCACAATAAATGTTAGTCTTTAAGGTGCTACGGACTCAAAGGGCAGCCCCTCTGGAATTTGCGTGACAGCAATGCTGCTGCTTAGCAAAACAGAGAAAGCTTTAGGTTGGGTGCATCCTTTACCCCTTGCAGAGTTATGATTCCCAGCAACCCTTAGGGATCACAGGAACCAGAACTATTTGAGGGGGAAAATGTGTTTCTAATGTGCTTTAAAGATATAGTGTGTACATAGCCTTAAAGAGCTCAAAGCACATTTCCTGTGTTTTTTCAACAATCCTTCGAACAACCACCCTTAAGGTGAGCCAAGGTAGGTTATTACCCCCATATTCCTAATGGAGAAGCAGAGTTTGAGAGTTAGTAGCTTGGTGAATTAATGCTGGAGGAAGGACTTGAAGCAAGGACTTCCTAGTCAGGGCCAAACTAATATGCAGATTTTTTAAAAAGGAAATTGCATCACCTGGATGGGGGTGATGTTATTCATTACTGGAATTGCAGCTGGCAGAAGCAGGACATTTGACTCCTTCCTTCCCCTGCTGTGATCATGAGAAAAATATCTCCCCTGAAGTTGGTATTTGTATTTGGGATGCGGGGCAGAAATAAAATGTCTCAGGCCAGGCTTGAGCTCAAGCAGCAAGGGCAGAGTAAATCCCCATGTGAATATCAGGGACCCAGGATGCAACAGGCTCCAGAGCAGAGAACCACCTTGCTTCTGTCAAGCATCTAAGGCAACCAGACCATGATCAAGGACTGTTGTGTTTTGAAACCCTGGCTTCTATTTAAATTCCTAGCTTGTGAACACAAGAGGTTCAGAAAGGTTTGATGACATCAACCTGCTTAATCAACCTAAATTGCTCTCATCAATAGGTGTCACCTGCTTCGGGAATTAACCCACGATAATGCATAGATACACAATTGCTTCCAAGAGATGGGGTGTCTTGTTCATCCTAGTCTGTGCCCTAATAAACTGCTGCTGGTCCTGCTGGTGGATACTATTTTCTAACCACAGTGGTTGTCTTTTCCAACAGGCCTGACCAACCAGCAGATCCTCGGTGCAACCTCTGATCCACTGCATTAAGGACTTGCAAATACAAATAGACACAATGGTGACAAATAGGGAAAAAACCACACACAAAATAATGTGCATTCTAAGAAGGACACATTTTTTTTTGCAAAAAGGTTCAAAACAGTTCTATTAAGGGACTGTTAGGGACAGAAAAAAGATTAACATTATCTTCATGGTGAATCAACTGAACATGGAGCAACATTTATGATATTGAAGGTGCCTTATTGTTTTGATAGACTGCTTCTATGCAGATCAAAGACAAAGATTCCCTGGTTTGTGGGGATCTGCGTGGCTCCCCTACTTCCCAAGCAGGTGATCACCCTCCCCCCTGATAATCATCTTCATAGCTATTTTAATCCTCTGCTGCATGAGTGACAGCAAAATGATTGACGCAGAGCGATTTGAAAGCATCCCATTTCCGATTCGAAAAACCGTTCCCTAAAACCATGCTAATCCCTTGGGTTGGCATGGATTTCAGGAGGGAGATGGGGCCTGCTGCCAGCAGTTTAGAAAACAGGGCACATGGTGCAGACCACATAGCCCTGGAGAAGAAGAGAAAGGCATCACACTTCATTATCCCTGGAAAGCAATTACGTGAACCCATTTGGTTTTGGAAGGCAATCTAGGCACTAAAACCCATGGAGACAGAACCTTGTCCAAGGAGGGCAATATAGCAGAAAAGGAGAAGGTGTGGCCAGATCCTCTGTGTGCTTAATCAGAAACAAATCCCATAGACTTCAATTGCACAGTGATAAGAAACCTGTGGCACTTCAGGTGTGCACTATAGCTCCCATCAGCCATAGCCAGCATGGTCAGTAGCCAGCAATGATGGGAGCTAGTCTCAGAATGTTGTGGTGGGGAGGACAAGTTCACCATACCTGCCCTAGTAAGTGTGCCCAGGATTGCAGCCTTAGAGAAGGTACCAAAATACCTTCAAGATGTTGAATGGAAGGCCATCAGCTTCAGTGGAGGCTTGCCCATTAGGGTGAATGTACCAAGCATGGGTTGCCCTTCGCCAGTCTCTCCCCCCCCCCGCCACCTTGTTACTTACAACCAGTCCATGGGGTGGAAGCAAATACCTCCTTCTTCCTTTGTCCCAGGGCTGCTCCTTGCAGAACTCAGCAGGGAGGAGGATGGGGACCAAGCCAAAATGAGTTGGCTCTGCCTTTCATTGGGTCTGGCGCCACCTACTGTTGGGATCCCTGCCTCCCACCCTTCCAGTCCCAATGGGCACCAGCCATCAGCTTCTTGCTTTGCTCATGAGCAACTGTCTGTCGTAAGTAGAAGGCTTGGGCAAGCTGGACTGGATGTTAATCTTGTCTAACAAACATTGTTAGATTAATGATCCAGAAACCAAATTTGTAGCATCTTCCTTATGATGAAAAACCTTTTCATTTAGGAAAAGGATGGTGAATGTGGATGGGTGCACCATAGTGGCCAATTACATTCCTGAAGGCAGTGGATTTTAGGAGCAGACTAAGATGAGATGCTGGAGACAGTGAATACAGATCGGTGATCAGAATTTTGATGTCTAGTCTATTTTAGTCATTCAAACAAAAGCAGAAATGCACGCTTTCATTCTCTCTCAGCTCCAGAACTCATTCAGACATCTGGGTGGCCAGCAAGTTTAGGATGCTCAAAAGGAAGGGCCTCTTCAGGCAGCACACCAATTAATATATAAGACTCCTTGTTACAGGATGTTGCAATGACCACTAACCTGTCATTTTTAAAAAGCGGTTAGTTTAATTAAAAGAGGTCAGAAATACATTCATTTTTCTCAATCCTGCCCAATTAGCTGCAGCGGACAAAAACTCCTCTTCCATACAGTGATAAAAAGCACAGGAGCACCTACTCCTTGCAACTGGAAGGAACACAGGAACACGGGAAGTTGCCTTGGATTTGTTGCATGGCACCCCAATCTCCAAGTGGTATGAGATTCCAGGTGTTCCAAACACTTTGTGGTTCCTTTTGGAAATGAGGCACAGCAGAGACTCTGGTGTCTTTATGATATATGATTTGTTTTTACACACACATATAGCCTGAGCCTACGATGGAGGAGCTCACAGCATTAACAGCAAAGACAAGTCTTGTTTTTCCCATAAGCACAGCCTTTGATTCAAACAGAAATCAACCATTGCCTTGTTTCTATTGCTTCCCTGCTTGCTGCTTTGATTCTGGCCCACCTGACTGCAAATCAGCTCTAAACTCTGGCTTTGTCCTTCTAACTAAATGGAAGCTCCCACCCATCTGCCATCTCACACAGAGCCCCTTTCCTTTGTTTCCCTGAATGACCCATCACCCAGGTGATCGCCTCAACACAGGAAGCTAGCCTGCCTTATATTTTAGCACTTGATGGATCCAGGGGTTAGAAGGATCTCACATACAGCCTACTTCCCCCTCCCCAAACTCATAACATATGGAGTCAGATCATTAGTCCATCTAGATCAGCATTGCCAGTGCTGACTGGCAGGGGACTCCAGGGATTCAGGTCAAAGTCCCTCGCAACCCTACATGGAGATGCTGGGGACCATACCAGGAACCTTCTGCTTGCAAGGCAGATGCCCTCACACAGATGCCCCTTCCCCTCCCAGCTCCCCACACTAAGCCACAGTCTCAGTGGCAGAGCATCTCCTTTCCACACAACAGAAAATCCCATGTCCAATCCCTGACTGCATCTCCAAGTGGAGCTGGGCAAGACCCCAGCCTGAAACCCTGGAGACCCCCTGCCACTCATTGCAGTCAATACTGAACTAGATGGACCAATGGCCTGACTCGGTATGGTTGCCAACTTATTAATGGGCCTTTCTAGCTGTGCTTTGATCTGAGGGGTTCGTGGGTCCTTTTTTGTGCTCACCAGTTTGCAACCCTAGATCTGTCTTTTGATTTTGTTTTCTCAGTTGAGGCTTCCATTATTCAGAATGGAATAAGTGTGTCGCCTCATCTGTCCTCCCTCTGAGTTGACCAAGACCTATTCCCAAACGCCACAAAGCCACCAGCCCCCAACAGACTCCCCACCCTCCCCAGTCCCCATTTGTCCTTCTGTGCAGTTGCTGCCAGAATTCTGCCTGCTCTGCAGTTTTCTTCCTGTCTGCCTCTCAAGGGAACAAGAGTCTCCTCCTGGTTTCTTGTGCTCAAAGATTCCCAGGGGCAGACAAGAACCCTCCCAGGACCCTGCTGGCAGATGCTGCGGCAGCCTTTCCCCTCCCTCTCCCCCTTTCTGGAGGGAAATCTGCAGGTATTCCCTCAAGTTGCCATGGCAGCTGGAGAAGAATTTCTTCGACTCAAGAGTGCCGACCTTGCCACAGATTTTGCACGCGAGTCACAGATTTTGCACAGCAAGGAGAATTTCCAAGAGTGCCAACCTTGAGCAGTATTTGCTGCTGGAAAACCCCTTCCTAGACAGAAGAGCCTAGCAAGTTCTCCATTTGCCTTATTTTTTGGAAGAAAGAGCACAGGGCAATTGGGAAACATTTGCTTTAGCAGAAATAAATACAGGAAGAACCTGAGTGAAAGTAAGCAGCTTTTGTAGCCCCAGCAAGCTGGAGAACTGCTATTCCTAGACAGCCTGGCATCAGTAACCCAAACTCTAATGACCCTTCTCCAATCTGGACTGCTGCAATGCACTGGGTATGGGGCTGCCTGAAGGCTGTAGCAGGATGTTGCCTGGGCAGGGAAGAGAGATCAGATTGCAAAGATCTTGAGAACACTGCGCTGGCTGCTAGTTAACCAATGGGCCCAATCCAAGGCATTAATTTCCTGCACAACTGAGAATGCAAGAAGTGCCTCCCTTGCAATGATGATGGGGGTCTGGGGAAAAGGTTGAAGGAGGTGATAAAAGTGACATTTAACAGGTTGTATGGAAGCCACCTTCAGATATCTTGAAGGGTAGATGGTGGAGCAAATGCTCCATCTGTATTGCTCTAGAGCAGCCTCCACCACCCTGGTGCCCTCTGGATGTTGTTGGACTACAACTCCCATCAGCCATTGCTCCAGAGGGTAGGACCTGGACAAGAAAACACATTTAGATTAAACATTAGGAAGAATGTCCCAACAGTACATGCTGTTTGACCTAGGAACAGATTTGCATGAGAAGGCAGTAGTTGTTAAATGATTTTAAGCAAAGACTAGGATGTAACAATGAGCCCCCTGCCCTAAGCCATGGGTTGGAATAGATGAACTTTGGGGTCCCTTTCAGCTCTACAGTTCATAGTGATTTAATGGGTATTGACCAGCAATCACTGTTAAGTGAAGAAGCACACACAGCCCTCAATACACACTGTTATTTCAAAGGATTGCTCGTATTGTGCACACCCACAATGATTGCTCGGGTGAAATTAGCTGCCACCCCCTCCCCATAGCAGCAGGTCACCTCCAGTGGTGCGGGCAAAGCACAGAGGGATAAGTATAGAGAGAAAGGGTGAAACAACCCTAACAGTGTCTGAAGCCAACTGCAATTTTGCTTGTAGCTTCCAGAGGAAGAGCAATGATTGATTAGCACTAGCAGCAGTCCATCTGGAAGCAGCCTTAATTGATTAATCAGTGCAGCCAATTTTAATTGGTGGCATGGAGAATTCAGGGACCATGGCGGCTTATTCAGAGGCTATTTTGGTGACTGAGTGTTCATACGGCAATGCCCTAACTGTCACGGCCGTTTATGAAATTGTTATCTCACGCTTGCTTCCATATTTTGACATTTATTTATTTCATTCTTACCCTGCCTTTTCTCCAAGGAGTTCCAGGCTGTGTACACAGCTCTCCCCGTCATTTTATCTTCACAACAACCCTGCAAGGGTTAGGTGGGGGAGAATAACTAGTCTATTCACTGTACCGGCTCAACCGAGATTTTGCCAGTGTGCAGATGTATTCAGATCTGATAAATGATTACAAAAGTAGCACAGAACTGGCAAGCTTGCAGCATAATGACCTGGCAGAGGGGAAGTTTGCAGCCTACAAAGGCTATCCAAGCGGGTGAGGCACACAAAGTACCACTGAGATCTCAAGAGACAAATCTGGATCAATGCACCCTCCAAAAGAGAGCGAACTTGTTCTTTCAAAGTTGTGCAATCTCTCCAGAAAAGATGGTGACCCTGGATGGAAGCATGACCAACAGTACCTTAGTTTTGTCAGGAATGAGATTCCGTTGAGTGGCCCACATGCAGGCCATTACTGGTCCCAAGTGCCAGTTCAGCACATCTGCTGGCTCACCTGAATGAGATGCAAAGGAGAAGAAACAGAGCTTAGTCCTGTGATGATACCCAGTTCCCAGACCATGGCTGACCTCACTCTGGTTTCAGGTAAAGGTAAAGGGACCCCTGACCATTAGGTCCAGTCGTGGCCAACTCTGGGGTTGCGGTGCTCATCTCGCATTATTGGCTGAGGGAGCCAGTGTACAGCTTCTGGGTCATGTGGCCAGCATGACTAAGCCACTTTTGGCGAACCAGAGCAGCGCACGGAAATGCCGTTTACCTTCCCGCCGGAGCGGTACCTATTTATCTACTTGCACTTTGATGTGCTTTCAAACTGCTAGGTTGGCAGGAGCAGGGACCGAGTAATGGGAGCTTACCCCGTCGCGGGGATTTGAACCGCCAACCTTCTGATTGGCAAGTCCTAGACTCTGTGGTTTAACCCGCAGCGCCACCTGTGTCCCTCTGGTTTCATGTAGATGTTACTAAATATGGTGAGTAAGGATGGCTTCCAGGTGACCAGGTGTGGGCTTTTAGTAATCTGGAAGAGTTGGATTGCCTTTTCCCCCTTTGCAGTGAGAACAGGATAGTCTGTTCCCCTCGTCCCCTAGGCTAGATCTGTATCAGGAAGCAGGCTAGTGACTTGGATGGACTTATTTCCAAGCCTTGCTGTCCTCTAGCAATCACCTTAGTGGGACTCTCTCCAAAAGGAAGGGGAAAAAACCCTTCAGCGTCACAAAAACAGGGAGTGCAAAGCATATCCCATTTTTCTGCCAGGGGAAAATTTATGCCAAATATCCTGAGGGACTGTCTGGCTGGGCTGCTGGCTTTATCCCCAGGGCCTGCTTGTAATCGTCTCCAATATTTCCCTATCACCCACAACATACATCTCTAACTCCTGTCCTGGTGCTGCACACAACCCTACAAAATCAAAAGGGACAGTCAAGGTAAATCGGGCTGTGGAGCCAGGAATCCGGAGCATTTGTGGGGGAGGAGGGGGGAGGGGAGAGAGAGAGAGAGAGAGAGAGAGAGAGAGAGAGAGAGAGAGAGAGAGAGAGATGGGAAAGCAGGGGATTAATTGCAAATGCCCAGATAATGAGGATCTCTGCTCAAAAGCCCATTCGTATAATTTAAACCTCTAACGAGGTTTCCTGGAATACAAAGCCTTTTGTGATGTCTCTGCTCTCGTCTGAAATGGAAGCTGTACTCTGGCTAAATCTAGACTTAAGGCGGTTTCGGTTGTGGGAGGCGGGGGATTCATTTAATAATGGACAATGCACACACACACACAAACACACACACGAGCATGCACCCCTCTCTACTTCTGTGGGCATGTTATCTGTGCTCCAAGCTCAGCAATGGTCAAGGTCAGAACGGGCTCAGAGATGGGAGAGGGGGGAGAGGACAGGGCAATGTCAAAGCAGGGCAGCTGCTGAAGAAAAAGGGACCCTCCTCTTTTGTATGCGCACTGGAGAAGAAGGATGGTAACAAAGGCATTTACTGTGTGCCAGAAAGATGGTTTTAAGGTTTTTCTCTCAGGGGACCCAGAGCAACCTCCATCAAATAACATGGCTAAACTATAGGCAAGTAAGAACCACAACACAGTTTTTTCTCCACTCCTGAAGACTGTCTTCCCCAAGTGCTGGGAGTTGTAGTCCAAAACCTCTGGAGACGCCCTTACCTGGGGAAGACCACTGCAGAAAGATCATGCCTCTTCAGGCTTGCAAGCCTTGGAACTGGTCCATAAGCCTTGTGCCAATGCTGTTCTTCAGGTCCCTGGAGGGCACCAGTTTTCCTTCCTTCTCTCTCACGATCTTCCCTGCTTTGCTCTCCAGGACCTAGATAATACACCCACCCACCCAAGCCTGAGCATTTCATCTCTACATAGCAAGGGGGCATCTCTGAAGAGTGGGGAAAGTTTATAGTTCTGGGAAGGATTTCTTTCTTTTTTATGATCTCCCCTAACCCATATCTCCACGTACAAGCCAGTCTCCTCCCCACCCATCTCAGCACCGGCCTGCTCAGAGGCAGGACACCTGTTTTATATGCAAACGGTCTCAGGTTCAATCTTCAGCATCACCTAAAACCTCAGAGGGTTCCTGCTAGCCATCATCAACAATACTGAGATAGATGGGCCCTCCTAAGGCAGCTAATAATACTGTCTGCCTTGCAGGGATGTTGCAAGGATGACTAAGATATGTGCCTGGTTGGCATGTCATGCTAAGCCAGACCATGGCTCTCCTAGACAAACCATGAGCAGCAAACGAAGAACAAGCCATGGCTACATAGCTCTGTATGGTGCAGTCGCATAACAACCAGGGAGGAGCAACAAGGCCAGAATCTTTTCCCTGGGAGCCTGCAGGCTTACACATTTGCACTAAGCAGCTATGGTTTGGCTTAGCATCACTCGAACCAGGTCAGCATATGCAAAATACTGAGGAGAAATCAATACAAGACATGCCTTTCAGAAGAAAAGTTATATTTCTTTAAGCGAGAGCTGATGGAAGCCGGGTTCAAAACTTGAGGTGGGAAGCTAGGTGGAAATCCAAGTCTTCATGATATGAAGACTCTAAAACCCACTTTGTGGCCTTGAACATCCAGAAATCCTCTCGTGCCGTGCAAATCCAGGTCACAGAATCGCAATATCAAGAGTTCCTTATGGAGAAGGCATTACCGTTAAACCCGTTTAATTCTATAAGTGTAGGTAGTCTTCATTTTCACTAGCACCGATGCCTTCAGTGCGTTGCTATGAACATTTCTGATGCATTCTGGCACCCCACCCTAAATATGCATTTGCGAGGCCAGCCGGCTGAAGCAGCAGGCGTGACTTTGCACATGAGCTCTCTGAATGGGAAGGAAATGTGAATCTGAACATTGCATTTGAGGAATCTGTTCCACTGTTTTCTTCTGAACAGCACATTCCTTCTACGCTACCCCAGAGAACAGGCGTCAGCTGGGGGGGGAGGGAGGGAGGGAGCCCAGTCTAACTGAAACCAGAGAGAAAAACGACAAGAGAAAATTAATTCTCGGAGGAGATGACAGGAACCCTCCAACCATTCCAGCACCTTGTCCTCTGAGAGCGGATTCAGACAATCATGTTTTATTCATTCTCACTGGCAACGGAGGAGGTGTGTGGAGCTGCTACTCTGGTATCAGGCTTCAGGACAGGCTGTCCTCAGGATTTCCACCAGGAGGTGGTGGGGGGATGAATAAACATTTGAGTCCCAATGAAAAATGGAGCGCTGACAATGAATGCAGCACCCGTGGGTTACACCAAGCAGAAGGCAGGCGTGGGAGGTGAGCTTGGAGGCATCTGGCTGCTTACTGGTCTCTGTTCTGGAGAGGCAGGAGAGCTTTTGGTTATATGGAGCAGATCCTCAAGACTTCTTTTAGATGCAGAGAATGAGGAGATCTGCCCCCTTCCCAATTTCTAAGCCACTGATCTGCCCTGGATTGTATCTTAATTGCGTCTCAAGCTGCTGTCAAAGGCATAGGAACAGAGGCTTGCTGAAAAGTTGGCAACCCTCTCTGCCCTTTAGTTCCCTGTGTGGTGTTATTCACATATTAAAATGGTGATTGCAGTTTCCAGTTCAATTCCTGCGAGGCCACAATAGCTGTCTTCATGGTTTAAGAAGAAGTCCTCAAAGATAAATGAAAGTTCTGCCCTTTAGCGATGTAAATGCACGTCCAATTATTTGCGACTTTAAGCAAAAAGGATTAGCTATGTATTGCAGAGGAGAGGTCAGCTAGTGGCTATCAACTAAGTGGAGCATCCATGTTTCAAGCCAGTCTACCTGTGACCACCAGATGCTGAGAAATCAAGGGATGGCTATCACCAACTTGCCTTGTCCCAGACCCTGAAGCTGTATGACCGCCCCCTGCAAAATCTGTTTGACCAGGAAGAACAATAATTAGCAAATAAGCAGGCGTACTGTGAGCCGTGATGGCACAGCTGTGCTGCCTTCAAGCCTGTGAAAGGGGCTGTTTGTGCACATCCACAGCCTCCTACTCTTCCATGTCATGCCTCAACTTGGAAGCTCTCAGGAAGGAAGATGACATATAAGCACAGCCACTGAATCCTAACTTCTCTGACACTGAGCAAGAAACTTTCCTCCTCCTCTCCTGTCTTCTAGGCAAACCATGATGGAGTCCTTTGGGGCTCCCTGCTTTTGTTCTCCTTCTGCAAGTCCTGCCCCCCCACCCCACTGTCAAAACTGGGTTGATTAAAGTAGATGATTTACATTCATAAGTAAGTCTGATAGCTCTACAGTTTACCCTGAAACCCAGAGGGGGCTTTTCTGTGTAAAGGAAGAACCAATACCAATCTCTCACAAATGGATATTTATTTACCCTCTACCTTTCTTATATTCTACCTACCAAACATGCATTTAAAGCTCCTCTAATATACTCAGTATGAATCAGACTCTTATTCCCGGTCATAACGTTTTTCTTTTTTTAAGGGAAATTCCCTTATTCCAAATAGGATTCCTTGCAAGAAAAGGGAAAAGTTGACAGCTATCTTGGGCTGTTTCATTTCTGTTTCCTACTTTGGTTTTCAGAGAAAAGCAGAGTGAAGCAAGCAGGAGTGCTGGGGGAACACCTGTCAATTTTGGTTCCTTTCACTTTCTCTGTATTTCAACACCAGCTTGTGATTTATTTTTTTTTAAAGTTCTCATGAAAATTCATGAACATTTTAATGTGGGCTTCTCCCAATGTACACATTCTTACAAAGCCATTTCCCCTAACAAGATATTTGCTTGCTTGTTTTTATTTACCACATTTATATAGCACCACCCAAGGATCTCAAGGTGGTTATCCTCCAACCCACTTCATCCTCACAACAACCCTGTGAGGTAGGTTAGGCTAAGAGATGGTGACTGGCCCCAGATCACCCAGTGAACTTCATGGCAGATTGGGGATTCAAACTCTGGTCTCCCAGGTCCCAGTCCAACACAAACCATCACGCCACACCTTGAAGATACACTTTTGTATGTTATCTTCACTATTATAGGAATTTTTCTTTGCACCTCACTCCAGTAGATGCATTTCTGTACAGATGACTTGGCTGGAGAAGTGCATGGCAAAACAAGGGTCACAAAGTGTGAATTATATAGGTGCGGCTTTAAATGTGAACTGAAATGAATTCCATCACCATCTCTAGGCAGCAGTAACACTGGGAAGGAGAAAGAGGAATATGTCCAGTGAGCAGGTTCCTATATTCAACACATGCAGACTGCCATTCTATAGCCACTCACTTCAGAGGAAGCCCCATTCAACTCAATGGACCACATTCTGAGTAGACATACAGAGGACTCTGTTGCTAACCTGACAAATGGCCCTGGGTGCAGCTCCACTATAACAAAACCAATAAGAAAGACCCTGTATGGAAATGACTTAAAGACTTTTGTTCTGTGGGGTGGGATGGGGTGTGTGTGTGAGAAAACACACTAGGCCTTTAAAGAACGTTCAAAACCAACTCTTTCCCTCAAAGAACTCTGGGTAGTGTAGTTCACCTCCCACAGAATTACATAGCACAGCAACCCTTAGCAAACTACAGTGCCCAGGAATCTCTGAGGGAAGAAATGTGCTTTGAATGTGCTTTATGGGTTTACAAGCACATTTGGCTCCCTTTCTTGGCCTCACCTTATCTGATTTGCTCACACCAGTCCCCTTCAACTGGAGATTTCAGAGGATGTCAAGCTCCGTATATTATCTCCCCCTCCCCCACCACCCCCGGGGGAACCACAGCCTGCTGTTCTGTGTAAGATGCAAAAACTCGAAGGGGTTTCCTGGGTTTGCAAGATGAACAGGAAGAAGGTATCCATGGCAACAGGATCCACTTTGGAAGGATGAGCTTTCTTTTATACAGAGCTCTTTCAGATGGCCAATCTTGCAGGAAGACCACCGATTTCTACTGACCCTGTACCTGGGCACACAGAAATCAAATCGGTGAAGCTCCCCACTGCACGCACGCCCCTCTACCACCACGCCAGAGAATAACTTCACCTCCTAAATTTCTGCACTCAGACAGCTCCTAAAGGCACAATCCCTTAAAGCAGGGATATCTCTGGATCTCCCCGGCCGACGAGCATCTTTTGAAAGGTTGGAAGGCTGCCACGCCCTTCTTTGCTGTGATCATGGAGCTCCCCCTTCTGGCTGCCTAGGCAATAGCCCGGGAGTTTGCGTTGCCTGGCTTATCAGTTTCAGAGCGGTGGGAATGCGGGAACCGTCTCCGGATAAATTAATGAGAGAGAGAGAGAGAGAGAGAGAGAGAGAGAGAGAGAGAGAGAGAGAGAGAGAGAGAGAGAAGAAGAAGAAGAAGAAGAAGAAGAAGAAGAAGAAGAAGAAGAAGAAGAAGAAGAAGACATGTGATTTGCTTTCAAATTATGCAAGATCTTCCCTCTTCCTCTCTGTGGAGAGAGCAGAGATACAACTCCTAACCTAAACTGGTGGGGGTTTTTTTATGCACAGTAAAAAGTAAAGGGGCCCCTGACCATTAAGGCCAGTCATGGCTGACTCTGGGGTTGTGGCGCTCATCTCGCTTTACTGGCTGAGGGAGCCGGAGTACAGCTTCTGGGTCATGTGGCCAGCATGACAAAGCCGCTTCTGGCGAACCAGAGCAGCGCACGGAAACACCATTTACCTTCCTGCTGGAGCGGTACCTATTTATCTACTTGCACTTTTGACGTGCTTTTGAACTGCTAGGTTGGCAGGAGCAGGGACTGAGCAATGGGAGCTCACCCCGTCACGGGATTTTGAACCGCTGACCTTCTGATCGGCAAGTCCTAGGCTCTGTGGCTTAACCCACAGCACCACCCGTGTCCCTTATGCACAGTACTAGGGTTACTAATAACCTGCTCACCTGGGGCATCCATCAAAAGGTTTTTAAGCATTGCCTCTCAACCCTTGGTAT
The DNA here is from genome assembly GCF_964106915.1 of Podarcis gaigeae. NCBI lineage: Eukaryota > Metazoa > Chordata > Lepidosauria > Squamata > Lacertidae > Podarcis > Podarcis gaigeae. The sequence continues at coordinate 57,453,793 of NC_139684.1, read as the reverse complement.
CATCTCATACCTTGAAGAGAGCCATGTTGCTCCAGTGCCAGCTTCAAGGGAGGGCGTCTCAACATGGTTGTTTCTAATGAGCCCAATATCTGCCCCCAAAAAACTTTTTAAGAAGTATTTTTTATTGAACTTGATTCTTGCATCCCAAATAACAAAATGGAATTTCATGAACCAAACTCATAAAACACTGGACCGATAACTGTGCAGTATTTTTTCTGCTGCTGTTCCCACTGGGGCAGCAATGCCACCCAGCTCTCTCTTCCCTGCAGACCTCACCCCCACCCCCCGCGGCATGACATTTCAGCAGAGGGCAATGTCTAAATGGGAAGGAAGCTTGGCTGGTCCTGCCTGCATCTGTGGGGGCTACTGCCCCCCTCTTGATTGATCGAAAATGCCAGGCTCCAGCTGCAGCTCTGTGAGACCTATAGATCTAATCTATATATTCCATAGATCCATTGGCTTTATTTCATAGAGTGGCTGGAGCAACCCAGCCAGATGGGTGGAGTAGAAATAATTTTTAAAATAACACGTATTATAATAATTATCTATAGGCTAGGGCACTGCGTTTTAAGTCAATTAAGATGGTGGGCAGCCATTGTGGGCAGGAGCCAAGCTTTGCCCATTCAAAAGTGGCTCTGCCACTGTCTGGCAATAGCTGGAACAGCCATCTAGGGGCCTGGCAGGCAGGGCTGGGAGGATGAGGCAACCAGATGAAGTCAGTGAAGGGCTCTTCTGACCCTGTGGGGCCCTTTGCTATTGCCAGACCTAATGAGTGCTGCTGCCAGGCCCCTGTGAAATAAAAAAGGACACCGAATTGTTTGTTCCAGGGAAGATCTTAGGTGGGCTGTTGAGTAAACTGTACAGAAGCATTCTGGACTGAACTAGGAAAAATCCAGCACTTAACAGGAAAAAGAGTGAGAAAGAGCTGAAACTTGAGCCCGGCTTTGACAAAACTGTACTTAAGGTCAAGTTTTGTAACGAATGTTTTTACAAGGCCTTGTTTAGATGGCACCTCACTCCATTTAGGCTGGATAGTTATTAATTTATAGTATTTATGGCCTGCCTTCCCAGCTCACAATAAGATGCTCAAAGCAGTGAGGCACAATGTAATTGAAGAGCAATCATGTAATGAGGTAAAAACCACACACCAAACCAAGCCAAACCACACAGTGGATAACCATCAGCACATTGTTCAGCAGTGAGCCAAATCCTAAGCCTCCTGGAACATAAACCTGCCATGGCCTGATGCCTTGCAGATGTTTTGGACTAACTCCCACCAGCCCCAATCAACATGGTTATCTGGAGGACACCAGATGTGGGGTGGGGAAGGCTGGTCTGGCATCCAAAATCCATGAAGGATGGGGAATGGTCCTTCAAGTACCCTGGTCTCTTACCCTAATGGCAATAAGCTCTAATGGCAATGATCAGTGCTTTTAATTGGACTTGGAAGAAGCAGGAGGCCAGTGGTGGAGGAGGAGGCGGAACAATTGTAGTTGTAGCAGCTTCCGCACAGCGCCTGGCGCTTGGAATTGGATGCTGCATTTTGGGCTAGCTGAAGATTCTGAACTCAGCAGCTGATCTGAAAGAAATGAGGAAGAGATAAGGCCATTGACTCAAGAGAAAAACAGTGCCAGTATGGTAGTAGATATGAGAAAGCTGCAAATGCCAACATCCATATCAGGGAAAAAGCTTTCTTAGGCCAAACAAAATGTCAGAAAATAGGGTGCAAACTTTTGAGATTCTCCAGAACTCTTCATCAAGCTTGATGGCAAATAAAGCAAGGGGTGAGGGGATAGTTGGCTGCCAAAAAAGCCAGTGAGATAAAGAAGTAGTATTATACCATTCAGGTGGCACAAATGAAAAGATCAGCAATATGGCAGGAAGGAAGGAAGAGGAAGAGGGAGAGGGAGAGGGAGAGGGAGAGGGAGAGGAAGAGGAAGAGGAAGAGGGAGAGGAAGAGGAAGAGGAAGAGGAAGAAGAGTTTGGACTTGATATCCCCCCTTTCACTCCCCTTAAGGAGTCTCAAAGTGGCTAACAATCTCCTTTCTCTTCCTCCCCCACAACAAACACTCTGTGAGGTGAGTGAGGCTGAGAGACTTCAGAGAAGTGTGACTGGCCCAAGGTCACCCAGCAGCTGCATGTGGAGGAGCAGAGACACGAACCCGGATCCCCAGATTACGAGTCCACCACTCTTAACCACTACACCATGCTGGCAGGAAGGAAGGAAGGAAGGGTTCTAGTGGCACCATGACTTCATTCTTTTGTTTATTGATACTGAATTAATCCGTGGTGACCAGGTTGTCATTATTTTTGGATGAGATTCCATCACCTGCCACTTGCAAATTCAGGCTGCACAATTATTGCTGATCAGGAGGTCCTGGACAACAAACCTGCTTTCCTGAAAGACCAGACTTTTTGTAATAAGGAAAGTAATGGAGGAGTGAACTGGAAAGTGTGGAATAGCCCTTGCTTTGATCCCACATCATCTAATCTATCTGCAAACAATGAGGATAGAGTAATCAGGCTGTCTGGGAGTGCCCCAAGTTACCTTGCCCCCGAGGGTGCAGTCTCATGAGGCAGCAGCAGGTGGCAGCAAATCCCCATGGTTCATGCCTTCCTTGCATAATGGTTGCAGGGGCTGGACTTTCCTCACTCACCTTCCGGCCAGGTAAACCAGCTGGCAGAGGGCTGCCACTACCTGGTTATTACTATTCAACCTGGTTGCTGCTATCCACACCCGCACATACAGTCTGATCCCCAAATTAAATTCTGTTGCAATACAGAAAGTGCGTTGCTGGGGGGAGGGGGGGAAACCACACTCCAGGGAGAAATAAGAAAATATGAAAATGGCAAACACACGTGAAACGTGGGTGAGAGAGCAGGAATTCCTGCAGCCTTCATGAGAGTGTTTGGGTGTAGAAGAGGCAGTTGAAGAGGGGGGGTTTTGGGTTTTTTTGGAGAGACAATGAAGGGGTTTGGAGTGTTGGAAGTTGTGGTTGGCTGAGCTTCAGACTGGAGAATGGCCCCAAAACGCAAGGCATCCTCACCAGCTGCTGCTGAGCAACTAAAGAGGGTGCTTGCCATGCTGGAAGAAAAATGGCTGTGCTGGACTGCTTGAGGGATGCATGTCTGTATGTGCTATGGCATGCAGATATGGCAGGAATGTGCCCAGGATCCATGCTATCAAGGTGCATGAGAAGGAGATGCATTGGGGTGTGGCAGCACGTATACCATTGACTGCAAAGGTGGCCAGCCAAGTGCAGGACAAGGCTTTGGTGAAGGCAGTGACTGGAAGACATGAGCCAGTGGATGGCAGCATCTTGTGCCAAAAGGCTCTGAGCTTCTATGACCACTTCACATATTTTGCCACCGATGGTGACCAGCCTGCCAAGGAATTCAAAGCCAGCCCCAGTTGGCTTAATGGCTTTAAGATCTGTTTCAAACTTAAGAATGTCCAAATGACTGGGGAAGTTACGTCTGCAAACAAGAGGCTACAAAAACATACCCTGCACAACTAAAGCAGCTGCTGGATGTCAAGGCATATTGTCCAGAGCACGTCTTCAATGCAGACAGGGCTGCATTCTGGATTCAATTCAGGGCTCTTCTGGATGAAAATGCCTGAGCAAACTTACCTTGCCAAAGCTGAAAAGCAAGCTCCTGGCTTCTAAACTGCAGTGACTCAGTGACTATGCCATGGGTATAGCCAGGATTTTTGTTGGGGCGGGCAGGCCTTTTGTTAGGGCGGCAGAACCTCACTTAGCTATGTATTTTTATGTACCGGTATTTTTATTTATTTAGGGGGCAGCTGCCCAACCTCTTGGCTATGCCCATGGACTGTGCTGCTCTATGGCACTGCAGCTGGGCACTTAATAAAGCCAGGCTTGTTCAAAACTGCTGCATCCTAAAAGGCAAGAACAAGAATCTCCTTCCTGTTTTGGCAATCTAACGAAAAGACCTGGGTGACTGCATCATCATTTCTGGACCGGTTCCACAAATACTTCATTCCAGAGATGAAGTGTTAATTCAAGGAGAAACACCTGGAGTTTAAAGTCTTGCTGCTTGTGGACGATGCTCCTGGGCACCACAAGACACTCCACTTTGCACACAGTGAGGCTGAGGTTGTCTTTCCCACCCACCTCCCCTCATCCAACCTCTGGGTCAAAGTGTGATTTGTTGCTTCAGGGCTGCTTACACGAAGCTCGCCTTCTTCTGGATGATTGATGTGATGGATCGGGACCTCACTGCATGCTAAAAGTTCTTCAACATTGCCTGTTGCATCACTTACATCAATGGATGCAATCATGCCTGAAACAATAAATGCATGTGGAAGGAATGTGTGTGCCATTTCAAGGGTATTCCAAGCATTTACAGTGAGGAGGAGGACACTGTGCAGGTGGTCAGGGAAGTGGGTGGTGAAGGCTTTGTTGACCTCATCCAGGAAGAAGTGAAAGAACTACTGTAATTGAGACCCAACAGGTGTTGAATGTGGAAGAGCTGGAGGAACAGGTCAGATTGATTTCGGAATGCGAGGATGAGCTTCGAGATCAGGAGCCAGCAAACTGGACCCTGCAGAAAGTTTCTCAACTCTTCCAAGTCATAAAGCATGTAAATGATCTGTTTGCAGAGTTTGACCCCCCCCCCCATGAAATGCAGCCTCAAGATCATCCATGGATTACAGACCCTCTGAGACCCTACAAGGAAATGTTGGACAAGCTCAAGAGACAGCAGCAGCTCTGTCTCTCTCCTCTCTGTCTTTGTCTCTCCTTAAGTCTTTCTTTTTCTTTTCTCCTTTCCACCCTTGTTCTATTTTATATTAAGTAGCTGTTTTATTTCAGTATATTATAAAAAAGATACTCGTAATGGGTATGCATTTCTGTATACCATTGAATAGGTAAAGGTAAAGGGACCCCTGACCATTAGGTCCAGTCGTGGCCGACTCTGAGGTTGCGGCGCTCATCTCACTTTATAGGCCCAGGGAGCCAGCGTCCAGCTTCCGGGTCATGTGGTCAGCATGACTAAGCCGCTTCTGGCGAACCAGAGCAGCGCACGGAAATGCCGTTTACTTTCCCGCCAGAGCTGTACCTATTTATCTACTTGCACTTTGACGTGCTTTCAAACTGCTAGATTGGCAGGAGCTGGGACCAAAGAACGGGAGCTAACCCAGTCGTGGGGATTCGAACCGCCAACCTTCTGATTGGCAAGCCCTAGGCTCTGTGGTTTAACCTACAGCGCCATCTGCGTCCCCTATAAGTATCAATAAATAACTATATTTTACGCCGAGAGGGAGAGAACAGCATCAGCTGCCAATCACCATGTTCCTCACAAAGAAACCACCACCATCACCAGATGTGGCCAAACAACTCATCTTTGGATCTGAACCACAGCCAAGCACTTCTTCTGACTGCTGGTCAACCCCCCACCCCAGTCCCGGTCCTCATATCATCTGAAGCATCATCCAGCAAGGGGGAGGAGGAAGACTAAGAGCAATGTTTGTCCCTCACCAGCACGTGCAGTGATTTTTAAAAAATAGTTTTTCAGTGTCTTTCTAGGGGTTGTTCTGGCTTTATGTAATTTTGCTTATATACGTGATGGCCAGGAACATAAGATGCAAGTAACCTGTATTTTCTTGTATATTATTGTAGCAAATTCAAGGGGGAAAGATGCATAAAATATAATCAGTTCTAGAAATGCAAGTAGCCTTTTCAGCAATTAAGAAATCAAATAGTACATCTTGGCTTTTAAAAATAAGATGCCTTGTGATACATTACCAGTTTTGGACTCATTGGAAACTTTTCAATTATTTTTGGGATCCCACAGTGCTAAAAGTACCATAGGAAAGTGAGTGACATTGCTATTTAGATGGTCCCAGGATTCAAGTATCTGAGGGTTCCATCTGAAATGGCTAGACCTCTATTCATCCCGATGGAGACACATCTAGCCAGCGCAGGAGGAAGAGCAGGACAACTGCAGTGCAAGAACAGTGGGCACACTTTGAATGTACTTTTACCAGTACAGTTCAGGCTGCCTCACCTCAAAAAGGATATTGAAGAGCTGGAAAAGATTTGGTTTGTCTGCTACTTTCTTCTCCCACTTGCAGTTATCCTTTAAACTGCAAACCGTGCAGGAACTCTACATTTATTTTAGTTATACCCACAAAAGCCCTCGTTGCGGCAGTTGTCAGTGGTGAGGCTCCGGGAGGTGTTTGGCAGATGCAGGAGGGAGGCAGAGGAGGAGGAGACCTGCTTGGCCTGCATCCAGGGAGCCTTTGTTTTTGGAGGTTGCCCAAGAGTGAGTTTGACATGAATTCTCATCAATGTTCTCAGTGCATCAGACGTGGAGCAAGGAAGATGCACCTCCCCTCTCTCTGCCTGGTACAAATCCCAAAATGATAGTCTGTTTATGCAACGGGCTGTAGAGTCCATTTAAAAAGCCAAGCCATTTCTTTTGATTTCCAGCCTCTGCATTTTCTCATTCTCCACTTCAGGAATACCAAATCAAAGTTAGGTCATGCCAGTGTGATACATGGTCAGGAATTGCTACATGTTGGGAGCCCATAGCCCAAACACTCTCTGTCTGGTCCAGGCACCAGCAAAAGGTTATGACAGCTGGTTTTCAAATAGCCAAGCATCTGTGGATCTCCAGTCTTTACAGCATTCAGTTCCAAAATTCAGAAGGGTAAAAGGTAGACAGGGCATGTCCACTCTCAAAAAGAAATGGCTCCATGTCAGGATCTGGAAAAATACACCTGTTTGGTATCCTAGATGTTCCCTTCCCTCTACCTGCAGGACTTCTGTCTTGTGAATTGTGCATACTTTGGTAAAAAAAAATGTGGCCCGGTTCTGATATTTGGCGTTTCTTGATTCCCTTTATTCAGACCCCGCCTGTGTAGACATAACTACAACAACAGTGGTTTATTGTTTATTAACCTGCCCCTCATGTGCCCCCGCACATGGATTTCTTTTCTGTGGATTCCACGTCAATGTTTGATGCGGCCCTAATTCTCTTCTGCTCCAGCCCAGCCCTGTTGCCTTAGTGGATTCACTTAACCATTTCCCTCCACTTTCCTTTGTGTATGCCCCCTGGCTCACTTGCTTGAGTAACCTGCCAGCTATTTGTGGCACAAGCCCATTATGCATGTGGTACATTGTTAATTCCTGTTGAGTTTCTGCCCTCTTTCTTTTCTTTTCTTTCTTTTTTTACATCTGCTTCCTTTGTTCATTGTTAGCAGAACACAAAAGTTCTAAAAATTCCACCCCGCACACAAAAGCCCTGACTGACAATCACTGAAACTCCAGTGACACATCTCACAATTAATATCGGATTTATAATTCATCAGGAAATAAAGCAGTGGGCAGGCCATGGGGAACATCCCCGTCAGAGGTATTGGAAATGTGTTTCATTCAGCAACGTAAATTGGCTTTGAAGCTTAATTGTCGGTTCTGCTTGGGGTGGGTGGGGGGTGACTTTGGTCTTTGCTCTTTCTGCTTGTATCCTGACCAGGATGTTGTTTGCTGCTGCAGGGACTTGAGATTAGCTACCCCTTAAAGAGGGGCTTTTCCCACCCTTCATTAGAGCCACAAGCTTTAATCAGTTTAATCAGCAGATGAACCAACTACAGTTTAGCTGATTAATCACGAGAGACCAATTTTAATTAGGGAGCGCCAATTTTAATCACCAGGGCTGCAAGTTTAAGTGCCTCCTTGATTATTTTTGGGGGGGTTCTATTTCAGTTCTCGTGTGTTTACTCTGCAGGGAAAAGGAAAAGGAAGTGCTAGTGTTGCCCTTTCCTGCTAACTAGAAGGAGTCACTTTTGTTTCTCAAGCTGTAAATCAGTCACAGGTGAGGCCAGAGGCAAAAGTAGGCAGATCAACAAATGTGATTCTGACCTTTGTACGGTAGGCTGGTTTCTATACACACTTAGCTTGCTCTGTCCTCCTTCCAGACAAGCAAATATGATTCAAATTCAAGACCACATTCCAGCCAGGCAAAAACACCGAAGAAGGGTGCAGAGCAGGGGCAGTGGTAGGCGTGGCTTGTGGAAAGGGGTGTGGCTTGGGAGAGGAGTTCCAAGGACCTGAAGGACTGCATTTGGCTCCAGGCCAAAGGTGTCTCATCCCTGATCTTGGGTATGTTCCAGCAGAAATGAATGTCATAAATGCCATCTCCAACTCCTCAAAAGATTCCATCAACGGTGTCTCCGAAAATTTTTACACATCACTTGGGAAGATAGGTGAACTAATACCAGTGTACTAGCAGAAGCAAAGATCACCAGTGTTGAAGCAATGATTCTTCCACATCAACTTCGTTGCTCATGTTGTGCGGATGCCTGATGATCGTCTTCCAAAGCAACTACTCTATTCTGAACTTAAAAATGGAAAGCTTAATGCTGGTGGTCAGCAAAAGAGGTTTAAAGACTGTCTAAAAAAATGTAGTGTAAACACTGACAACTGGGAAACACTGGCCTGCGAGTGCTCCAGTTGGAGAACAGCCTTTACCAAAGGTGTCATGGGCTTTGAAGACACTCGAACTCAGGATGCAAGGGAGAAATGTGCTAAGAAGAAGGCACGCTTGGCAAATCTACACCGTGATCAACTCCCACCCGGAAACCAATCTCCCCACTGTGGAAGGACGTGTGGATCCAGAATTGGCCTCCACAGTCACTTATGGACTCATTGTTAAAACTGTGTTTATGGAAAACAATCTTACTCGGCTACGAGTGATCGCCAAAGAAGAAGTAGATGTTCCAGCAGAAATAAATGTCCCCTTGCAAAAAGGCATGAAGCAGTCCAACTGAGGGATAGCAATATCCTTAGCTGTGCCAATGAAGCACCTCACTGATGTGCAGGGGTGTGCAGTGGCTGTGGCAGTCCAGGTCTCACATGGCTTGGTATCCTAACACAGATTGATCCCAGCCTGATCCTGCTGAGGCTGCTTTCAGTGACCCCAAGGCAAGTTGCTGCAGTGTTTCCAGTTTATTGGTTTTGTTACTTCTAAATCTTCTGCCTTGGCTCCAAGGAGCTTGAGGTGGAATACATTATCCCTACAATTTATCCTCACAACAGCCCTGTGAAGTAGATTAGGTTGAGAAGCTATGGCTGCCCCAAGGCCACCTGGTCAGCTTCATGGCTGAGTAGGAATTTGAACTTGGGCCTTCCCAGTTCCAGTCCAACATTCTGACCGCTATGCAATGCTGCCTTTGCTCCAGCCTTGCCTGAGCTCCCCCCCTCAAGTGTTGCTCCAAACACCCCTGTTGGCTCTCTTCTTCCTACTAGCCTCCACTCATGCCTGCAAGTGGTTCTGTCTCCTGATGGACTCTCCTGTGGGTTTTACCTTTCTGGCCTAATCCTGCCTGGCCTTGCACTTCAGCTTGATTGCTCAGCAGCTCGCAGCCGATCTCTGACACCTGGAGAGCCTTTGAAACAGGCTGCTGCGCTTGTGACAGGCACAAACCTCTTTTAATCTCTGACTCACGTGTGGGATTAACAGAGTCAAAGGCTTTGCTTTTATTTCTCCCCAAGCCTTCCACAGAACCTCCTATCAGTGCCAAGAACTGGCCTTTCCCACCCAGTGACATATTGCTTGACAGCTCATGTATGAGAGTGGAAAATTGCTTCTGTTCCCATCAACTAGTTACCATAAATCAGGCCACTGCCAGTTTAATTAACCTAAATGCACATTAATTTCCATGCCCCATCTAATATGCACATAGCTCTGCATTTAGAATGCAGCCTTCTTGCACAAGGCGCATTAATCCTTTCTGATAAAGCATTGGTGTGCCTCAGGAGACTTGTGGTCAGTTAATGCAACCTCCATACACTTTCACAGCAGGTTGGAAATCAGAAGATCTCATGTGGGGCAGGGAGTTTTGTTCCAAATCAGTCTTCTAGACTTGAGTCAAAGTCCTCCTTCTGTCTTCACCTAAAGCTTACCCCAGTTGAAAAACACTTATATCCTACCTGTTTAATCAGATTGAGTTATGAAGTGACTGCCTAGCTACAATTGTATTGAACACAACTTAATCGTAAGAACAAGCAAATATTCATGTATCTCATGTGTGCATTAGTTTTTAGCCATGCATTATACATTGCCCTTGAACCTTTTGATGAAGGACAGTTAACCAATATTTTAAATAAAGATACAAACAATGATGGCCGAGGCAGGGGTGACAGAAGCATATGTTCTCATCCAAAAAAATGGGAAGAGCAGCGATGTGTTCAGCCTCATAAACGTGACCAGGGTTGGAGCCAGGGAGAAAGCATTCCCGTGACGAGGCACCACCGTTGAGAAGGCTCTGCTCTTTGTTGCTTCAGAAACTGAGGGACTTCAGACTTCCAAGTCTGAAATGAGAAACTAGAGCCCTTCCTCAAAGAGTCTCAAAAGGTCTCCACTCCCATCGTTCAGCCCGGACACTGAGGTCCAGCGCCGAGGGCCTTCTGGCAGTTCCCTCACTGCGAGAAGTGATGCTACAAGGAACCAGGCATAGGGCCTTCTCAGTAGTGGCACCCGCCCTGTGGAACACCCTCCCATCAGATGTCAAGGAAATAAACAACTATCTGACTTTTAGAAGACATCTGAAGTTTTTAATGTTTGATGTTTTATCGTGTTTTTAATATTTGGTTGGGAGCCACCCAGAGTGGCTGGGGAAACCAAATTATCATCATCATTATTATTATGGATGCTGGGAAAGTGAACATGGTAAACAACATTGACACAATTTTTAAAATGATAAGTGCTGACTGGAAGTGTAAACTTGTAAAAGAATGTCCCTTTAAAACACATTGCAGAAGCAAAATTCCAGGTGAGGTTCACAAAAGAGTTAGAGATGAGAAGATGAGAACACAAGAACACAAGAAAATAAGAAAAGCCTGATGGATCAGGCCAATGACTCATCTTCCCACAAGCAGAACTCAAGCACAAGAGCAACTGGTATTCAGAAGCATTGCTGCCTCCAAGAGTTGAGGCAGAGCTGAGCCATTGTGGCTAGTAGCTGTTGATAGTCCTCTCCTCCCTGAATTTGTCTAATCCTCTTTTAAAACCATCCAATATGGTGGCCATCACTGCCTCTTATAGGAGTGAGTTCCAGGGTTTAACCATTAAGTCCTTTCTTTTATCAATCCTGATTCTTCCAACATTCAGCTTCATTGAATGTGCACATATTCTAGTGTTGTGAGAGAAGGAGGGAAACTTTCTCTTCTTGTTGTTTAGTCGTTTAGTCGTGTCCGACTCTTCGTGACCCCATGGACCAGAGCACGCCAGACACTCCTGTCTTCCACTGCCTCCCGCAGTTTGGTCAGACTCATGTTTGTAGCTTCGAGAACACTGTCCAACCATCTCATCCTCTGTCGTCCCCTTCTCCTTGTGCCCTCAATCTTTCCCAGCGTCAGGGTCTTTTCCAGGGAGTCTTCTCTTCTCATGAGGTGGCCAAAATATTGGAGCCTCAGCTTCAGGATCTGTCCTTCCAGTGAGCACTCAGGGATGATTTCCTTCAGAATAATTTTATAAAGTCTATCATATTGCCTCTTACTCACATTTTCTCTAAACTATAAGGGCGCAAAAGCTGCAACATTTTTTCATGTGTTGTTTTTTTATGATCATTTTGGCACCTCCTTTGTTGTGCCCTGCAATTGGGGAGAGGGTTTTGTCTGCTTTCATTGTGGGCTCACACACCCGCCACCTCCTCCCCCTGCCAAGAGGGGGGGCGGACTGCCTTTCACCAATACAGTGGTACCTCGGGTTACAGACACCTTGGGTTACAGACACTTCAGGTTACAGACTCCGCTAACCCGGAAGTAGTAACTTGGCTTGAGAACTTTATCTCAGGATGAGAATGGAAATCGTGCTCTGGCGGTGCAGCGGCAGGCCCCACTAGCTAAAGTGGTACCTCAGGTTAAGAACCACTGAATAAGGATCTCATGGTCTCCACATCATATGTTGAGCCCCCCCCCCCCGTTGGCCCCAGCAGATTTGACCATGGGGTCCTGACCCAGAGGCAACTTGCTTTCTCCTCCACTTGGGCATCACCGCTGGAGCTGACCACTTTACTAATTCAGCAGCTGTCAGGTGACTTCAAGGGCCAATAGAATTTCATCTAACTGTATAGGCAAAAGATGTGACTCTGGCTTAATTCTTCAGTCAGAGCAATTTGTCCCTATAGTGGAAGTGATCAGCCAGCTTCTACCCATTCCTTCTGCCTGCCTTAGGAACATAATAAGAGCCTGGCTGCTGGGTCCGATCAAAGGCCCATGCAGATGGTATATGAGAATAGCATCCTGTTCTCATCTACCATCTTTGAACTGGAGGCAGAACATGGCCATCATTGCCTTATGCTCCATGAATTTGTCTAATACTTTTAAAAAGCCATCCAAGTTGGTGTCTATCACTACCACTTGTGGGATAATCAGTTGATAGAACAAGTTAAAGTCTTTAAATACCTTGGCCTTGTTTTCCAGTCATCAGGGTTATGGGGAGCACACCAGAAATATGCAAAGCAAAAAGCGTCCCAAAGTGCCAAAATTCTGACACGCTTTTCCCCTACAAAAGGTGGCAATCACATACCGTCAGCACTTGAAGTGTTTAAAGCTAAACCCCTAGCAAAGTTATTTTATGGGGCTCAGATTTGGACAGGCCCTCACCTTGAAGCTACAGAAGCTGTTCAATCTAAGTTCCTAAGGCAATTTTTTCCTGTTCCATCCTGTGTTCCAAATGCTTAATTGCACTTAGAGGCTAACCTCCCTTCTGTTGAATTACAGATTTGGCGTAGGACATTTAATTATTGGCTCTGCCTAAATTTAAACCCCACTGGTCTACTACCACTAGTATCATAAGATTGTCATGAGAGTGCTTGGACTAAAATTGTCAACCAAAAGCTTTACTTTTCTGGTTTATCAACAGTTATTAACACTGGGCTTCAGTAAAGCAGTAAAGCAAATAGTTTAATTAGACAGCGCCTATATGATATCAAGGGACGCAGGTGGCGCTGTGGGTAAAAGCCTCAGCGCCTAGGGCTTGCCGATCGAAAGGTCGGTGGTTCGAATCCCTGCGGCGGGGTGCGCTCCCGTTGTTCGGTCCCAGCGCCTGCCAACCTAGCAGTTCGAAAGCACCTCCGGGTGCAAGTAGATAAATAGGGACCGCTTACCAGCAGGAAGGTAAACGGCGTTTCCGTGTGCGGCTCTGGCTCGCCAGAGCAGCGATGTCACGCTGGCCACGTGACCCGGAAGTGTCTCCGGACAGCGCTGGCCCCCGGCCTCTTGAGTGAGATGGGCGCACCAACCCCAGAGTCTGGCAAGACTGGCCCGTACGGGCAGGGGTACCTTTACCTTTACCTTTATATGATATCAAGTGACAGAATAATCTGGCCACAAGAAGCAAATTTTGTCCATGGTATGATTATTTTTCACCTAGTCATTTTGACACTTTGGCACCCTACCTCGGGTTAAGTACTTAATTCGTTCCGGAGGTCCGTACTTAACCTGAAACTGTTCTTAACCTGAAGCACCACTTTAACCAATGGGGCCTCCTGCTGCCGCCGTGCCACCAGAGCATGATTTCTGTTCTCATCCTGAAGCAAAGTTCTTAACCCAAGGTACTATTTCTGGGTTAGCGGAGTCTGTAACCTGAAGCGTATGTAACCCAAGGTACCACTGTATTTGCAAAATTTAACAATTCCAAAACAAAGACATGCTTTTACAAGATTGAATATACTGCCTTCAGCTGTACTTGAGGGTCAATTTCAAAAAAATTCACTGGAAACACGGTTATGTCCCTGTGGAGATCGCAGAATCGAGTCAGTGGCTCATGTGCTTCTGGCTTGCACTCTTTATAAAGATTTGAGGAGTGAGGTTATCATCCCTCTATTATTGTCCATGCCGGGTCGCTCAACCATTGCTACTATGTCCTTTCTTCTAGCAGATCAAGATGATCAGATGACAGCAAAAACTGCAAGGTTTTTAGTGGGGGCAATGAGAATAAGATCTATTATTTTATTATTAACGTAAACCCCCAAAATGTATTTTCTATAGTTAAGCTTTTACCTCTATCTTCAGTATATTTTGTTTTATTGCTATGGCTAGTGGCTGATGCAAATAAAGATTCTTCTGATTCTGCACTGTAAGAAGGAGTCCTTTCCTTTGCCTGCCTAGAATCTTGGGGCATTCAGCTTCATTGAATGGCCCTGAAAACTACTCTTATGGTGCAGGGGACTTCTCCCTATCTAACTTCTCCACACTATGCCTTCCATCACCTCAGCCAGCCTTGGACACAGCTCTGTCTCCAGGCCAGTAGCCCTGCCAGGCTGGGGAAGGAATATCCCCAGACCAGATTATGATGTGACCAAAGAGTGTGCTTTTGCCTGTTGGGTATTGCTCAGCTCACTGTCTAGTCACCTGAAGCTATTGCTTGACATGAAGACCAGATAAAATGGACACAGTAAGGGAGAAATGTCCCTGCTACCCTGAGCTCTTGGAGAAAAGGTGGGATATAAATTTAAAAGTGGTTGACTGACTGAATAAAGGACCTGTGGGATAATTAACATATAAGAGCATAAGGCAAGCCCTGCTGGATCAATCCAGAGGAGACTCACCCTGTCCAGCACCCTGTTCCAGCAGTGGCCAGCTAGGTGCTTCTGAAAGCCTGCAAACAGGATCTGAGTGCAATAGCAGCCCTCTCAACAGGTAGAGGTTGCGCATGGCTGTCAGGACTAGTAGCCATTGAGAGCCTCATCCTTCCTGGATTGATCTCATTGCTTTTATCTTGCAGCCATCCCCCCCCCCCCAGCCATTCTTTTCACAGTGACACAGCCTCCCCTCTACCTACTGTCGTGTGAACTATCCTTTGCAGTTTTGGAAGCAAAAGCATTTTTGTGTTCCAGGGTGTCTGTACCATCCTCTACACTGAACTCACATTATGCTGGGGAATTTGACTGGCAGGACTGTAAGACTCTCCAGGTCTGGGTCTCTTTTCAGAAGTCTCCTGCCAATGCGATGGCCTTGAATGGCCCCAATTAACCTGTGCTATTAGACCATTTAAGCCTTGGCCATGGGTGTCTCCCTTAGGGAGCTTTTCATGCCTTCTCCCTCCACAAACCCCATCATGTCTTCCTGTTGGGTGCTTCCCTCTCATCCTCCTTTCTTCCTAATAAGCTTCAAGTTTGGAGAAGCCTCAAGGAAAAGGGGACCCCCACCAAGCCACCCCAGTCTGTGGCCCACTTTCTGCTGTTCTGTTGTTATATAATACACTCCCCTGATGTTTTATGGATTCTGGCTAGGATGCCCCACATTCGCCCCCAACCCCTTTGCAGGTCCAGTTCTTCCCCAAGGGTGCTAGAGAACATCCTTCCAACTGGGAAAGGGAATTGGGAGTTGACACTTTCCCCCCAGCCATCAATCTCCTTCCTTCCTTCCTTCCTTCCTTCCTTCCTTCCTTCCTTCCTTCCTTCCTTCCTCACCTCCCTGCCTCTGACTCCCTCCAGTCAAGCGAGACACACGCAGCGGAACCTCTTCCAGCGGGGAAGGTTTAAATAAATGATCTTTCTCTCCCTCCCTCTTTTTAAAAAATTGGTGTGTGTAGACGTGGTGACCTGCGAGATCCGTTTCCCCTTCAAACAGTGTCGCTCTCCCATTAAGGTTAATGAGGGAGGGGAGAAGGAGGAGGAGGAAGAGGAGGAGGAGGAGGAGGAGGGACTGAAGACCCCCCCGCTTCCCGCCTGGTAGGATCTCGGAGCACAAATCGCCCAGCCCGGGGAGGGCGGCGTGCTTTGGGCCGGGGACGCTGGCAGGCGAGTCCGGATTCGCCCGTGCCTGTCGTTAGGGCAGGGGGAGCGTCGGGGGCGCCTCCATCCTTTCTCTCGCTGCCTCCCCTGGATGGAGCTGCCTGGCTGATGGTGGAGGAGGCGGCCCACTGGCGGCACGTTTGCACTTTGCAGGGACCCAGCGGCTCCTCCAGCCACCGCCGCCACCAGCAGCACCATCAGGAGCGGGAACAGGAGCTGCTCGGCCGCGTCTCTCTGGCTTCTCGTCCGCGGAGCCGAGCTGCCTCACGCCGCCTCCCAGAAACTTTCTCCGGGCCCAGGAAGAGAGACCAGCCCGGCCTCGGGAGCCCCAAGTCGGTGCTGCCCTTCTGCTGCCGCCGGGAGAAGCCAGCCATGGACCGGGAAGCGGCGGCGGCGGCGGCGGCGGCGCGGAGCTGTCCGTGGTGCTGAAATGTCCGCGCCGGGTCCGGGAGCCTGGCGGGGCTCCTCGGCGTCCCTCTGATCAGAGGCGGCCGCCAAGGGGAGCCGAAGGGGCACCCTCTTTCTCTCTCTCTCGCTCTCTGCCTGCCTCCCTCCCTCCCCATGTTGGATCGGGACCTCTGGGGCTGAAACAGCCATTCCCATGTGGATGCAGGATGGACCCGCTCTGGAGGATGGATCAACTGCTTCTCTACATCAATGCAGCCCTCCTGGTTTATTTCAGCTGTGCCGGCTTCTGTCTGGCGGATGCAGGTAAGCGGGGAAGCAGTTCCTTGGTGGGGTATTAAGAATGGGTACTGGTAGTAGGCACTCTTCCCTCCACACACCCCTCCGCCGTTCTCTGGGTTTGTGTGCTCCATTCCTTAAGGTTGTCATTCGCTTCTTGGAAAAGAAATTCTCCTCAACTTCCCAAACCTGTTGTATTCTCATGCAACGTTTGAACATCCCTTCATAAATGGCTTCACCATCCAATGACAGAAGAGTTGAGGAGGATCAACAAAGGAAAGGGGGGATGTGTGCTTAACATGTGGAACTCATTGTTACATGATTAAGGAAAGGTGAAGAAAGCACCTCTGAGAGTTCTGTTAAGATATTTGCTTTAAAAAGAGGGATCAGTGCAGGGCAGTGTAGTTTTTACTGGCTGTTAGTCATGCTCAGAGTCTCAAGGAGCCCCTACTTGTTGCAGTAAGATGGAATCATAGACTTGACCTCCAGCCTCCTATTCCTTTTGTCCAACTGTGCTTGAGAAAAAGGAGCCAGTTGGTAGCCGAAGTGACTTCCCTTTCTTATAATTCAAATGATTTGTGATGATCATATGGAACCAGCTCATGCGGCACCAGGCATGCGGCTTGTTACTCTTAGAATTTGATTCCTGAACTACATGGGCCTTGTTCTGTCCCATGTTTGGTTCTTCAGAGCCTTAGTTTGTGAGTCTTCTTATTTGTGGGGGCAGGGGGAGAGACCTATGCAGGACTAGGGAGGGTCCTGAAATGTGTGGAGAGACAAGATGGATAATTCCACATAATAGCTGCTTCTATTCAAAATTGCCCTCCTGTAAAGCATCCTTGATAGGTTAATGTCCAGATACCATAGTAGACAAGGTAATATGGGGATCAGCCAAATCTGGCCACCAAAAACCACCAGCTGGATCCTCAACCCACAGATAGAAGAGCTATGCATATGGAATATTGGCTGTGAAGATTGAACTTGTGAGAGAACCGATCTCAGAGTTGCTCTTCCCTAAGGCTAAGTTACTTTCTAGGAGAGAGGAGCAGACCATTAAACAAGCACAGTTTAATAGGTCTTGTGAAAAGAACAGGTATTGACTTGTAATTTCATAGCTTGCCTCTGGCTTTAAGAAATTCTCCAATGGGAGAACATCAGGGCCTCGGAAGGATGCTCAGCAGCAGCCTCACTAACAGATACATAGACTGAGAAATGTTGTTGGAAAGACCTGAGCTGTCCTGTGGATGCTGATAGCTCATGTGATGATGCGTTGTAGACCACAAGGTCAAGTTTTCTGCTAACTCCATTATTTCTGGAGGACTACAAATTGTGACATCTCAGAAAAGGGAGCTTGTCAAATAACAGACCAAGAAAATTTCCAGCTTTGAAAATTTGGGGCTCTTGTTACTTTGTTTAGTGGATGTGTTTCTGTTACTCTTCTCCAGGTAAAAAACCTCTCCGTGGCTAACATTTTTGAAAAATGAAACAAAAACACAGTACTGTAACAACAATACTTAGTAGCAGCAACTAGGAACCAGATTAAAACGGTTTAAAGTGCTATATTTTTTAAATGGTCTTTCTCCAAATGCCATCCAGTTCAGTGCTTGGCGAGTCCTCCTGGAGAGAGTACATCCCAGAGCCAGGGACCCAAAGGTGACAAGAAGGCCCTCTCAGGCTGACCATGTACCTTGCCCTTGTAGGTGCAGAAACCTGAAGGAGATCCTTGAAGAAGATCTCAGTGCAAGTTTGTAAGGGATAGGGTGGCCTTTGAGGTAACCTGACCCCAAGTTCCATAGGACCATATGGGTTAAAATCAGCACCTTGTACTGAGCCTAGAAATGGCTTGCCTTATTATAGGCAGTTTTGTGTGTGCAGGCACACACACACTGACATTTGTATCCCACCTTTCTTCCATAATGAATCCAAGGAAGAGACGTTTCCCAGGCAGTCGTGCATTCGAGCGCTGACCAGTCCTAGGCTTGCTTAGCTTCAGCAAGGTGGGAGCCTCCTGTGCCTTTATATGTGACCCCGGGACCAGAGGAATGGTCAGGTAGTGTGAAGGTTTGAGAAGACACTGTAGAGCAGGGATGGTCACTTGGTAGCCCACAATACAGATCTGGTCCCTGAGCCACAGTGGCCCTACTAAATTTTTGCCAAGGTTTGCTCCCAGCTTTGTTGATAAGGAAAATGAAACCTTGGAAAAGTTGTAAACAACAGTGATATTCCACAAGTTAATGCTCCATCTCTCATTTTGGCTGTGTACGTTCTGCTAAGGCAGGTGCTGTATTACTGCAGAGCCTCTCCTGCTCTCTGCTGCCAGAGTTGTTATGGAATCTGACCTCAATGAATGGATCTGTTTGTGGGGTAAAACACCATCCCAATCTCTGGTGTCAGAGCCCAGCAAGGCAAGCAGCTTGCATTGTCCATGGCAGGCAGAGGTCAAGTCCAAAAGTGGCACCTGAGACTCTGAAGAACCAGGGGCAGGTGAGCAAAGCTGATGGTTGACTTCCAGAGCAGCTGTGGCACTTGAAAAAGAATTCAGGGGGTGGCAGTATGGAAGGGGGAAAGTATATTTCTAGGTGGGTGAGATATCATATGTTAATGACAGGATTTCAGAAATGCAGTATAAGCTCCTTATTGGGGGAGTGCCTGCCCCCCGTCGCCACCCCCATATTGCCTAAGCTCCAGAGTAGGCAGACCAATCTCAGAGGCATAGAGGCAGATGATGCAGCTCCAGACAGGCACATAGCCTTTGGTTTCTGCAATGCCCCAGAGCCTTTGTGGCTTCTTTAGTTACCAGGCCTGTCAGAGCCTACTGGAGCTACTGACAGTCACTGACATCACTTTCTCATTTTTCCTCCTTTTTCTATGTATTGGGCACACAGAAGCAAAGTAAAGCCCTGGCTGAGGCTTCAGACACCCACCAGCTGCATTTCTCCAGGATGCCATCTGGGCCATTCTGTCTCAGGGCCCAGATGCATTCTGGGGGAAAGAAGACGGTGAGTGGCTGCCGCCTTGGCCAGCAGTGAGCCTTCTGCAATCAAAGAAACATAGAGGGCCCACTGCTTCATTTACTTTACCTGGCAGCAGCCCCTGCCTATGAATGTTCTTGCAACAGAGCCCCTGTTGGTGTCTTGGGCCACCTGATTGCTTGGGGCTGATCAGCTGCAGTCTTCCTTCCTGCCACTATACAGGTAGTGCTCAGCCATTCCCTCTCCTTGCAAGCTGTCCTGGTGGTGCAGATAAGAGAGATCTGCTGTCAGAGTCCCTTGCACTGGGACGTTAAAACTGAACTGCTGTCAGGATACAGAAGTTCCCTGTCTTGGCATAGAGTACATCAATGTCTCTGCCCAGGAGCACCCTTGTTACCTGGTACTTTAGGCAGGGCTGCAAGCTGGCCCATGGTGTGTGCTCTTCCTTTTATCCTGCAATGACCCTAAAGCTTGGAAGGTATTGTCATGGCTGGGTGATCTTTGGTGGATGAAAGCATCTAACTCAGGGGATCATAGATATCTGGATCAATTGGATTCTGTGAACCGATACAGCAATGAACAGGCACAGGAATAATAGAATCATAGAACTGTAAAGTTGGAAGGGGCTGTGAGGGTCATCTAGTTCCCTGCAATGCAAGAATCTTTTTGCCCAAGGTGGGGCCTGAACCTGCAGATTAAGAGTCTCATGCTCTACATAGAAAGCTGCCTGCCCTACTGAGCTAAACTCATTGGTCCATCTAGCTCAGTGTAGTCTACACTGACTGGCAGTGTCTCTCCAGAGTTTCTGGCAGGGGACATTCTTAGACCTACCTGAAGATGCCAGGGATTAAACCTTGGACCTTCAACACACAACGGAGGTGCTCTGCCAGTGAGCTGTGGACCTCTCCCCCACCTGCCAGCATGCCCACACAGCAAACGAGAGCAGTGTGACTAGGGGCTCCCAAGCATTACAACACAGTATTTCCATAAGGATCACTGGCAAAGAGTTCTTAGCACCCTCCTGATTTGGAAGATGGGGATGGGGAAGGAATTCATGACATTCAAGTCAGTTTCAGAACTGCTGAAATTGGAAGTGCATTAAATAAGGTGCAGGTCTGTTTGCATCCCATGCCCATCACACCACAATGGAATCCAAAATTTTAACAGAAGAGCTTTGGGTCCTGGAATCTAAACAAATCACGTTCTCTAGCAAGTTTCTAGTCATCATAGAGTCACTGAAAATAACTGGGATATATTTTGCAATCAGAATAGTGAAGTTGTGTCATATAATTTTGCATAATATAGTATGCAAATGAACCATACTTCTATAGCCACAAGTTAGAATTAGGGGGTGTTGGCACAAATTGGGATGGTTGGATGTCTCTGCTAACTGATTTTATGTCTGTGAGGATGTAACACATGGAGAGCTTCATGCAACTAGAACTTGCTTGAAGAAGTTGCCTCAGATATAGTCTCCATTCTGCATGTGACTGTTTCCGTTCCACAGTGAGGCCTATGAATGCAATTCCCCAAATATTCTGACTCAAGTTTAGTTCCTAAACAGACAGGTCACATGATCATTACACATTTTTTCCTGTGCTACCCTTCTCCCCAATTCTAGACAGGTGGCATCTGGTTCTTTAATCAGTATTATGAAAAACACTCTGCACATGCTTCCTCTTCTCTTATGTTGCTTCACACATTCCAGGTTCCAAAGTTAAACAGGGTCTCAAGCAGAATAAGTCCGGTTCTGATAAATGCTGCCCAGTGACAAGCAATTTCCTACCCAAAAGTCCAACCCAAAGGACTTTTCCTGTTCATGCAAAAATGCATTTTGCTCATGTTCTAACTGCAAAGAAATGGCAACCTCAAAGCAATGCAGATGGCAAGCATGTCTCATGCTGCTGGATGCCGCCCCTAGTTTAATGGGGTGACATGCTCTCCCCAGGCAGAGCACATCCCCCCCCACCTCCGGCAATGCCCATCTGCTTTGCTTCTTGCTGCCCATGCTGAAGTAGATGTAACAGACACAC
This sequence comes from Podarcis gaigeae, assembly GCF_964106915.1. Lineage (NCBI taxonomy): Eukaryota > Metazoa > Chordata > Lepidosauria > Squamata > Lacertidae > Podarcis > Podarcis gaigeae. The sequence goes on along the minus strand of NC_139684.1, from coordinate 57,432,338 downwards.
GGTTGTCCTTGACTGCTTCTGTTGTGAAGGAGCAAGGGACTCCGGAAGTCACTTTGTCTGGGAGGCACTGCTGGAGATTTATGAAGGTGTCCTTAAAATGGTGACTGTGGGTAAGATGTGGCACACACACCCTCTCCCAAAAGTCCTTTGTAATTCTAATAGCCACCCATTTCTCCTTTTTCATACCAAGGCCATGGCCTCCTCCTCCTCTCCTCCTCTCACCTTATCCTTAGTTCACCTCAGATTCCAGCAGCTGAGATTGAATAAAGGAATGGGATGAAATAAAGGACTCGGTTTTTAGCTGATTTCCTCTTCTCCTCTGTGCCCTCCTGGACACACATACAAACCCTCCACAAACATTTTACTGTGTACATTATGAACTCATCCAAATGGCATTCTCTCCCCCGCCTGCCCCCTGCTTCCCAATTAACATGTAGCACAAGCCAGCAGGAACTTATCCCACATCAGCACCATTCATAGTGTGCAAAATCCATCCCTTCAGGATGGCTGCTCTCCTTCTGCCTAACCATAGGGCCACCTCCATGTGCCATTCAAAAATCCTCCTACCTAAGAGGGATAGGAATGTGGCTCTGTGCAGGCAGACTTCTTCCAGCATGTCACCCTCATTCACCATTTTTTGATAAAGCAGATAGGAACAAATCTTTCATAATGAAAGTTACCTCTGCCCATGTACCTCTCCCTCAGCACTGGGCAGCTACAGGGTAACCCTGCTCTCTTAGAATTCAGGAGCAAGATTTCAGCCCAAAGCACGTGCCAAGGACTGAACCCCAGAACCTTTCTGTTTCTCGAAATTAAGCACTGCCCCCAACCTCCGATAACACTTGCACCCCACTGTGCTGAGGGCAACCCGTTAGCCATCTGTTGCAGCCTGCCAGCCAGCCAGGTGCTTGACAATCCCCTTCTTTCTGCAGTTCCAGGACAGACAGCAAAACAGGAAGCTTATGGAGCTCCCAGTGGGCATTTAGCTGGGTGGGTGACACTGTGCAGCTCTACGATGGCATGCAAAGCCCAACGGCAGGACTGAGAGTGTGTTCTATGAGTCTGTGGGGAGAGGAAAAGAACAAGGTGCAAAATTTGATATTGTGTTCAGAAACCAGCAAGCAGGTTCTTAGTCCTTACTGTTGTGAAGATGAGCCAGAAGTGACACGGGCAAAATCTTTTTAAATCCCAAGAGTTGGAAGAAGCTGAGTTCAATGGTCAGGGGTATGTCTTTGGTGCTGTATGTGTAGATCCATGTCCCTTTCTTTCATTTCCATAATTTATACAGAACCCAGCTTTACTTTACAAATATGTGTTAGCTTGGGACAGAAATCCCAATGTTTTGAGGATGCCCATGTTTCCTCCTTCACAGAGGGCAGTCCTCTAATTTGAAAGTGCCCTTTGCATTTTGGGTGTGGGTGTGGGTGTGCAGTTTGGTCCAAGTCCATTTTATATATAATGAAGCATAAGGGCAGGGGCCTTGAAGGAGAGAGAGCAGGAGAGGCCGTGAAGCTGTCTGCCAACAGTACTGACAGCAAACTGGACACAGACTTTCCCACTTGCATTTCTATCTAAATTGCAGATTATTATTCTCTTAATGTGCATATATTAACATATGCCCATTTTATGCAAATCTGTGTCCTTCTTCTGACAATTTATCTCCACTTCCTTGGTGATGTGTAAGTGGCCACCTTAAAGTGTTTTATTTCAAATCTTCCTTCCCAGCAGTTAATCAAGCCCAGGGATCATTGCCCAGATTTCAGACATTGGTTGCTGACTGCAACAGTTACAGCCAACGCAGTGCAAACCTGTTGTTGGCTTGAGTGATTTGTGCAAACACGGAAGGATGCAAATGGTCTTCATACAGATGGTCTACGATTTAGTTTCCCTGTGGTGACTTTAGCAATCTGGGTGCACAACGTGATCGCCTTCTTCCTCACTCCCCGAGGTGTTCATAAGCCATCTTTTGGCAAATGGCACACGGCTAATTTGCACCACTTTATTGGCCCTATCTATAAGCTAAGATCAAAGAACAGAAGAGCAGGATCCATTTAACAAGGGGTGTGCAGATGCCAGAAGGAAATGAAAAAGTTAATTTGGCAGCTGGCTCCGTAGGGAAAAGACTCGTGCTGCCAGAGAACTTGCAGGTTTTGACTGGAGCAGAAGCCTCATTGGAAAAGTCCTTCTCCCCAGCTCCCCTAATTTCTATTGTCTGCTCAAGGCAATGGCCAAGATAATATTTAAGTCATTTTTACAGCTTGGAAATGTGATTTAGCTCTGTAATAACACCAGGCCTGAGGCCTCTGTGGTGAGCCCTGGCTTGGTCCCTTAAGCCGCTGTGGAAGTGCTGCCCATTACTCAGATGCTGATGAAAGAGGGAACTGAACTGTGCACAATCTTTAAAGGCTCTAGAGTGGTGGTATAGCAAATGGGCCCTAGGGCAGGTAAAGTGAAATGGACTTATCCTTACAGCACAAAACATGTGCTTCCACCAGAGGTGATCAGCAGCAAGGCTTTCAGGCCGTTATATTTTCACATGTGCCCACATCAGAGGCATTTTTGCTTGCGGTGCTATCCACAATTGTTATGGTCACAGAGATGTCACATTTGAAGGGCAGTCAAGGGGAGGGGTGTCCTGCATTTGGGCTGTGAGTCTTTATTAAAGCTGAGTTTTAATGGAAATGTTTGGTCCCATTTTTCTAAATCTCCAGATCTATTTGACTGTCATAGCTGAGGTTTGAAGACTTGCCCAAAGAAAGTTCAGCTGGCTAGAGACACTGAGATGGGGAGCCATGGAGGGGCTGAATTTGCGGGAGGTAGTTGGTACTCAGTTCAGATCTTACCTCAGCCATGGACTCACTAGGTAGCCACTCTCAGTTAGCTTCCTTCCCCCAATTTGTTGTTGTTTAGTCGTTTAGTTGTGTCCAACTCTTTGTGATCCCATGGACCAGAGCATGCCAGGCACTCCTGTCTTCCATTGCCTCCTGCAGCTTGGTCAAACTCATGCTGGTAGCTTCGAGAACACTATCCAACCATCTCGTCCTCTGTCGTCCCCTCCTCCTTGTGCCCTCCATCTTTCCCAACATCAGGGTCTTTTCCAGGGAGTCTTCTCTTCTCATGAGGTAGCCAAAGTATTGGAGCCTCAGCTTCACGATCTGTCCTTCCAGTGAGCACTCAGGGATGATTTCCTTCAGAATGGATAGGTTTGATTTTCTTGCAGTCCACGGGACTCTCAAGAGTCTCCTCCAGCACTATAATTCAAAAGCACCAATTCTTCAGCGATCAGCCTTCTTTATGGTCCAGCTCTCACTTCCATACATCACTTCTGGGAAAACCATGGCTTTAACTATATGGACCTTTGTTGGCAAGGTGATGTCTCTGCTTTTAAGGATGCTGTCTAGGTTTGTCATTGCTTTTCTCCCAAGAAGCAGGCATCTTTTAATTTCCCCAATACCTTCTCCCAATACCTCATCACAGATTATAAGAGTTGGGACTAAGGCCATTCCCTCCCTCCAGTGTCCCAGAGGTGAAGACAGGGACATTGTTTTTGAGGGCTTGTAACATCCTCACACCCGTTATCGCTTCCTGCCCCTTCATTTCACATTCCTGACAAGATGGGCCCTGGATCTTTTTCTAAGCGCCCCAAATGTTTCTGGTGGACTATTGATTGGGGAGGGGAATTAAACTGAGGAAACATTTGGGTTACCCAGTCAGATTGAATTTGGGGAAATAAATGAATTTTAGATGTTTTAATCTAGAGATGATTTGAAGGGTAACGGATATGGAAAATTGAAGGGGAATTGAATTGATTTGAAATGGGATCTGTTGGGACTTTAACTGGGATAAATGAAGAAGAGCTGGTTTTTAGTGATTTGGGGCAAATTAACTGAGGGATTTATCTGGGAAGTTAGTTGCCTTATCTCAGTATCATTCCAGGGTAACTACACTTATGTACACGTCCTTTGCAGTAAGTCCCTCTGAACTGAGCAGGCTTGCTCCACCTTCAAAGGCAAAATAAAGACAATTGAATGAGGACATTAGTGTGGGAATGTTCAGGGTGGCAGGAGAGGATATATTGCTTATTAATATCCTTCCTAACTTGAGCTAGCAAGTTCCTTTACTTAGCGGAATGCATTCCCCTTTACACAGCAGAAAACTAGTTGCAAACTCATGTGAGTTTCTTAAGACAATACACAATTCAATCTGGCCTTTAGCCATGGCCCCTTGGATGTTGCAAGACTATAGCTCCCAACAGTGCCAGCCAGCATGGCCAATGGCCAGGGATAATGGGAGTTATAGTCTGAAAACATCTGGAGGGTGGTTTTGCTTGTGGAGACAGAAGAAAAAGAAAGAAGGCAATTTCTGCCTTTCCCAACCTGGTGCCCTCCAGATGTTTTGGACTACAACTCCCATCAGCTCCAGTCAGCTCTGGTAGCTGAGGCTGATGGAGGTCGGGGGTCTAAAACATCTGGAGGACACCACATTGCCCCAAACTGTTATATTCAGTTATTCAGAGAGCCAGTGTGGTGTAGTGGTTAAGAGCGGTAGACTCGTAATCTGGTGAACTGGGTTCGCTTTCCCGCTCCTCCACATGCAGCTGCTGGGTGACCTTGGGCTAGTCATACTTCTCTGAAGTCTCTCAGCCCCACTCACCTCACAGAGTGTTTGTTGTGGGGGAGGAAGGGAAAGGAGAATGTTAGCCGCTTTGAGACTCCTTAAAGGGAGTGAAAGGCGGGATATCAAATCCAAACTACTACTACTACTACTACTACTCCTCTTCTTCTTCTTCTTCTTCTTCTTCTTCTTCTTCTTCTTCTTCTTCTTCTTCTTCTTCTTCTTCTTCTTCTTCCTCACTCTGAGATGAACCTGCTTAAGACTAGAGCAAATAGAAACAGGACAAGATTCATTAGCAGTGATTTCTCTTGTTCAGGAACAGGGATGATTGATTTTTAGTTCCTGGGCCAGAAAGTAGACATTCTAGTAAGAGAATCTATTTTATAAGTGCCATTTCAGACAAATTAGCAATTTTTTGCCAAATACTTTGTTAGAAGCTACTCCCCTGAGGGTGATGGACTGATTCCTTTAATTAGAGCCGAACATGCAAGCTGATGCAAAGCTTGTTAATGTGGGTGGAAAGGGGGCCTCTGAGCCAGCAGGCAACAGCCTCCCAACCAAAACAGAAGGACGTCAACAGTGAGTGGTAGGTGCAGAGTCCAAGAGTGGCACCCTGCTGGAAAAATGGCCCTTTGCAAAGCGACATGGGTAAACTGACAGATTGCTGCCCCGAGGACCTTGCAATCTGGAAATGTGACAGTGGAGGAGGCAATGAAGGAAGGCAAGCAAAGTCTGGGGGAAGCAGCAGCAACAGGGAGCTAGCGGAGTTACATGCAGAGGAAGGAGCTTTGTGCATACTGGGGAGGAGAGTTTAAAAGGAGGCATTTAAACGGGCGTCTGTTCTGGGAAGAGCAGGCAGGATCACCAAAGGGAGCAGGGCATGGCTGGGTGGCTTAGAGGGGGAGAGGGGGAAGGCGGCAACACTGTGCCACAAATTGCTCTAAGCCAGGCAGTGGGGAAGGCAGACACTCTCATCAGGGTGCCTACCTATTTCTTCCTGCTCAGTGTGTGTGTGTGTAAACTGATATAGCATAAGGTGCTATCAGTCTCCAGCATGCACACTCGCTCTCCCCCTCTCTCAGAAATAGGGATGCATGAAAGCTGGTTTCTCTCGGGTTCTCATTTTTCTACCCTTTCACTTCAACTCTCCGCATTTCCATATCAGTTTGCATTTTTTTAAAAAATAAAATAAATAACCCTCATGAAAATCAACCAGCATTTTTTAGTGCCCATTTCCTCTGATATACACATTTTCTTATGCAATTTTGCATAATATACACAATTTTGCAAAGTGATTTCCTCTGAGAGAATCCATTTTTGAATCTTATTTTCTCTTACATTTTGAATGCACACTCTGTGCTGCTATATGCATTTTTGTCCACTTTGCTCAGCTGGAGAACGGCACCACAACATTTGGAGAAGTGCAAATTTCGAAGGGTGGCTGCATTTTGGTTTGCATATTGTTTGGGAAAGTGTGGATTAGGGTAGATTCGCCTTTAAATGTGAACTGCATCAAATTCCTCCACCAAACCTAGGGCTCAGAAGTAAAAGACAAGGCTGCTTCTACAATGCCCTACTCCCCCTCCCCCCCACGAACTGTGGAGCATTTAAAATCTCTGTGCTTGGTGCTTTCCTCTTTTAGAAATCAACTTCTTGGGAAAGGGGTGGAGTGCGTTCTAAACCCCCCACCACCTTGGCTGCTGGCTCCAGCTACACCCACCCATAGCTTGCTGGAGGCCTAAGATTATGGTGCCTCTGGCCCCATTTGCTGCTCAGTGGTTTTCAGAGCAGTTTCCTCTGTCCTTTCGAGAACAAAAGGCCAGGCTGCCAGGGGGGCTTTGTCCTCTCAAAGTGGCAGGGGGACAAGGTGGTTCAGCATCCATCTCCATCCATCATTCCTTCCCACGGCCTCTGTGTGACTCCAGGTCCAAATAAATGGCAGAGGTGGGCCCAGGATTTTTGTGTGTACCTTTGTCACTAAGGCACTCTGGAGAGTGCTTTCAGTCCTTGCTAAAAAACCCATAAAGTTGGCACGCTATTATTCTCCATGTGGGAGCCCCACAGAGAGGAGTGCAAAAAAGAATTCTCTGAATAGCAAAGTGCACGAGGAAGGCGGGAAACCCTTTTATATCCACACCTCCACTTCCAAGAAGGAAACAAGGACCCCCACAGCCCCGAGAGGAGGAAAGAGAATGAGAGCGAGAGAGGGGTGGTCAGGTTCCAGCTCTTGAGCGAGCGAGTGAGTGAATAGAGATCAGAAAACTTAGCAACAGGACTGCAGGTCATGTTCTTACGCCTCTCATTTCTGCAAAAAAGGTCACGGCACAGGGAACAGAAAGCTGCCACGATGGCATCTTGACATTTAGAGCTTCCTGGCAGGTTCCACTAAGCAATGCCTGGAAGTAGACAAAGGCAGCCCAGCCCAGCCCACTTAGCTATAGCTTCAAATGGCTGGAGGGACATCCAGGCAAGGGGCCCAGCCTAGAGGTGGTGGCACTCTGGCACAGGAACTTGGTCTTTGCAGCCAAACTGGTGAAGAATCATCCCCACCTCGGCGTGGAATTGCCACCTGTTTCTTTGATAGCTCCAGAATTGGGCATCTCGCCATGTCTATGGAACATCTGTAAGCAGGTTCGTCGTTCAGATTGGGAAGTGGTAACAAGCAGGGCAGCAGGGCGCCTCTGATTTGAGGTTCCTTTGGCTAATCTGCATTAAGCCATTGAAAAGTCCTCCCTGAATTTCCCCAGTTGGTAAGCGTGTGAGCTGATGCAGGATCCCTGGGTTCAAATCTCATCTTAAACTTTGGTGCCCTTATCTAAGTCCCTGTTTCCCCAAGTTCCCCCAGATCTGGACACTCTTCACCCTCACAGGTCTCTTGCAAGGATGACTACATATGGGAAGCACTTTGAACCCACAGCAAATGGTGTGTGTGTGTGTGTGTGTGTGTGTGTGCAAAATAAAAGTAAGCTTTTAGGGTGCTTCCTATGGCTGCCTAGAACCATGAATGAATGCATAGTATGCCTGTTCATTTGCAGAAAAAAATGGAAAACAAAAGGCAGGAATCTGAAGACTGCAGGCTTTGAAACCTCCAAATCTCTTGGGAGGGCTTTTGACTTCTCTCTTGGACTGCGTGGGTGCTAGTGTGTGTTCGCATGAGTGTTGTGTGTCTGTATGAATAGAGTGTGTGGGAAGGTGAAGTGCAAATGGGCACAACGCAAGTTCCACAATGAGTGCACCACCATCCGTGGCTCTCGCTTGCTGCTAAAAAGCTTTCGGCATCCCTTGACCCTTCTGGAAAGGCTCTGCAGTCTTTAAGCTTTTTACAATGTCGGGGGTGCACCCTGCAGAACGGGAACAAAGTGACCTACAAACTCCTCACTGCCTGGCCTTGAGACAAATTCCGCTGTGCTCCCTTGCTGCTTTTACCGTAAGTGCAGCTTAGGAAGCCCCAGAGCTCAGAGGCTCTCAACTGCAGCCAGGAAGGTTGCTGCTTTTTGGCCCTTCAGAGCGGCCAGCAGGGATGGGAGCTGAGCTACAGTGCTGGTTGCCCTTGGGAGAGCTCAGCTGCAACAGCAGGATGCAGCCGCAGTCATGCTGAGACTGCAAGACTGTGCCCGCTTGACCTGGGAAGAGTAAGCCCCGCTGAACTCATTGGGACTTACTCAGAGTAGGCATGTGCAGGATTGTGCTGTGAATCCCTTTTGTCTGCTTTTTGCATGCCAAAGGAGCAGCTGCTAAATTGGCACCCATCCATCTAGTTGGCTGTTCAGAGAAGACTTAAGTTCTAATCCACGATTATTTATTTTTAAAAGTAATGCTTTAAAAGTAAAGCTTAAGGCAGTGATGAGACAGCTGTAGCAGAAATGGACATGCGTATCCTATAACTAGATATGTGCTTTCTTTTTCCTTTTTCTAAGAACCTTGTATTCCTCCTGGATCCCAAAGAGTAGGTATGATCAAAAACAGTGACAGGCTCTAGGTAAGCGAATGGGCCACTGGCTAGTTTCTTGCTGGCCTCCTCACACCTGCTGGGAATCTTGCAGACCCTGTTAAGTAACAGGCTCCAAATTTACTGGCTTGCTTTTCACTTGGCTTTCCAATGGCAACTAAATATCTTGCTCCAGTATAATTTTGGAATTAGAGCAATGCAGTTAGTGAGAGAGAGGGGAAGAAGATACCTTCTTACTTGCTTCCTTTTGCCCACCCCCTCATGTGAGATTTCTCAAGTGAGTTTTCCTGTTCTCCGGGTGAATTCACTTGTCTCTCTACATCTCAGGACCCACCCATATCTCATCCTTATGCATATTGTGAATCCCTTGTCCCTCCTTGCCCGTGTGACATTCTTATCCAGCTACTGCTGTCCCACACTTTCTCTTCTCTAAATCCAGAGGTCCCCTTTGCTTTGAAAATTCATATAGGAGAGCTGCATCAATTGCATATAGGGAATCTCTGGATATATGGAGGGGAAAGTTTGGGACAGTAACAGTTAGAGGGGAGCACCACATAGACGAAATCCACAGTAAGATGAGATATGGAAAGCCCATAGTCTTATCTATTTCTTAGGACCATTGTGAGGCTAAATGTACACAAAACAGCCTTTGCCTGCATTCCCTCCTTTCCCTAGGGCATATCCTAATGTGTAAACTAGTGTGTTTTTCCTAGCGCCTATCCGGTTAGGGGCTTATCTGTGCTGCATATGTAGATCCATGCACACACACACACACACACACACACACACACACACACACACACACGGCAGAGTCTTCATTACCATTATTCCTGCATAATCCTTCTTCTTCATTCAAAGCATGCTGCCTCCATTCTCCCAATCTTTTAAGGTGTTGTTGTAAGACTCGGAGGGGTCTGTGCAGGAGAAGGCTAATGGATCCAGAGGTCTTGCTGGAGTGTCTCTTAACAGTCCTGGGCAAAGTTGCCAGATGCATCATTTATTAGGGAGACTACAGGTGATGTGTTTCCATGGGAGTTAATTGTTCAGTGATTGCTTCTTGATACAGATCCACTGCTACTGGCCAGAAGCATTGCAATGCATGGCCTCTGAATACTAAGGTTCCATTTAGCTGTAAGGGCTACTAGCTATCCAGACATGTTGCCTCCACAAATTTCTCCAAACCACCCCAGTATGAGCAACCATCAGCTCTTCTTCAGGTGGGAGTGAGTGCCTAATAATAATACTGCCCTTCAGCAAAGGAACACAGGGTGGTTTATAACATAAAAACACAAAAATGCTCAACATAGTAACAAATAAAAGCAATAAACCTCCTGCAGTTTAAAAAGCCATAGATTGCTGTTATTATTTATTATGTTTTTTCTGTCAGTCAATTCCATTAGCTAATCATGTGTGGTGTGAATAAGTCCTTCCAGCTTCCTTCTCTCCTGCTAAGCATCTTCTCCATTCATCTGATGTGAATCTCCCTCTCCTTGCAGACAGCCCCTCCGCTCCAGTCAATGTCACAGTCAAGCTCCTGAAAGCCAACTCAGCTGTTGTGACCTGGGACGTCCTGGAAGAAGAGGTGGTCATAGGATTTGCCATCTCCCAGCAGGTAGGTGGCAAAATCCCTTCCCTTAAAACTGGACTTTTTGCAAGATCAGAATGGAGGTTCAATAAACAGCCAATTTTGTCTAACCTATCAGCAGCTTTGTGCAGTTGAATCAGTAAAGAGGTTGTCTAGAAGCAACCTCAGATTCAGAATTGTTTCTTTGCATCTAGTCATCGGATCTTAAAATAAGAATTTAACAATGGGATCTACATATCCTTATGAAAGTAGCACTAGTTGACAAAAAATAAATAAATAATATTCTGACTATCCCTAGCAAATCACAGCATTTCCTTTCAGTTCCTATTTTTAACAGATGTAAAAATAAAAGATATACACAAACCTGAATAAATTTATATGAAACCTGAACAAACTGTTACAGTAATTAAGAGGCTGATGCAACTCACTGCCTAAAGAATTTCCTTGTCAATCAAATTTCAGAAAGATGCAATGACTCTCTCTTCCCTCCTTCCATTCAGACATTCCCCTGTCATCAGAATTTAAAGTTCTTCTGACACCTTATCCTGTGAGCAAAAACAAGTTATTTCAAAGCAGCAAGCAAATGATTGGGACCAGTGGCATAGGAAGGGGTGTGTGGTGGGGCGGTTCGCTCTCGGTGCCACAAATGAGGGGGCTGACAAAGTGGAGAAAAGAAGTATTTTTAAAATAAACTTATTGTAGCACCTCTCCGAGAGGTTGGCAGGGCTCCCCGGGTCCCAGATGCCACCCTCCTTGCCTTGGGACCTTTGTCCAGCCCACAAACCAGCCGGCCAATTGGCTGTGGCTGGGGGCAGGGTGAAGGCAAGGAAAGGGCTGGTGTTGCCAAGGCCGACTTGCATAGCCTCCTGCCAGCAGCAGTTGGGTTTTTTGGGCCACTGCAGCGGCCTCCGCAGGCTGCTGGTTCCTGTTTCAACCACCCTGATAAGAGGAGAGGAGAGTGGTCAAAAGCAGTCACTAAACTGTGTCTCAATGAGCTCTTGTAAAAACATAGGAACCAAAAGCAGCTGGGAGGCAGGTCCCTGAACTGGTGGCCTTAGAAGTATTTTTAAAATAAACTTATTGTAGCACCTCTCCGAGAGGTTGGCAGGGCTCCCTGGGTCCCAGATGCCACCCTCCTTGCCTTGGGACCTTTGTCCAGCCCACAAACCAGCCGGCCAATTGGCTGTGGCTGGGGGCAGGGTGAAGGCAAGGAAAGGGCTGGTGTTGCCAAGGCCGACTTGCATAGCCTCCTGCCAGCAGCAGTTGGGTTTTTTGGGCCACTGCAGCGGCCTCCGCAGGCTGCTGGTTCCTGTTTCAACCACCCTGATAAGAGGAGAGGAGAGTGGTCAAAAGCAGTCACTAAACTGTGTCTCAATGAGCTCTTGTAAAAACATAGGAACCAAAAGCAGCTGGGAGGCAGGTCCCTGAACCGGTGGCCTTAGCACCTGCCAACAGCGGTTGGGCTCTGGGGTGCGTGGGCACTGCGGACGACCTCCTGGGCCGCTAAGCCAAAGCTGTTTATGCTCACAATGTTTAGTAAATGAACCAGAAAATAACACTTGCGACTCTAAGTATCTTAATTTTCTTTCTTTTAATAATTTGAATGTGTGGGGGGGGGGGGGGTTGATAAGGAATTTTCCGCACTGGGTACCACCTGACCTTGCTACACCTCTGATTGGGACAGGCTCTGGTTTAAACCATGGGACCTGCTGCTGCCATTTCTCATTTGGCCCTTTGGAATATGTGAGTGTTTTGCTTTCTCCCCCTGCAGAAGAAGGATGTCAGGATGCTGCGCTTCATCCAGGAGGTGAACACCACCACCCGCTCGTGCTCCCTCTGGGACCTAGAGGAGGACACCGAGTACATTGTGCACGTCCAGTCCATCAGCATCCAAGGCCAGAGTCCAGCCAGCGAACCAGTCCACTTCAAGACCCCCCGGGAAGCGGAGAAACTGGCTTCCAAAAACAAAGGCAAGTCAGGAGGAGGCTGTGGGCCCCGGGAGGTGGGAGACAAGGGACACTGTTTGCAGGAGGGCAGCGAAGTGGAGCTGCAAGAAGTGGCAAAGGGACCCCACTGAGCCACTGCTGTCAGCTGGGATGGAGTACCAGAAGAAGGTGAGAGCCAGCAGGAGATAATTCTCATTTTGCGCACCCTGCCTCTTCCAGGGGGAGGGTGTCCACTGCTGTGGCCCCTTCCTCCAGGGCCCTCTAGCTGGTCAGATGAACATCCTTCTTTCAGCACAGCTGGGAAGTGGAAGCAAGCAGCTGGAAGGCCTAAACTGGGGCTGTGCAACATTTGCTGCTGCTGCCAACACCTCTGCCCAAGAGGGAATGCATCAGCCCTGCCTTGCGACCTGCCAGGTGCACGATACAGCCCTTGGGTTACTGGGCCTTTTCAAGCACCTGCCCAGCTGGAACAAAAGGCGAAGCTGCTGCGTGTGTATTGGGGGGTGGGTTCTGCATTGTGTGGATTTGTGCAAAAGGGCTAGGGTGGTATACACCCAAATCAGGCACCACAGCAGCCTTTCCAGGTTTGCAAAAATCAGTTTGGTGGCTGGGAATACAGCAAGGAGGAACAGAATAGTGCGTGGGGGCAGGGGGGGTGGGATAACAATGAGTGACCTAGCACCCAGCAAGGCAGAAGGGGATAGAAGTTGCTCATCACTCAAGTGTGAGAAAACCTTGAACATTCTGAAATCCTCTGGGTTGTACCAAAATAAGGTTTACTCAGTGCAGTAAAATGAAAGGATATGACTGACGTAGGGCCAGTAAGGGGTCTACTCTGGGTTAGGACAAGATGACCACTTACACCTCACTAAAAAAGAGGACACAGATCTGCTTTTGTTTGTTTATACACATGTAGAAATAATAACTATGAATTAAATAGAAGCACAGCATATCTTCTCATAGCTGGGGAGACCTTGACCAGGTTCCTTGTGAGGGAGGGGCTGAGGGTGCCACGGTTTGTTTCTCCAAGATGAGAGGTGTCTATCTAAAAAGCCTCTGCAATGCCACAGGATGCTGCCGCCGGGGCTGATGGAAGGTGTGGTCCAAAATGCCTGGACACCACCAGGTTGGCAAAGGCTGCTATCAGAGGCTCAGAGGTACATTGGGGGAAGCCACATGGTCCTCACACCTAGGGACACCTTGCGTACTTGAAAGCCGTGCTTCACAAGTCAACTCTTTGCCCAATTCTTTGTTTAGGGTAACAAAAATCTGTGAGGGTAGGTTTGGAATGGAGCTAAGGTCCGCCTGCCATCTCTCTCTCTCTCTCTCTCTCTCTCTCTCTCTCTCTCTCTCTCTCTCTTTCCCCCCATCCTGTGCAGATGAGGTAACGATGAAGGAGATGGGAGAGAAAAACCAGCAGCTGCGAGCCGGGGAGATCCTCATCATTGTCGTGGTCTTGTTCATGTGGGCAGGTCAGTAGAAGTCCCCAAAATGCATGCAAAATAAATGCATGTATTGGGGGTTTTTTGACAGAGAATTTTGTGCACACAAAAAGACCCTGAAGATGTGTGCACAGGTGGACATAACTAGGCAACCATTTTCACAATATGTCCCCGCCTGTGTGCATTGGATGCTTTAAAAAGTACAAGAGGAGAGGCTGCTGCCCCAATTATGTTTCCAGTCTAAAACTGAACACAGATCAGACTGTAGTGGAAAGAGGGCAGAGGGAGGGATGAATGAGGAAGAATAAGCAGTTATTTGGGTTACATGTGCTTGGGTTCGACTATAATCAAGTATAGAGATTATTAGAATTTTACCAGCTTGCACACAGGTATGGTTGTTATCTTTCTAGATTTTGTTGTGTTTCCAATGTGCTCTTACCCAGCTTGTTTCCTGGGGTGGATCTAAACACAGGGGAGGGGGAGGAATGCTATTTAAAAAAGTCAGAAGTTAGATTATAAAAACAAAAGAAAAAAAACTCTATGGAAAATCGCGTTTTAAATTTTCCTGCTCTCTATCGCCATCTGGTGCACATTCAAACAGCTATTTCTTTAGCTGAGAAACAGCTGGGTCCCTGGGGTTGGGACTTGTTAGGAACTGAAATAACTTCACAATAGCCACTCACCTCCCTGGATAGTCCCCAGTGCCACAAGACTCTTTTGCCTTTATTTGTCCCATCAGAGTCTTGTACAGTGGTACCTCAGGTTACATACGCTTCAGGTTACAAGCGCTTCAGGTTACAGACTCCGCTAACCCAGAAATAATACCTCGGGTTAAGAACTTTGCTTCAGGATGAGAACAGAAATCGTGCTCCGGCGGCGCAGCAGCAGCAGGAGGCCCCATTAGCTACAGTGGTGCTTCAGGTTAAGAACAGTTTCAGGTTAAGAATGGACCTCCGGAACGAATTAAGTACTTAACCCGAGGTACCACTGTAAATTGCCAGCCAGTCAAGATTTCTCACTATATGCCTTCTCTGAAATTCTGAAGAAGTCTAAACAGACAAATCAAGTGTAAATTGTCACCCTATGCCTGCCTTGCAATCCGCTCCTGTTTCTCTGTGTTATTAGTATTTTTTACTAGAGTGCCTATTTAACTACCCCCTGTTAAAATGACAGAATTGTTAAAACAATAAATGGCCTGAAGCATTATTAGAGCATAAACCAGCAGAATGGCAGTAAGCCCCAATCCTCTTAAAATCTACTACCAGGAATTGAGGGGGAGGGCAGGCGTGGAGAGACAAAAAGAAAACTTTCCTGTAAGCAAAACTGCTCCCTCTGTGACAGAAGCATAGAACTGTAGGTGTTGATGTATGACCAGTTTATGAGGACATTCAAAGCACATCCAACACACATGTAAAACACAGAACATCCCACAAAGATCCCTGGGAATTTGATAAGGGTACTGGGAATTGCAGGTCTGCAAGGGGGAACCATGCTTCCTTGGTTTGGGGAAAGCAACGTGCTTTAAATGTGTGTTGAATGTACGGTAATTTGTGTTGAATCTAAGGTCTGCTTTTGGAATTAAGGTTAACCTGCAATACTGGGCTTTTCTTTTTAGACTTCTTAAGAGATGTCATAAGGAAAAACTCCATATGGAAAAGTTAGAGGGGCAACTCCCCACCATCCCATAATGGTTCCTGCTCTATCAAAATAAATAAAAGTGTGCTAGTTTATAGTCTCCATAAATATTCAAGCCCCTTCTGCTATAATTCTGCAAGTTTGCCAGCAGGTTGTTGCCAGTGTGAGTCATTTGTAAAAACAGAAGGCTTGGACGTGCCTTGAACTCATATCCTCACATTTTTACCCCCTATAAACCCAGATGTGTGGTGTAGGTGAGGAAGCCTGTACTTCCTGCACATGCCCAGAGACTCCTGTTCTTTATTGTCTCTCTTCTTCCATCTATATTGACTGCTCTGTATATTTACCGGTAGGTGTATCTGCACATATTGACATATAATTCCCCGAGCCAATGCAGAGTAGTGTCTAAGGCTGTTTCCCATACAGTCACTGTTTATTGGTGGGATTCAGTCACATCAGGCTGCACAATTAAAACTGATCTGGAGCTCTTGCGAAACAAAACCTCCCCTCCACCTGGAAAGATTGGATGGGATAAGGAACATGATAGGGAAAGGCACTGGAATGAGGAGGATAACAAGGTGGATTATCATTCAATAGCTGCTGCCGCCTAATCTCTCTGCACACAAGCCAGGCTGAATGCTCATTAAGCAGGCTGCATGGAACTGACTTAAGGGGGTGAGCGATAAACCCCCAGTTTAAATACTACCTTGGCCATGAACAAATTCGGTAGCCTCAGGCATCTCTCTCTCTCAACATCAGCCCACCTTCCATCTGCAGAATGGGCATAAATATAAGCAGTGCTTTTCTCCAGGGGATACTCAAAGGTGCGCGGTACCGGCACTTTTCCCCATTGTTGTTAAAAAGTGTGACGCTTACTGTAACAACTTCATGGTGAGTACCAACACCTATTTTTCTAGGGAAAAAGCACTGAATATCAGGCTGTTTTACCTCCTCAAAAATAAATAAATGTTCCCTGAGCAAAACAGCTTACAAAGATCAATCATAAAAAGTCCTATTATTATTATTATTATTATTATTATTATTATTATTATTATTATTATTATTTTATTATTATTATTTTTTAATTATTATTATTATTATTATTATTATTATTTACATTTCTATCCCACCTTTCCTTCCAAGGAGCTCAAGGTGGTGGTGTCCATGGTTCTCCCCCTCCTCATTTAATTCCCACAACAAATTTGTGAGGTAGGTTAGGCCAAGAAGCAGTGACCAGCCCAAGGTCCCTAGTGAGCTTCATGGCCGAGTGGGGATTTGAACCCTGGCCAATCTCCAAGCGGCAAGAGACTCCAGGGGGGCCTGCACTTACCCAGGGTGCAATGAGGGTCATTGGAGACTGCAGTGTCTTTAGGATATATGACTTTATTTACATATATATACAACCTGAGTATAGGATGGAGGGGCCCAAAGAACTGTATTTTAATATTTTGTTGGAAGCCATCCAGAGTGTCTGGGGAAGCCCAGCCAGATGGGTGGGGTATAAATTATTAATTAATTAATTAATTAACACTTCCATAGATCTTGCCTCTCCTTTAGGTCTCCAGGGAAGCCCCAAGCCACAGATTTGGGTTCAGCACAGAGCAAGACAAGCCTCTCTGTCCGGCTTCCAGCCCAGCCAAACTCACCCCCCCCCAGCCCCGCTTGGCCTATTGTTCTCCATTCTAGGATGACCCTGGCATCCAGCCAGGAGAGGTGGGGAAAGGCCCACCCATTTGTTTCTATGACAAGGGAACTTGCTCTTTTCAGCTGCAAATGCAGGATACTTAGCTGAGCAGCTAAGGCCATTACATTGACAAAGGGACTGGTCTGACCAGTTCAGGAAGCTTCCTCCTATAGCTTCCATCCCACCCCCCAAATAAAAGGACTTTTGCAGTAAGGAAAGTGATGAGAAAATGTGCTGGAAAGTGTGGAATAACAATTGCTTGTTGTGCTCTTGTATACCCCTCCCACAAATGGCTCACTTAAGAATGGATATTGCAAAACCTACTTGCCTACATGTCAGGAGGCTAAATAATGTTGAAGGTTTCAGGAAGGAGTCAGTCTGAGTTGTAGACATACAGTAGGTCCCTTCAGATCTGTGATCTTGTGTATGAGAAGCTAAAATCTAGAAGAGGAAACGTGTCAGACCAGTTTGTTTGTCAAGATGATGGCCTGGGCTGCTCAGCCAAGTGCCCATCATCTGTATCTCAACAATGAGCTCTGTTGCCATGGAGACAAGTGGGGGGCTTTCCCCTCCCTCACTGGGCTGGATGTCACATCACCCTAGGATGAGAGGGGTAGGGTTGCATGTAACAATAAATTGGTCAGCTCGGTAAGATAGTCCAATGTGATTATTTTCATCCTCTCCCCAGTATTGCAGAGCTTGAGGCCAAGAGAGAGGAAGAGGTGTTTGGACCCACAATGCTCTCACTCCCAGTTGTAGTACAGCAACCCAGCACCCTGCTAGCTTCACCTGTCCCTGGCATTTTGAAAGCAAGCTCTGAAGTGGCTCCTCTTCATGCCGCTTCTGCATTGCCTTCTCCTGCCAGCTGGGACTTGCCAAGCACGAGCTAATGCAAAAGGCAGCTCAGGCTTGTTTGCTTTCTGTGCTCAGCCCCCTAGCTCCATCGACAGCTGCTTTTGCCCCTTCTGCAGTATGAAACATTTATGAAAAGCAGAAACACTCTGCCAGGGAGGTTTGCAATTGCTTTCGCTGGAAGCACGGGGGAAGGAGGGCCGTTTCAGGTGAAGCAAGCAGGCCAGCAAATCAATGAGACAGCAAACGGGATAATTTACGTCCTTCTCTGGGGACGAATTTTGCCTCTCCCTTCCTACTCTCCAGCTTCCTGGCCAAAGGACTTTCTGGTTTCTTTTAGACAAGATATGCACAGAGGGGTACAAAACAAAGCTGTTGAACAGCCAGCCCTACAGAAGTAGCCTTGCAAGCTAACATATTCTGCAATAACTTATTAATTGCTTTGTGTTGAGAGCTTAGGCAGAAGGAACAAATCTAAGGCTCCCCCTTCCATTCCTATCAGCCTTCCATTTATTTGGTATTATAGGGGTTTCCAAATGAGATGGTCTGGCTTCCAGGCCGGCTCGCCATCACTTCAATCCAGAGCTGATAGGCGTCTGCATAAATTTCATGGGAGGGAACATGCTTATTGGAGTGGAATACTTCCTTGGATAGCTCAGCTGGTAGAACACGAGACTCTTAATCTCAGGGTTGTGGGTTTGAGCCCCATGTTGGGCAAAAAGACTCCTCCAGGTTGGACCAGATGACCCTCATGGTTCCTTCCAACGTTAGGATTCTCTGATTCTCTGAACACAATACTCCACTTTTGCAGGGATGTTTTGAGCTGATCCTACGCAATCTTGGTGCAACCTGGTCTTGGACTACAGCTCCTATCAGTCCTAGCATCATGTGACGCCTGTTGGGTCTGATGGGAATTGTAGGCCAAAACCTCTGACCTGATGCAGCAGGGTGAGGAAGGCTGCTCTAGCCCCTGAACTGAGTTGCAGGGCTGATGATTTGGCCATGTTAATCTCTCCAAAAAAGCCTTCCTCAAAGAGGAGAACCAACACCAAGGCCTCGGTTACAAGCACAAGCCAGCATTTCCTCTTGAATCCAGTCTTTACCAAGAGCGTAGAAATGTGTCCTCTGTTCGGAGCGTGTTACGGGGGCAGAGATGGGTCATTTGCACTGCTGCCCTTTCCTGCTACAGCCGTCACATCGTGTTTGCAACGCGCAAGCAGAAAGTCTGCCAATTCAAGCACACTAAAGCACAGAGGCTGTTGTGGGAAATGCTGCCATCCTCTCCATTTGTCACCGGTGCCCAGCCTGGATTCTGAGACAAAGGAATTTTCCACTGTCCTCACCACCCTTGCGTGTGTGCCCTGCCAAACAGACACTTGCTTTTTGCTTGCTAGCAGACAGGGCTGCCTTCCAGCCCCTTCGCACAAGTGACGCTCCAAAACTACTTTGCTTAAAACAGCATTGTGTAACCTTTGAGGTCAGCCAGCCCACCCTTTGACTTGCCACCTGAAATTATTCCTCCAGAGCATATACGTATAACAGGTAGGCAGTGGACTACAACTCCCATCATCCCCAGACAGCATGGCCTATAATCAGGGGTGGCTGGGAGGGCAACCATATTGGCTACTGCTAGTCTATCCCAATGGGTAACTCACTGGTGCAAGCTGAGCAACTATAGATATTAGCTATCTGGAGAGCCTTTGCTGTATGTATTATCCCTTGTGGCCATGAAGCCTCTGGTGCTACTGTTTGAGCTGCTGTGACGCCATGGAATGTTCATATTTGCTGTGTTTTTTTTTTTTTTTAAATATTTATTAAAGATTTTCTTAATACAATAGAAAAAACAAACAAAATAACATATAATTTTACAATAACCATATTTTCTTCATTTCTTTGGACTTCCTCGCATCTCTCGTTCCTGCGTTCCAAGTTTTTTGAGCTTTACCCAGCAATTTATCACCTTGTTTCAATTCTTATATTATAATTTTCCAATATTGTGTCTCTAGTTTTAGATAATTTTACCCAAACCTTAAAAGTTTAATTTTAGCATAATATTTATCCAAAATTTATCTTTTCTTATATTTTCATTTATCTTCATATTCCTTTTAACTAGCTTAATGGTGCCATATTGTTAATAATCTTACATCTTTCTTAACACTCATACAATTTACAATATTTTTGTAAATAGTCCTTAAATTTCTTCCAGTCCTCCTCCACAGCCTCTTCTCCCAGGTCTCGGATTCTGCCAGTCATTTCTGCTAGCTCCATATAGTCTATCAGTTGCATCTGCCATTCTTCCAGTGTGGGCAAATCTTGGGTTTTCCAGTGCTTGGCGACAAGTATCCTTGCTGCTGTTGTTGCATACATAAAAAATGTTCAGTCCTTCTTTAACACCCTTTGGCCGACGATGCCCAAAAGAAAGGCCTCTGGTTTCTTAGGGAAGGTATACTTAAATACCTTTTTCAACTCGTTATATATCATTTCCCAGAAAGCCTTAACTCTAGGGCAGGTCCACCAGAGGTGAAAGAACGTCCCTTCAGTTTCTTTACATTTCCAACATTTATTATCAGACAAATGGTATAGTTTTGCAAGCTTGACTGGAGTCATGTACCACCTATATATCATTTTCATAATATTTTCTTTCAAGGCATTACATGCCGTGAATTTCAAACCGGTGGTCCATAACCTTTCCCAGTCAGCAAACATAATATTGTACCCAATGTCCTGTGCCCATTTTATCATAGCCGATTTGACCGTTTCATCTTGTGTATTCCATTTTAGCAGCAAATTATACATTCTTGAAAGTACCTTAGTCTTAGGTTCTAACAATTCCGTTTCTAACTTTGATTTTTCCACCTGGAATCCTATCTTTTTATCCAACTTGAAAACTTCTTTGATCTGAGCATAATGTAACCAATCTCGCACTTTATCTTTTAATTTCTCCAAACTCTGCAACCTCCAATTATCTCCATCTTTTTCTATTATTTCCCAATATTTCGGCCATTTGGCCTCCATATTGAGTCTTTTCTGGGCCTTAGCTTCCATTGGTGATAGCCACCTTGGGGTCTTATTTTCCAATAAGTCTTTATATTTTATCCAGACATTGAACACTGCTTTCCTGACAATATGGTTCTTGAAAGCCTTATGACTTTTGACCTTGTCATACCACAAATAAGCATGCCATCCATAAGCATTGTTAAAACCTTCCAGATCCAAAACCTCAGTGTTTTCAAGAAGCAGCCAGTCTTTCAACCAGCAGAAAGCTGCTGATTCATAGTACAACTTTAAGTCTGGCAGGGCAAAGCCCCCTCTTTCTTTAGCATCAGTTAGTATCTTAAACTTAATTCAGGGCTTTTTGCCCTGCCAGACAAATTTGGAAATATCTCTTTGCCGCCTCCCAAAACACTCCATTTTATCCACAATCTGTAAAGTCTGGAACAAAAACAGCATTTTTGGCAATACATTCATCTTTATAGCAACAATTCGTCCTGACAAGGAAAGTTTCAATCTTGACCAAACTTCTAAATCCCTTTTAATTTCGGACCAACACTTTTCATAGTTATCCTTAAATAGACTCATATTCTTCGCTGTTATGTTTACCCCTAGGTATCTTACTTTTTTAACCATGTTTAACTCTGTCTCTTTCTGAAACCTTCCTGATTCTGAAGGTGTCAAATTTTTTTCCAATACCTTGGTTTTCTGCTTGTTGAGTTTAAATCCCACCACCCGACCAAACTCCTGAATCAATTGTAATACCCTTTTCGTACTAGATTCTGGCTCCTGTAGGGTCAAAACTAGGTCATCTGCAAATGCTTTAAGTTTATACTGTTTCGCTCCGACCTGAATTCCTTCCACCAACCGGTCTCCTCTAATCATATTCAAGAGCACCTCCAGGACTGAAATAAATAACAAAGGAGAGATAGGACAACCTTGTCCTGTTCCTTTTTCAATTTTAAACTCTTCCGTCACCACATTGTTCACTATCAATTTAGCCTTTTGTTCTGAATAAATTGCATCTATCCCATTCTCAAATCCCCGTCCCACTCCCATCCCTTCCAAATTTTTCTTCATAAACTTCCATGAAATGTTATCAAAGGCCTTCTCCGCATCTATAAATATTAACACTGCTTTTGTATTGATATTTGTTTGCAAAAGTTCCAAAATGTCAATAATGTTCCTTGTGTTAGCAAACAAATGTGTACCTGGGAGAAAGCCTGCCTGGTCCTTGTGAATTACTTCATTTAAAACTTTTTTAAATCTGCTTGCTAAAATGTCTGCAAATATTTTGTAATCCACATTTAGGAGGGAGATGGGACGGTAGTTCTTAAGTTGTGTCTTTTCAGTTTCTAGTTTGGGTATCAATGTGATGAAAGCTTCTTTCCACGACTCCGGTGCCTTCTTCCCCTCCATAATTTCATTGCAAACCTCCATTAATGGATGTATCAGATAGTCTTTCAATGTCTTATAATATTTGGAGGTAAGCCCATCTGGCCCTGGAGATTTGCCCAATTGCATATTCTGAATGGCTTCTTCAATCTCTTGTTGTGTTATTTTATGGTTCAGGATTGTTCTATTTTCTTGTGACAGCTTTGGTAGACCATTCCTTGTCAAAAATTGTTCTATCTCAACCTCATTTTGCGGCCCTTGAGTGTAAAGTTGTTTGAAATATCTCTGGAAACACTTTCTGATCTCCATTGGATTCTGAATATTTCTTCCTTCGATCTCTAGATTTGTGACCGTATTCAATTTTTGTCTCTTTTTCAACTGCCATGCTAACAGTTTTCCACATTTATTTGCCGATTCAAATGATCTTTGTTTCATTAGCTTAACTTTCCACTCCACTTCCTGATTTATCAATTTAGAATATTGTGCTTGATAAAGTTTAATTTCTCTCAAAATCTCCTTTGACTTCGGTCTCGATCTTAACTTCTTCTCACATTCTTTAATTTTCTCCAAGATCTTGTCCTTTTTCTCATTCAGTGTTCTCTTCTTTATAGTGTTCTGTTGTATCAGGAACCCCCTCATGACCGCTTTACTTGCGTCCCAGATTATTCTTTTTTCCACCATAGTGTTCAAATTTATCTCAAAGTAGTCCTTCAAAGCTTTTTGGGCCTTTTTAGTAATCTCCTGATCTCTAAACAAATTGTCATTCATCTTCCATCTGAAGGAGCCGGTTGGAGTTAGTCTCATATCCATCTTTACGGCGTTATGGTCGGAGCAGGTCTTTGGGCAGAT
Source organism: Podarcis gaigeae (assembly GCF_964106915.1). Taxonomy (NCBI): domain Eukaryota; kingdom Metazoa; phylum Chordata; class Lepidosauria; order Squamata; family Lacertidae; genus Podarcis; species Podarcis gaigeae. The sequence goes on along the minus strand of NC_139684.1, from coordinate 57,409,396 downwards.
TTCCACTTTTCTAGTCTTAGGTGCCAGACCTCTAGTTATCCATATTTGGTCGATTCTTGTCCATGTCAGTTGGGCTTCAGAAAAGAATGTTCCTTCTCTTCCCAGGGGGTTCTTTGTTCTCCAAATGTCAATCAAGTCCATATTGTCAGTCAGTTCAAAAAATGTTTTAGGTAGTCTGCCATCTTTTGACACATTTTGGCTATGTGACTTATCCATGTTGGTTGATGCCACCCCATTCATGTCTCCCATCATGATGATGTTGTCATAGTTCAGATAGTCCAGCATTATCTCATGCAGCTTCTTATAAAATTCCGATTTCCCCTCATTTGGTGCATAAATTCCTAATATCAAAAACTTTTCTCCTTGGTTTTGTATCTCAATTGCCAAAATTCTTCCTTGCTCATCTTTAAATAAAAACTTTGGTGACAGGCTCTCCTTTGCATATATCACCACTCCTCTTTTCTTGACTCGGTCCGAAGAGATAAATTCTTGGCCTAATCTTTTGTTTATTAACACTTTTCTGTGGAGCCTGGTCACGTGTGTTTCTTGCAAGCAAATAATGTCCAATTGTTCTTTTTTCAATATGTGAAATATTCTTCTCCTTTTTTCCGGGGAGTTGGCGCCATTGATGTTCCAACTCAGAAGTTGCAGAGACATCCTGGACAAATCTGTTATTCCTCTAGTGGTGGTATCTTTTTCTCCTGATCTTCAGACCCCAAAGGTGTAGGTGTAGGTGCAGGCGATGGTCCAGACCCTGAAGGTCTTTCGATCCCTTTCTGAAGGTCCTCTCCGTAGGTACTCAAAAAATTTTCTTTATCCTCGGCTGTTTTGATTTTCACTTTCTTCCCTCTGAATGTAAAAGATAATCCTTGGGGAAATTCCCACCTAAAAACGATTGAATTGCTCCTCAGCAATCTTGCTAACTCAGTGTAGGTGGATCTAAGGTCCAGAAGTTGTTTTGGGATATCTTTGTAGATCTCTGCTCTTCTATCCAAAATTTCAAGTGACTTTTCGTAATGTAGGCCTAGTATTTTATCCCTTTCCTCCTTAGATCTCAAAGTAATCAAGCAGTCTCTGGGCCTGTCTTTCCTTGTTAATTTTCCAAGTCTAAAAGCAGTCACAATTTTAAAGTCCTTTTCTTCCTCCAAAGACCAAAACTTGGAAAATTCTTTTGTCAGGAACTCAATTAAATTCCCTTGTTCAAGTTCTAATATTGACCTCAATCTCAGATTATTTTCCCGAGCCCGTAGTTCTATCATAGACAGATAGGCCTGCTGTTCTCCAATCTGCTTATGCAATTGTTTTACCTCCTGCTTTAATTCTTCAGCTTTTTGGTTGGCTTCCTCTGCCAATTTTCGATTTTCTGCGGTGGCTTCAAATAATTTGCCAATTGATTGTGCATTCAAAGTAACTTGTTCAGTTAATTTATTAACACTGGCTGTATTTTGGTCAATCTTAGCCGTTTGCTCATCCGCTTTTTTGTCCAAAGCTTCCAATTTTTCAAATATTTTATCTAGTACTGAGGTGGATCCTCCTGCTGCCATATCTTCCAGCAAAGGTTGCTCAATTCCTTCTTCCACTTCCAAAACAGCAGGAACAGATGATCTACGCGGCTGTGAAGTTAAAGTAAAAGTTGTTTGTTTAGCTTTCGCTTTAGCCGCTCTTGTTTTCCCAGTGCCACTCATTCCAATTCTGTCTACTAGTCAAGGTCAAACTGAGTGTGTTCCCATAGGAATCCAACAGCCCAGAGGGTAAACAACCAGATAGGAGGAAAGGAAAGAGAAAGCAGAGTCACATACAGTTGTAAGTCCAAAATCCCATATTTGCTGTGTTTTGGTTGCTTTTAATCTGCCAATAATTAACTTTATCAGAAATGTTGACAGAACCCTAAAGACTCCACAAAACAGCCTGAGATAGAGGGAGTGAATAATTCCCCTCATATTCACTCCCTCTAATGCGGTTGATATTTTATAACACTTCCGTCACCATCATGCCTGTCCCAGTTATTTTGTTTTCAGTTGACGTGGAGGAATAATGTTTGTTTCTTCAGTTGTGATATAAAAATATGTACAAATGCCAATAATAGACCTTGACAGAATAACACCAAAGAGACAGCCTGAGAAGGTCTGAAGCAGCCTTCGCCAACCTTGTGCCCTCCCAATGTTTTGGACTACAGTCCCCTTCAGCCCCAGCATCATATGGCTGTGCTGCTGTGGCTGTTGGGAGTGGTAGTTCAAAACATCTGGTGGGCACCAGGTGGGGGGAGATAGGTCTACATTTTTAATGAGGAGACAACTAAGGAATGACATGGAACATTCTGCACAAATACAGTTCCATGTAGTTAAACTTCATGTCAGATTGGGGTGAGATGGGAGCTGCCAGGCGCTACCTTTTATTTCCAGCTGCGCTACTTCCTTGCAGACCTTGGCCTGGTTAAGGGAGCTGAGTCAGCCACAGCTCCTTGGGCAGGGCCCCAGGCGGTTCACGGTTTGCCGCAGGAACAAATGGTGTTCAGGCGATACTCCTGGTTGCCCTTCTGGAAGGCAGAGGGACCTATGATGCTTTTTCTCCCCCTCAGGGGTGATCGCCCTGTTCTGCAGGCAGTACGACATCATCAAAGACAACGAACCAAATAACAACAAGGAGAAAACCAAGAGCACCTCAGAAAACAGCACCCCCGAACACCAGAGCGGGGGCCTCCTGCGTAGCAAGGTGAGAAGGGCCAGGAATTGGGGAGGGAGAGGCAAGGCAACCAACGTCTCTAAAAAGTAGCCTTTGCTTTGACTGGAGCTGAAAGTCCATGTTCTGCCTCTGAACACAAAGCCAGCCCAGTGATGGTCACGGGCACCATGGCAGCCTCAAAAAATACCCTGGTGGCTGCCAAGGTGCCATGCCCCTCCTGGTTTTTTTTATTTTAAAATGAGTTTAAAGTTTTACTTTTAAATTGAGATGTATGCACCTTGGGTGTGTGTGTGTGTCTGCTTCCTGCTTTTTTTGTCTCTGTTTAATTTGCTTGGGGCGATAGTGGCACCATGTGAGATCTCAATATCTTGCGAGATTTCAGTGAGATCTCTCAAGATCTTTCTGGAAATCGACACCAATGTTGGCAGAGGTGGTGGAGCGAGCAGTGTGCCCACAGGGGAGCTGCTTCAGGGGTTTCTGCCACCCGAGGTGGCTCCTTCACCCTGCCTCATGGGTGAGCTGGACCTAAGTCACAGCAAAACGTTACCAGGGAGTGATCCACCCATAACAACCAGGTGATAATCAACAGCCCCCCCCCAAAAAAAACTCCGTTGGATCCTTCTCCATCTCGCTAAAGTAAAAACCAGATTTAGAGTATGACTTGCAATATGTCAAGTGCATGAGGTGTTGAGACAGCCCCCTGGTTGTCACAGCAGCCATCAAGTCCTGAGCTAGCCCAGACAAGGCAGTATTGACATGGATATTGAAGACCCCCAAAGCTAGTGTCCTGGGAATAGTGTCCTGAGCTTGGAATATCCACCAGGTAGGGTGGGGGGGATGCTGTCAAAGGCCAATGCCAACTAAGGGTTAGGGTTTGCCTCTAATGGACCAAACTTCATAAAATCTTCTTCACCTCTACTAATTGTGATGATGCTTCCAGCTTCCCTGTGCCGTAGCCATTTGCCCTTGCCAGCCATGACCCTGCATCAACTTTTGACAAACCTCCTTCATGTTCTGCTAACTCTGCTGTTGAAGGAATTATTCATGCCACAGCGACAGTCTCTTCAGTAGCAGAAAAAGTCATTTAAGGACACATAAGGGCCCCCCACCATGTCGGAAAACCTCAGTGTGTTAATCAGAGGGACAATGACAATTGCACAACTCCAGGTGTTTCCAAAGGAAGTCAGGAAGGGAGATACTTTCTCACGGCAGCTCCAAGGGGGTCACATGAATGCCCCATTGACACAACTGGTGAGCTTCACCCAGTCTTTCTGGTCTGGTGCTAAAATGCTGAATCAAGAGTTTTTTATTGATGGCATTTTGCTTTGGCTTGACTGTATGTTGTAAAGCTGCCCTGGGAAAGAAAAATCTTTAGAACAGAAGGGTATAAATCTATTAACAAATAACACTTATAAGTCTTTGGAAGAGTCTCTCTCTCTCTCTCTCTCGCCCCCCCCCCCAAGAGAGAAATAGGGGAAATGCTCCTTCAAAGATGGTACCTGCTGAGGTGCATGCAACATCCCAAAACAAAAGAAACACATTTTCTTCAGAATTAGAGTTATTAACTATAGTGGCATTCTCCAGTTAATTTTGGACCACAACTTCCATCAGAATTGCTGGAGGGCACCAGGTTGGCAAACACTGATTTATACACATTTAGTGTGAAAGGTGGATTGATTGCTTATTCCTTGTATTTCAGATGAAAGTGAAATACACACCATCTGTTTAATCCTAGCTTCACCTCCAGCCCTCAGACTACAGATTCTCCATTTTCCCCAGGGTGTATTGACTTCACATTCCTGGGTACCTTATAATTCTCTCTTTTTCTCTCTTTCTCTCTCCTCTAGTTTCCAAAAAACAAGCCCTCAGTGAATATCATTGAAGCATGACAGCCTGATGGATGGACTCCGTTTCTCCTCTGTCTCTTTCCCTCCCTCCCTCCAAGATTTGGCAACTGGGGAAGTGAAAGGTTTTCAGAGCTGTTTGGAAAGAGTTCTGTTCAGCTGCTGCAGACTGTAGCACAAGCCTTTCCTTCCATACCCTGGAGGAAAAAACCCAACAAGCCCATCTCCATGTGGGATAGAAAAGAAACTTGGTAATGTACTGAGCTACAGCATACTTTGAACTAGGCTGTGTCCCACACACCAACAAATGGGCATTTGCTGGTGGGGCTAGGAGGAGCGTCATCTTTCACCTTGACCGTCTGTCTCTGTCTTGTCCTGAAACATTCGTCTCTTGGGAAATGCTTCAGCTCATTCCTGGTTTGCTTTCTTCTTACCACAGCTCAGTTTTTCAGTAGGAAATGCTATCCTGGATTCCAGACACGACTGCCTCCATCTCTTCGTGACAACGCTGGAGAACGCTCTGTCCCCTCTGACCACAGACCAAACCAATGACTTTGGCTAGAAATCCCACGCAGACGTCTTGCCATTTGTGCTTTAAGTAGAAACAACTGTTTGCAGGCATTCAATTTTGTGTCTTTAATACAGTCTCCGGCAATCTGGTGCCTACCAGCTATTTTGGACTACAAGTCCCATCAGTCCCAGCTAGCCAACAAAGTGAGCTGTCGTCCCAAACAGCTGGTGGGCATTAGGTTAGCGAAGGCTGCTTTAAACAAAGAGACAAAGAAACCAGAAGCACACATTTTTCCACCTGGACTCTCAGGACTCCGCTAGCTGCTTATTATAAGTTACTTTGAGCAGTTGTGAGTTTCTTATTTCCCCCCAAGTTTTGGTGTATATTTAATGTTGTTTCTCCAACTGGATAACCAACAGAGAATGCAAAAAAAAACAACAACAAAAAAAAACCACACACAGACACACAAAACCCCTAACCCCAAATCTTCCAGTTCTGTAGAACAGCAAAGAAATCTGACGACGACTATAGACAAGAATGGAGGAAACAGCTGGTGTTTTTCTCCCAGGGTGAGCCCCATCTAGGCTGCAAACTTGTTTTGGTTTTAGTTACAGATAGGTAGCCGTGTTGGTCTGCCATAGTCAAAACAAAAAAAAATCCTTCCAGTAGCACCTTAAAGACCAACTAAGTTAGTTCTTGGTATGAGCTTTCGTGTGCATGCACACTTCTTCAGATACACACAGATCTGTGTATCTGAAGAAGTGTGCATGCACACGAAAGCTCATACCAAGAACTAACTTAGTTGGTCTTTAAGGTGCTACTGGAAGGAATTTTGTTTTGCTTTGTTTTGGTTTTATTCCACTTTATTGTCATGGCTTTTCCAAAGAATCCTGGGAATACTAGTTTGGTGAGGAGCTGGAGATTATACAAATTCAGAAGAACCTTGCTGAGCCAGGCCTGAGATGTGGTCTTGGGAGTGGCCCTCTAGATGCTACTGACTACAACTCCCACCATCCCTGACGGATGGCCAGGCTGGCTGCAGGGGCTGACGGGATCTGCCATCAGCCAACAGGTCCCAAGTCGCTGGGCTACCTAGTTGGGAATTCACTTTCCAGTTGTGGGCAGCCCGGAGCCGATTAAGAAGCCCACAAGTAGGGCACAACTGTGGTGGTGGCCCTCCTCTCTTGCTGGCCCCTTGTAGCTAGTCCTGCCTGTGGACATGGGGGGTTGATTTTATGCCTGTAAAGCTAATCACCAGTGACAGCTTGGCCCCTCCATGGATTCCCCCAGTCCTTAACTAAGGGGATGAAAGCTGGTGACCACCATTAGCAGATGCCTGGAGGGAATTATCCTCTGTGTGAAGAAGCCCTGCTTTCTTTCCCCTCTGCTAAAATCAGTGTCACTTTTATTGGATGACCCTCTAGTTTTAGTGCAGGGAATTATCTGTTGCCGATGCCAAGGCCCATCATCACCAAAATTGATAGATGCCAACTACGATTCCCAGGGGTTCCCTGGAAAGCAGGAAATGGCTGTGAAACCTGTTGTAATCTGCTCTTCGGATCTGTGCTTATCAAACCATTTCTTCTTAGCCGGGTCTGATGTAATCCGCCCACAGTGTGCCAAAGCAGCTACACTTCGATCCTTGAAAACAAACAAACACACCAATTTAATTCGCATTGTGCCAAGACTGCTTGATGCAAAGTCAAGCACCTTTGTATAGGGGAGCCTCGCACCAACATGGGATGGCTGCTCTGCAAGTCATCCCAGCAACTTTGTCAGTGCAGGGGTGGATTTGGGGCTCTCAAATTTCAGTGGCACCCTGTGCAATGCTAAAATTTGGCACCCCCCACCTCTTGCACTCATTTCTATGGTACTGCTGTGGCATCCCTTGAAGTGCAGTGTCCAGGGCGACTGCACTGCTTTTCAGTGCATGAGAGGCCACAGAGGCCAAAGCCTCTCAGACAGGAGCTGAAATTGGTTGGAGAGGGGAAAACTCCATGTAGAAACTCACTCCAACTGGCCAGCAAAAGCTCAAGGTGGTTCATCCTCCTTTATGGATGCTATTGGATTTAGGGGGTGGGCTGTGGTTGTTTTTAAGGGGGCTGTAAATTATGAATTTTGTCATTACTTAGCATCACTGCCTTATTGTGTCTTATCAACGAGACTTACTTTTTTTAATCCCTTAAAAATGTCTTCTACAAAATCAAAATGTGAGAATCATCAATTTGGTTCAGTTACTTGAACCTGACCTTTCCTTTCTCAGAGCAGTATTTTGGCCTCACAACAACCCTGTGAGGTAGGTTAAGCTGTGACACACCCAAGGCCTCCAAGTATCCTTCATTGCTGAGCAAGGATTTGAATGTGATATGCACCAGGAATATGTGCATGATCAATGCATGTAGCAGGGGGAGCTAGACTAAAAAAACCAGGCACAGTTCTTGTGTGTAGGAAGCCATACGTGTTCACCAACTGGAATTTCAAAAAACTTGCCTCATTCTGAGTTGGAGTTCTGACCCCAAACCCATCTGGTGTGCTGTAGGGTAGTCATCTCACCCACAGTATAATAAGGGCAAGGCATATCCTAAATTCTCTTTTCCATTATTTCTTTCTGGCCCCTAGGGTTAATCAAATTGCCAGATTCCTGCCTTGGTCTTTCTGGACAGAAAGGTGGGAGAAGTGGTGGACAATTTTCGGCAATTAATAAGTTTTTCATGGCTGAAAGTGGACAGATCTGTGCATGTGGCAATGCCAAGCAACTTAATGTTGGTCAACTACCAGCAAACCATGGGGGTTGGCTTACAAGCCTTGAATAGTTTTAACCATGGCTTTGGTGTTATGTGCATACTCAGGACCCGTCCTTAATCATGGTTTGCTTTGCCCCATCACTCAGACATGTGGCAAGTTACAAAGCTGTGAGGCAAGAGCGGGTGGAAAACATACTAAACTTTGAAGAAACAAATCCTGGTTTGAAGGATCATCTGTGGGTTAACTCCCAGTTAACTGTTTCTTAAACAAACGATGGATTAGTGTTTTATGTGCAAACTAGCCGGGAGGGAGGGAGAAGGGCTTGTATGCATAGTGATTACCAGACAGAGCTGTGACCACAGGTTGGGATGCCACTGTCTTCCCTGGCCCTGCTCCTGTGCATGTAACAATAACCCTGCCCACACTCCGCATTCCCAAATTAATAAGGGATGTATTATTTCTTGGCACATTGATAAAGCCATGGAATCCGTTCCACTTGCTAAATGTCTGCATGTCAGGCTCAAGGCACAGGAGACAAGGAAGAAGAAAGGAAGAAAAAGGAGTCAGTCAGACTCAGATCTCTGCTTCAGATTTTTCTTCAGTCACAAACTCTGTGTCTGGCTTGAACAAGACACTAACAGCTAGCTCACTACCCTTCCCCTCAACCTCTAATTGGTTGCATAGGGATAATACAGTACTGGCCTTTTAGTGGAGGATAAATCGGGAATCCCCATGTTGAGACTGTGTGCATCACTTAATGCCCGTTTGTCAGGGGAAAGAGAGAGGGGCTGTTCTGCTCATACCCTGCTTTGGGGCTTCTTAGGGGCTTTTTGCTGGCTCACAGTGAGAGATAGGCTGCTGGCCTGGATGGACACACCCTGAAACCATCCAGCAACGCTCTTCAAACCCACCTTGCAGGGTTGCTGTAAGGACTGTGGAGATAACAAGTCTGACAAAGTGCTTTGGTCTCTCTAAAGCATGGTGTCAATGCTAGGTAGTATTCCTAGAGATGATGTATCCATGATGACATCATGACCGCCTCCTTTTTTGCATTGCTGTGTTTTTCCTGCTTCCAGGCCCTCCTCAGTCCCCCTCATCTCTGCCTTCACTGAGCTCAGGAAGGGCCTGCTCATCTGCAGGTGGAGAAGTCTAGTTGCTTCAGTTTCTGTCATGGTGTTAATGTGCCTCTTCAAAATTGTGTCTCTTCTCATTGGTGACTAAGTCAGCGCCTGCTCTAAAGCTTCCAACATCCACGCAAAGCCACTTTCAACCAGCCCCTCCCATTGACTTCCACACAAGGTGCCGGCAGATGGCATCCCGTACCACCCTGGTGCTTTCCAGAGGTTTTGGACTACAATTTCCATCATGCTGGCTGTAGAGTGCTGAGGATGCTGGGGACGCAGCTGGGCTGACAGGGGCTAATGGGAGTTGTTGTCCAGAACCACCTAATTAACAGCTACTCACAATGTGTTGCAAAACAGAGAAAAGGCCTCACTCCCCTCAGTTCTTGCCAAAATGATGGCCGAGAGCAGATTGTCTGCCTTGTTAGACACAGAAAGGTTGTTACCTGTGATAACAGTTTTGAGCAATAAACCATGTTTTTAAATGTACAGTGACAGGAACATCTCCTTTGAGTGTAAAGAGATCGACATTTCGAAAGGTCGCCAATCCTCAGTCTGGCCTTGTGAAAAACATGATATATTGGAGTTTGGGGTTTTTTGCATGGGGAGATGGGAGCTTCCTTAGCCAGATTTCGAAGGGTTCATTTTCTGAAATGGCAGATTTGTGGGATGAGACTTTCCCAAAATAAGCACACAGTAACACCTTGTACAGGAGTTCTTCGGATCGTACAGTTTGAGTTAGCAAGTAGCAAGGGAGGCTTCCTGCACTAAAACAAAAACAACTCCCTGCACATAGAAATGTAGCTTTTCAGGGGTAGCCTAGAACTTCGCTCTCTGATATGTTCACTTCCCACAGAGGCACAATTTTTGAGATGGGGAAGCATTTCAAACATACCCATAATCTGAACTCCATCCCGAGTGAGTTATCTCCCCATGTAAGACATTCCCCACAGGTTTGATATTGCTCTAGTTATTAGGATACTACAGTTTGCTCCCATGATACTCAGCTGCTTCTCAGGCCCCACCCGCAGAGGGAGTGAAAGTAGTTTGGGACTGTGGTTTGATTTAGCACTCCATATTTGGCTGCCAAAGGAGAGCCTCCTTCCAGCTGGACATTCAACCAAATTTGGCTACTTCTCTGTGCTCTATTTGTGGTACCGAGTTTCCACCGGTGTGTGTGCCCCTTGTGTTCCAAGGGCTGCACAGCGACTTCCCCGCTCACATCCTTTCATGGCCAGTGCCAGGTGTTGGTTGGGTCAGGCAGAGGCCAGTGGAGGGCCCGCCAACAGCCATCTTAATTTCCTGCTTGTCTGCCAAAAAGGCTGCGAGCAGGGCTACAAAGCAAGAGCTCACCTCTCACTTCCTCTACACCCCAAAGGGGAGCTGGAGAAAGGGGCACGGGCTTGTGACTTCACTCAGAGGTGCCAGAAGCTAGGAGCAGCACAAAAGAGACAAGACGCTGTCTCTGATCTTCCCAGAACCATGGCTTCCCCCCACCTCTTTTAGGACATACTGCGGAAGGGGGAGGGCAGGATCTCCCATGGCTCATTGGGAACAGGTGAAGGCAGGAGGGGGAGAAAATAAAGAGCGGCAAGGGGGATGCTGAGGCAAACCTGTGGTCCCCCAGGTGTCATTGGGCTACATCACCCATCAACCCCAGACAGCATGGCCAATGGTTAAGAACGATGGCATCTGGTCCTGCAACATCTGGTGGTCAAAGGTTAGCCACAGCAGCTAGGGCAGTGATGGTCAAACTTGGCCCTCCAGCTGTTTTGGGACTACAACTCCCAACATCCCTAGCTAACACTGGTCAGGGATGATGGGAATTGTTGTCCCAAAACAGCTCAAAGGCCAAGTTTGGCCATCACTGAGCTAGGGGGTCCACTGATGGTTCTTACTTCCAGACCTCCTAGAGTATGCCCTCCATATTACAGTATTTCCATCCCCCTGGACAGCATAGTATGACTTGGGAAGTCCCAATCTGGCACATCACCCACCACATGCCTTTTGGACTTCTTGTCAGGACTTCTGCACAGGTCTGACACACCTTAAAGCAGTACAGCTTCCCCTCCCACAACTAGAACCTAAAGTGGGGAAATGGATGTCGAGACTCACCTACCCTTTACACGTTCAGCATCCAAATTGGCATCCTGCGAGTGGTAAAGTGTTGGGGTGTGCATATGAGTATGTGCGTGATATCATTATCCCCTGTAATTGCAGCCTTTTAAAATGTGCGGCAATAAATGCCATTAGCGAGAGAAGAAACAAACACAGGCTGAAAGCAATTCCACGCTTCAGAGAGATGACTGTCAAGCAATCAAAAAGCACCCTCAGACTCTCTGCAGAGAGATCTTTAAAGCAGAGACGCAATCAGAACATGCTGTAGGATACAACAGAGCTGGCTGTATGTGGGGAGATTTCAGGAGGACGGAGATAATATGCATTAAAATGAGATCCAAGGTGGTACTGCATTATTTGAGAAGAGTATGGACTGAACCACAGGAATGGTTTGTAAGGGATCATGGTGGAGGATGTGCACCATACGTGGAATGTCCCAGGTTCAGTCTCCAAGTAGAGTCTAAAGACCCCTGCCTGAAACCCTTGGGATCCGCTGTCGATTGTTGTTCGAATAAGGGTCTATGTACCAGATTGACTACAACATAACACTCTATGGAAAATGGTAATCTCTCTCCCCTGCCCCGCATTTGTTTCCAACAATTGCCAAGCTCCAGTTCAGAATGGACATCCAATTAAATGTCTTGGCAGGTGGGAAATCCAGATTTCAGCTGTGAGTGATTTTCTGTCCCAGTTCCAGCTGTAGTGCAAATTACATCATTAGAATTCGCCGCCTACTTCCAGCTTTAGGAGCGCATGTGAATGCAATGAAGGAGTGAACTCGCACAATACGGGGACTTCATTTGCAAGCTGGTGCCTCATTTACTGCTTTTAACCATCGGTTTGCAATAACTCAAAGATATAAAGCTCAATTTCCTGCCTAGAGAGCTGTGCTGACATGAAAGATAGAAACCCCTTGTCAACCTGTGTGGGGCCCAGTGGTGGCCAAAATGCACTTAGGATGTACACAGGGGCATTCAGTATTGCAGGTGTTCTGTGGTTCTACTCTGGCGCTCATCTGTGGGGACCCAAATGCTTCATTATTGTTATTATTTTATTATTTATATGACGCCCATTTGACTAGGTTGCCCCAACCACTCTGGGCAACTCCCAACAAAATATACTTAAGAGTACCCACACACCAAGACCGGGCCCTGATGCACTCTCCATTGATTCAGGCTTTATGCAATTGATTCCAAAAGGACTCAAGAAGATGCTTTGCCATACAGCACAGTAATAGCTTCACAGACTGTTTGCAGGGAGCGAGGGGGCAGGGGGGGGGGGAGAGACCAATTTCTAGCAAACAATTAGACTGTGACAGTTGCCCTAGAAATATTCCAAGATGTTTGAAAACACACACAGTCCTCCTTAGAAGCTTTTTGTCAGAGGATGACTGAAGTTCAGCACCTCTGCCTTTGTTCCTTAAAAGGTCAATTGACTTCCAGGTCTCCTCCTGCACAGGGCACTACTTGCAAAACTGTCACAGCAGTGGCAGTTCTGGGCAGAGAAACAAACTACTTCCTCATTGCAATTATTTTTTCCTGCTCCTTCACCCTGTACTTTAAAAATTCACATTACCTTTTGATACTGGAGGTAGAAAAGTCAAAACACCTTCTCTGTCTCCCCCCTTCCTCATTATGAAGGGGCATTCCTTGCAAAGCTATGGTGGCTGTTAGCTACCAACAGACCAACCCTTTTCTTTGGGTTTGTCCAACACTTTTTAAAAACAAGCTTCAGAGTTGTTCAATGATACCAAAGGCCAGCACACTGCACACACCTACAAAGTGTCCCATGAGTTGAACCTGAAACAAAATCTTGCAGGAGGTGCTTGTCTTCAGCGTTCAAGCCAGTCTGGAACAGCGATCTCGTTCAGGCCGAAGGTGCGTGGGAGGGCATGAGTCTTGGGGATTGACAACTTTAGAAGCAGGGAAGGCAAAAGGGACATTTTTTTTTCTTATACCTCCCATTCCCTGGTGAAGATTTACCCTTCACTCGAAACCTGTACTTGCTGGAGAGAGGCGAGTCTCATCCAAAGCTCCCTGAAGCTCTGAAATGGACGAAAACATGCATTTCTCCTACTCCAAAGCTTCCTGTATGACAGAAAAGATCCCATCTCTTCCTCTTGCTCCTTAGCAAGCAGAGAGGGGTAGAGGGAGAGGTGGGATCTTGCCTCGAAGACCCGAGTAGCAGGAACACATGCGGTTTCTTTTTTTAGCTAAAATTATTTCACAAGTGAGAGTCTGCCTGAGAGTGTGGTAGCATTCTCTTACTGGGGGCAGCGGGCAGTCACACTGGTGTGGTAGTGAGCAGATAACTGATGCTTGCCTCCAAATGTACAGAAATCACTACCTTATTTTTGGGAGGCTCTGTTTTGCTTCCAAATTGATATGTGATAAACCACACAAGTTCCCTCTTTAAGGGAATGATGCAGCACTGAAGGACGTTGATTTGTTCTGAGCCCATCTGTAAGACCCATTTCACAGATAGGAAGAATAATACCTCTCATTCACCCCTAAAGGTCCTCTCCATCTCTCACTACTTGAGGTCTTGGCAACTGAATGTGTAAGCTGCCACGATTACAAAACTCTTGTGTGTAATGTGAAATGAATGCTTTGCCTGTAACCCTTCGTGTCTTAATTCACCTCCAGACTTCTAAAAACGGTACAAAAACATATAACTGAGCTGCACATGCAAACCAGTCAATCACCCACTGGGAGGCAGGGAGGAAGAAAGAGAACACACTGCAAGATATTTCAAAGGCACAAGCATTTATAAAAATTGCCACAGCATACAGTATCAAACTGCTTGGTGAAACATCAAAATGCCAAAAATATATAAAACATTTGGCAGAGGACAAGTTCAAGATGAACAAAAAATTCTAACAAAAACAAATTATAAACTGGCCTTAACTTAAAAACTGAAATTAATAATAATAATAATAATAATGAAGCTGACAATCAACTTTGAAGCGCAGATAAAAGACAACTTAATTTCAATGGTGAGACACTTCTAGCTTGGGATAGGGCTGCGCCTGAAGCGATCAGGGACACTCTCAAAACGACGGAGGTTGCGATTGTTCCTATCGACCCACTGGTCAAGGGAACATCTGTGGGCTGTACTCTTAGCTCGCTGTGCATAGTTCCTGCAGGTTAGGGGTAGAACAACAGTAAGTATAAATCAATGTAAAGCAAGTGCAAATGCAAAGGAGGCACCCCATCCCAGCCACCCTGAATCCCATCTGTCCTTTGGAAGATTTTCTTCTACTACACCTTGCTGAATCAGTCAGTATGTAGACCAGCACGGTTTCCGACAGAGGTAAGCCAGGGGCATCTGGGAAGCCCCCAACCAGGACACAAAAGCAATAGTCCTCCCCTGTTTCATACACCAACTACTGTGGTTGCAAATTACCATTCTGCATTTCTCTCCTATTTCAATGCTGCTTGACCCCAATGTTTGCTATTCCCACCCCCCAAACAGGTAACTGTGACTTAATGCATCTGAAGAGGACTCTAGTGCACAAAAGCTTCTAACAATTGCATCAGTCTTTAAAGTGCCACAAGACTCTTCATTCAGCAGCTTTTTTACCTTATTGAAAACAGTTTTAAGCAAGTTATTCTGTTACTTAAGGAGGTAAACCTGCCTCTGGGGTTCTGCTGCCCTTGCCTTCATGAAGAGTGACACAGTACCTTACAGTCAGGTCTGTTGGGTGCGCAAATCCGGGTTCCCCGTAGTGGTTTTCAGCAGTCACGGTCCACATCAGCTGCTGCAACTCATTGACTTCATCTGAAATTTGGCAGAGCAAGGCAATGCAAGCCAGTGTGTTTGCATCAGGTACCACAGGGGTAGGTAATGCAATGCCCTCTAGATGTTGTTGGAATTCCGTTCCTATTAGCTCCAGCCACTATGGCCAACGGCTAGGGATGATAGAAGCTGCTGTAGAGGGTACCACATAGGCCACCCCTGAGGTTCAATAAAGTTAAAAGATGCATCTTTGGCACTAGCCACATTCTAGGTCAGCTTTCCCCAACTGGGTGACCTCTGGCTCTCAACTCCAGACAGCTGAACCATGTATGGCTGAGGCTACTGGGTGCTGGTAGTCCAAAACACCTGGAGGACACCAGACTGGGGAACGCTAT
Organism: Podarcis gaigeae; assembly: GCF_964106915.1. Lineage (NCBI taxonomy): Eukaryota > Metazoa > Chordata > Lepidosauria > Squamata > Lacertidae > Podarcis > Podarcis gaigeae. The sequence continues at coordinate 57,394,242 of NC_139684.1, read as the reverse complement.
GCTAGGCAGTATTACACAGAGGAAATCAAATATGTAAAGATCCGATGATGATGGTCTAAGAAGAAGAGGAGTTTGGATTTGATACCCCGCCTTTCACTCCCTTTAAGGAGTCTCAAAGCGGCTAACATTCTCCTTTCCCTTCCTCCCCCACAACAAACACTCTGTGAGGTGAGTGGGGCTGAGAGACTTCAAAGAAGTGTGACTAGCCTAAGGTCACCCAGCAGCTGCATGTGGAGGAGCAGAGACGCGAACCCGGTTCCCCAGGATTACGAGACTACCGCTCTTAACCACTACACCACACTGGCTCTCATGCATGCATGGTCTAAACATGCATGTTGAGTTTTGGGGAAGAAATGGCTACTGTGGAAGCACAAATTAAGTTTCCTATGAAATACTGAAACAAACTGTTATTTAGAATGGATCTTCCAAATAAGGATGAGTCATGCCAACTCAGGATAAGGGAGGCCTCAGAAGTGTTCTGGACAGCAGGTTGTAGATACACTCTTTGAAATGCCCCATTATGCTGCTAATGACCTGTAAAAGCTAATTTCCTGAGCAGAGAATTTCAGTCAGGGAAAGGGAGGAAGTAAGAAATATTTCCACAAACCTATACCCTGCTCTTCCCTGGCTCACTGGAGCAAACAATATCTTCAACACCAGTGATGATTTAGTTGCCTGAAGGCTGTGCAGAAGCGGAGGGTGTCTAGTGTTACTTGCAAAGAGTTGCTAGCAACGGGAGTTTGCCTCCCCATCACAAGCTGGGATATTGAAATAGCTTCCAATGTTTACATTCACCAGCATTTAAAAAGCCCCATAACCAATTCAATGCACCCATGCATGAAGTAAGCCCTAACCTTTAATGTACCCATGTTTTAAAAACCAAGTCAAGGCTCAACTGGAAGACTGGTGAGGTCACTGCCACCCCCTACTGTCCCCAGGAGCCAGTCAAAGCTGCATGCCCAGGGTAACAACAACAGGTTAACAGGCCCAGTCAGGCACAGTCAAGTCTGACTGCATTCCGGCTGTGCTCTACTTCCTCCACTGTGTTCTGGCACCACCTGCTGGCAAAAAGCAGGAATGACTTTGGCCTTGCATTGTGTTCTCACATACTGTATGTGGATACAGATAGGTAGCCATGTTGGTCTGCCATAGTCAAAACAAAAAAATTCCTTCCAGTAGCAGTTACTGCTACTGGAAGGAATTTTTTTTGTTTTGACTGTATGTGGACACATACCACGGGAGAAGTGCAACATCTATGGTCATAACCCAACCCGCACATACCAGAGGCAATCCTTTGTCCTTGCTTATTTTCCCAGGCTCTCTGCCAGGAGAGCCACACAGCAGCCTAAGTTCTGACTTGTAAGAGGGGCCTCTTTTAGGAGTTAAACCCATCACTCAGCTGTTTTCTGCCTGTCCTTACCAGGCAGTAGCACAAGAAAGGGCCCCCCCTCCTAGTTCCCTCTCCCATTTAGCATTTACTGGTGTACTGTGCCACAGGGAAACTGCTCTCAAGCCATCTCCAGGCTCAAGTGCTTGGAGTGCCCCTGGACCTCCATGACAGATGCAGCCAGAAGATGGTAAGGGTGCCTCAGGTGTTTATTCTGCAGAGTGATCAAGGCAAAAATCACACACCAACATAAAGCCTACAGGAAAAATCAGAAGAATGTGGGACTGTTATAGCAAAACTCAGAGCTACTTAAAGAGTCCCCTTTTTGAGCAGCAGCCAAGAGCCTTGATTCCTGCTCTGGCCTAGGATTGCCTCTCCTTCCCATGCCAGACCACCAATTCTATGCCTAAAGCTACCCAAGATAATACATGTTTGTGCTAATAAACAAACAGCTTGTGCACATTACACGAAGCATTCATGAGCAATTTTGGTGTGACATGCCAGAACTCTGAATGTACACGTTGCATATTAATTTGAAAGGCACAGTGAAAAAAGAAAAATAGGATCCTAATTAGAGTTTTCCTTCTCCCACGTGATTTGTCCTCAATCCATACACTGGAAGCAGCCCAGCACCTTGTTAGTATTGCATGTGCAGAGAGACAGAAGACAGACAGACAGACAGACTGAATGAGTTTGGGCAAGAAGCAGCATAACTGGTCTTCTTGAAAAGGTCTCTTCATTTGCCCCCAAAGAAACCAATAAATAAACCACCATTGGAAGATAGGAGGCAGAGGCGGCTGCCTTTCTCTTTACAACTCCAGGGAGAGTGTCTCGAAGAATCTAAAGGCCATCTAGAACAACCTGTGTCCTTCCCTTGACCTCCATCCTGCCCACCACTAATTTACAATGCAGTGCACACTGTGGCAGAAAGAACTGGCATCCAGTATCACAAAAGTGCTGCTGAGCAAAATGGCCATATGATATTTTGGCAAGAAAGGCAAGTTGCTTGCCCCAGGAGAGTCAGGACACTGTAGCTAGAATTGGGGGGGGGGGACTTGTGGGATGTGGGTTCAAACCCTTGATCAGCCACAAAGACTTCTCAGACTTTCAGCTTGTTCTTAAGTAAAACTACCTCACAGAGGTTTTTTGCAGTAATAAGATGAGTTAATCCCCTGAAAGCCAGGATAAGGGAAGGACAGATATAAATGCAATAAATAAATATGAGGGAAGGTCAGGTGAAAAACTCCTGTCTCATCCCAATTAGATTGAGAGGCAGGTACAAAAGCAAAAATTACTGTATTTTTCGCCCTATAGGACACACTTTTCCCCCTCCAAAAAGGAAGGGGAAATGTGTGTGCGTCCTATGGGGCGAATGCAGGCTTTCACTGGAACCTGGAGAGCGAGAGGGGTCAGTGCACACCGACCCCTCTCACTCTCCAGGCTTCAGGAAGCTATCGGCAAGCCTGCGGAGCCCGGCAGGAACTCCCGCCAGGCGCTGCAGACTTGCGGAGACCTGTCCTAAGCCCGGGGTGTGCAGGGGGCTACAGCGCCGCGCTCCCCGGGCTTCGGATAGCAGCAAGCTCCGGGAGCGATGGCGAGGTTGAGCGCAACCTCGCCATCGCTCCCGGACCCCCAGCTAAAAACGAAGCCAAGACAGCGAGCGGGATCCATCCTGCTCGCTGTCATGGCTTCTTTGCTCTTTGGGGCTCAGGGGGGGAAATAATTTTTTTTCTTTATTTCTCCCCAAAAAAATAAGTGCACCCAATAGGGCAAAAAATACGGTAATTGCACAAAATTCCATGCCACCAGGTCTTCAGCTCCAGCAGAGAGAGAAGGGGGGAAACACTTTCTGAATCAACCCTTACCCAATGGCAACATTTTACACCAGCAGAAAAAAGGAACCCCAGAAAAATTTTGATTCCACCTCCAGCTTACCTATGAGTTCAGCATTTTGAGCATGGGCAAGGACAGCATTGATGTATTTTTTCTTGCTGGACTCAAGTTTTGCCTCTTCAATGTATATCCGACATCGGGGCCTTACAGGACTGGAGGATGGGGGAGAAAATGACAAAACTGCTAAGAATTGCAAAGCCATCTGCTAGACAAATATGATGTGTTACTGAGAGAATTTAAGCACACTAACACTAGAGGGCATGATTTTAGAAGTTGTTCCTTACACCTTGCAATAACTGAAGGGTACTTTCAATCCATAATTTAGCATAAATATACTTTTAGCTATTGATTTTATTCATCTGGCTTTTCATAAACTTGTTTTTAACATTAAATTTTATTTACTATTTTAATGCATATCTTTTTGAGTCCATTTACAGTTCAGCAGCACATACTTTTTAAATTGAACAAATGAAAAATTGTTCCAAGCTTGGGAGGGTATACTTTTTGAAAAATTAAATCTCCCACAATGGTTTTCACAAAAATTAAAACATCCCATGTAAAGTTTGGTGAAAATCTGTTAAACAACAAAATTATGTGGGGAAGAAGAGGCAATGCTTAGCTCATCTTCAAGAATAAAAAAATTGTATCATAAATAAACTATTAAATAAGGCAGGATCAGTTTATACACAAGGCAGCATTACATGGATGCCATAATCTAAATAAGACACATTTCCACAACTCTCTCCATTTGCAAGATGTAAGGCATCATAAGACTGTAGGAATCATGTACCACCACCACATATATGCAAGATCTCTTGAGAATATTAAATTCCTGGTTTTGCTGAAAGGTTTATAGCCCTCATTAGTGTCAAAGATCTCAGCAAGTGGGCAACACCTTCCACGGCTGAGAATTCCATGTTTTGGCAGGAAAACTGGAAACAGAGCATTGCAGCAGAAGGAAGGAAGGGAGAAGGATGGAAATAGAAGAATATAAACAGAGCAATTTATGTGGTGAACAAGAAAGAAGTTTGTCAAGCGGTTTCAGACCCACACTGGTTCTCCTGAAAACTTGGGACATATAAACAACACAAGAACCCCTTTCAGCAGTTAATTGTGTGCTTGCTACTATCTAATGCAGGCATCCCCAAACTCGGCCCTCCAGATGTTTTGGGACTACAACTCCCATCATCCCTAGCTAACAGGACCAGTGGTCAGGGATGATGGGAACTGTAGTCCCATCATATCTGGAGGGCCGAGTTTGGGAGTGCCTGATCTAGTGCAAGGCAAAGGGATACATTACTACTACTTCTTCTTCTTCTTCTTCTTCTTATTATTATTATATGATACATGAAAAGCCCTCTCAGGTTTTAGTATTCTTGTGCACATACAAACATCAAATACAACCCCCTCCCACCTAGGGTGCAGAGCTGCACAAAAGATGCAGAGGAGAAAGCAGAGTATAGCACACCAAGACTCAAGAAAGCAAGCCTAGCTATAGGCACCAGGAAAAGCGGTGCTGACCAATTTGGCTCTTTGATGCTGGGACCTTCCATATACCCCTTTCTTTGATCACCGATGGATGTGGAACAGGATGGTGCAGCTTCTTCATGCAAGCCAGCAGAATCCAAATCTCCTTCAGCCTCTTGAGGTGGGCTGTTTGCACTCTCTTCTCCTAGGTCATTTTGATTTAGGGAAGCCTGTTCGTTGCAGGGCCCTTCAGCTCTCTCAGGTTTTGCCATGAGCTGTCTCACTCTTTCCAAGTTATCGTCTACCACTGCCTGAGCAGCTTCTTTATCCAATACCCCAGACACACTGTCATCTTTTTGCAGACTCAAGGCAGCTGTTGCAACTGGCACAGCTTCTGGAAGAGCAGAACTGTTTGAATCCAAACCAAATCCAGCTTGGTTTTGAGACCCTGTGCTCAAGTCACTTCCACTTTCTGGACTTTCAAAGTCATTTCTGCAAGAACTTGAACAGACTAAAGGGTCAGCTGGAGACAGTGGCTCTGTTTTTCTAGACTCTAGATCTAGAGTACCAGAAGGCTTAGAAGATCCTAATGAACAAAAAGTTCTAACATGTTCTGCATCTGGTTCAAATGCTATGGAATTCGAGGTCTCCGAGCAGCGTGGTTGACTATCTGACAAAAGTTCATCTTCAGCTTCAGAAGTGAGTCCAGTGGAAAAGTCTGAGAGCTCCCCATCTGAAGGATCCAGTAAGCTGTCATCTAGTATGTCATCTGTGTTGCTATTATCAGGCTGTCCATTGGTGGTCAGAGAACACACTGCAGAAACTGCTATTCCATTGCTTGATGAGGAAGGATCTGCAAGTGCACCAAAAGGCAAGCAGGAGAGTTTGTGTCTCTTTGTGTCTGGTTGCTCCTCCTCTTGAAAATCTTCGAAGGACCGCTTGCTCCTGGAAACTAAATCATTTAAGAAAGTGACTTTTAGATTTAAACGGGAGCGGAAAGTGCTACTTGCCATGATGCTGCTTGCACTGATTCTTTCTTTCTTTCCTTTTTAAAAGTAACCCTTTGCTACCATGTTCACTCCAGACTAGAAGAAGCCAAGCAAGGGAAATCTATACTCAGGCTTCCCTTCAGCCAAAGTGGTTCTCAGTTGCCTGCAAGAAAGAAAAGGACAAAATAGAAGCTTGTTGAAGAAATCTCATGCTCTCCTTCCCCTGCAACTGCATCTGTGCTAGAAGAAATCTACTCCACTGCAATTGCTCTTCTCCTCTGAAGACTACACTACCTAACAAATGTCTCACTCAGATTCATTACAGCTGTTCTAATAAAACATTATTTAACTCACATACAAATCAGAAAAGCTGACTAAAAAATGAAACAAAGAATTTTTCATAGAGATAGTTAAATGGTATGTTTTTTTCTTACACATACTCCAAAGTTTACATTTTATAAATGTAAATTTAAGAGCCAACATGGGCCAGTGCTAAAGAGTTGGAGATGCTAGATCAGAGATGAGTTCAAAAAGAACTCTATTTTACAATCACCTGTAAATAGGAATACTAGTTATCTACCTTTACATGGTTCTTTGAACCCTTTGCAAAATTTCAGCTTTAAGTTTCAGCTTTAAGTACATTTATTTGAAAGCAAGTGTTACTGCTCTCTATGAGGATTGCTTCCAAGTGAGGCAAAAAAACATTGTAAGCAACTGATCCGTCACCTTGCTCTTCCCCACTCCTGCATTATTGAGATCTAAGATACAGCTCACATCCAAACACGATTATATCGGAATTCTGGCTTGTGATTTGTTTGGAACTACTAAACCAATGTTCAGACACAACCCTAGTAGCTCCCAGTAGCACTGCAGGTGCAAGGAGGAGCAATGTTGCCTCATTTGTCTCCCTGTGCCCTTGCAGACTGCATATTCACTTTTGTTTTTATACCTGATGTTAGCAGCCCTGAGCCCAGTCTTGGCCGGGGAGAGTGGAGTATAAATAAAATTTTTTATTATTATTAATTTATTATTATTAAAGTGCAAACAAGGCCACTGTCCAATAACAATCAAGTATTTTTAAAACATTAAATTGGAACAAGAAGAAAATTCAGTCACTTTCAGATTTGATACTTTTACAGTTTACAAACACATCAGGATACTGTATTTTTTGCTCTATAAGACTCACTTTTTCCCTCCTAAAAAGTAAGGGGAAATGTGTGTGTGTGTCTTATGGAGCGAATGCTGGCTGCGCAGCTATCCCAGAAGCCAGAACAGCAAGAGGGATTGCTGCTTTCACTGCGCAGCGATCCCTCTTGCTGTTCTGGCTTCTGAGATTCAGAATATATTTTTTCTTGTTTTCCTTCTCCAAAAACTAGGTGCGTCTTATGGTCTGGTGCATCTTATTGAGTGACAAATACGGTAACTTTTAACTGTGTTACAAAGGAACAGAGGAACCTGCCTTAAATGACCAATTCAGCCAGTTTGTCCCTCAAGCTCAGTATTGTTTACTCTGGCTGGCAGAGACTCTCTAGGGAAGTCTACTTTGAGATTTAAAGTTTCCACAGCATGTACCAGGAAATCTGCACCTCACCAGCTTATGAACAAACGAGCTACTGTTACACTAATCTTTCATGTTACTTTGTATCTGTGGGCAAAACAAGATAACAACTCTACACTAAAATGAAGATGTGCTTTAGAATTCATTAAAGCCTGTTGGGGCAACACAACTCTGCTGAATTCTGCTATTTAAGTGATGGGAAATGACCATAATTCAGTGATAGAGCACCACCCCTTTTCTCAGCCTGGCACAGGGACCCCTTAAGGGGAGATGGAGCAAGCTTGTCTTCTGCTGCTCCAGAGGGCAGGACCCGAACCAACTGATTCTAATTGCAAGAAAGGAGATTATGACTAAACGCTAAGAACTCGCGGATGGTAACAGCTGCTTGACATTGGAATGGACTGCCTGGGAAGCTGGTGAGTTTTCCTTCAATGGAGGTTTTTAAGCAGAGGTTGGGTGGCCATCCTTGCTGAGGGTTGGACTAGATGACCCGTGGGACTGTTGGGATACTTCCAGGGAGATATGGCCCATCATGGCCCCCACATCGCCTCCGGACGATCCATCGATCTCCCGTAGATACAGTATCAGCAATTAGCGACACGAGCTCCAGAAAATAGCTTGTGACATACCAGAGCTGATGCACACTCTATCAGCAGAATTCGCACAGCGAACGTTGCACACAGGAGAGTATTATTTAAAAGTTTATTCAGCGTTGGTCAGAACAAAGAAAAAACATGACTGCCTGCTTCGGTCTGCTCAGGCACAGAGAGAGAGAAACGAAAGCATAGACACAACAGAAACATCCTGTGAATAGGAAATACGCAGACTCTGTGACTCACAAAGCCTGCTCCCTTTTAAGGTGCAACGGAAATATCCTAACAGGGACCCCTGCCAACTCTACAGATCTATGGCCCTTTGTGGAGAGGGGGCAGCACCTGGAAAGACGGGCTAGGGGATAATTGGGGGGGCCGCGAAGCACCTCCTGGGCTACAAAAACATTAAGAAAGACGGGCTAGGGGATAATTGGGGCGGCCGCGAAGCACGTCCTGGGCTACAAAAACAAACCCAACTCCTGCCTCGTTTTTTGCAGTTTCTGGAAAGCGAGGGCGTCTCCTCGCCTCCCTTCCTCGTGCCTCCCCGCCCCTGCTCCCCACTACGGGTCTCCCCTGCACCTGGCCAGGCCGCCTCGAACCTCCTTCCTTTCCCAGAGCAGTGGCTCAGAGCGCCTCCTTGCACCGCAAGTACACTCCGTGCAGCGGGGAGGGAGCGGAAGCCCAGCCCAGCCCCCTCCCCACTTAGTCCACCACCTCAAACCTTCCCAAAAGAAGAGGTCTGCATTCTACAACGTCACCCCCCAGCGGGGCCCCCTTTATTCCCGGCGAGAGGGGGGCGGCGGCGGAGGGAAAGAGCTGCTTCCCACACTCACCCGCCGCCATCTTGACTTCCCGCAATGAGCCGGATGCGGCGCCTAAGCTCCCTGCCGTCGCTTCTCCTCCTCCTCTACTTTCCACAAGGCTTCAGGGTGGCCGGCCGATTCATCCATCGGCCGCTCTTTCAAGCCCACTCGGAGGAGGAAAATTTGTGGAGTGAGCCAGAGGCGCAGCCGCAGTGGAAGCCCCGCCCCCTCCCTTCCAGTCTCGGGGCGGGGAAGAGGCCACCAGGCTGGCAAGCAGAGCGCCGAGAGCGAGGAAGCTGATGCAACGCGGAGGCAGACCCCGGCTGGCGTGTGTCAGAGAGAGATAGAGGAAAGGTGAGGGAGCGGAGAGAGGGGGGCATTGGGAGCCCCCCGGCGCCCAAGGAGGGGGAGGTGGGGGGAGGGGAGATAACGAGGGATGGCGTGGAAGGCCCCGATTTAGTATATGGGACTCGCTGCCACCATATGGGCTGATGACTTTGAAGGGGATTTGAAGCGGGGTGGGGTGGGGGGACCCAGGGCCTGATTTTGCGGCTTCTTTTTCCATCTCCCTTCTCAGTTCTTTTTCCTTTCTTGCCGTTTCTTTCAGATTGCAACCCAGAGGTTAGGGCCTGCTAGCTGCCCTGAGAGACTTTTTTTTTCTTTAGAGGAGAGCGGGATAAAAGCACTGCTTTACATAATAGAGGTGATACTAATAAATCAGACAAATTCATGGATGAGGGTGGCAAGTGATCGTGGCATTTTCAGTTGCTTTAATCGTAAATCACCTTGAGACTGATCGGGATCTATCTATAGGCTTAATTGACGCTTTCAAAGAACTCTTAATAGATTCCCGAAATAGACTTACCCTTGCAGTAGCCATTCTGGTTTTGCTGGGTAATTTTATATTCAACAATGCTTTCCACCAGTGAGCCCAGAACGGAAATTTAACTAACTGGCCTGTCATTTCCAGGATCCCCCGCCTTGTTTGTTTTGGTTGTTGTTTTTTAAGCGTACTTGATTCAAGTGGGGATCAGCAGCCTCTGCTTTACACAGGCAATATGTATGAATTCCTAGGGATTCTCTTTTACCAAGACCACCCCATTAAATAGGGGGGGGGGAACCATGCACAAAGAGGCTTCTGGTTCAGCTGTTATGTGGTGCTTTCTGATTCCCTTTTCTTGCCTTGTGGGGACATGAAATTGTATCAGACTCTGCTGGCTTGTTCTCCTCCCCATACCTTCTGCCATTGGGAGAGGAGAAATTTGGCTTGTGTTGGGAATGCCTGGCGAGGAAGCAGGAGACCTCCTTGATGCTTACTCCTGTTTTTCTTTGATTGCCTAACATGCATTTCTTTTTCCAATTTCAGCTCATAAGGGTGGGTGAGCAACTGCTGGCACAATGGGGCATGAACTGACAGCACAGGAGAAGTATCACTTGATCACCCGAAATTTGCAGGTACTTCTGTAGGAATGGTTGAAAATGAGGCTTTTAAAAAAATATTCCACATATGGGTGCAAAAGTAGTTTGAATAAGCATCAAAGGTTTGCCCCACTCTGTTCTCCAAAATAAGTTTTTTATTACACCCCCCCCCCCAATTATTTTCTTTTGTTATAAATAAACTTAAGGATTGGGAACATTTCCTTCCTGAAATAAGCCTTCTTCCACCCCAAATTATTCACACTGGGAGCCTCTCCCGTATGAAATGCCCTAGCCTCGTATCTGGATGGAATTTCTCTGGAGAGAGAATTAGAAATTTCAAAACTTGAGTGCAGTTTGTGTGAAAACAAAGCTTTGGGCTGGGCACAACACTAAGATTTCTAGGGGACAGTCTTCCTGTGCTTGTTGCCTCCACATTGGCACACTAGGCGTATACAAATACAAAGCTACATCTGAGTTACTACAAATTAGGAATTCTGACAGCTGTGTGGGCTGGAGGACTTTTTGCTGTTGATAAAGGGGTCTGAATCCCATAGCATATCATCCAGCCATCTGTGAGTAGATCTTGATCTGCCACAGTACCTTATTCCTAATCCGGATATTTTACATTGTACCTTGTTGACTCAGATGTCTGGTAACTAAGGCTGAGCAATATCTGGTTTTCAACATCATGATGTATCACTAGCTAAACATCGCAATATACTGATATATCACGATTTCTGAAATAAGGATGGAGCTATTTAGAGGCATTGGTTGGCTTCATGGCTTCTCCCACATTGTGATTTTTTGCATACCACACATGTCATGATTCATGATATATTGTCAGATCAAAAATTATGAAACCGATACCACGATATGGACTTCAAACCAGTTTTGGACAATATATTGATATATCACCCAGCCCTACTGGTAACCTGAAAATTCTAGATGATTCCTAGGTCCCATGTACAAATAAGGTTTTCCAGCATATCACAGAAGTGCTTTTCTGTGCTAGAAGAACTGGGTTATTAATATCTTACTCCAGTCTTTGGAACATGTATGGTAATGAGGATTAGAAACCAGGTGTCTTAACTGTTTCCTGTGGTTGTGGAGCTGGGTTGCTGTTTGACCTTGGTTTATTGCTTTTTCACTTGGGTTTGCCACTTGTGATGGTATCTCATGAGGTTGTAATGTGTTAGCAAAAGGGCTTTCCCTAAAATTTGCACTGCTACGTGTCTGCTCAATTTGAGCATTACAAGAAAGAGAGGAATGCAGAACAGGTAATGGGAAAAGCCTGTCATTTTGTTAGGATCATCTGTAGAAGCAAGCTGTTGAGTCACACAAGACTCACTTTGTGACTACTAATTGAAAGGACAAACATTACCCAACCATACCTGCAAACTTTCCTCTACTATAATGGATGACTCCCATATTTAAATCACTCATTGCCCAGAGCAATGCACCTGCCTCTCCTGAGAGCAAGTGATTGAATGACTGTGATACACCCAATGTAGTGTTGGGGGCAGGATTATCTGTCCCCAGTAGAGGCTTATTGGAAAAGGCAATGTCAGAGAATAAGCCATGCCTACTCTATTAGTGGATCTTTTGGGCTCTCAAGAGGCTTTAATTATTTATGTTTCATGCTCTGCACTTTGAGAATTGCTGATCTAGTGCTTTACCTGCCCCCTATTGTTCAATGTGATTTTATATTTTTCTACTGTGGGTGTTACAGTGGTACCTCTGGTTACATATGCTTCAGGTTACAGACTCCGCTAACCCAGAAATAATACCTCGGTTAAGAACTTTGCTTCAGGGTGAGAACAGAAATCGGGCGGCGGCAGCACAGCAGCAGTGGGAGGCCCCATTAGCTAAAGTGGTGCTTCAGGTTAAGAACAGTTTCAGGTTAAGAGCAGACCTCCAGAACGAATTAAGTACGTAACCAGAGGTACCACTGTATATTGATGTTTTGAGTTATTCTTGTTTTAATATATATCATTTATTATATTTTGTAAACCACCCTACAATCTGATAATAAAAGGTGGAATATAAATGTTTTAAATAAAAATATATCCCCTTGCATCGCAGGGTTTTGGCTTCCCTAGCTCTCCCTTCTCGCTTGCTTCTTGCTTTTCCAGCTGAGATGCTGAACACATCTCTCTTTCGCTTGCAGGAAGTTCTCGGAGAGGATAAGCTGAAGGCCATCTTGAAAGAACGGGAGGTGAAGATATACTGGGGGACAGCAACGACGGGCAAGCCTCATATAGCCTATTTTGTACCCATGACCAAAATAGCGGACTTCCTCAAGGCTGGATGTGAGGTGAGACTGTGCTCTGCTTTAGATTTGGTCTGTTGGCTGCTTTCAAGTAGTAATGAGGCAGTCATCCTAGTGGGGAGGATCTGCTGCCTTTCAAAGACTGGAAGGCAATTTCCCCCTGAACGCCATTCATGCCTTCTCCAACCTGGCACCCAGCCAGCATGGCTGAATTATGTTGGGGTTGATGGGAGTTGTAGTCCAAGGTATCTGGACAGCTCGGGATTGGGGATGGTTGATCTAGGTGTGCAGGCATTGGGTCTGAGCTCCTGTTTGTTCTCAAAGTGCATATAGAGGAAGGGTTAGGGTTAAGGCCAAGGTACTCCTGCTTGATATGCCCCTTCTCTCTCAGGTAACAATTCTGTTTGCTGACCTCCATGGATACCTTGACAATATGAAGGCACCATGGGAGCTTCTGGAACTGCGCACCCAATATTATGAGAACGTGATCAAGGCAATGCTGGAGAGCATAGGTGTGCCTCTGGAAAAGCTCAAGTTCATCCGGGGGACTGACTATCAGCTCAGCAAGTAAGTTTGTCTTGAGGCAGTGTGGAGCTGCAGAACAACAAATGGGAACTTCCTTGGTCAGAGGGATTAGCATCCGTAAGAACTCCGCAGGTGGTTTGAAAGTTTTCACTTAGAAAAGTTCCTAAACCTGCTAAGGTTTAATTGGATGCCAATTGGATGATTTGGAAGGGGAGATTTGCCAGAGTCCCATAGGTGGCATAGGAGAAACTGAGGGTGCCGCACATTCTCTTTTAAAATGCCACACATCTGCCGATTCTCTGAACTCATCAAGAGAGGCCCCGCTGCATATCCCACCACTATGTGGGGCTTATTTGGTGCCTTCTCTGTTGTGCTGTCTAGGATTAGGAATGCCTTCCCCAAGAAATACTCCATCTTGATATTTAGCTCTAGACTGAATATTTTATTTGTCTGGCAGTCCTTTGGCCAATTTAATGTTGGGATTTGGATGTAAAGCTAAGTTTAGTATTACGTTCATCAGCATTGGGCTTGTGTGGTCCCCACTCCTCTGGCACAGCCGCAAGGTGAAGATGGAGAGCTTTTGCTTCAGTTTTCAACTAACTGCCATAGTTAAGGCTAACCACAGTCTGACTGGGTTCAGGCATAAACTGTTCAGGTTAGTTAAAACAAAATGAGATTGTGGAAGCTCCCAAAGGGCCTCTGCATACTGAGTGAATGGGCAGCAGAACGTCCAATGCAAACTGGAGTAAAGTGATACACACTGGGGCAAAGAAATATTTATTTCATGTATGACTCATGATGCCAGCCCAGCTGTGAAAAAGCTGTGAAATTCCATGCTAGGGATCATTATGAAGGGAACTGAAAACAAAACTGCCAATAGCATAATGCAATTATACAGATCTACGGTGTGGCCGCATTTGGAATAATGTGTACCGTTCTCATTGTCTCACCTCATAAAGGATATTGTAGGGTTAGAAAACTTTCAGAAAATAATCAGGGTGACTCCCCTGTGAAGAAAAGTTGTGCCAGTAAAAGGAGACGGCATAGAGACATATAAAATTATGCATAAACAAGAGAGATGCATAGAGATTCCCCCCCCCCCATCTCCATTGTAGCCTCATCTGCACAGGGTGGGTAGAGGAGAGACAGAGACCAGATTCTCTCCCACAAGAGGCAGTCAGAGCTACCAACTTGATTAGTTTTAGGAAAGGACTGGACACATTCATGGAGGAGAAGACTGTCAGTGACTACTAACCCTGATGGCTGTGTTCTGCCCCCACTGTCGGAGGCAGCATGCCCCCTGAATGCCAGTTGCTGGGAAACATACACAGTGTTGCTGTGCTAGGTCCCTCTTCTGGGCTCCCCACTGGGGCCTCCGTCTGGCCACTGTGAGAACAGCAAGCTGGACTAGATGGGCCCTCTTCGTCCTGATCCAACAGCCAACCTCATATTATGTCCTTAACATTACATCTGATCCACCTGCAAGTGGTAAGGCTCCTAAGCTGCTTGTAGTTCTGCAAAGGGAAGGACATTCCACCACACTATCTCCCTGCCTTTTCTATTTAGAGAATACACACTGGATGTTTACCGCCTGTCCTCTGTCGTCACCCAACATGATGCCAAGAAAGCCGGGGCAGAAGTAGTCAAGCAGGTGGAGCATCCGTTGCTCAGTGGCCTCCTCTATCCAGGACTGCAGGTACCTGTTTAACGTCATCATAGAGGAGGCGGGGGGAAGAGATGTGGGCTTCTTTTGCTCTTGGCTACCATAGCTCAAGGGACATGGGTGGCGCTGTGGGTTAAACCACAGAGCCTAGGGCTTGCCAATCAGAAGGTCAGCAGTTTGAATCCCTGTGATGGGGTGAGCTCCCGTTGCTCAGTCCCTGCTCCTGCAAACCTATGAGTTTGAAAGCACGTCGAAGTGCAAGTAGATAAATAGGTACCGCTACGGCGGGAAGGTAAATGGCATTTCTGTGTGCTGCTTAGTCATGCTGGCCTCATGACCCGGAAGCTGTACGCCGGCTCCCTCGGTCAATAAAGTGAGATGAGCGCCACAACCCCAGAGTCGTCCTGAAGCACGAGAAATATAGTGGTACCCACTTAGGGTGAAACAAGGATCAGACAGACACAGCAATTTGGAGAAAAAGAAGGTGAGGTTTTATTGCTGAGCAATAATGGACCCAGTTGGAATCCTTTCCAAAAGACTGGGACCCGAAGCATACAAGTCCTGAGGTTATATACTTGAGCAAATCACAGATCATGAGATAGTCATGAACGCCAGCAAAAAATAACCAATAGCGTGCATCTGCCATGCTCCTGGCCCTATGCAGAGTTCACTCCCCAACTTCTGCTTTCCATTGTCTTGTACAATGATTTACAGTCTGACCTTTTCCCTAGTTCTGACAGAACAGGAAAATGAGACTCAGGGAGGGAATCTCCTGGCGCTACCTCCCCCTATGCATTCTGCTTCATGTAGGGAGTTTTTGTGGTTTGGCCCTTCCTGTTTCATGGACCATTTTAGCCTGGATTTGAGGGGGAGATTTGTACCAGCGCCTTCTGATTCATGGCTTCCCCTTTCCTCTAGGGCGCAAGGATGTTACTAGGTAAAAGGTCGGTTCTGGACTTGCGGTTCCAAGCAGTTTGCAGTTAGCTTAAGCAAAAGCTTTTCTTGATTCAAATGGATTTATAAAATTACTGTAAGCCCTGTTATGTGTGAGCATATGTGAATATATTGATTACTGATAACTGATTATATGAATAGCATAAGGGTAGCCCCCCTTTTCTTGCTTTAGTCCACGACTGGACCTAAGGGGTCCCTTTACCTACCATAGCTCAGAATGAATATCCTCACATGCCCAAGGCCATACAGTGGTACCTTGGTTTACGAACTTAATCCATTCCAGAAGTCTGTTCTTAAACCAAGGCGTGCTTTCCTGTAGCAGTGCGGGACTCAATTTACAAATGGAACACACTCAACAGGAAGCGAAACATGTTCTGCTTCCATGGTAAAGTTCACAAACCAAAACACCTACTTCCGGGTTTGCAGCATTCATAATCCAAGTTGTTCATAAACTAAGCTGTTCTTAAACCAAGATACCACTGTATGTGTGTTTCCATAAGTTGTACTATTCTTCCACTTATGAAAAGGGGTGGGGAGGAAGAAAGTAAAAGATCCAGTAAGTATGGATGGTTCTATTTGTGGAGACGCCATTCCTCGTGAGGGTTGGGGTGCACCTGTTTGGTGGCAGGTATTTTTATGAACATAGTTCTGAAGTCTCTTGCTATGTGAAGTATCAATTTGCCAAGATCAATATGCTTCAGGAACAGACTAGTAGAGGACCTAAGAGGATGCCTGGTGCTTGCTTCACTCACCCTGAAGCCTGTGGAATAAAATCCTAATCTGGGAAGTGAGTTGTGCTTGGGCCAGAGGTGGAATTCTTGTTTTCTTCACAGTTTGTCTCTGGCTCCCGCAGCCACAAGAGATGCTAGTGCCCAGGGGTATCCCTGGGGCAGGAAAGAAGCAACCAGTCTGCCCAAACCAGAGGGGTCTGCAGGGAGTTATCTATGCTTGTGTGTCCCCGCAGGCACTGGATGAAGAATACCTCAAAGTCGATGCACAGTTTGGAGGAGTGGATCAGAGGAAAATCTTCACTTTTGCAGAGAAGGTGAGAAGAATGAGACACTTGCCTGGCTGCCTCTTTGGAGCACTGTGCAAGTGGTGCTGAAGGCCCCTGGATGGTTCAGCTAGCTAAACCTGTGTTCCCTTTGGTCACATGCTCCGCCCCCAGGGTAAGCTAGGTGTGGATATTTTAGGTCTTGAGGTGGAAAATGCAAAAGGACCTCCTTTCTCTCCCTGTTTCCCCCTGGCTGGTTAACATGGGGGCAGAACTTACTAGGATATGGAAAATGTGCTGTGTAAGAACACAGTGTAAACTGCAGTCCACAGAGAAGGTATTGGGTTTCAGGGAGGCAGATGATACACTTGAACATCCCACTTTCCCTCCATCTTCAGCCTTTGTTTTAAATCCCTGAATGTTTGTTTCTCTCTAGTACCTCCCCTCCTTGGGCTATGCCAAGCGCATCCACCTGATGAACCCCATGGTGCCAGGACTGACAGGCAGCAAGATGAGTTCTTCAGAAGAGGTGGGTTCTTCAGCTTGACTCTTGCCCCTGGCAGCCAAATCCTGCAAGGAGGAGTTCTTAAAATGTGCAGGGATGCCTTGCCGACAGTCCTTGTTGGCAGGGTTCTTTTTTCTAGTCTTTGAAATACTTCAGTATTACGGAAAGGAAATAGGAAATCGGATAAAACATCCAAAAGCAATATTCTGCCTTTGGTAGTAAAAGATTCAATTTGAAAATTAAGTAACTGGTGACCAATTCGTCATAAAGAGATCCTAAAGCACCACCTAAGTTATTTCCTACTTGGCAGTTTTGAGCATCACACACTGGTTGGGAGTTCAGGGGTTAAGAGGGGTGGGGAGAGAGCAGCCGGCATCTGTGTTGAGGATGCCCTGCTTGAGAAAAAAACTAGGAACAGGGTGGTGATACAATGACTGCTGCAATCCATGCAAGATAATATCACCAAGGCAGCTATCTGTAAACAAGCAATGAATGGTCCATTAAAATGACAAAAGTAGTTTCTTATCTTAAACAATAGCAGACACAGTAAATAAAGCGTTCACTTGTAATATATCAGTGGTTCAGTGCTCATTTCCTCTCTTTCCAAAATAGTTTTTATCATGAACAATTACAAAAGCAGTAATAAAGAGTCCACTTGTGATATACAGTGGTTCAGTGCTCAGACGTCGTTCCTGTAATCCAACGTTTTGTCGCTAAAGAGCGTAGTCATCGAGCTGTCAAAATCAATTGTTACAGAATTGCACTGAATTATCCAGTGTCAATTGAGAAAAAACTAGAACACAATAGTCCAAGGTGACGTTCGCGCTTCATGGTTTTCGCAAATCCGTCTTTGCCAAGTTTGGTGTCTTCTGCTCTTAGATGCTTGGGACTACAATTTCCATCAGCCCCAGCCAGCACATAGATGAGAGTTATTGTCTGAAGCATCTGGAGGACACCAGATTGGTGAAGTCTGTTGCGTTCATGTAAAAATGGAAAATCTGCTGTTCAGTTAATCCAGTTAAATCCTTTAACTCAGAAGGATTTGCTCTAGCAGATAGGTGGGCTAAAACTTGTAGCTGTGGTCCCAGGCTCTTTCCATCTCAGGATTATTCCTCCATCTGTGAAAAACTGACTAGTCCCAGTACACTTCTGTGGCCTGCTGTGCCTGGGAGCTAATTCATGGAGCACCCCCACTTCCCTCATCCAGGAGTCCAAGATTGATCTCTTGGATCGAAAGGAGGATGTGAAGAAGAAGCTCAAGAAGGCATTTTGCGAGCCAGGGAATGTGGAGAACAATGGGGTCTTGTCCTTCATCAAGCATGTGCTCTTCCCACTCAGATCAGGTAAGTGTCTCCAAGCAGCAAGAAAGGGGAGGAGCTAGAGGATTTTATTATGGGGAGTAGCAGGCAACCTGATTGGCTGAAAGGTCAATCTAGAGGTGAAGGGCTGGGTCACATCCCTTCATCTTCCACCTGTGTCTCCTCCCTGCTTACCTGAAGCCCCAAGTATGTAGCAGAGCCTGAATATTAGAGCGTTATTTTAGGGGATGAAACTTAATTCTTTTTCAAATTTCTTCAATGAGGGATTTTAAAACACTGTTCTTGGTATGAGGAATTCAAATCTATTCTTTTTAGCTTGGTAAGTACGTTTGACAAAGAAGCACATAAACTGTTTTTGGAAAACCAAAGAATTTTAATTTTACCTCCTGAAAACGTCAGGTAATGCTTAATAATAATAACAGCGAGTAGATTGGCCATCATTTTTAATGATTTCTATGCAATTTTACATACATTTTATGTACCAAGCAAAACTAAATTCTATTCATTTAACCAAAATATCTTTTGAATTCCCAAGTCGTGTTACAATATTTTAGCACGCTTCCTTTTAGCAAATTCCTTTTTGGAATTTGAAAGTTGAAAAATTCAGCATGCCCTGCTGTTTATGTCTGGCAGTTTCCCTTCTCTCCTGGCTGGGATGGAAAGGCTCCCTTTTAATCACTAAAAGGGCATTTTAGTGGCACCACAGAGGGTCTGTGTGGTGCTTGCATGCAGGCCAGTTCCTTTTCTGTGAAGGGAAGCCGTAGCATCACAGAGCTGGAGGGGACCGTGGATGCTAGCTAGTCCACTCCCTGCTCCATACCAGAATGTCCAAGCTAGACAGATGGCTGGCCGACCTCTGCCTGAAGACCTCTTGGCCAGGGAAATCCCACCCATCCCTCTCACTCATTGGCTCCATTGTCAAAATGCTCTTTATCCTAGCATGTTACCCAAACCCTCTCCTTCTGCAACATGAGCTCTGGCTTCTGGGCAGCAGCAAAGAACAGGCCTTTGCCTCTGCTCTGTATGTGTGAGAGAAATACACCGTAGGTGTTTGAAAGGGCTGTCACATCCCCACTCAGTCTCCTCCAGGCTAAACATACCCAGGGTTTCTTTGGCCTTTCCTTGTAGGGCTTGTCTTCCCTGCCCATGACCATCTTCCCTACCCTCCTAAGAGCCCATACCAGTTTCTTCTCCTGAACATGAATCATCCAGAACTGGAACGTACATGAGGGTAACCAGTCCAGCCTGACGCTTGGGGCCTCAAACCCTTTCTAGACCCGCTTATACTTGGGAGTAAGTCAGCCAGACAGAGGATCCATTAACTTCACCATCAGCTCCTTTGAAATACTTTTGTGGGCATGTGCCCAGGGAAGAACAGGGATTTGCCTTGCTGCTGCTACAGGGGAGGGCAGGGAAGGGAACATGACGCCCTTGGTCTTGGTCCTCCTTCGCCATCATCAGTGTATCCCCTGCAACCTGAAGGGCTTTAAAGCTTTTTTTAAAAACTGACATTTTGAGGACCTTGGATACGAACCCCCCACACCTGCAGTGTTCTTGTGACTCCTCAAATGCACACCACTCTGTTAATGCGGATCTTCAAATCTTTCTTTTCCCCCACCGCAGAGTTTGTGATTCTTCGAGATGAGAAGTGGGGAGGGAATAAAACGTACACCCACTACGGAGACCTCGAGAAAGACTTTGCTGACCAGGTGACACACTGGGGTAGGGAGGTGGCCAGCTGCCAGGGGTGGGGTGGGGGGCTCCTGGGGTCCTTGTTGTTGCTTTGTATGTGGGAAGAACCTCCTCGTGGAACGGCTCTGCTGTACTTGCATGAAGGGCTTGGGCTATCCTGCCAGACAGACTCTGAGACCTGGCAGCAGTTGTGTGTTGGTGGTGGGAGACCCTGACCTTTTGCTCTGCATGCCCACCTGGGGGGGGGGGTTGCATCAGAGGCCCGCAAGGGGAAACTGAGTCACAGGGAGGGGCTCTAGACTGACAAAGAATTGTGTTGCACATCCCCTAAACCAACAACTCTGCAGTCGTAATGAATGCAAACCAGACATTCTCACAGAATTTGCATAGGTCAGATGTACAGAAACACTGCTGTTCTGCATAAATCAGACTCTCTGCCCCTTTTAATTTCTGTCTTACCAGCAGAGCAATATGTGGAATGTTTTTCCCGGGAAGCCCCATTGGCTTTCATTTTATACCACTCATCCATTCCACTGCCTCCTGCCCACCAGATTGTGCTTTGTGATTTGAGCCCACTGTTAGGAACGGCGCTGGGGACTGATGGGAACCCTCTAGGGAGAGCAGGACTAACTGGGTCTCCATCTTCTTCCATGGTTGCAGGTTGTCCACCCTGGGGACTTGAAGAACTCTGTGGAGGTGGCCTTGAACAAGCTCCTTGAGCCCATCAGAGAGAAGTTCAACAGCTCACAAATGAAGAAACTGGCCAGCTCTGCATATCCTGATCCTTCCAAAGCAAGTAAGGGCTGAAAGGCATCTGCTGTTGGTCCATCTAGTTCAGTACTGTTGACCCTGGCTAGCAGAGGCTCTCCAGGGGGAGAGCAGCCCTTCCTGGAGGAGATGCTGCTTGGGATTGAACCTGGGACTTCTCCATGCAAAGCAGAGGCTCCACCCCGAGGCTCCAGAGCTTCCCACAGATGCTCCTGCACTCTCTGAGACCAAGAGCCCTGCAAGTTCTTTCTGGCAGGCTGATGCAGATGCCGGTCTGCCCCCACAAGGCCCTGCCCGGGTCTGGAAGATCTGACTTGCCTCCTTCACTGTCTGCAAAGCAATTGGGCCTGCTAAGCGCCTCCCCTGTGGCGTGGCTCCTTCCTGGGTTCACTTTGATTGGCCAGACCCCCTTGTCTGTCTTGGTCCTTTTTGGCATACGCAAACACTGGGCATGAGTCTGGGTTGTTCTCTCTGAAATAGACTCCTGCTCAGTTACTTGGGTTGTTTGCACCACTCGGTTTCCCATGCCTTCCCGTTGCTTTAATTCTCCTCTCCACCCCACCCTCATCTCCTCTTGCTTATGCAAAAGAATACCAGCATCTTTTTAAAAAAATCAATTTTTATTGCAAGTTTCCCACATAAAATACAATAAAAGCCAAGCTAATCTAAAGAGAAAAGATTTTTAAAAAAACAAGACTAAGGAAGAAAATAAAGAGGAAAAAGTAAATAAAAAAGCCCTGTCACAACTGGATCCTACCCCATATTCTACCCACAAAAGAGTGAACCCTCCTAGGTCTGACCTGGGAGCTTCCCCTCTTCTCCCAGCCTCACACACCAGGAGATCCTCTCTACCCTGCTTCTGTCACAGGGCCCTTCATTTCCCATCTATCAGTCTCCTGTCCAGCACGGTTTTTGAGGCCTAGTCTCTCCAGGCTGCTGCCAGTCTTTGCAACTGCAGCTCTCCTAAAAACCTCCCTTCCCTTCCCTGTCTGCAGAGCCTTCAGCGAAAGGCCCCACGAAGAACTCTGACCCGGAGGAAGTAGTGCCATCTCGGGTGGATCTTCGTGTTGGCAGAGTGCTCAGCGTGGAGAAGGTAAGCCTGCCAGGGGGCTTCCTAGAGGCAATTGGTTGACAGAAGGGTGCTGGCATCAGGACTCTTGAGAGCGCGTGCAGAGGTCTCCATCACACTCCCTGGGCCTCTGTACTGTGCTTGGGGTGCGTGGGAGATTGCGGGGTGCCTGCAACCCTGGAGGGGGCCATTCAACTTTTCACAACCGGGCTGTGACGCCGCCCTTCTCCCTTCGCAGCATCCTGATGCCAACACGCTGTACGTGGAGAAGATTGATGTGGGGGAGCCTGAGCCACGGACGGTGGTCAGTGGCCTGGTGGAGCACGTGCCCAAAGAGGAGCTGCAGGACAGGCTGGTGGTCTTGGTGTGCAACCTGAAGCCTCAGAAGATGCGGGGACTGGAGTCCCAGGCCATGCTGCTCTGCGCTTGCAGGTGTGTGCAGTGGAAGGTGGGGCAGGCAGACTTTGGCTCATGCAGAGGGGCTGCAAATGGATCCACTTATTGGGGGCATAAGCAGGCATTTGTTAGGTGAAGCGAGAGGCCGACTGAAGCCTGCTTGCTGCTAACATGATTATCCTCTTCTTCCAGTCCTGGGGAGCCCTGCCAAATAGAGCCCCTAGACCCCCCGGCCGGCTCCTGCCCCGGTGAGCGGGTGTTTGTGGAGGGCTACGAAGAAGGCCAGCCTGATGAGGAGCTGAAACCCAAGAAGAAGGTCTTTGAGAAGCTGCAGGTGAGCGGGGAAGAGGCTCCTCCAAGTGGCAGGTGGCTCCATATTGGGCAGCTGAGCAACCATGTGCCCTCCAGGTGTTTTGCGGACTACTCCTCCTGTTGGCCCCAACCAGCATGAGGCACACTGGCTTAAAGCAAAGCCAGACATTCCTTAGTCCAGGAATTGCTCTGCAATCCTAAGTGACTGCCCTTGCAGGAGGGCAGTGTTTCTGCCGCAGGGCAGGTAGAAAGGGCTTCGGAGCTGTGTGCCGCGCCTGCGGAGGGTCGTCTTGTACTAGTAGGGAGCAGCACAGAGTCTGCAAAAAGGGCAAGTCGACCCTGATATTCTTAAATATGCAGAACTGATCCTCCCCACTGGTCCAAAATTTGGGGGCTCTGAATAAACCTGTTCCTGCAACTTATTTTCGGAAAACAAAATGCTGGTGCCCCATTATGCATTTTTTAACTGGAGAGAGAATCTAATACATTTTTTTAAATTTAAGAATAAAAGCAGTCCCAAGCAGTTAATGAGGGAGTGGGCGGTGTGTTGGTTAGCTTGATAATGTATGGTAGTAGTATGTGAATATTTTAGAATAAAAATAACATTTGCTCAAAAGGATCAAGGGGGTTGTCACCTCCTCCTCCTCTAGGCTAGTAAGGTCTGGCTTCCCTTGTCCACCATGTTTAACTAAGGTAGACAAGCCAGTGCGGACTTGGTGCCCTCCAGTTGTTTTAAACTACAACTTCTCTCAGTTGCCTGGAACTCTTGTAGTCTGGAACATCTGAAGAGCACCAGGCCAGCCAAAGCTGATGTCAACATAGGAGGCTGTTCCTGCTGCTGCTCCTATTGTATCAAACATTCGGTCCATCCTACTCAGTATTGCCTATACTGGCTGACAGCATTTCTGTGGGATTTCTGATTAGAAGTTTTTTTTGGACCTGCCAGGGATTGAACCTGGGACCTTTTGCACTGTCAAGTATTCTGCCACAGAGCTGTGGCCTCTCAGCATGACAGGACTGGAGAAATCACCCTGCCTGTTCTTTCTCTTCTCAGGCGGACTTCCAAATTTCTGAGGCTTCTGTGGCCCAGTGGAAGGGGAAGAACTTAATGACCAAACTGGGGAACCTCACCTGCAAAACTCTGAAAAGCGGCAGCATCCGCTAGCTGCCTCTGCCTCGCACTTTCAGCTTATGCGTGCCAGTTATTGCCCGACAAACATCCTCCATACTTACATTGCACTCCCAGGCATGAGATTCCAACCCAGCTGGACCTGACCCATGAAAAAATCGACATGGCTTCCATCTTTTGACATGGACAGAATGGGGAAGGGCACCTAGAAGCAGGAGGCCAGTGCAATGAGGCCCTCTCTCCAGGCACGTCTTATTTATAATGAGGAGAAAAGAGCCAATGGCCTCGTCCTTCTGACTTCTGACGGTGATGGAAACCTCTCCAGATGTTGTAGGAGAAAAAGGAAATGCTGCTGGCACAGATCTGCCCTCTTATGATGGGTTGGTCCACATGCCTTCCAGGATGTTTGTCATACTCTGCTTAAAACAGAAGGTCTATGATGTTGAGCTCGGACTCAGGCAGGCAAAATTTGGAGAGGATCTGTTACCAGATTGGCAACGGTTAGGTCCATCAGGCATAAACACTGAATTCCAAATCATCTGTCATTTCCCCAAATAAAATGGTCACACCATCTGGTTCCTGGTGCTTTTCTGTGGTAGCTGCATTCAGCCCAAGATGACTGCTTTCTAACATGCTTGGTAACAGATCAAATAGTTCTTTCTTTTTCACAGGGAAATGGCACAACGTAGTAAAAACCCCATGTAGTTCCAGTTACTGGTTATTTAACTAGCAGAGGAATGTGCATGTTTTCTGGCTAAGAGTCTTGTAGTACTTTAAATCGGACTCCCCCATCCTGGTGCCTCTAGATGTTTTAGACAATTTTGATTGGGCTGATGGGTGTTGTAGGTTAGAATATCTGCAGGTTACCAGGTTGACGAAGGCTGATAGCGTGTGTGAGTGAAGGACGTGAGGAGCTGGAGGAGCTGCCATAAAAAGCAAACCAGGAACACTTTTTTCCTGGTAGAAGTGTCCAAACTCAAGACCATCTGTCTCTACCTTTTACCATTAATCTATGCACAAGGGGAACATTTTGTGCATGTAGGTTATAGAAGCTTATTCCATAAGAAATATTTACTGTGGTAGCACTCGGAGACTTTGCTTTTATTGTGAGTGAGCCTGTACATGCTTAATGAGAGGGATTTGAGCAAACCTCCGTTTGCTGTAACTGGCACACTTGCATTTTTTATACTTACGGAGGTTTGTTCTGGACTACAACCACCATTAGCTCCAGCCGGCATGATCTGCACTCAGCTGCAAAGCCGCCTTCCCATCCCCACCAGATGGAAGACAGAGAAACTTCTGCTTGATCAGGCAGGATGGCCGGCAAGTGGGTTGATAACTTGCAGATGGTTGCACACACTTACTGCATCCCCTCTGCCTCA
The DNA here is from genome assembly GCF_964106915.1 of Podarcis gaigeae. Lineage (NCBI taxonomy): Eukaryota > Metazoa > Chordata > Lepidosauria > Squamata > Lacertidae > Podarcis > Podarcis gaigeae. The sequence goes on along the minus strand of NC_139684.1, from coordinate 57,369,156 downwards.
GGCCTCTGGAGGGTGTGATGGTTAGACTAAAGTTACCAGGCATTCCCCTTTCCTGGGGACAGTCCCTGGATTTACACATCAGTCCCCTGACAAAATCCATCTATTTAGTAGGAAGTTGAAAAGTGTCCCTGTATTCATGGGGGGGCGGGAATCTGGTAACCTTAGGTTAGACCTCACTTGCCCTGGCTGCTCTTGGCATTCCTCCATTGCACCCCAGCACCTTCCGCACCCACACACTCCAGACTCTTCCCTTTTTCTTGTTGGTAATAAAATCTCATATCTCATCCTCCCACAGCAAATATATTCACACCACAGCGAAAAGGTAAGAGAGACAGCAAGCAAGCAAGCTTTAATTTATCTTTACAAAGACAGTCTTTAAAAATGTATTTCACCATCTTTTCCCCCCTCTCATCCCTTTCTCAAAGGTAGCTCCCTCCCCCACTCCTGTTTTACAATCATGAGGGAAAAAATCAAAAGCAAATGACCCAAGATTTTCTTCTTCTTCAAAAGTCTATATAAATCAGTTGTCTAATGTTCCTAAAGAATAGAAAACAAAGGCATTGAGGGTGGGGGACAAATTCAGGTGCTTGGTGTCATTTCTAAATGCTGTGCCCAGTCCCACTGGGGCACCCCACCCCCACCAAACTCCTCTTCTGATTTGTCTGTTCTCCTGCCTTCAAAGTGCTGTGTTGGCTCTTGGCAGAACAATCTGGGAGGAGACTGCAGCCTTGGGGTAAGAGTAACTTGAGGTTCAGAGGGAAATTACGATATTCCCACCCCCACATCCCTCTTGAGGGGTGAGAAGGAAAGCCTCTTAGCGAGGCATGAGCTCCTGACAGCTGATGTATGTAGCCTGGAGAAGGTGTTCAGGGGAGGGGGGGTCTCCAGCAGAGGAAAAGAGTGCCTCCTGGGAGAGGCTCACTGCTGGGGTTTATAACATCAGGCACACACGGTCGTAAGTACAGCACCAGGAAAAGGAGGCAGGTTGGTAAGGGCAGGAGCAGGGGGGTGGGTTTCAGTATGGTGGCAACACACAGCTGAGTCTCCCAGTCAGGGTGCCACCTTGCCACCTAATAATGGCCCTAGGCTGGGGGGGGGGGGCAAAATGAATGAACAGCCACAAGTTTGGGGTGCCTAAAAACCATCACCTGCCATTACATTTCAGAGCAGGGCTTTTCAAACACAGGCAACTACTTCAGACCATGTTGCCTGGCCAGCTCAGTGCTCTATTCCAGCCCTTTCCTAACTCACATTCTGGGTGTTTTGGATCACAATTCCCAGCAGCAGAAGCTGCTGCTGTGGCAGGGGCTGGTGGGAGTTGCCATTCCTGAACATCTGGAAGGCAGCAACTTGGCAAAGATGGCTCGGTCTACCCTGGCCGGCAGCAACCATCCAATGCCCTTTTGTCATCCAAGATTATGTGCACACAGAGCGCTTAGTCACCCTACAAACCCTTTGATTGAATTCTTGTGTTCCTCAGAGGTTTAGTAGTGATCCTGGGATGCCCAGCCCTTCTTGGTAGTTTCATGTAGCAACTGGGAGGGGTAGAGGGGTTCTGCCCTGCCCCTTGCACCGCTTGCAGAGTTTGCACCTTTCAGTGGCCAACATCAGGGCAACACGCCACCGACGACGAGAGGGGGGCAACCATATCCACTTCAACACACTATTTGCCTGCAGCAGGAGGTGCGCCCTGGGTGAAGCTGGACTCTGCAAGCCAGTGGGCTTCTAGCAAGGGATGCACACACACCCCTGACCCAGGCTGGCTCTCAAAGTTGCCTTAATACTTACCTGATGACCTCCTGCCATCCTTTCCCCTCCAGGAAGTTTCAAATTCACCAAAGAAAATGATACTGCCAAAGCCAGAATCACACCACATCCACCATGCTGAATGGGAAGGAGGAGTAGAGCTTTGCTTGCAGAATGAAAGAGCTTTTGCCCACCCTACCCCACCCCGAATCACCCATTCAATCCCCTTGCTCCAAGGTAGGATGCTCTAGGCCTGGAATGTTTTGCTGCAAAATGCCCCGGACCTTTAGCGTTTTGGCAGTGAAGAGTTAAGCTCCAAGGGGCTCTGGCTGCCCCTCCTGCCAAGTCTCTCTCTCTCTCCCCCCCCAAAGCTGTTTGCTAAAGGCACCAACCAGCTAGCCCAGCACACACCTCTTGCACATGCCCTGCTAGGCAGTTCAGGTCTTGTGAGCCTCTCAAAAGGTTTCTCGTACCTGGACCCTCAAGGAGACGACCCACCCTTGGGGGACAGTTCTAGGCACAAAGAAGGTAACAAGTGGCATCTGAAAAAGGAGAAAGAGTAGAACAATTATGTGGCCCTATTTGTGCTATGGTGGAATTATACTAGGTCCCCTCCTAGTTGTCTCCCATGGGAATGGTGAAGCTCACCCTCCAGCCAGAATCAGCTGTTGCCCGATAGGGACCAGTTTGCACCAAGGAACCCTACCTGGGCTAGCCAGGTACATCACCACATGGCCCGCCACTAGAACAGCAAGGCTAACTTGCAGGGTCCCTTCAGTGCAATCTCTTCGCAGGAGCACACAGGAGAGAAGCAGAAAGGATCTGGGGCCCAGCAGCATTTGGGAAGCCTACGCAGCTCTCCATAAGCAGCCGTCCTTGCAGTCTCCAGCCTCGATTTGAGAAAGTGCTTGTTTTGTACAATCCAGGGGTGCAAAAGCAGGCGATGCTCCCAACAAAGAGAAAAGAAGGGAGGGGGCTCTTCTGGGACGGGGACGGGGAGACACACACACACACAGCCCAGGTTGGTTTGACTCTGCCAGCTTCTCCTTGGGATGGGGCAGGGGGAGCAGGAAGGGCAAACCGTCCTCATTGTCCATTGTTCTTAAAAGCCATTTTTCCTTATGCACCAAAACAACCACCCCACAATGGGAAAAGTAAAACCCCAGCTGAGAAAAGCTGCCCCATTGAGGGAGGAGGCGGCAGCAAGGAAGGGTGTTGTGCTACTTTTGTCTCTGTATGTAAAATAAAGCCGTATTACTGAAGAAAAAGTGAAACCAACACAATTTTTGCATAAATATCAAGGCCATCAGAGGCTAAGGCTGATTTGTCTTCCTTTTTGTCGCATCCAGGACCTCCTCTGGCCTGCTCAGGTCCCTGAGATTTTTTTCTTTCTTTCTGTGTATGTTAATTATTTTCAATTCCTGTATTTCAGGGGCAACCACGCTGCAGGGTCTCCCTTCACGCCATCTCCTCCTGTAAATCTGCAAGGAGAAAAGCAGAGGCAATGGGTTTCAGAGCTGGAATCCAGCGCCTTGCGATGGGACTGCCCACCTCCCAAAAGCCTACAACCCTCCCTCAACCCTCAGTTCCTCAGCTGTGGAGAAAGGAAGCAAGAGAGCTATGTAGAATCCACCCCAGAGACAAAAACTTAAAAGCTCTCAGCCTTGTTTGGGGATGGGGTAAATGCTACCAGGTGTGTCGTTTTACGTATATGCACCACCCTCAGAACATAACCCCTGTGCAAGATGAAATTGTACTATCTTTTAAGAAGGATAACACTGTAACAAACAGCAGTAATGCTGCACTTACATCACTGGGCAACTGTAAAACAAAATACATAATTAGATTTTTAATAAATTCTCTAGCATAGCATTCCCTTTCCTACTAGGAGCCCCCAAGCAGGACATGATGGCAACCCACCCCCTCCTGTTCTTGCCCAGGAAGAAGCTGGAGACATAGTCAACATGACTGGCAGAAAAAGGGCAAGAAATCAGGGCCTGCATTGCTCAAATGGTGTGAGTGTAAAGCCCCATGGTCAGTCAATAACGGTTGCCCAACAGCCCCCAGGACAGACCTTCCAATATCAAGTGTGTTGCCACAGCTGAATCGGGACCACTCAATCCCCACCCTGTTCAGCCCCTTACCTTGTGCTGGGGGGCTCTGCAGTGGTGTCGCAGGCCCTGCCGGGGGGCTGTCACTGCTATCCCCAAGGAGAGCGGCCTGGTGACCAGACCCCTCACTCTTAGTCCTGTCCCCAGCCACTGGCAGGGTGGAGCTCAACTCCTCAGCTCCTGCTGGCTTGGGGCTCCGGGGAGATGGCAGCTGGCCTGGCCCTAGCGAGGGCTTCCTGGCTATCGGCGGAGGGATCTTCCGGGCCTGGGGCTTTCCTGAGCCCTGCTGGGGGAGCCCCAGGGCTGCCGTGGACCGCTGACCAGAGACGTTCATCAGTTCCGCAACCAGGTTCTTCTTCAGGTTGGCCTGGGCCTCTGGGGAGGCCGAGGTGTCGATGACCAGCTTCTTGGGGCTCTTGGCGAAGATGAAGCTGGCCGTCGAAGCCGGGGACTTGTGGTGGGGGGACACTTGGTCCTCTTTCACCTCGCCGGTGGGGGCAGCAGCTGCGGTGGGGAAAGCCGGCAGTGTCAGCCGGTGGCCAGCCTTCCTCTCAGCCCCTCTGAGGCCTGGCGCGTCTCTGGAAGACAGTGTGGAGGCCTTCAGGCGCACGGCATCGTGCAGGGGGTTTGAAGATGGACTGCTGTCCTTCGGGGCCCTCAAGGAGAGCGACTTGCGGACAGGCTTCTGTGGGGCAGGCTGCCCCAGCTTCCCGCTAACCCCAGTGCTCGGCCCGTTCTGCTCCGCCACGGGGTTGGCTGCCGCTGGGCTCGCAGCAGGGGCGTGGGTGTCCATGTGGACCGAGCGCAGGCGGACCATCTGCAGCAGGGAAGGGGTCACAATGGGGAGGCTGGCGTCCTCCTTTGGCGTGGAGTTGCTCTTGCTGCGAGACGCCGGCTCTTTCTTGAGGTCGGGGTGGGCGCTGGCAGCAGGCTTCTTAAGGCTGGGCTGGGCTTGGAGGCTGGAGGTTGTTGCCGCCGGGCCAGTGGGCTTCCAGTGGAGGGAAGTTTCTCCTGCCACAGGGAACTTGGGAGGTGGTGGTGGCTCTGCTTGAGGAGCTGGCAGTGGTGCGGCGTCCGGCGCCCCCTGCTGCTGGATCTTGGAGGACACTCTTGTGGAGAAGGAGGGCGAAGAGGCAGACGCTTGGCCCTCCTCTGCAAGGGCTGCTCTTTGGTTGGCCGGCTGCTCTTTCTCCGCAGGAGCTGCCACAGTGACTTGAAGGGAGGGTGTCCCCACAGCCTGCAGCTGGGGCTCTGGCAGGGGCGGCACAAAGTAGGCCTCGTCCGGGGGAGGAAAGTCGGCCATGGAGAGGTCATGAGCATCAGGCACGGGTGGGGGCGGAGGGGGCCACAGAGGATCCGCAGGAGCGTCCGGCACGGTCTCAGAAGGTGTAGGGGCAGCTGGGGCCTCCGGAATGGCACTGGCCTTCTTCGCTGGGGGTGGTGGCGGGTGGTAGGCTGGAGGGGGAGACGGAGGAGGCGACCCACGACTAGCTTTCATAAGGACAGCGGGCTGTTGGTGAGGTTGGCCCGCGGGGGCCAGGGCACTGGCAGGTTTGGGTTCCGCCAGTTGGCCCTGGGTCGGTGGAGGGGAGAAAGGAGCTGGCACCTTGGGGTGAGGAGGGATAAGGAACCTGTCCATTTTATTCAGAGCGGGGGCAGCATTGGCAGAGGGTCCTGCTGAAGGCGGGGCCGTCCCCTCCACAGCGGCTGGATCCGAGGCAGAGGAGGACAAGGATGTCAGGGAGGAGGAGACGGAGGGCCCCGGGGATTGCAGGGAGCAGACCCGCTCCGGCTTCTTTGGTTGGGGCCTCTTCTTCCCGGAGGGCGAGGCGTGGGCCACGAGGCCCTTGGTGTGGAGGGTGGGCGTGCCGCTCTGACTTGAGTACCCGCTGGAGGGCGACATTGTGCGGCCAAAGTGGTCGGGGGAGCTGTGCTTTGAGGGGACTTCCGACGTCTCATCCACTTGCCCCTCCTCTCGGATAGTCGGGCTCCGGTGAGAGATGTTGGGAGAGCAGGCCAGGCTGTCAGAACGGAGGCTGCTGGTCTCGCTCTGCGAGGAGGGGGAGAACACTTCGTCGTCCCCGGTTAGGCTGGGGCTCCCTAGTCGCCCCGCAGCCCACGCCTCGCTGCCTTCCCGTGGGGGCCTGCGCTCTGGCATGGGGGGCAGGCCCATCGCTCTAGGTGCCCCCTCGGCCTCCAGCTGCTGAGCCTTTTTGTGCAGGGAGTACGTCCTGCGCGGGGGTGCGGGGGCTCTCTTCATCTTCCTGAGGGACACGCTGCGGGTGGAGGAACGGTCGCTCCGCACACTCATGCTGTCTGAGCCCTCCGCTGCACTGCCGGTGCTGTAGGCGGGGGAGGCCCGCCCGCTGCTTCCAGGGGGCCGCACCCCAAGGAGGTGGGGGGAGGCAGGGGCGGCCTTGCCGCCGTGGCAGTTTGAGCTGGTGCCGCTCATGGAGCTGAAGGTACTGAGCTGGTCCAAGTCAGGCCTAGCCGCCACCCGGACCTGTCCGTCGGGCCTGGCCTCGCCTTTCCTGCTATCAGTGCCCCCGTGTGAGGAGATTGTGGAGGTGTTCGAAACGATGGTTTCCGTGGACTGGGAATGGCTCCAGTTGTCACTGGAGGAGGAGTGCTCGCGGCTGCGGGGGCCAGAAGGGAAACGCCCCACCGAGCGCACAGAAGCTGGGCTGGCAGTCGAGAGGCTGCAGCGGCTCAGCGTGCGCACCTTGTTACGCGAGAGGGCGATGACGTCCACCATGGGAGGCATGACGGCGTTGGGGATGATCTTCGACAGGTAGGTGCCCTGTGGAGAGATGGACATGACGGGGCCCAGCAGCTCGGGGGAGCCTGGCTGGGTGGTCATCCAGGGCACAGCCAGAGACTTGGGCCTGGCCAAGGGGGACAGCTTCGCCGCCGTCTTGCGCCCCAGGAGTGAGTCGTCGTAGTAGACGCAGTTGATGTGGCGCTGGAGGGAGGTGTCGGCCTCCAGGGCCTCCAGGGCCTGCAGGGAGATGCGGGCACCGCCCTTGGGGATGGCGGTGGGCCGTAGTTTCCCATCAACGGTGGGGATGTGGATGGCATTGCCGTGGACCTCGCCACCATTCGAGAGGGCCGGAGGGGTCGCATCAGGTCGGACAGCAATGCTGCCCGGGCGTTTCTTCGCCTCATATCCGTTGCTCAGGCCTGAAGCAGATAACACAAAGGAGATAAGGAATGAGGGGCCAGTGGGGAAAGCTATATAGCGCAAGCAGAAGAAATGAACTTCAGTGCTCTCAAGTCCCATAAATGCTTCTCAGTCCCCTTATTGGGTAACTGATAAGATGGAGAAGGAAGTCCCAGCGGTTGGACACCAAAACTGCATGCTGAAGCTCCTGGGTCCCACCAGCCAGGAGAAGAGAAGAGTCTGTCCTGGTGCTGGAAGGGTCCCAGCACCAAGTGAGCCATCAGCTCAGTGGATGACCAGGAACATGACAACTCCCTCTCAACTTCCAGTCTCCACCTTCCAAAATATAGCATGGTGGCATCTTATGCGCAGTTAACGTGTGTCATTTAAAACTTGCACAGTTGAAGGCAGGCCGGCTCTATTGTGCCTCATTTTCACAGCGCAGGAAGGGCTTTTAAGCTCTCAGCCTTGCTTGGAAGTCAAGGGCTGCTCAGCGCAGAGGCTATGGAAGGGATGCTGACACAGGAGCAGTTCCAAGTGTTTTGAGCATACACATTTTCAGAACCCTTGGAAGCAAACCCCCGCAGTTACTAACTCACATAGTTTTGTTGCTGAGGTTTAATATTTTAACTCATTTTGCATGTTCAGAGTACAAAGCATATGCTTTGCATATATTTAACCAGACATCTGTGTTTCTCGTTAGACTTCTGCCCCCAAACAGCATCCAGCTTCCTGAGTCTCTCCCTGCTCCCACATCTCATCCCACCTCAAGTGTGCACAAATCACTTTTCCACACCCAGCCAAGCCTAACAATCCACAAGTTTGGCCAAAGCAGTTTCCCAGCTTACACCGCCAGACTCAAGTGTGCACTTAAGTCCATGCATACTTATCCAGTTTCCATCAGTCACCCTGATTGCAGTTTTTCCACTTTTCAAATTCAGATTTTGCAGAGCAAAGGCAGATTCCCGCCCCCCCCCCCCTCGCCATTGCAGCCAAACTGTTTTTACATTTTAAGTTGCCAAGCTGACTGGGCTTACCCAGCTCTTTCTGCACATGTTGAGGGAGACCCAGAACAGTAGTCCTCCGCTCTTTCTTCCTCTTCTCGCCCTTTGCTGAGGATTTGGGGAACGAATCATGTGGCCGAAAGGTGGAGCCTAAAATGGAGGGGGAGAATGAATTAAAGGAAACCAAAGAGACCTTATATCCAACCCTGCATGCTCTGTCAAATGGCTCACGTCTGCCAATGTGGAGGGCCTTAATGTGCAAAGTTTCTCATCTCTGCTTGTTCCCATCACAGGCATATTTCACAGCTCAACTTTGCATTTGAACCTTCCTTCAAGCAGACCCTCTGAAATTTTGCAGGGGTAGTGGTGGTCTCTGGAAAAAACAGCTGCAGTTTCCCTCCCTGCACCAAGCCCAGCTCCTGAACCCTCTGAGTTGGCAAGCGGCCCCCCTGCCTCCAGCCCCAAGTCTTCTGGTGGTAGTACCTTTCCTCTGGATCATCTCTGAGCGGACCGAGAGGGCATCCTCGGAGGTGCTTTCCGTGGCACATGATGGGGTCTGACTCCGGATCGAGAGGTCGTCACCCTCTGTGGATGAGCGGGAAGACTGCATGCCAAGAGGGGAGGAAATGAAGGCAAGAGGGTGAATTTCCCACCAAGTCCTATTCACCCATAGAAGGTCTCCCCCCCCCCCCTTGGAGCCCAGAGATGGGTCTCACAGGCATGGACATCCAACCTACCCAGGAACCTTCCAAGGGCAAGGAGGCGGCAGCTCCCAAGCATCTGCCTGCTGTGCCCCACTCTTGCCTCCATAAAAAAACAGAAGCATTAATTGCTCAGTCAGTAAAGCATGAGACTCTTATAATCTCAGTGCTGTGGGTTCAAGCCCCACATTGGGCAAAAGATTCCTGCATTGGAGGGAGTTGGACCAGATGACCCTTGATGGTCTCTTACAACTCTACAGTTCTCTGATTCTATGAAATGAGCAAGGGAGTAAGTTGCAGACAGGACCATCCTTCCTGTCCACCAGGTGGCGCTGCTTGACAGAAGCCAAGCCATTGGGCCCGCCTTGTCATTGCTTTCAAGGGCACAAACTCCTTTCTGATTAAAGGACCATGAAATCAGTGTAAAAGGGCACATCAGAAGTTGCCTTGGTTTTGCACATTTGTAAAAACAGTCGGTGAAGCTCCAACCGCAGGCATGCTCTCTGACAATGACAAGGCCTGGGTGCTTGTTTCCCACTTAGCCAGTATTCCTCAGCTATATGATCAGGACATTGTAAGCCCTGCCATTCCATGTAAACAAATGATGTGGCACGGGGCGCAGCATGAAACTAAGAGTCTCAAGTGCCCTTTTTAAAGTTTCTAGGCCTTGTGGCTGTGTGGAAATGCTTGACAGTGCTCTGGAAAGCCTGCTGAAATCTCAAAAGCCAGAGGAATGGGGGCTGAGCACAATGGGGGACTTCGGAGCCCTGCAGAACCCAAGAGGAGGAGATGTAATCGGATGCACATTTGCTTCCCTTACATACTTCATGCAGATTGCAGAATTTGGTTTGTTTGTTTGTTTGTTTGTTTGTTTGTTTGTTTGTTTGTTTGTTTGTTTTACTGTCAGGTTACAGAATTTCAATTTAGCACCAGCTGTTCGCTTGAACACTGAAGTGGCCAGAACATGCAGGAGATTGTTTGCTGCTTCAAATTCCTTTGCACAACCAAATATATTTTTGAGAAGAAAAAGGGATATTCCAATATGGTTTGCCAATCAGCCAGAACACTGTTTCTTTTTAAAGAAAAAGAAAGAAAAAGATTTAAAGCTTTTGCTGATTAATAATCACAGATTTGGTACTGCTGTGTGCAACTCAGAGAGAGGTGTTTCTCACCCATTCTGCATAACCTTAAACATGAGGAACAAAGAGGTCAGAAGAGTCTTCTCTGCTGAAGTCTGGATTCCTCTTTCTGGCCTGTCTGGTTTTATTCCCTGAACTCCAAAAAGGCTACATGAGCAAGAAGCAAACACTCCTTCAGGAAGGGTCATCTGCGAGGAAAGGAGAGCTGAAGTGGCTGCAGGGCGAAGGCAGGATTTGTGGGAATCAGCAGCCAGGAAGAGGAAAGTGCAGCTGCAGGGAAGTGCAGTGCAAAGTCCACTAGGTTGCAGCCAAGATAAACAGAAGACAAGAGGCCAGCTTTCACCCCACCCGAGTTCAGTGCTGGTGGAGGCTCCGCATTTGCTGGCTCCTTCCACAAGAAGACCTTCCTGAGCCCTCCCAGGTCCTACTCCAGGGTCCATCAGCTGCCAGACTCCCTCATCCACCTCTGGGCAATTTCAAGAAGGCACAAGATCAGCTCTTCATCTCATATTGTGCAAAATCGGGATCATTTTATAAAGAGGAAACAGCGGCTGGAGGGACACAGCACAAATGCTTTTCTGTTTGCAGCGGAGGGGAGAGGGGTATGGGAAAACAACCCCAAGGCTTCCCAGGTATCTTATCCTCAGGGCGGCAGGTGTGGTGGTGAAGACGCTGCAAGTTAGCACAACACAAGCCAATGGAAAATACACAACGGCACTGCAAGGGTGTGACATGCATGTGGGGATTGTGGAGGAAAGGGGGCAACGCAAACTGCTGCCTGACATGCAACCGGCTTACCTGGATGCTGCTGGTGTCACTGTGGTCCCAGACCCTCTTGCTCTGCTTGTGTTTCTCTGAAAGGCAACAGCAGAAAAAACATCGTCTGCCAGCCCGAGGAGGGCTGGAGGCCACTAAGCGCTGATCCAGAGTGCCGGGAGCGGAGAGCAGAGAAGAGAACACAGGAAGGAATAGTCTCCCACCTGCTTGCCTCTCCTGCTGCCCTGGGAGGGAAGGGGCTTCTCAAGCTCCCTCCTGGAGATCCTGCTTCATGACCCAGCCCAGCCTCAGAGGAAGAGAGCAGGCAGCCGCTCTCCCTGGCAGGCAGGCCACTGGCCTCACAGGCACTGGACTCTGCTCCGCAACGGCAACCTGCCCATCCGGCACTGCGCAGCTGCAACCGCCTTTCCATGCTTGGCAGGTGCTGTTTGATCTCCGGCGTGGGCAGAACCACAATCAGGGGCAGAGGGAGGAACCCCACCCAGTAGTATAAGGAGGCAGATGGGACTCCTCACAGCCACAGTTCTAAACATGATGTACCATGCCTGGAGCAGAGGCACCTCTTCCCATTGACTCAGGTGTGCTCATGGAGGGTGCAGTTCTTCAGCAATTATGGAAATGTACTTTGCATGTACACAGAGGTAGTTGCTTTCTATAAATGAGCTCAGGGCACAAAGCTGGATTCAGATTCAGCTGGGACAGGATGATGATCCATTTTGAGAAGCCCACACACAAAGATATTCTGCACCACTCAAACTTTCAAGTTACACATTAGGCCAAATGGTTGCTAGTCTGTATTTAATTTAAGAAGGGGGAGGTATCTGTGTTAAAGAGATTTCTTATCTTTTCCCCTTGTATTCCACCCAACACACACACACACACACACACACACACACAGCGCCTGTGGTAGAGTTCTGTGCATGGTCAATATTGAGGGATGATGGGATTTGTAGTCTAGCAACACCTGGCGGCCACTACATTGGTGACCCTGCTCTACAGTTTGCATGCTGCATTTTGAGCCAGGCACAATTTTAACTGTCTCTGCAGTTTTTTCTCCTATCAGGCCAACACAGCTACTTGTTTCTGACCAAACTAAGCTGTGGTTCCGCAACAGCCCAGTCCCAGGCTGTTCTGAACATGAGCACCATTTAACGTGAGGGAGGGCTACAGTTTAGCATCCCAAGTGACAATAGTTTAGCATCCCAAGTGACAACAGAGAGCAAAGAAGCAACTGCTCCTCACCCAGAGGACCCTGGGCCAGGGAGGTTTTGTGCCAAGAGTATTATGAAAGGAAAACAGAGCAAATGGTTCAATCAGTAGAGCATGAGACTCTTAATCTCATGGGTCCGAGCCTCACGTTGGACCAATGATTTCTGCACTGGAAGAGGTTGAATGAGACAACCGTTGTGGTCCCTTCCAACTCTATGATTCTATGAGAGCTCAGAGACAAAATGGCCTAAGTGTCCATCCTAACACATCCGTCCCCATTCACTCCCTCCTGCCAACCCCGCAACCCAGTACCTTGGTTCTGCAACGACTTGAGCCCAGCCTGGGCCTGGATATGTAGCTCCTCAAGGTGTGGAGGTCGGTTGCTGGGGAAGAAAACATTGTCAGGCCGCTCGTCCCTTGCCTTGTACTGGACACTCAGACGCTTCTCGTTTTCAGCCTTGGCAGCCCCTGGAAAGAGAAAGGGGAGAATCCTGGAATCCCTGATGTAACAAGAACAATGGGTGGATTTCTGTTCCACCAAGATCTGCCACCACAACACAATTCAAAAAGGAGGTGTATCAAGCTGGGCTACTTGCTCACGTAGTCCTGCATGGCTCGTTCTAAGTAGCAATGGTTCTCCATGGCACACACCCCATGCACTTCATCACTGCTGGTGTAGCACTCTGTCCATAAGGCAGGGGCAAGTCTTAGACTCAGTTGCCCCGCAGTAAAATGTGGATAGCCATGATCCCACAAAGGCAAGGAATGGTGCCGCTAACCCAGAGACATGGGAATGTGGACATCTAATCTTTTTATCAATACATAATCATTGTCACAATGATTACACTGTCACAACGCCACAGTTATGTCATAACACCAAAGTTATAAACAGCTAATTACTATCAGCTGTCACAGCTTCTACAATTATGGTTGAGACCACTGTCATCACTACCATGACAGTATTAGCCACTGTTCATCTAACTCTTTTGTATTTTAATGCCTGAGCTATGCATAGTTAGTGACATGTATTTTAACCAAGCACATACAAGCCGGGGGCTGGGGAGTTTTGCAAAAACATCACGAGTGGTACCTGTGATGAGTGTGTCCCCCCCCCCCGTCCCAGCCATTGCATGGAACTCTTGCAAGGGTCAAGGGTTCAAGAACAGCCAGTGACCAGTCAAGCAAACACCAGCTTTGCAGAGCTTTGCTGTGCATTACTCAGAAGCAAGTCCAACAGAGTTCAGAGAGACTTACTCCCAAGTAAATGTGCACCCAGGATTGCAGCCATTGGCCTCTTGCTCTTGTCCTGCATGATTTCACTGATCTATTGTGGATGTTTACGTTCCAATGATGAGCCACTTTGCCTAGTGGAGAAACAGGATAAACTGGAGGGATATTTTAAGCAATACAGTCATACCTCGGGTTGAGGTTGCTTCAGGTTGAGCACTTTCAGGTTGCGCTCCGCGGCGACCCGGAAGTAACGGAACATGTTACTTCTGGGTTTCGCCACTCGCGCATGTGCAGGCGCTCAAAATGACGACATGCGCATGTGCAGAAGCGGCGAGTCGCAACCCGCGCAGACGTGGGTTGTGTTCGCTTCAGGATGTGAACGGGGCTCCAGAATGGATCCCGTTCGCATCCAGAGGTACCACTGTACCTCAATACTTTGCTGGGAGGAATCACTAGTGACTCCTGCATCTCTGCTGCAGAAGAGCCACCCCCTGCCCAGTGTAACCATGACAGCCCCTGGGATCGCTTTACAACCCTTCTCCACTGACAGAGGTGATCTGACACCAGCATTCACTGCCCTTGCTCTCAGCAGTGGGAGGCTGCAGGCTCCGCATGTCCAAAGCCTGAGCCTTTAAAGCCAGTGCTCTGAATAAGCGAAAGCACCCCAGGGCAGGATCACATGACTGATACCAGAAATATCTGTGCACCTTGCACACACACACACAGCACCAGCGAGGCAGTCCAGCTTAAAGGGGCAGTGCTCAGCACATTTTGCCACACACCAAAACAACAGCAGCTACCTTCCAGAAGAAGGGAGGGGGGTGAGTTCAGAGGGACGGGAGGACAGAGAACCAGATATCGGGTGTATTCCCGAACAAGCCTATTGAAAGAGGAACAGTTTGCTCCTGTGTGCCAGTCGCCATAGGAACACAGGATGCTGCCTTATTTGGAGTCAGCCCATTGGTCCATCAAACACAGGACCATCTACACTGATTCGCAGCAGCTCTTGGGAATTTCAGGGAGGGGCCCTTGCCCAGCCCTACCTGAAGATGCCAGGGATTGAAGCTGGGACCTGCATGGAAAATGTTTCCCTGGGGTTTGAGTAGGGGATTAAGCTGCTGCTGGTTCTCTCTGTTTTTTATTTCCTGGCCTGCCTCCTGAGAAAGGAACTGCACGCAAGCATAAAAACAGCCCCCTGCCCTTTCTGCCAAGGCAAAAGTTACTCTTCCAAACCACCCAGATTGTTTCTTTAGTCCAATCAAGGCAAAAATCACGACTTTTAAGTCTGGACTACCACTGACTAGTCAGAACCCCACAACCTGGGATTCTTTTAGAAATAAAGCAACTATACAGTGGTACCTTGGGTTACATACGCTTCAGGTTACAGACTCCGCTAACCCAGAAATAATACCTCGGGTTAAGAACTTTGCTTCAGGATGAGAACAGAAATCGTGCTCCGCCGTCACGGCGGCAGCAGGAGGCCCCATTAGCTAAAGTGGTGCTTCAGGTTAAGAACAGTTTCAGGTTAAGAACGGACCTCCAGAACGAATTAAGTACTTAACCTGAGGTACCACTGTATTATTATTGGCCAGCTAGAAAGCAGGATGCCACAAAGGGAACAACTTTGTCTTTTTAGACTACAGTATGATGCCAAGAATATCAGCTGCTGATCTTTTACAAAAATAAAAGCAAGTATCTAGTTTTGATGGATGATTATTCCCACGACTCTTTTATTGAACACACAACTCTGTTCCTGTACAAAGCACTTATTTACAGCCTAGGACACACTGGCCAAAAGTTGTGTGTGGAAGAGCCAAAAGCAGGCGATGGAATAGCTCGTTAAAAAGGCATATTTAGGAAGAGGTATGGTAGGGAGAACTGACAGCAGGCACCATCATTTAGACAGGAGAGGCCGACTGGAAAGGAAGCTCTTTCCTTCCACAGGATGGTTGGTGAGAACAACACACTCCTTACTGGCAGTTTTGGGATTAAATGGAATATCCTACAGCAGGACAGAATGAAGCCATGCAAAAAGTCCTGCCTTTCCATTTACTATTGAAAAGACACAGTATGTTCCACTCTAGTCAGTGGCGTAGCGTGGGTTGTCAGCACCCGGGGCAAGGCAAGTAATTTGCGCCCCCTAACCCGTGGATTTCCGCCCCCTAACCCTAACTCCCAGATGTTGCGGCCGGTGCGGCCGGCCCCCCCTGCACCCCCACGCTACGCCACTGACTCTAGTCTTAACCTTTTGTATGAAAATGGTTTGAAAGACAGAAACACCATTACCCTGCCTGAGTCTTCAGCATGGGGGGGGGGGGAATCTAGCTGCCAAGGGAAACTGTGCCAAGAGGAAAGCCCTCATGCAAAACTCTTCACTGTCTCCAAACAATTATAGGAGGCTTTTGCATGCCTCTACCCTGGCAAGTCAAAACACACCCCGGGAACTCCCCAGGCATTTCTGCCCACCCACTCAGCTCTTAAGAGGTATTTAGATAGTTATATATAACCCAACTTGCTGGCTGATACTCTGGGAACGCCTAACTAGAGCCCAGCCATCACCTGGCTGATAGGAACTGTCATCCGATTATCTGGTGGGCCCCAGAATGGCAACGGCCACACAGCTTGCATAGGGGAGGTGTTGCAAAACATGGAGATATATGGAAAAGTGTGCAGCACCTCCAACAACATCCCCCAACCCACTCTAGTCTCTGTGCATCTAGGCCCATCACAAAGGGTAGGGGGTTTTAAACCAACACAATTTCCCTCTCTGGTTAATAGCAACTCCAACGGAGGAAGATTTAGACTGGGGGCCTCTGATTGGACCCCTCCTCCACAGCCCTGATTCAAATCAGGGCCCCTCACAACTGCTTGTACAAAAATATTAATCATTTTCAGTGTGCCAAACATGGAACTCCAACACAGCATTCAGCTTGGCATTTAAACAGAGGGCAACCAGGTAAGGGGCTTGTCCCAAGTGGAGATGAACCATATTATGAGGTTGCCCTTTGGTGGAAGCGACTATTCCTCTCTTCCAACACTCGTTGTACACTTGCTACACCTTTTTTCCACACTTAGGGCTGCCTGAAAAGGGTGCAATTGGGACTGTCCTAGAGGAGCTATGTGTGGTATTAGAGCACCTTGAAACCACCTTACAAATTGGACCACTTGTCTAAATAACCCAGTCCTGTTTATTCCTGCCCAAGGTAGCAGGTAGAGAGAAGCAGCATTGCTATGTACTTAAAGAGAGTGGAGGCACTTGCATAGGACATGCATGTGCTCATTGATACATATAGATTTCCATTTGTTGTAGAATGAAAACCGTAGAATTTCCTATACAAATCACCCCAAATAAATTCATTTGCACCTCATCCCAAGCCATCCAAATCAAATCCAATTCAATTAACTTACCCAGTTAATTTCCCCACCAGATCTTGCTACAAATCTACTCAACGGTCCCTATCTATCGCTCCCTAGATAAATTTATCTGACTTTTTGAGGAACAAATATCCCACCGAGTAACCCAGATCATGCATACGCATTCAATTTCTCCAAGTTCATTACCCACAAGAACCACTTGGGGCATTCAGAAAAAGATTTGTGGCCCATCTCCCCATCCCTGCCGTAGCCCACACCCGGCAATATCCCCGAAGGGAAGTCCTTCCCAGCTCACACCCCCAATATCCTTTCATCTTTGGGATGCTGAAGACTGAACCTCTAAACATGGCAGCAATTATGTGCCTCTCAATCAGAAACAAACACAAAGCTAGCAATTAGGCTACTTAACATTCCTCTGCGTCTTGATGATGAGAGGTTCAACCTTAACGCAGAAAGTTCATTCCAAGCCCACAGGAAAGAGACTGCTTCATTGCTGGAGAGCCTGAAGATATCAGGAGAGACAACAACCAGAAAAGTGCCTGCCGGATATGAGCTACCAGGATCTGCCCCTTGGCTAAGGACTCAGTGGACTGGGCTATGGAATGGGAGCAGGGAACTCCACACACCAACCCCTAAAAGACTACCAACATCACAAGATTTCAACAGGAGCTAAGAAAAGCTTTGAGCACCTGTGGCCCTTTGGGAGTTGCTCCCACCATCCCTGCCCACTGGTCATGTCAGAAGATGGAGTCCAACCACAGCTTCGCCATCCCCGACACACAGAAAACCCAGACAAAATAAAGAATGGGAGAATCTCCCTGCCTGCACAAGGCCCCCAGCCCCATGCCGAGATGAAAGTGAACCGTTTTTCTTCAAGGTCACCTCGATCCCTGCAGGTCTGGAGATGCTGACTCTGCACTGGATTTGGTTCTGCCACTCCCCCCCCCCCCAAGCTCCATCTTTGTTCTCTGTGTTAAGAGCAAGATCAATACTGATGGAGCCTCTTTGCTAAAGTATTGCTCATACATCCATTCTCTTCCCTGGGCAAATGCAAAGCAAAGCAAATAAAGCAGGCTCTCCGCACCAACCTCTCTCTGGAAAGCAAAAGGAACCTGTCTAGGGTGCCTGACCCATGGAGAACCACACAGCTGGGGAACAGAATGGGGAGGGGCTCTGAGGTCAAAAGGATACCAGAGACAGGATGCCAAACAGCAACCAGGAACTGCACAGGACTTGATCTCATCATCTAAATTGGGACTTAGCAGCACTGTAGTGTTCTATGAGAGCAGATATGGGCTGCAGGTGAATCAGGATCTGCCCATCAAAGCACATAAAAACATGCAAAGGTCTAATATGTGCCTAAACCTCCTTATTCAGGGAAGCCCGTAGAAGCTGGGGTTGTTCCAAGGCTGTTCAGATTGCTGTGGGATGCTTCACCAAAAATGGTTTCAGTTTCAAGAGAGGCATAGGCGTAGCAGGGGGGGGGGCAGCTGCCCCCCCCAAATCAATAAGAATACAGTGGAGGTTCTGCCCCCCCCCCACAAACAAAAGGCCTGTCCCCCCAACAAAAATCCTGGCTATGCCCATGAAGGGAGGTACTCCTCACTTCTAAGTAATGCTCTTAGTTCGCAAAAGTCCCTCCAATCTTTTGTTAAATGTTGCCTCGCCTTACAATGAGAAGAACCTCTGAACCCAGGTCAACTGGATTCCTGCAACTTTCTCCCACAAGTAGAATACTTGGTGCTTTAAAACGTTTGATCTTCTCCAACCTGGTGCCCCTCCAGCTGTTTTGAACTATAACTCATGCTGGCTGGGGCTAATGGGAGTTGTAGTCTCAAAAACCTGCGAAACAGTAGATTGGGGTGGGGAAGATGAACATAAATTATCTCTGTGTCTCTTCAGACAGCCACATATTTAATGTACAGCCAGCATTGTGATAAAGAAAAGCCATGTGGAACTGGGAGACCACACTAGGTTACACCTGCACTAAACACTGAGCTAGGCTGCTTCTCAAAGTGCACCTTGAGATGCTTCAGGAACGCTACGTTGACCTTGCAATTTCTACCCCTCGGCCAGCGAGAGGGAAAAATGAGCAAAGGGAGGGGAGCTCCCGCCGCCGCCGCCACACGCGCAACTGTTCAGTTCCTGCCGAATCAGATTTAACTCATCCTCCTCTCTTGCTTCCAGCATCCAAAGAGGAGAAAAACAAAATCTGAGCGGAGAAAGTGGGGGGAGAGGCAGGAGGCTGCAGAATCGCTGCAGAGATGGGCAAACAAGCCCTGCTTCCTAAAAGCTTGGATGCTGCTGGCTTCAACAAGGCAGCTGAGAACAACCCGGGGGGGGGGGGGAACCTCCACCCTGTTGGAAAAGAACACAGGAGAGACACGCTGGGTGGGGTGGGGGATGCTGTTTCCAGTCATCCCCCTCTTCCTCCATCACCACGCAGATTCCCCACCGCTGGCTGGGGCAGACGCGGGCAGCGGATCCCAAGGACGCCCTGCAAAGGGGCCTCGGGTAGCACATGCCTCCCCCCGGCCCCCTTCCCAAAGTCCCCTTTGCAAAGCCAACCCCGGGCCGAACATCCCGACGGTGACAAAGGGCAAGCTCCGCCGCCCAGAGTTTCCGGTCTTTCAGCTGCACCCCCAAATCAGCAGCCTTCCCGAGTTTACCCCCACCCCAAAGTCCCGATTCCAAAGAAGCGCGTGGGGCTTACTCCCGAGTAGACCCGTAAAGGATTGCACTGCAGGGCTGCGATCCTAACCGCGCGCGCGCAGCGTGTGTTGGTGAGACTTACTCTCGAGTAAATCTACACACCGTTGCGCGGGGGTGGGGGCCGGAGGCTTAATGGGAAATCCCCGGGCAAGCCCGATCCTGCGCTCGGCGGCAGCCCCCGAAGAAGTTCACAAAGATTCAGGAGGGTGGAGGTCTCGGGCTCGCTCGCCTCCCTCCCCGGTGCCCAGCCCCCCGGCGGGACGCCTCCCTGCCCCGGCCGCGCCCGGCTCACCCTTCTTCTTGAAGAGCTTCAGCAGCGACGGGAGGTTCCTCCCGAGGAAGACCACCATCCCGACCCCCGGCCCGGTCCGCTCCGGGCGGCTGCTGCAGCTGCTCCGGCGGCGTCCTCTTCCTCTTCAGCCAACCCTCGACGGTGAGGCGAGGCGCCTCTTCGTCCCTTTCTCCTTCAGCATCCCTAGTCGGCCGCCTCCCTCGCCTGGGCGGGACCAGCGCAGCCGCTGCCGCCGCTTCGCCCCGGGAGGGTTTGGGCGCCGAAGGAGAGAGAGCGCCGCTCCTGCTGCTGCTGCCGCCGCCGCCAGCGCCGTCGGGGTCCTCAGAAGGCGGCACGGGCAACAATGGAGGGGGCGGGCGGGGGGGGACTTCTCCGCTTCCTAGCCCCTCCCCCCCGCAATATCTGGGCGGGAGGAAGGGATGCGGTCCCTCCAGGCCCACGGCCGGGACTTGCAGGCCCACTTCCCTCCTCCCAGGGTACCCCATTCAAAACCGCTTTTGCTTGAGTCTGCGCAAGCACTCGGGAAACCGCTCACCTGTAAAGGCTTGCCTTTTGGAGCATAATAACAAAAAGGCTTTAAGAGTAGATTTGGAAATGAAAAACAGTAACAACTAGTGAGTAGCGAACACGTGAACTGTACCCAACTTGGGCAGCTTTGCAGGAGCACCCATTCCTCACCTGTTGACTGGAGGTGGGGGGCAAAAGGACCACAGTAAGAGGGGGCATTGTCTCAGGCAGCCCCCTCACAGTGTCCTTACTCCAGGCTCAGCAGCAGCAGCCAGAAAGTGAGGAAGCAGCTGCAAATGTGCACACATGAATCCCATCTGCGAGCCTTAGGAAGACCGGCTTAGAAAGTTAGGCTTTCTTCTTTGCATCCAGAAGGTCCCAGAGTCAATCACTGGTATCTCTGGGTACAGATGCCTGCTGGAAACCCTGGAGAGATGCTTGCTGCCAGTCAGTGCAGACCACTGGCCTTCAACAGATGGGTGGGACAGGGCCTGATTCAAGGTGGGTTGCAACAGGAGCACTATGCAAACATATGGTAAAAGATTTTTAAAAATGGGTTCCCAAATGCACATTTGGGTTAATACCAGGTCTGAAAAGGTTGGAGTCCCCTGACGTACACAACACAGAGTAAGATGGACCAGTGAGTCCAAATCAGTACAACGCAGCTTCCTATGTTCCTCTTGCTACAAGTTGGAACTGCTGCGACTCTCTCCCCCCTCCCGTTCCTCTTTGCCATGTGTGAACATTGCATTGTGCCTGGACTCCATTGCACTAACACTCGTCCCCCACACCCATAGCAAGGAGCAGATTCCCCACACAGGAGAGGCCCTCATCCCCATGTGCAGCTGAGGGCGTGCAGAGTAAATTCCCCCCACAGACAGATTTCAGGCACCAGGACTGAAGAGCCAGAAGTTCCAAATGCAGAAATGTGTGCCATCAATGCAAGCTGCTTTCTCTGCAGCAGTTTTCTCCAGCTGGGGATGCCTGCCTCTCCCAGACTCTATTTCTTAAACTCCGCTCAGCCTCAGCTCTTCCTCTTACTTTCTTTTCAGAGCAAATTAAGTCCTTTCATTGCCAGCTGTCAGGGTCCTCTTTTCACCCTTCCGGAGAACCTCACCCCCCCCACACACAGCTGAATATTCATCAGGCCACTTAGAAAGAGAGGAGACCCCGGCAGGTCAGACCCACGCCATCTGGCAGGCGGCAAGGCACTCAGGCAAGGGGCGCTCCAAACATGCAGGACCAGGAGAGAGAAGAGGTGCTGCCGGCTCATTCTCCAGCAGCAACAGCCATTGTCATCTGGCACTTGGGTGACCAAATGGGGAGCTAAGACAGGGATGGGGGGAAAGGATGGAGAGGGACCCTACTCAAGCCAACAAAGTGATCCATTAGAAATGTCTGCCCCGGTGCCATGCTTTGGACTACATCTCCCATCAGCCCCTGCTGAGGCTGATGGGAGTTATAGTCCAAAACATATGGAGAGTATTGAGTTGGGGGTGGGAGGCAGGGGCAGTAAGGTGTATGACCTGGGGAGAGTTCCTGGGGGCGAGGACTTATCAGTGCTCACCCCCAACTGAACCCAACCCTGAGGAGCCATCTAGGTGGAATTACAGACATTCCTCTCCTCAGCCTTGCCTTCTCTCTGTCTACTTGCGACTGTAATTTCCTTCAGGCAGGAGCTTTTTACTTAGGTTTGTATTGCTCCAGAAAAATGTAACTTGATGGCATCACAAAACAACCACCTCAGACACCAGCCAAGCTAATCATCTATTTAAGGTGGCTGCGTCCAGCCCAGGGCTTCTGAGGCAGATACAGAGACTCCTGCATTCTTTCTGGGCCTTCCCCTTCTCCCTCATTATTACCCATGAATCTCTGGGTCTCCATCCTGAGATTGCTCCTTACTGTGTAGCTCAAGGAAATGCAGCCAGGACCGGGACTCTGCTAGGCAAATGCCACCTTCCACTTCAAGGGTGGGGAACCTCAGGCTTGTGAGTGGTGAATGATTTGGCCCTCTGGGCCTCTTTGTCCAGCTGTTGGGACTCCCCTCAAGGCTGCACCCTTCCCCAGTCCTGCTCCGTGCCCTCAAATATTTTTGCCTAGTCAGGATGTGTCCTTGCCTTTTCTTTGCAGCAGTGGGCAGAGCCACTCAATGCACATGGCTCCCCTCCCCCCCCAACTTTAGCTTCCCCACTCACAGAGTGGCAATTCCCAGCACCCCAAACAAACTACAGTTCCCAGAATTCTTCTGGGGAAAGTCATGCACTTTAAATGTGTGTTGGACATGCTGTAAATGTATGGTGTGGCTCTGTAATGCAGCCTTACTGTACAAAGTTAATAGCCACATCCATTGCAACCCAGTCAAATGGGTGGGGTATAAATGTTGTTGTTGTTGTTGTTGTTGCTGTTATCACCTGCCCCTAGACTGCTCCTGGAAGGTTCCCCATGAGAGAAGGCAGCCTGTGGGCTGAAAGAGATCCCCTACCCCTGCTCTACAGTACTTCTTTATCAGCCTGTGTGAAATTATTAAAGGGCAAAAAATAAAATAAAATAAAAACCCTATAGCAACCCAGGTCCAGGCAGTCTCTGTTTACCTGCTGAGCAGGGCTGGGTCTCTGAGCCCAAGTCCAGGGCTCTTTAGCCCAGCCCCCACTGCCTCAAAATGACCACCCAGAGAAGGTGGCATGACCATAGCAGAACTGGCACTGGTTGCTATCGCAGAACGTTCATGGTCTTTTTGTTCTTTTCCATATATATATATTCCTTTTCTGCATCAGAACAGTGCTCATTCACAAGTAAATGTGTTTAGCCTCAAGGCAGAGAATCAAACTCCATTTCATTGCTGTAGTCACTGGGCCTCACTTGGTTCTGCCTCAATCAAGCGCATATGCCACATACAAATTCCCTTAATATACCTAAGTATAAAAAAGCAATTTCATTCACTCATTTTATTGTTTCATCCTCCGAAATCTTAGATTTTGCCAGAGTTCCCTTCAAGGGCAGATGCCGTCTTTGTAACTGTTTGGAGATTCAAACAGTCTCTCATCCACTGTAGATTTTTATCAAGAGGTTAGAGAACTCATAACTTATCCTCTTACCAGGCGGCAGCTCCCTTTGTTACAGACCCTACTGAGCATCTTCCTTAAGGGGACTTAATAAATCTATCCCAGAACAGTGAGCAATAAGTCAGAATGCTGTCCTACCTCTCACACTTGCTAGCTTGCCAGTGTTAATAATTAGTAATGGGCTCCATGGAGGCTGTGATTTTGAAGTTGCACTTTGTTTATGGGTCAACAGAGCATAACAAAAACACTCTGTTTTGACTGACAGATTGATTGATTGATTGATTGATTGATTACTCCTGTTGTGCTATGCTTCAAAAGTGTAACTGCACATGCTCAAAGCATTTCTTTTTTGAAAAACCAGGCTTGGTAAGTTGCTTTTTTGTTTGTTTGTTGCTCTAACATGTCAGGAACGTAGAAGCAGTTGCAAAGCAGGGAATGGCAGTGGGGAGGATCTGAAATGTGGTGCTTCACAATGGAAGTAATGCACATGGCTACCTAAAGTCCAGGGCATAAGATGACCAAGCCACACCACCATCGAGGCAGAAAAAAACATATGCCATTAGCAAAAGGGAAGGGGAAGGGGAAGGGAAGGGAAGTTGTTCCTGGTGCTCTGGACAATGCTGCTCTTAAGCTGACTCTGAAGAAGTAGGGCAGCTTTTGCCAACTTGGTGCTTGCCCTCCAGATGTTTTGGACAATTTCCAGCCAGAATGCCTGGGGTGATGGTCTGTTTCAGTACAAAACACCTGTAGGGCAAAGGATGCAGAAAACCATAATAGTCTTTAACGTGCCACGTGCCCCTTTGACTCTTAGCCTTGTGTAATTAGGAGCTTCTTGGCTTCTGAACCATTATCACCCGCCCCGCCCTGCACCAAATTGCAGTTCCCAAGATTCTTTGGGGGAAGCGGTTGAACTGAATCAAAACAGAAACATCTGAAGTGCAGGTAACTGTTGCACACCTGCCTTGCTCTTCTCCCAAGGAGCAAAATGGTTTCACTGCGACCCGCTCCCCTCACTCACCCCAAACTCCTTGTCTCTTGTGATTCTCTCCCAGACTGATTGGGCACTAGAATATCAAAAGAAAGAGGCTAAACAGGGAGAGAAGCCCTCCCAGGCTTTCCAGAAATAGCTGCTGATTTCCTGCTGAATTTGACTTTCATTTGCAGCCTCTTGTTCTGCCAGCAACATGCCCAGACAGAGCCAGTGGCTCATCTCAAATCAGACTTGCTCATCGGTCCTGAACCTCTGGCATAAATGAGGCACCTTTAGATTGTGGTACTGTGTGATGCTGGGGCAGCACGGAAAAGACTGTGAACCAGGATGTCCCTGGTTCAAATTATGACTCATTGAACTCCTCAAGGGTGTCTACACAGGCCTTCTGGTCTAAAACTGAACTACGGCAGCTTCCCCCTCTGTTCTCCAGTGTAAGGTATACAGGGCAGCCTTTGCTAGCCTGGTGCCCTCCAGAGGTTTGGGGCTACAATTCCCATCAGCCCCAGCTGCAGCACTTGGTTGACAAAGGCTGATTTAACCGTTTCACAACAAAGATGCCAAGGAGGACAATCCACAGCCCATGGCCTAAATTCAGAAGGCCTCTGCAAACTCAGTCTTTCCCCCTGCAGTCCTCTGGATGTGGAGGAGAGAAAAGAGGGTGGCCTCCCCATCAGCATACAGCCTCCCCCTTGGCAGATTATCCCCTTGAGAAAGTAGCTCTTGAGAGACAAAGGGTTGCCCAACCCAGCCTACAGTGACACCGCTTTGCATCCACAGGCAATCATAATCAACAGGGCCTTTCAGACCACACCACTGAAGTTATGGCCCCAGCAGTACTAGACACCCTTGCAAGGCTCTTACTGAGAGAATGGATGTGGAGCACTTTGTGCCCTGTGTTCTGGGGGAGAAGGAGCAATATAGAAAAGCAAGTGCATTTTGGACTATTGATGATATGACACAGCCACACTAGGGGTTGCACTATAAAACATCCCCACTGCGAACTTTCAGGCATCTCTTGGGAGGCCTTTTTATGCTAACAGGCCTATTTAATCGTTTACATTTTTAAAAGATGAGCCAGTCATTTCTGGATACCCATGAGTTCTACTGTTATTAGACAGGGAGGAAAACTTTCCTCTGCTCACTTTCTCCGTGTCACCTCTTACTCACCTTTTCTCTAAAGAGAAACTAAACTAAACTAAACTAAATCCCAAACATGCAATGTTGTGGTTGTCATGTAACAAGACATGCAAGTGTGATCCAGCCAGCTGTTTGATGTTGCCAATTGGTGTCCCAAAGTCAACATTGTCCTACAGAACAAGCTCACACACATGCAACCACCATTCCAGTGGAAAATCCCACTGCATTCAGTAAAATTCACTGTCAGGGTAGGGACATGTGTGACCCACCCCTATAATTCAGAGTTCCAAATCACTTTCTTTCTTGCACCAATAATATATTTCTTGTCGGCCCTCCCACCTCATTTTCTCTGCTTTTACTTCAGTTATAGTTTATTATTTCCTGTCCATTCTGTACCCTGCATGGTGGACAACACTTTTGAAACCCTTGTCCAGAGGGTTTTGCACAGGCCATGAAGTGGCAAGATCATCCCTAATATACATGCTGCTCCTCTGCAAATGAAAGCAGACCCCTTGATTGTTCAAGGGAAGGTCTTTAGTTCCAATAAGCACTGGCATAAAGAAATTTTTTGCACATGCTTCTTTCTTACATTCCCATTTGCTCAAGCGTGTGTCACCAAAATGAAGAATAACGTGCATGTTGCCGCCTGAACTCTGTAACCCCAGCTCCGTCACTCTCCCCAAACACATTCCAATTTTCATACATCACAAAACTCAGGCCCGGCTTGGAGCAGCAGCAGGAGATTCCCAGGGCCAAATTCGTCATGTGCAAGGAAAGCAGCAAGCATGAGGAGGAAACAGCCAGCAGGAGACAACTGAGCATAGATGAGATCATAGCTATGGACTTCCGTGCATGCCAAAAAGTGCTCTAGAAAATGATTTATGAATAATGGCATCAAGAGGTCCAGGGTTGGTTTTGAGGCATGGATGTACCTGCATTGCAAAGAGAGAGGAATGGTTCTCTGAGGTTCCCACATGACACCCAAAATGCTACAATTGCCACAAACATCCTGAAGATGCAAAGTTCAGATGACCTCTGTAGATGGCTTCAGCACCCACGGAAGCCAAGCAGGTTGCACCATGGAATATAATAATTATATCCACTTTGATCTCAGTTTCTCCTCCTGCTTTGTGCCCAGCCTCTTTTCTTATACCACAACAGTAATTTTCCCTGCCTTTCTTTCTCCCACAAGTACAGTGGTACCTCAGGTTACATACGCTTCAGGTTACAGACTCCACTAACCCAGAAATAGTGCATCAGGTTAAGAACTTTGCTTCAGGATGAGAACAGAAATCGTGCAGCGGCGGCGCAACGGCAGCAGGAGGCCCCATTAGCTAAAGTGGTGCTTCAGGTTAAGAACAGTTTCAGGTTAAGTACGGACCTCCAGAACGAATTAAGTACTTAACCTGAGGTACCACTGTAATCCAATGATCTGTCCATCCAGGTACCTGCACAGCCTTCATATCTGTTGGCATTCACTTTGCATACTTATTTTAATCACTTTCTGTTTCATAATATATACAAACCTCCGGTTTGTACTACAAACCCCCCTGTTGACTACAATGAATAGCTTCTTTCAAGCCTAATTTCAGCCAGAGAGGGGGAGGCTGTGGGCACCACCAGAGAACACACTCATGGGCACTGCACTGGCACTTCGCAACTGCAAAGAGACCCAGAGAAAGGGGTGGTTTTCTTGTTGTGTCACAATGCACAACAAGGGCAGCACACCCCCCACGCCCTGGAGAGTTCAGGCAGAATGTGCTTTTGGGCCTTGGCTAAAGGAGAGCTGGGTGCTATAGCATTAGCACCTGCATGGCAGCCTGCCACATCATCACCCCCTTCTCCTCCCTGGGTCAGCCCGTCGGCCTCCCTGCCTTCCCCTCCATTCTTAGAAAAGCTACCAAACAGGTTTATGTCTAAACGCAGACTTCCCAGGTTGAACAGGAAGAGCCGGAGAGACAGCAAAAGGCAGGAGGTTGCGGAGGTTGCCTGCCTGCCTGCCTGCCTGCCTGCCTGCCTGCCTGCCTGCCTTTGTGCTGCGATGCCACTTGAGAAGGCAGGCTAGGCCACAGAAGGGCGGCATCCAAGGAGAAGGAACCCCAGGAGCAACACAGCATGTGGAACTCTTCCTGCTGCAGGAACTGAGCCTGTTCATGCAGCAGCCCAGGGCCAGATGATATTTCCTGGGCAGATGGGAAGCAGAGGTCACCATCTGAGAGGGAAAGGATGTCCCAGTCCCTTCTCGGTCTTCCCATGCCACACAAGCTCAATTTCAGGCAGGACAAGTGATCTCCTTTCCCTACCAGGGAGTCACAGAATCATAGAAATTAAATAAACAATAATACTGGCGGGGGGTATGGTTTTGGTCTATTACTATGGTATGCATTTTTGTGTTTCTCTATTGTAAACCGCCCTGTAATCCTCAGATGAAGGGCGGTATAGAAATTTAATAATGGAACTGTTGAGTTGGAAGAGACCCAAAGGGTTATCGAGTGCAATCCACTCCAGTGTAGGAATCACAGCTAAATCACACTCTGCTGTGGGATTTCCATGGGCAGTGTATTGTGTTCACAGCAAAACTCAAAGAAATGCTCTTGTGCAGCCTTCTTCAACCGGAGGCTTTCCGGGTGTTTTGGACTACAATTCCCATCAGTCCCTGCATGATACTGCTGGACTGATGGGAACTGGAGGTCACCAGCTTGGTTGCTCTTGGATATATTCAGGATTAAACTGCAACAAAATATATATATATTGAATATATAATGAATATATTCATTTATTTATATATATATATATATATATATATATGTTTTTGGTGTCCTCGGGTGTCTTCCCGTGTAAAAGTTGGGGTGTCTAGGCGACGTTTCGACGAGGTCTCACTCGTCATCTTCAGGCTGGTGCTTTCGGCTTCTTGTTACTAACAAGAAGCCGAAAGCACCAGCCTGAAGATGACGAGTGAGACCTCGTCGAAACGTCGCCTAGACACCCCAACTTTTACACGGGAAGACACCCGAGGACACCAAAACCTGCATTCCTGTACCCGTGAAAATCTACGAAAGCAAATATATATATATATATATATATATATATATATATATATATATGATGGCAAATTCCAGATAGATAGATAGATAGATAGATAGATAGATAGATAGATAGATAGATAGGCAGGCAGGCAGGCAGGCAGGCAGGCAGGCAGGCAGGCAGGCAGGCAGGCAGGCAGACTGACTGACTGACTGACAGATATCACATTCAGACCACACATCACTTAGGGAGCTATGGGAAGGGGCTGCATCACAACTGCCTCTCCTAAACTAGAGTCCCAAGGAACAAAAAGCCTAGAACACAACTGATGCTTTGGTAATACAGTGGTACCTCAGGTTACATACGCTTCAGGTTACAGACTCCACTAACCCAGAAATATTGCCTCGGGTTAAGAACTTTGCTTCAGGATGAGAACAGAAATCGTGCAGCGACGGCGCAGCGGCAACAGGAGGCCCCATTAGCTAAAGTGGTGCTTCAGGTTAAGAACAGTTATAGGTTAAGAACAGAGCTCCAGAATGAATTAAGTTCTTAACCCGAGGTATCACTGTAGCTC
The DNA here is from genome assembly GCF_964106915.1 of Podarcis gaigeae. Classification (NCBI taxonomy): domain Eukaryota; kingdom Metazoa; phylum Chordata; class Lepidosauria; order Squamata; family Lacertidae; genus Podarcis; species Podarcis gaigeae. Next base: position 57,340,405 of record NC_139684.1, on the reverse strand, counting down.
TGTTTGAGTGTTATTGGAGCGGAGCAGAATCTAAAAGGTACAGGCGCTCTAGGGTCCCTTACAACGTCACAAGTAGGGCAATGGGGTGCAATTCTGCCACATGGAGGTACCCTGTGTCGAGTCAGCCCACTGCGGCATTTAGCTCACTAGTCAGCCTTTGCCAACCTGGTGCCCCTGGCAACTGGCATGCACAATTTATGCCTTGGATGACACAGCTGTGCTGGCTGGTGCTGATGGGAGTTGTAGTCCAAAATATATGGAGGGCACTGTGTTGGAGAAGGGCTGGCTCTACCTCAGCTATCAGCCCCTTAATGGAACCCTCCTCCTCCCCACAGAGGTAGGTGCAGGCGGCAGCTTTCGGGGAATGCCGAAGACGCACTGTTTCCACCCTGTCCTTTGACACGTGAGATGTATGTTTTCAAGGCCCACCCTATTCCAGTGGCTGCAATTTGTTTTAATTGTTTTTAATTCGGACTTTTAAATGGCTATGAGCTGCCCTAGGACCTGTTGGTGAAGGGCAAGTAAAAAAATTAACAACAACAGCAACAAACAATAACAGGAACTGCCTTTCCCAGCCTTGCTACCCTTTTGACCGGAGATGCCACTGGCTTGACCTTGGGACATTTTACCTGCCAAGCAGGTGCTGTTCTGCTGCCCATCAGCTGGGGCTCTTCCTCTCAAACTGCACACCTCTCTTCTCATTCTGGAAACTGGCTTAGATGGAAAAAAGAAGTTCCTTCTGCACACACACACCCTTCTAAATCAAAGAGGATTAACAGCTGAGGAGACAGAGAGGGGATATGATAGCCTCCTTCAAATATCTGAAGGGCTGTCACATGGAAGACTGAGCAAGCTTGCTTTCTGCTGCTCCAGAAGGAATGATCCAAATCAATGGATTCAAATGACAAGAATGGAGATTCCAACTAAATCCTAGGAATAACTTTCTGGTGGTAAGAGTGGAATGGACTCCCTAGGAAGGTGGTGGACGCGTTCCTTCAGTGGAGGTTTTTAAGCAGAGTTTGGATGGCCATCTGTCAGGGATTCTTTGGCAGCGATTCCTGCAGTGCAGGGAGCTGGACTAGACACTTCTACAGTCCTGTGAATTTGCCTGGGTAGGACTACACATGTTTGAATGGCACAATAGTGATGGCTCTCCCACAAAAATCCCCAGTGGGGCATCTCTGTGCCTGCGAAGGGGCATGGTGGAAGTCACCTTCAAAGGTCCTGGAGGAAGCAGTCCAAAGGGGCTGGTGGCTTTCAGGTGGGGTCAGTCAATCTACTCCCCAGCCCTACACTAGCCCCTCGAAGCACTTCCAGACAGGGACTTCCAGACAGGGAACCCCCCCCCCCTTTGTGCTTAAAGTCTCATAAGCATACAGGATGCTGCCTTGCCACAAGTAAGACCCAGTGGTCCACAGGATCCATACCGACTGGCAGAAGGTCTCTAGGTCTCTAGCCCTACTTGGAGATGCCATCAGATCAGGGATTGAACCTGGCACCTGAGCAGCAGCCCTTCCTGTGAACCAGGTGTTCCTCCCCACACACATACACACCTTATTCCCAATGGGTGGCATCTGGCCACAGGCTGCATTCGACCAGGATGACTCAGTGGCATGCCTGGTGTGCCCATCCCCCACAAGGGCGTGATCCTGCTCTCCTATCTCCATAGCCTCCAAGGCCTTCCTAGCAGGGGTTCCAGCTAATGTGGTAGCAGAAGTCAAAAGGGGCAGGAGGGAGCTACATCCCAGCTCAGCATGGGCAACAGAAGTTCCTAAAGGCAACCAGGCAGTTTCCAAGGCAATGCACTGCAGTGCAATATTTGGGGCACAAAACCAGGGTGGTACTGAAAGAAGAACTGAGCATTCAAGGGCTAAGACTTCAGCCCACCTGAGATCTCATTTTAGTTACCTGAAAATACACACATGCACCCCCTGATTAACTCTCCAAATTAATTCTGGGCTTAACTTGTGCCAGGGCTCAGTCTATGAATAAATTTTTTTAAGGGTGCCCCAAGGCCTGTGCAGAGTGCCTTTCCAGCATTACTAAATAACTGAACCAGGTCCCTCAGTCTTAGGGATTAGGAGTCCAAGCGATGCCTAGTCATGGCAGAACCAAAATATTCATTGCGTGTTTGCTTGAATACCACCCCCACCCCTCAGTTCAGAGTTTGCTTCTGCCCCCTTCTGGCCACCTAGAGGAGATGCAGCAGCCAAAGGCACAGCAGAAGACATCTTGGAGCATCGCTCAGATCAAAGGCTGCTTAATGCATCCAAGCACTTAATTGCTAAGGTCCTGGTATGAGGAAGAAGAAACATTGCAAGCTTCCTGGAGCAAAGGAAAAACCAGCTGGCCAAATGAACAACCCTACAGTCTGCAGTCAGTGCCAGGGCTCAGCCAACAAAACAAAGAAGGGAACACCGCTAAACATGTGCAGAGTGCACCAGCCTGTCCAGTGACATTTCCTGGTGAAATCTATTGTTTTGAACATGACACAATTTCACATATGTACTTCTGTAAACATAGTTGATCGGGGGCGAGGGAATCAAATCTAACTTATTTAATGAATTTTTATGTAATATTTCCTCCAAAATGGCTCTAACCCTTCCCCTTGCCACATTTTTTATTCCCATAATAGTCCTACTATTATATTTTATTTATTATATTTATTATATTTATTCCCATAATAGTCCTACTATTATATTTTATTCCCATAATAGTCCTACTATGAGGGACGCAGGTGGCGCTGTGGGTAAAAGCCTCAGCGCCTAGGGCTTGCCGATCGAAAGGTCGGCGGTTCGAATCCCTGCGGCGGGGTGCGCTCCCGTCGTTCGGTCCCAGCGCCTGCCAACCTAGCAGTTCGAAAGCACCTCCGGGTGCAAGTAGATAAATAGGGACCGCTTACTAGCGGGAAGGTAAACGGCGTTTCCGTGTGCGGCTCTGGCTCTGGCTCTGGCCAGAGCAGCGATGTCATGCTGGCCACGTGACCCGGAAGTGTCTCCGGACAGCGCTGGCCCCTGGCCTCTTGAGTGAGATGGGCGCACAACCCTAGAGTCTGGCAAGACTGGCCCGTACGGGCAGGGGTACCTTTACCTTTATTAATAGTCCTACACATATAAGCCCTACACACGAGGAACCAAGGCACAGTCATGGGTATTGAGCGCATGCACACACACACACCTCTACTTGCTCTCCCTCATTTCAAGGATGCCCTGGTGGATTGTGTCCCACAATGACAACACCTTCCCCAATTAATTCACTGTTTGGAGGCAACTACTTCTCCTGCCCACTTTTCAGCCAAGACCCTCCCATTTCTCAGAGACTGGAAGTACAGGGAGCCAACCGCACCACTGCCCTCCTTTTTTTGCTACACATGGAGAATTGGGGGGCCCCCAGGCAGCCTTAGACTGTCCTGCAGGGGCAGACACCCCCCGGCCCCCACCAATCGATCCCAGCTGAGCGCCTGAAAAACCGCTGAAGCAACACAATGCACATTCTTTTGCTCTGTGGCCTCCGATGATTGGTTGCTATGGCGCTAGGACTGAGAACAGACCAAAACGCGCTCCACGTTTTCCAGACAAATGCCTGCCCCACCGCCACCACTCCCGCTATCGCCCTCTCTCTGTTCACACATGTGGCCGACTCTTCTGCCACAATATGCCTTATCAGCAGAGGCCCCGTCTCCTCCTTTGTCAGAGGATGAATGTGGCATTCAAAGGAAGGGCCTCCGTCTGGCCTTGCCCACATCTCGCTGGATTGCTATGGGGACTGACAACACACAGGCCTACCTGAGATAAAAGACTGCTCTCTTCTGAGGCACTGGCAATATTTAAACTTCTCTTTCTTACCCTAACCCCAGGAAAGGTTTAAGTATAGTGCTGTGGCCCTGTGCCCTCATGTTCTATCTTGACAGCAAACCCCTGCTGTAAGCAAATGGCAGCCTTGAACTTATTCAGCTGTGAGGAGATTTGCTTCGGTTTGGGTTTTTTTTAAGGGGGGTGCTGTTTGCCACCCTGGGCTCCTTTAGGGAAACAGAAACAATAACAACAACAACAACAATTATTATCATCATCATTATCATTACTGTCTGGGATCATGCCACTCATCCCTTTCTATACAGGATGTGAAATGCTTTAGTACAGCCTTGTTGGCTGGCTGGGGCTGATGGGAGTTGTTGTCCAACAACATCTGGATGGTACCAGGTTGACAAAGTCTGCTTTAGGAACACAGGAAGCTGTTGCCTTATGACCATTGGTCCACTTAGCTCAGAATTGTCTATGCCAGATGTTCTTGAACTCAAATTCCCATCAGACTCAACCAGCATGCTCAATAGGCAAGGATGATGGGAGCTGGAGTCCAGCAGCATCTCATGAACAACAAGTTCAACATGAAAAGTGATGGCCACACCAACTTGGATGGGTTTAAAAGAGGATTGGGCCGATTAATGGACGGCAAGGCTATCAACAGCTAATGCTCTGCTTTCACAGCTGGGGGCCATAATGCTTATGAATCCCAGTCTCTGGAAGCCACAACACAATAAGCAGGAAAGTCTTCCAATTGCTGCATTTGTTTGCAGAATTCCTGCTTGTTGCTGTGCTGCTTAATGCACAGGCTAACCCCAGATGAAGTCCCTCTCTTTTAAAAAATGACATTTTAAAATTATTTCCCTTCTCTTTCTTCTGCCCAGCATCTGCATGCACAAGCTTCCTAGGTCACCTCTAAACTGTGTGGATTCCCTGTATGTTCTGGAGAGTGTTCTGAACCAGGGCCCAATGTGTATACCTTGTATGCCACTTTAGCAACCAACCTCAGCTTCGGCCATGCACTACAAGACATGTACAGTCAACCCTGAGAAATCAGAAGGAAGGCGCTGGGACAAGCAACAAGCTGAGCCCAATGCAAACCTCAAACCATCTGCTGCAGAGCAGTCTCGCCCACTTCACAGAGTATCGCGAAGGTCAAGGTCAAAGGACTCCACATACTAGACATGACACCATTCATGAAATTAGCAATTTGTGGGTGGTGTTGGCTTGTCTGTACTAAACTGCAGATTAGGATGTTGCTGGAAGCAAGGGAAGGGGGCCTTTAACACTTTGCCAGATCCACCCTCCTGCATTCCCAATCCCAATGCCGTATCTGCTATTCATTTTTTAAAATATAAAAAAGCACTTGCACAATTGCTCATTGCTCAAATGGTGTCATGTCTAGTTTGGCCCTCAGCCTGCACCTTTATGTAATCGTAGTTCCAAAACGGGGAAATTTCGCAGACTGCACATGTGGCATGGGAAGGGCAGGCGGTTTAACAGGAGCACAGAATAGGGATTTCTGCAGGCACCTGTTTGTCTCAAGTCCCTGCAAGACAGAAAGGCCACATCTGCCCAGATTCCTTTTTCAATGGAAAGTACAAAAGTTCAGCTCTCCTCCTTGGCATCAGATCACCCAAAGAGCAGTGTCAAGGGTACTCCTGCAATGCCAACTTTGCGGGATGACTCAGCCGCCACTCCATCCATCCATGCCCAGGGCTTATTCCCTCCCTTCAGCAAGACCTGGTACAGTGCCAAGAGCCAAAACGTTGGCATTGCAATAGGTGTTCTTCCACCACTATTACGGCTACACGTGTCACACAGTGTTTTTCCAACGACATCTTGCAAAATACCTTGCCTGGAAAGTCTGACGCATCAGCAGGCAAATAAGCAGGGCTGTCTTGGCCAAGGTCACGTCACAGAAGGGTTTCAGAAATCAGCCCAGGAAGCCTGCAAAATCCATGTCTGACTCTCAGCAACCTTTCTTCTGCCAAGACATCGGGCCAAGTCAGGTGCCATCTCATATCCCAAATCAAACTCATAAAGGTGCTTCTCATACTTGGCTACAAGTGGCCGCCAACTATTTTTATTGGTCCTGCTCCCCCTGGGCCTTTCACTGGAGCCTCACATGCAGAAATCAATCAAACAAGTTGCGGAGGAAGTTTCACTTGCTTGGTTTTTGCATGTCAGGTGGCTTTTAGAGGCACATGACCAGGTGACCACACGGCTTTGAATACAGCCAGGAAAGCAGGACTTAATCTGAGTCAATCATGCTCAAGCCAATCCTGGGCTGTGCTATTGGTGCCAAGGCTCAGCATGGGAAGCGGAAGATTTTATTATTTTAAAAACCCAGTGCTTCTGCCTTTCCATCACCAACAAGCAACTCACAAACTTAAGAGTCTCACATTTTAGAGATGAATTACGATTTATTCATACTAAAAGGGTGGGTGAAGAACGAGGCAAGCTCCTTTTCCTAGCACAGATTTAATGAACATTAAAAAGTTTCATTTCTCAGTTCTTCAGTACAGTTTATCTTAGCAGGCAGATTGATCAGGAACCCAAGGGCGCCTGGAGGGGGAAAAACATCATCCCTGTACAATAACATCATCAGGGAAGATCCTCTAACATTTGCCTGTTTTGTTTATGGGGAAATGCATTTGCAACAACCTGTCCTCTAAAAAAACAGTACGCTTTGTTGTTAAACAAAGAAGGGGAGAGGGGGCTTTAGTGCAGGGGAATAAACCAACAGCACCGTACGGTAAAAAATTAAGGAACTGAACTTTCCTGTTTACAGGAATTATCACCCCATTTGTGTCAAGGTTTTCATTTGGGGGAAAAAAAAAACATCAGCTAAACAGAAATTCCTGTTTTGTGGGGGTGGAGGTGAGAGGCCTTGGCTTCCCTGAATCAGCAGCAACACCAAAAACAAAAACTCAGGAGTCCTGACCTCCCCATCACATGCTATAACCACAAGCGCATCAACAGACTGAAAAATAAAGTGAACTTTTGAGTCCCTAATCCAGCAGCTGTTAATTAGGCAAACAACATTTATACTACCAGCCTGCTAAGGGGGGGAAAGTACAAAGTGTATTCACAGCCACAGACTCTCCTTATGCTCCAAAAGACCAGCGCTCAGCACACTCAAGGACACCTGAGCACCAATTAGCTGCTTCTTAATATCCTTGAAACAAGCAGGGGAATTTTTATCCCGTCTTTCTACACACAGGAGTACCCAAGGCGGCATTAAAAAAAAAAGTATCAAGATATTAACATAAAATTACTATTATTGTAATCCATCAATGTATCTGACACTTTGCAAGGTGGCATAAGCAAATAAGAGGGGTGTCAGCTGCTCTGCATGTTTAATCTATACTTTGACAATGGGGAGGGAGACTAAGAGGTGGGGCAAGGAGAACAAGCAACAAATACAGCAGCCGTCCTCAACCTGGGGACCCTCTAGTTGTTTTGGACCACAACTCCCATCAGCCCCAGCCAGGAGGGCATTCAGTTTGGGGGAGGCTGAAACACAGAGAAACAGCTGGATGAAAATATAAATGTCTGCTGGCAGAGGCGGTTTTAGGGTTCGGCCACATGGGGTGCCACACTGCCAGGGGCGCCACATCAATGCTGTAAAATGGAGCATGAGAGTGGGGGGCGGGGTGCCAAATTTTTGCGTCACACAGGGCACTGAAATTTGAGAGTCCAGTGTCCACCACTGCTGCTGGATCAGGCCAATACTCATCTAGCCCAGTGGCCAACCAGCTACCCATGGGAAGAACGCAAGCAGGACCTGAGCACAGCAGCACTGTCCCCTCCTGCAGTTGCCAGCAACTGGTACTCAGAAATTTACTCCCTCTGACAGCAGTGGCAGAGCACAGCTATCATGGTGAGGAGCCATGGATAGTTTTCTCCTCCATGAATCTGTCCATTCTGCTTTTAAAGCCATCCAACTCAGTGGCTGTCACTGCCTCCTGCAGGGGGGAGCTCCACAGTTAACTATGTGCTACATGAAGAAATACTTTCTTAATATCTGTCCCAAATCTTCACATTTGGTTTCATTGAATGTCCACAAGTTCTAGTGTTATGAGAGGGGGAGGGAAACTTTCCTCTCTCCACTTTCTCCTTGCCATTTTATGAACTTATATCATGTCACCTCTTATTTGCCCTTTCCTCTGGATTAAAAAAATCCCAAATGTTGCAACCTTTCCTCATGGAGGAGTTGCTCCATTCCCTTGAATGTTTTGGTTGCCCTTTTCTGAATCGACTCTACAATGTCCTTTTGGAGGTGAGGTGACCAGAACTGAAACAGTACTCCAAGTGCAGTCAAACCTGGATTTGGGATACTGGCTGGTAATATTGGATGTGAATGAGAAGGTGGATATTGGGGTTACAAGCTGACCTGGGTGGGGTGGGGGAGCCCTGCTCCTTTGCCTTTAATATCAGAAACCTATAGACTGAGCTCTTCACAACATGGAGATAAGCTTTCTATTCTGCTAATACCTGTAAGGCTTCTTTTAGAGGTGCAGGCACAGAAGCTGGAAAAACAGTTGGCAACCTTCGTTTTGAGGATGGCATTCACACACCAAGTAGTAAACGGGTGGAAGGCTCTAAAAGATTTTAAGCAAGAGGAAGAGCTTGCGTTTCCCTGGCCTTCTGATTTTTTCCTAATGGATGGAGAGGATATTCTAATCCAGGCCAGTGACTCTACAGAAGAACAGTCCTTTCATATTAGTTAGGCTGATTCCAGGGGAATGATCTTCTCTGTGGGGTGATTATATTAGCAAAGCACCAGCCCTAGAAACCCACAAAGCAGCCTCAGGGCTGGTTGCAACACCAGAGATGGCCCAAGGACAGGCCCCAGGTTTCTCAGAACATGGCAGGGAAGCAGCTCTTTTGAAACAGCAAAGGAGCTCCAACAACAAGAAGAAACCACAGCTACAGCCCAAAGTTTGCCACTCAATGCACAATCAAACCAAAAGCCGCAGCCCAACCTGGCTCTCTGTTCAGTGTTCCTATATGACACGTGTGTTTGCAAATGCATGCTTGTTACAATCATCATTTTTTAAAATTATTATTGGGTCTTTTCTGGTGCTTTCGTAGCTGCCTTACAAATCTGCCAACGGACAAGTGTTATGCAGATCTTGTGATAAATTAAAAAAAGACAGGAATGCCTCTGAGCACATGCCAGGTTAGGTTCCCCTCATACCTGAGAAAAGCCAGAGTCCGCCCCCACCGTATCTTCTGCCACTTTGAGAAGAGATGAACCTGGAAGTTAAGGGCCCACGGAGGAGTTTTGTAGCCTGGAGATTTGGGCAGGGGCGAGGGCAAGTCATGAGGATATTTGCCCCTTTCGGTCCCTTCCCCAAAGTGGCTGCCTCACAGCAGCTCCCCAGCCACACCCTCCCTGCCAGGCCTCCCGCAGGCTCCCCACCTGACAAGCCCGTACCTGTCTTCAGCCCTGCGGAGCGGCCAAAGTTCCAGAGAGACCAGCCCTTGGCGTTTGGGGGGCTCCACTTGTGGTACGAGTTGCCCATGGTGCCCGTAGGTGCAACAGGCACCTTTCCCCGTCTCTTCCTCCTCACCCTGCCCCACCCACCCCCTTGTTACTGGGAGGAGGAGGAGGAGGAGGAGGAACAGGGTGCTTACATGACTGAGCCAGGCAAGCCTTCTTTCTCCTTGGCTGGGTTTCCGTGGCGCAGAGAGAGAGAGAAAGAGGGAGAGGCGCACAGGGCTCAGCTCTGCCTTCCCATCCCTGTGTCTCTGGGCCGCTGCCTGCTTTCAGCACCCACTCGCTCCCTCCCTTGCTTGGTCACGGAGCCAATCGCAGCAGGCAAAGGGGAGGGGCATGTGGGTGGGGTTGGCCTCTTGTCTTCTTCCTGCCCTGACAGCTTCGCTGCCTCCTAGCTCCATCTCTCGATCTCACTCCTCCACTGTTACCAGAAGGGTTTTGTTTCCAAAAAGTGAGGGGTGACCCAGCTAAAAGTTTGCCTGAATATTGCACCCCTCTGACTTGGGGGTGCTCACTGGAGCAGGAAAGAGATATTGCACATGCTCCAAAGCCCTGTTCCTGATTTACATGTTCTGGGGCCATGCCCAGCCACAGGTGGACGCCTTGGCTGACAGAGTCCACAAGGCGGCAGCATTTTAGGGGGAGGACAAAAAAGTGACTCAGAATCTAGCTATCCTTCACCATACCTGTGGAAGTCCTTTACAGTCAAAAGCATTATAATGTTACTTGTCTGAAGCTTATCTATGTATCTCTATCTAACTATCCATCCATCCATCCATCCATCCATCCATCCATCCATCCATCCATCTCAATTCCCTCCTTCAGCCATGCACGTTCATTTGTTCTCTTTCCCATTTTCCCATTCTGTCCCACTTTAATTTTCTGTCACCTTTTGATTTCCTTGGCGATTTCCCCACGCAACTGCCAAACTGCTAAGGCACAAAGCAAGAGCAGCTGGGAAACAAAACAGACTTTGGAGAAACAAGCTATGGTTTGGTTGATTGTCGCTGGGACAACTCATGGTTTCTTCAACCACAGTTAAATGTAATGTACAAACCAGGCCATTATTTATCACCTATGACAAACAGTTCTGTGAAGCTTACAAGTTTGCACATTCTGGCCCATGCAAGTGCCAGTGCCATGCATAAGAGGGCCTCGTGGGGTGGGGGTTGGCCTCTTGTCTTCTTCCTGCCCTGACAGCTTTGCTGCCTCCTAGCTCCATCTCTCGATCTCACTCCTCCACTGTTACCAGAAGGGTTTTGTTACCAGAGGGCCTTAGGTAGGCTGTCCTCTGCCGCTACCTTCCCCTCAAAATGAAAATGGTGGCAGCTGCTTCATTCAGACCATCTCTGGTGGGCACCAGGTTAAATATCCCCCCGTTTGCAGCCGCCTTCACTTAAGTTTACCAGTGAAGGTGTAGCAACATCCACCAGAGAACCCCTGAGCATAGAGTGGAACTGGCACAGTTGCAGGTGCCTCATAATCCTCATTCTGCAGTTGTAATATATCGGTCTTTCAGTGTGGCAGCACCTACACTTTGGAACTCCCTGCCTATTGATATGAGGCAGGCAAGCACCTTCACTTCTTTTCACTGCCTACTAAAAACATTTCTTTTCAGGCAAGCTTGCCCAGATATGTAGAATGCTGACTTGTGTTTTAATCAGTTCTTTGCTTATTGCTTAATTATCTTTTGAACGTTTTAAACAGCTGCTTTAACCGTTTTTATTGACAATGTTATTGTTTTATTCTTTTGTGAACTGCTCTGAGGTTTTTTCCTCACAATCTAGCAGTACATACATTTTATGGCATGGCCTAACATTTGCTCGCAGTTTGGAGCAAGGCTGAAGATCCTGGTATGATTAGGGGTTCCCAAATATATCCCATGGTCTTCTGTGGCTCTAGGGTAGGCCGGGGGTTTCCAGATGTTGATGGACTCAAACTCCCGTCAGCACTGACCATTGACCATACTGCCTGCCAGAGGCATACCTAGGGGTTGGTGAAACCAAACTCTGCTGGGACACAGGCCTGGGATGAGTTTGGGTGCAAAAAAATCACCTATCAGACTATGGAGTGCATGGTGTAAATGTGTGTGCTGACATGATGCCCCTGTCGCAGCAAGTTGAAGTGTGGAAGAAACCTCCCATTCTTCTCACAGCACAAAGACATGCACTTTATTTATTTATTTTTGCCCTTCACCCTTGCACTCACTCTGGATGCTTTGAGTATTTGGGTCAAGTAAAATGTGGCTATTGCGGTAAAGTGTTTTTTTGGGGGGGTTGGCTGGGGGGGGTGCCAATACAGCTCCTTGCCAAAGGCACAAGAGATCCCAATCTGCCGACTACAGCCGATTGCTGAACATCTGGAGGGCACCACCATGTCTATCCCTGATTGAGACAGATTGGCAGGTGGAAAATACTCAAATTACATATCACATCACAAGTGCTTTTAAAGAAATGTCAGAATCCAGGAAGGGCCTTCGGCAAGTCTTTCAGTGAATACAGGAAACTGCCTTGTACTACTGAGCCAGGCCAGCAATGGGACTGTAAGGTCTCAGAAAAATGGGGGGCGCGCAGTATTTCTTTCCTAGCAGCCCTATTCAAAAAATTATTTTAAAATGCCATAGATTCTAATCTTTGGGCTTTCAGCATGCCAAAAAGGGGTGCAATCTTCTGACTATCTCAAGAGATTCCCCAACCCAAACCCCAACTTGCTCCTTAATCTTGACTAGGCCCCCTGTTCTGCTACAAATACAAGGAAATATCACAAATTATATTATTATGCATACAATACTATACACAAGTTATAAAGCAGAAAGTAACCAGGACATATACAGATGCATACAACAATGCATATTACTTTATAAAGCTCATATGTATTAATATACTGGTAACATTCTTCTGCACAAAATATTGTACAGCATAGGGCTTGACTGTTTTATATACGTTTATATGTATAATCTATGTTTTAAAAAATGAGTCGTTTTCTATGTAATTAGTCAGGCTTACAAAAAAAAAAAAAGAAAGGACACCAGACATTGCACAGGCAGATGGCATATAAGCAGGTCCTGAATACGAGAGGCAAGCGAAGCCCAATTGGATCGGACCCAGCAAAATCCATGTGTAAATCTATTTCAAATGGATTTCTCCTTCACCCAAATGCAAATTCTGCTCTACCATCACTGACCTACGGCCCCACCCAATGGTCACAGGACATCCCTGCAGCTGTTATTCTTTGCCCCATGGCCCACCCTGTCCTTTAAGATGCCATGAAAGGGAGTGGGTGGCGCTGTGGTCTAAACCAATGAGCCTCTTGGGCTTGCCGATCAGAAGGTTGGTGGTTCGAATCCGTGTGATGGGGTGAGCTCTCTTTGCTCTGTCCCAGCAGTTCAAAAGCATACCAATACAAGTAGATAAATAGGTACCACTGCAGTGGGAAGGTGCCGGCAAATGGCGTTTCCGTGCGCTGCTCTGGCACTCGTCACTGTGTTCAGTTGTACCAGAAGCATGCTGGCCACATGACCCAGAAAGCTGTCTGTGGACAAACGCTGGCTCCCTCAGCCTGAAGCGAGATGAGCGCCACACCCCATAGTCAAAGTCGACTGGACTTAACCGTCCAGGGGTCCTTTACCTTTACCTTTGCCTAAGATGCCATGGCAGCATCTGTCCTGCCCCTTGCCAATAATTCAAAATTCAAAGAAAACAGAATGTATGAAAAGCAGATGTATGCAAACTGGCAGCCTTGCACTGCCCTAAAAATGGGCACCAAATCTGGAATTTATTTCAGCAGGACACCCCCTCCCTGCCAAGGGCTGGAATCTGTAAAAGGGAATGGAAGGAAAGCTTAATGAGTAAAGCTGATTAAATGAAACTGCTGAGTATGTTATGGGTCATTGGGGGTTAGCGGGTGAAACCAAGTTTTGGGAGAGTCTAAGCAGTTTACAGAAAGGGACTTGAGTTTCTGGGTCCCTCAGGAAGGAAACCAAAACCCTTCTGGGTGAAAACAAAAGCCTAACACCAAAAAGCCTAAGTTAAGATCTGAAATCATTAACAGAAATAAGCTAAACGTTGGCCAGCTATTTCCTGCTGAGACCTGATTTCGGTCCCTGCGGCTTGTGCCTTCCTCCTGCTGAAACCAAGATCCAAATCGATGGAAAGAAATGTTTCCCATTTCACCTGCTCCTGTGCAGTCAGCTCACTGGGTTCCATGGGACTTGTACCCAGGTAAGGGTGCCTAAGATGGCAGCCCTCACTTAATTGCCCCTGACTTCCTCACCTGAAGCTGGAGAAATACAGAAACTCAAAGGCACCTACACCGGTTTGACAAGTCAAATCCGTTCCAATTCATATTTGTTCAGCTCTTCACCTTCATTTCTCACCCTCTCCTGTGCCAGAGACCATGTCAATGATCATATTGTCTTAAGAAAGAGCACGCTCCTCATACACAGAAATCTGACTCCAAAACAATTTGGTGAGTTTTAAAAATCAGATCTCAGATTATGCTGTTTGCAAAAGCATTTCTTGCACTTCCCCCTCCCCTCCAGGTGGAAGAGGCACACCTCTCTTTGTTCAGTCTGAGAAGCTCACCCTGGTTTCCAGCTCAAACCAGACACTGGATTCCTGTTGCCCACATTTTCAGAAATGTCACTCTTGGCCTTCTGCGCCCTGCAGATTAACAAAATTATTTCACAAACACTTGGAAACTATTTAAGCAATTAAGGTTGAGGCCAGCAACAGTGTGATTAGTAACAGCTGAAGGAACCAGGAAGCCTTTCTAACACAGCGTGCAACTGAACCCTACAAAATAAATGGCATTTTGTCACACATCACCTTGTCACCAACATCTCACATCTCTGCATTCTTCCTATGCGTCCTGGTTGCTTAATAGACTGATGCAGCTAGAGACAGTGCCAGGTAGGAGTGGAGTCTCCATTACAGGCCCATCTCAGCCTCATTGGGTGGTTTCATTTGGGAAAGCCACTGCTATCTTAGGAATTTAGCATGCTGTCATATGCCTAGCCAAGCCAATGGTCCCTCTGAACCCAGAATTGTTCTCTACCTCTGAGCCAGGATCCCTTTAGCACTGTTACCTGATGACCAAATTAGATGTGACTTAATTGGGCAATTAATGACTTAATAGTGCAATTAACATGCACTACAGTGGTACTTTGGGTTACATATGCTTCAGGTTACATACGCTTCAGGTTACAGACTCTGCTAAGCCAGAAATACTACCTCGGGTTAAGAACTTTGCTTCAGGATGAGAACAGAATTCATGCTCTGGCAGCGCGGCAGCAGCAGGAGGCCCCATTAGCTAAAGTGGTGCTTCAGGTTAAGAACAGTTTCAGGTTAAGAACAGACCTCCGGAACAAATTAAGTACTTAACCCGAGGTACCACTGTATTGAGGGTTTTTTTACAGAAAAGTAAACAGCAGCCAAGCAATGGAGGGTGGGAGAAGAAATTGCAGCATCCGACCCTTGCAAATTAGGGAGAGTTAAACCCTTTCTCCTTGAAACAGTCTCAGTGAAAATGCTCCCTCTCCACATTTTCCGACTTAATGCTAAAAGATACAACTCTTCCCCCCAGCCTTTGACAGCTAAAACAGTCAGTTTTGTGGGACTCACCTATTTCTGCTGAATGTATACTCTTCTGTTCATCTGGAATGGTTTTTCTTCTTTTTTATCATTGTAATGGTTTTATAGTAACTATTTTTTGAACTGCAAGTTATATTGTTGTGACCAACCCTGCAGCTTCATGGCAAGTAAGAAATCTGATTGATGATAGATAGATAGATGATAGATAGATAGATGATAGATAGATAGATGCTGACTTATTATATCCTGCTCTCACTGCTGTTTCATGTTCACTTGAAACCACAGCTGGCCCAAGACATTTTGCCGCACTTTGCCTAACGACCAGGCCGGCTCTGCTTCAGGCTGCCTTGGAATGAAGTGGAGCACTGATCCATCTGGCGATCCCTGCTCCGCTTAGCGTAGACTCTCTAGGCTCCCTAGCAGGACTCTTCCCCCTTCCCAGGGGACTCTGCCACTGAGCTGTGCCCTCTACCACTTTGTGCCCAGCTCTGATGGATTTTCCCCAGCCCTGCTGCTAGGCATCATTTGGTCTAGGAATGGCCTGGAAACCAGGCCAAGTGTGCTGTGCTGCTCCCCGACCCCACTGATATTACACAGTAAAGACAAGGGGTCCACAACTGATGCAGGCGGTGCCACTGTGCCAGGCAGATCAAGCAGCAGGAGCCTACCTAGAAGAACTGAAAAAGAGCCCTAGTAGATTAAGGGGGCGGGTATCTAGTTCAGCATCCTGCTCTTTCAGTGGTCAACCAGATTACTAAAGGGAAGCCAAAAAGCAGGACTTGAGAGCAAGGGTACTCTCCCAACTTGTGCATCACAGCAACTGGTGTTCAGAAGCATGCTGCCTCCAACAGAACTATCATCAGCACTCGAAATTCGCCAGGCACCTGGTGCATTTTGCACCTGGCTATTGGCCACTTGCGACCAAGTGAAGATGTTCGGTTGCCAGGATGGTGCCTGACGTCTCCACCATCTGGAGGTTCATGCCTGGGGATCCTTGGATCTTGACTGTTTTCAGATACTGACAACACATCCTGTAGAATTCTATTTGTTATATTTGATCAGAAAGAATTTCAGGAGCCAAAACGTCATATTGAAAAATACGACTTTCGAGATGTCTGGCCCAAAAATGACAACTAGGCATTCCGTTTTGGCGACTGCAACCCTGGTTTAATGAGCCATTTGGCGTCTAGCTGATATATCTGAGTTTCTAACACTGGGTAGCTTGGCCAGTGTTCCTCAGAAGAGGAACTGTATGGAAGCAGAATGGCCCTTTTCTCTACAGCACTAAACTGGACTCGCTTGCTTGAGTCATCTGGATCTAGTTGCTTTGCAGATGCTTTGGTATGCCATTTGTGGCCTGGATTATGGGAGTCAAATCTCGGGGCGGAGGGGGTGGCGTTGATGCCCATAGGCATCCTGCCTTTGGACCAAGCTTACAGGTCTCTTTCATCCCTTGTGATTCAACGAAGTAACCTCAAACTCTCTTTAAATTTCACACCCACTCAAATTCCCAGGCATTCCTAGTACAGGAAAAGAGACATGAGCTTCAAACTAGCACTGCTCTGTGATGAAAATGAAGTGCACACAAGACCATGTATTTCAACGCTTGCAGGTTTTGCAGCAATGCAATGTCAGATCCTGTGTGTGTAAATGCACAGCTGGGGTCGGAGGAGAAGAAGAAGAATCCCATTTGTTGGGAAAGTAATTTTTCAAAGTTGGCTGAATTTTCACTTCCGGGTTGTGTAACCCGTCATTCATGAAAGGGTTAAGCAGACTGTACCCTCCTTTTTGAGGAGCCAAGAGATGGCAAGGATACTATTTATTAACAGAAGAGAGGAACTCAGCCAGGTAGCTGTAGGGGAAAATGCAGTTTAAAAGCAGCAGTTGGGATGGATGTTTGTATAAACAGGGAGGGTCCCCGACTGTTTCAGACTTTTAAAAATAAAAGTTACCAGGAGCCTGCCTAAAGGAGGGAAGGAAAGATACTTCAACAGCACAATGTTATGCATTCTCTCATCTTGTGCACACCATATGAGACACACACTTAAACCACAGGGATCCCACAAAAGAACCCCGGGAAATAAAGTTTGCAAAGTGTGTTGGGAATTGTAACTCTGAGCAGAAACTACAGTTCTCTGAATTCTGTTATGGAAGCTTTCTGCTTACTTGATTCCAGGTAAGGATGCCCAGGCCAAGGAAGGAATGGGGGGAAAAGCAGGGAGCAGCTTTTCTTCCCACCAACTGACTTGTGGAACTCCTTGCCACAAAATAACAGCCAAGCCAAGAGAACCCGAACACAGATATAAGCACCAACAGCCTCAGTCTGGGCTCCCTATTATAACCCAGGGTTGAGCTGTGGAAGGAAGAGGCATCTGTGCGCACACATGTTTTCTGTTTATTAAAACAGACCAACTCTTCCTTGCAATTGCAGCCCGCGAGGACAAATAAATATGCAGTTGAAAGCTGCTAAAACAACAAAAACCACAGTGAAGACTTTGGGAAATATTAACAATGGCTCTTCTCTTTGGTCACAGAAGCCCAATTCTAACTGACAGGCACAAAGAGGAACTCCTTCTTCATGGACAAGTTTGTTTCATTATGACAACTCTGCACTGCACAAATGCAGACTGCTTTTTCTTTTCTGACAGCTGGCACCTGTGTGAATTCCCTAGCTGGTCTCCAGAGCATAGAGAAATCAGATATAGTTTGAGGCAGTCACGCAGAAATCTTTTTTTTTTTAATTGCCCCTCTCCTTGGCAACCCAGCACCCTCCAAATGTTGTTGGACTACAACTCTCATCAGCCCCAGGTCAGCACACCAGCTT
Organism: Podarcis gaigeae; assembly: GCF_964106915.1. Classification (NCBI taxonomy): domain Eukaryota; kingdom Metazoa; phylum Chordata; class Lepidosauria; order Squamata; family Lacertidae; genus Podarcis; species Podarcis gaigeae. Next base: position 57,322,681 of record NC_139684.1, on the reverse strand, counting down.
GCAGTCCAACAACACCTGGAGGGTGCCAGGTTGGCAGAGGCTGCTTTCACACTCTGTGCAACATGACGGCGAGGAATTTTTTAAAGGAGTTTTCCAGCTCTGGCCTTCCCCCAATCTCAGCTCGCAGCAGGTAGAGAGGTCAAGAAAAGATTCTGTAATCAACATGGCCTTTAATCAATGGCATCTATATAAATATACAAATTACAAAATTACAGCGAAGGTGCCTTTTAAACCATCCGTTGACAAATTGCACCAATTAATTTGTTAAAGCTTGCAGGCACAGTCAGAGTGGATGGATGTGTGGATAACACAGGATGCTGGAGCAATCATTAAGGAGGAGGGGGCAATTCAAGAGCCCTCGTATGGTGGTAGGGAGAAGACTTAATGCAGCCTTTCAGATGCTTTTGGACTACAACTCCCATTAGTCCCAGCCAGCCATTAGGAAAGACTGTTTTAACATACGAAGCAAGGGAGATGTCTGTGTGAGGCTCTGGGGGTCCTACTGCAGTATATAAAGGTAAAGGGACCCCTGACCATTAGGTCCAGTCGTGACCGACTCTGGGGTTGCGCCGCTCATCTTGCTTTATTGGACGAGTGAGCCGGCGTACAGCTTCCGGGTCATGTGGCCAGCATGACTAAGCCACTAAGTGCTTTCGAACTGCTAGGTTGGCAGGAGCAGGGACCGAACAACGGGAGCTCACCCCGTCACGGGGATTCGAACTGCCGACCTTCTGATTAGCAAGTCCTAGGCTCTGTGATTTAACCCACAGCGCCACCCGCATCCCTACTGCAGTAGATAGGTGGGAACAAACTGGTCCCAGGAAATTACCTGGCCCAGCACTTGAGAGTTTTCTTCTTAAGAAAAAAGAAAGAACACAAACACCAGACAAAATTTCACCAAGCACTTCATGCGTGAACACGCCCTGCGAGTCTTCAGAATGGGCAGCTTAGCCAAGAAATCCTGTTTCATGCCTGGCTTGGGGGCAGACGGCCTTGCTGGGATATTTTTGTGGCTCTGCGTCACATACCTGCACTTACCCCCCTGCCTGCTGTATTCATTAGTCCAGAATAGGAGGCATTGCACAGCCAAGGATAGTGGGCTGCCCTTCAACTGGACTCCAAGCCCCACCAAGCCAGGAAACTCACTGGGTGACTTCAGCGCCCCTCTCCCCCTGCCTAAGCCTACTCCATGGAGTAGATGTGAGGAGGATACAATAAGGTAAGCCCAAGTATGTTGGAAAGCGAGAGGGGATTCTTTCACCAGCTTCGGCTAGTATCCCAACTATTTCCATTCCTTGACCACATGCACTGCTAATATCAAAGCTGGATTACTGCAAGGCACTCTATGTGGGGCTGCCCTTAAGGTGGGTCCAGAGGCTGCAGCAGCTGCAGATTGCTTAACGCAGCACCCTAAGCCCCAACATGTAATGCCTTTGCTAAACAAATTGCACTGGCTCCCAGTATGCCACTGGACCGAGTTTAATTATTTGCTTTTGGTATACAAAACCTCTATTGCCACAGTACATATTTTAAGCCCTTGGAAAACGCCTTAACTGCCCTGAATCTCAGCCAGGGAACTATAGTTATAGGCCAGCCTTCCCCAACCTGGTGCTCTCCAGATGGACTGGACTACAACTCCCATCAGCCTCGGCCAAGGCTGGGGGAGGCTGTTCAGTGCAGAGGGTCCTGTCCTGGTGGCCTGAGTGGGGGATTGAGCCTGTGCAGCAGCAGTACAGCTCCAGGCAGTGCCCTCCCCTTCCTGCACAAAGCTGAGCATAACACCAGTACATGTGGTGGAGGGAGGGAGGTGTGACATCTAAATCGCTTTCAAACTGGTTTGAATTTCAGCATAGAGGCCCTTTACATATTTGTGGAGCCAAGGCCCTTTGCAATGATCCCTCTTGGGTGCCTAGAGCAACAGGTGTCTGGTCTTGGCTGACCCACAGTGGTAGGGTCTAGTTCACAAAGGGAAACAAACAAACAAAAATGGCCCTTGAGAGTTGAGGGTAGATTTTTCAACACCTGGAAGGCCCAGCTCCATCAGGTAAAATCCACACCCCAGCCTGTAAAAAGGGAGCAAGAGGGCCATGCCTTGTAGAGTATCCTGCAAACTAGATGCAATATACAGAAAGGAGGAACAGAAGCAATTAAAAGGGGCAAAGCAGCTGCCCTTTCCTTAGCAGTGCTGGTGACAAGCTGAATTGTGTGCAAGGATCTGAGTTCAGTTCAAGGTTGAGCAGCAAACCAAGGTTGTCAGCAAGCTCAGCCACACCGTCACTCTGCAAACAGGCAAAGTTGTTGCCTGGGGAAGCAGCACATGGCAACATCAGTGGCATTGGGTTTCTGCAGATTGTTGTTGTTGTGAGCTTAAGGGTGGGCTTTCCTTGGGAAAGGAGCAGAGCAAGGGGAACACCACTCAGACCCATGCTTTCTAGGCATAGAACAAGAGGAAGTGTTGATAACACGCTCTCTTTAAATGTATATCCTGGGAAGGGATGCTACTTTTGCATGAAGTCAGTCCTAGGTCCATTCCATCCATAGGCTTTTTGGGGATTGAAAACATTTACACATACTTCTTCCCCTAAAATATGTATTTTGTACTATTTTCCCCCACCCACCCATATGAAATAGGCATTTTTGTGCACTTTTGAACCGGAACTACAAAATTCAGAGAAGGGTGTAATCCAATGGACAGCTGTGTTCAAGACTAGCATATTAGGTTGGTTTGCTTCAAAATGTGGGCCAAATTGATTTCTCTTCCATTTCCTACATTTCAGATGCATCTCTTAGTGTGGATACATACCTAGTGCCTGTCTTGCCAGACAGAAGACTGAGAACAGAAGAGATATCAAATCAAGGAGCGGGAACATAAATGTACGCACCAGCATCATTTCAAGAGCAGAAAAGTCAGCATGGAGCCGAAATTCTCTCTCTGCCAACCTTTCCCAACCTGGTTCCCTCCAGACATTTCGGACTCCCATCAGCCTCACCCAACACAGTCATAAGATGGTAGGGGCTGGTGGGAGTTGTAGTCTGAAAGATCTGGAGGGCACCAGGTTGGGGAAGGCTGGTCTACACCCTCAGCTGGAAACCTAATGGTCCTCTTGCCATCTGGGCCATCAGCCGCCTCCTGCTGTAGCTGCTGGCAGTGGCCAGCCTGACCGCCATCCACATGCGGCAGATCCAGTCCCCACCTGATCATAGGAGGCTTCAGCCACGCTGCCCAATAGTGGAATGCGCGGCAGCACCCCAAATTACATGAAAGAAACTAGTAAAAACCTAATAATAACCATCTCAATTTTTATAGGTCTTTCACTCTACTGTCAGAAGGCGCTATAAACCAGTCCCCAAGTTCCTGCCCAGCTGGAAATGCACCGGAAGGCCTTGCCACCCACCATAACACAGAACGTGACCAACCCAAGGCCACGTGGCCGGCAGTCGCCATCGCCCTGGGAAGCTCATCTCCTAACTAGGCCATGGCAGCTTCTGAGCCCTGCCTGGTAGGAGGTGAGCGGCTTCAGCAGCCGGAGCTGAAAGGGTTGAACAGGGTGTGGCTCTTCCGCGTTATGCTTCTTGAAACCAGAGAGTATGTTGTGATGACAGACTTTGGTGATTTCATCCAGCAGCAGCAGCTCATGGGAATCGTAACAAGCCATCTTGCGTGGCTGAAAGAGGGCAAGGAAAGAACCCCGATGGCTGTTTCCCTCTCGCCTACGTAATCCTGAATATTTCCACCGGCAGATCCTTCTGCCCACATGTTTCAAGCGCTTTTGGTTGTTCAGGAGGCACCCAATTTGTTTTCAAGCAGTTGTCCCTCTTTATTTTTCATCTAACAGATTTGTAGACCACTTTTCAGGAATCCACCCCTACCCCCCCCCACACACAAAATGGCTTGTGAAGAAATATAAGCCTAAATAAAATCAAAAATACAATACTAAAATCAACTAAAACCAACATTTGTTTCAGGGCACTACTAAAAAATACGGTAATTTTGGCTTCTTCTTTTTTTGGGGCATTTCCTTGCCAAGAGGTCCAACAGTTCTAGAGACCATTTGTGATCATATTGACCTTAAAAACCCCTCTAAGCCTGGGGTCTGTAGGATCCCCTCCTTTCACATGTGCCACTGAGCCGGTAAATAACAGCTTCAAGATCCCAGCCTTGAGTTCCATCACTTCAGGAGGCCAGGTCAGTCTCAGGAAGCCCTTCTTCCAGTGGTCTCAGGCCTTTGGAATGGTCTCCCAGAGGCAGGATGTATAGAAACGTACATATTTTGAGAAACTAGTGTGGTTATTTACACCCACCTAGAACAGCCATGATTCTGAATTTGCGGCCTGTGCAACACACAGCCCTGCTCCCCATTGCAAAGCTATGCTTCAGTCACTCACTCTATCCAAACCAACAGTCTGACCACTGCAGCAGCATCCCTCTGTCCCACCAAAAAGGTGTGCTTACATCTTCAAAGATGCAAGAAGAGCCTGGATGAGCCTGTAGCCCTGGCATAGGCAAACCCGGCCCTCCAGATGTTGTGGGACTACAACTCCCATCATCCCTAGCTAACAGGTCAGGGATGATGAGAGTTGTAGTCTCAAAACATCTGGAGGGCTGGGTTTGCCTATGCCTGCCATAGCCCTATCCAGCCCAGCATCCTTTTTCCACAGTGGCCAACCAGATGCTTCTGCTTTTATGGAGAAACTGAGCAATAAATAATCCCTGAATCTGCAGGATGTTCTGGCTTCACTTCTAAGCATTAGGCAGGTGCTCCAACAAGTGACTGCCTGCTACAGATACCCATGTGAAGCAGAGTGCACATCAAATTATAAATTGCAATATAAGGGTTACAGTAAGCCTAGTCCTTACACTGCAGGGGGGAGGCAGGCAGGGGGCTGGATGCCTTAAGTCATAGAATCATAGCTGGAAGGAAGGGTTCTATGAACCCTGAAGGCCATAGAATCATAGACTAATAGAATTGCAGAATCGGAAGGGATCCTGAGGATCTAGTCCAACCCCTTGCAATGCAGGAATCCTGCCCACAGCTACCCCTGGGTGGACTTGAACCACCAACCTCTGGCCCACGAGCAGAGACATAAGCTGTTTTCCCTAGTATTAGACCAATCTGATCCCCTCCTGTTGTTTTGGATTACAGCTCACATAGGCTGTGGCTGATAAAAATGAAACACCTGGAGGGCACCAGGTTGGGGAAGGCTGGATTAGACTCAGGATCAGAGTGAAATGGGTCCCTCTTAAGGGTAGGACTGGGGGGGCAATGATTTCTGCATTGACTGGACAGTGAGCCCCTTCAGCATGCTTCCCTGTAACTCTAAGCCCTCCAGTGCCCATGTACAAATATTGAAGAGGGCACCAGCAGTAAAGAAATGAGAGGTTTGTACATCTGCATTTGCCATCATGCAATAGCACTGAATCTTAAGGGCTGTGACTTCTCTGGCCTTTTCCTGGAGAAAACTCTAGCAAAAGTGCTGAGATTCGATATTTGGAAATTGTGCCTGTAAGAGGGTAGAGAAGCAGAACTCAGAAGAAGAGGCAGAGGCAGGAATTGTGCGGATGGGTGGTGAACTCCCATAGGAAGCGAAACTGCAGCCCACTCACTTTGAGGTTTCTAAGCTGATCCAGAGAAAAGTACGCCTGTCCTGAGAAGGTCAAACGCACATCAGGGCAAGTCTGCACATCATGGTAAGCCCTGGTGTATGGCTTATTGGGATCAAGCAGGCGGATGGTGTCCACTGCCCAATCCCTCCTTCCAATCACAAGCAAGAGTAACAGTCAGGAAGTCTTGGTGTGGTGTTACTTCCCAACAGAATGAGACTGTGGTTTGCATCTCCCTAAAGCAGCTTTCTTGGGACCCCAGATGTTGCTGGACTTGAACTCCCATAAAATTATCTTATCTATTTTTTATTTAACAAAATTTATATACTGACTGATCATAATAAAACCTCTGAGGGGTCCTAGTCTGACACTCTAACCACTACACTACCACGCAGCTCAATCCCAAAACACCAAAAGCCAAGGTACGTTCTTAAGGCAGCAGCACCTTGCTGACGTTTGTCAGGTCTAGGACTGGTCAGTGCCTGGATGGGAGACTGCCTGGGAACCTCATGTACATATCAAGATAAGCTCTGCGGTGGGAGAAAGGCAGGATATGCATTTTAAGAAAAATAAATACTTGCAGTATTGCTATATTCAAATGAGGCCATTCATTCCCACCATGCTCACTGCCCACGAGAAGGTCTGGCTTTCAAGAGGGTCTGTCAGAATGGCCTCCTCAAGAGAGCTCTTGGAGCTGATGGAGACCTGTCAGAGGAAGCTGCTGCTCACCTGTGTTACTGTCCTAGAGGTTTTTACTCTTTGATTTACAAGGATCTGATGTGTGCTGTTTTTATATATTGTAGTGAGTCGCCTCAAGCACAAGAGAGACAGGAGCCATAAAAAAGATAAATTTAAGGCACTTAAAGTGACTATCTGCCTTTTCTAGGGGATGTTCACAAAAGTATCTCACTTCAGACTTTTCCTCAGTAAAGCCTCACGGATCCCACACACAAATGTCAGATTCCCAACTTCTTGCAAATACAATCCCAGCCCCGCGTACAGATCCACAACCAGAAGACAAGGGAATAAACTGAACCTGGTCCTCTCAAGGTAACCCATTGTGTATTTTGAAAACAGGCTCCTCTCAAGAGACTTCTATTCTTCAAACTGAAGCAGCAACTCGGGTCCTAGGTGCTGAGCCAAAACAGCAAAGGGTGCCCATCACTTGTAAGCTTCCTGGGGCAGGGAGGAAGGGGGCATCTGGCTGCCCACTGTTGGGAACATAAAGCTGCACTAGCTGGACTTTTGGCCTGACCTGGCAAGCCATCGCTTCTGCACTGCAGCCTTTCCCCATATTCTCCAGACCTCTGGTCATGGTAGATGTTCTTCTTTGGATTCTTTCCAGCTTCTCTCATGCCATTCTTGAGAGTTCAACAACCAGTATTCAGCTCAGTTCTGCATTCAGAGTTGAACATGGTACCCTGGTGCCAAGTGGAGGGGGACCAGGAGAGGACTTCCATGTCTCACTCATGTTCCACACCAAGATGGTGCCTGTTTGCTTTGGAAAGCTGCTACAGTGCTGGTTCACGGTCACCTTGTCCCTTGGGCTTTTTGTCTGCCCTGCCAGGGTTGAAAAGCACAAGCGCACCTGGACAAGGGGACAAAGGAGCAAGCAGCTCAAGGGCCAAGGCAGGTTGGACTCCTGCATTTTAGGGGGTTGGACTAGATGCCCCTTGGGGGACTCTTCCAAGTTCCAACTCTACAATTCTATGATTCTGTGAAAAGACTGGCATCTGGAGCAGCTCTCCAGGGGCTGGAAGCCAACAGACACATGGCAGGGGATGGGCAGCGCTGGACGGGAATGGGCAGATAATAGTGCAAGTTCACACTGAGAGCACATCGTAGGCCTCTTAACATGAGCAGGCTGCCACTACAAGAAAAGCAGTGTGTTTGGGGCTGAGTAAAGCCAAAGACCACCCAGACAAGGCCAGAGTTCCTCTGAACCAAGCCGGTACCAAGAGAAGCTTCTGGGTTGATGGGTCTGAAAAGTAGCTGCCCATCTCTCTTTGGCTAAGAGGCTTCCTGAGCTCTTTAGAATGCCAAATGCCACATCTGCCAGAGTGCCAGGACAAAAACAACGTCCAGCTGCTTATGATGTCATGGACACAGGGCTATCAGCCTGCAGAGTTTGGCAATGTCACAGTTAAGCATGCCTCCCTGGGTCAGCACCACAGGTACACACCCATTTCCCAAAAGGGTTTCTTCTGATTCTAAAGGGTGGTGATGGCAGCAGCCCAGAGGACACCCTTCCCCCCTCAGAACAGTGGTTTAACCTGGCCAGAGTAGGACGAGTCTCCTTTCACTTGCTTAAATGCTCCATTGGGACATTGCTCTAGGTTTATCAGTGTAGTTATTATTACTGTTTATGCCACTTGTGGCATCTGTGACACAGATTGGCTACCTGGGAGTCTGGTTCACTCCAACTCAGCACAGGCATGTTCACAAAGACCAACCATGCCAACACATTGTGTGGAGTTTTTCTGCACCTCTTCACTCCACATCAAAGTAAATTGGGGAGGAGGCGCTTCCAACAACAGTACAGCAGCCTCCTTCCTTTGTTTCCCACCAACCTGGGTGTACATCACAGTGTGCACAGGGGAGAAACCGTTTGGATGTATGGAGAGAGCAAAGAGCTTCACCGATAGTGGAAACCTTAGAAAACATCAACAACATGCACAGGGGAGAAACTATGTTGAGATTCCTGCATTGCAGGGAGTTGGACTAGATGACCCTTCCAACTCTGCAATTCTATTATTCTAAAAAAAACCATAGTGGAGACAGGCTCAGGGTGGGGCCAGAGCCGCAGTTCAGCTTGTGCAAAACAGCAGTGCGGACTGGGGAAGCATCTGGAGCTGCTCCAGATTTCTCTCAGGATCTCTGACCTCATGAGTCAGAGGGAGAAGGAACATGCCCACTGAACCAGCAACAGCCTTGGGTAGAAATGGAATTTGCAATGGGGGGGGGTAGGTGGGGGCGGGTAGGAAGGAGAGGCCCACACCTCATGCTGCTAGAAAGACCGAGCTGGCTGCAATTGCCCAGCCCCCAGAAGAACCAAATGAAGTTCTCTCCCTGCAAATACACAGACGGGTTACCCAAAACTAGGACCTGCTGCACTCCATACTGACAGAAAGACACTTTTGCTGCTGAAGAGGAAAGTCTGCTGAAGAGGAAAGTCAAAATGATGACCCACAGCTCCAAACAGGCACTCTTTAAAATAAAAAGATGGAGATGGGGACAGGAAAATCCCCCTGGGAGGTAGCACAGGGGGCCACGTCTCAGATTGTTTTGTGCCATGCTGCAGATTCCATGCCCCTTTCCTCCTCCTTCTGAACTTAAAAACACACACATTTTCTCTCAGTCGTGGTGGTGAGTGCCATGCAGGTGACAGCCCAGCCACTGGCCATCTTAACTTGCCCAGGGGCACTCTGCACATTTATGCAACTTTGTGCCCTGAGCCTGTGCCCAAGTCCTCGAAGCGCCACCCACACCTGTTTCAAGCAAGACAAGGAGGGAGTGGGTTAAGTTGGCACGAGGAAGTAAGTCAAAGAATGGCGGAAGGCTGGTCGGAATGGCATTATAAAGGCTTGCCTGGGGATTTGTTGGCAGCCCACTCAACCATGGGCTATAACTGGGGCCTGGTTTCAGTAAGGTGGGGCAGAGTCATGGATCATGTGAAGGACTGATAAAGCAGGACAAACGTCTCAGGAAGGGAAAGCAACTTTAGGCAACTTGGGCTTCACCTTGGAATCGATTTTCAGTTACATGGAGCGGACTAGGAATGGGCGACATATTTACTGTAACACTGTTCACGTGCAGAGCTAAAGCAGTTGAACCCAGCTCTATTCTCTAAGTACAACCTTTGGCAAAAATTCAGAGCTTCGTCTAGGCCAGGAAATCACAGGGGCCGAGTCCAAGTTAGCACGCGATTTCCGTCCCACGGCGTATCCCTTGAGCATGCGGAAATATTCATAAAACAGAGTCTAGCTAACCATGTGCAGAGCGCCTTCCCGCCGCCACCGTGGAAGCACGACCAGCCCCAGGTCAGGGCTTGCTCGGGCTGGCACTCGCCCCAGCTCCACCCTGGCAAGTGTGAAGCAAGACCACGGGAAGACCCGTTAAGCATGTGCAGAGCGCTCTTCAGACTCCTCCCGCCCCGCAGCTGGGATCCGGCTAGCGACCCGCGCTGCCGCCGCGCCTTACCTTTGCCCTTGTGTCGCTCGTCGTGCTTCTTGCCCTCCGCAGGGGGCGCGCCAGGAGGGCCCTTCGGCTTCTTCTTCCGCCTGCCCCGCAGCCAGCTGAAGGCCCTGCGCAGGCTAGACGAGCCGGACTTGGGCTTCTTCTTCTTGGGGGGTGAGGCGGCGGGGGAACCGCCTCCCTTCTCCGCGGGGATCCAGGTGTCCTCGGCGAGCGCCGCCGCAGGTGCGCTCTTCCCGGACATCTCCCTGGCGGGCGGCCAAACGTGGAGAGCAGGCGGGGGGCGCAAGACGGCGCCGCCGCCGCTTGCTTTCCGGGGGTCACTGGCGGCGGGGAGCCGGTGCCGCCGCCGGGCTGGCCATGGGAGGCCCCCGCTTCGCTACACAGGACGCCCTGCCTCTTTCTCGCCTCCGGAGGGGGGCCCAGCGGCTGCGCCCCGCGCTCCCGCCCCAAAGTTTCCCCGACGCGCCGCTTCTCCCGCTCTCGGGCCCCGGGGAGCCTCTCCCGGCTCCGCCGCGCCCCGATGCCCGCCCCTCGTGCGCGCGTCCCCCGCTCGGCAAGGCGCAAAGGCAGCCGCCGCCGGGGAAAGTTTCTCCCGGACGGGAGGGCGTGTGGGGTGGCCGGGCGGGGCCTGCCGAGCGCGCCGGGGTGTGGAGAGGCTCCCCTCCTCCTCCGACACTCCGCCTCCGCGCCGCGCTCGTTGCAGCTCGCCGCCGCCGCTCCCGTTTCCAGCTCGGGGACACACGCGCCTTGGCGAGGATGGGGGCCCTCCCTTGTCTAGGTGAGTAAGCGAGGGAGACCCGAGAGGTTTGGACCTGGCAAAGGGCGTGGGGTATGCGGTGGGGCTGGCCGGGCTTCTGCCTGAAAGGAGATCCCACGCTTCCATTCAGTCCCGGGACCTATTTTCCATACCAGAGCCTTAGCCTCTGCCTATGAGGAGTTTCCACGCCATTCAGCCCCGGAGTCTATTTTCCATACCAGAGTCCGGCTCTTAGATTCTGTAGGAATCAAGACGAAAGTGCAGTTGAGCATGTGCAGAGGAAAGCCTTGAGTTTTCACCGCAGTTCTAAAATGTGCCTAAAGATTTCTGTCGTGTTAGACTAAAAGTTCTACTTTTTTGGCCTGTACTGTAATTAGCATACTGGGCACCCTCCATGGAAACACTCTCTAATCCTGCAGGCACACACCTCTGATGCAGCCAATTTGCGGCAAATTCCATGCTAGATGTCTGTAGCACCATCACAAAATAAAGGGGGGATTTCACAAAGTAATATTTCTGGTGGTCACCAATGACCCTGGGACCCTCAAGGCACCCCAAGAGGAAATGATCCAAACTCTGCCTGCTCTGTTGCTGTGCCATTTGACTCCCATGTGTTCTAATTCCTCCATCAAAATGGTTGGATCCTGAAACATCTTATCTAGGGACACATAATGGGCCCACCTTGTGCTAGTGGAAACCACTTGTCCTCCTCATGATTCCAACTACCATGCCAATTCTTTCTGGGTATGAAAGGAAAGCTCAGATAGCCAGTGACTAGCAGAAGACTGCAGCTACTAGAGCCAATGTCTGTTCACCAGAAGAGAATAATGTGTGCCTGCCAGGGCCAGGCGTGCAGAAATGGCATCCTAGCCCATGAGGGGTCAACCTGTGGCACAGAGAGTGTGAAGGGGCACCAGCCTGGCTGGGACATAGTCTTTCCAGTCCTGAACTGCTGGTGCCTGTTTCTCATCTGGTCAAGATGCAGGGGATGCCTGTGTGCTGTGGGGAGCACTCTGTCTCCATCCTATGGGCAAGACTGGTAGAAAGACTGGCCACTGTGGAGCAGAGCTGGCCGTCTTAATCACAGGCAGCTGCACATACCTTCAGTTGCAAAAGCTAAAGGGGCCATGAGTTACACTGTTATGGCTCCAGCCAAGGTGTCCTTAGGCTCGTGATCCTGACTCAAGCAGGGAGGTGGGCTAGATGGTCTACCATACCCAAAAAAAACCTTGATGATTCTGTTATCTTTAACAAAGAATTCCTACCACCCTCAGCAAGCAACAACTCTCTAGGTTCTTTGAAGAAAACCATGGACTTTGGACCACTCCTTTAGTTGTCTACAGTCGACATGCCCTCCGTTTCCCACTCCTGTTCTTTGTCTAATCATTCAGGATAAAAAAATAAAATGGAACAGCTTCATTAAGCCAACTGGGTTCTCTGTCTTTTTCGTGAACCCATCTACGGGGCTCACCACTCCTATCCTATCCTAAATCCACATTTCCAGGTTGGACTTGCAGCTGCTCTTATCATGCTAACTACACTGTGTGTTACACTTGCCTGATTCCAAGCCAGGCCATTGGTCTGCCTAGGTCAGTATTGTCATTTTATTGACACTGGCTGGCAGTGGCTTTCGTTCCGGAGTCTCAGGCATGGCTCCTTCCCACCCTATTTGGAGATACAAGGGAATGAATCTGAAAGCTTCTACATGCACAGCTTGTGCTCTGCGACTGAGCAATGGCTGTTCCTGAAGGCAGGGCCAGCCCAAGGCATTTTGGTACCTGAGGCAAACCACAAAAAAGCACCTCCCTCCCAGCCAAGGAAGAAGGGATGAGCAAAGCTCTGCATCAGGAACACGGGGGTGGGGGGGAGGGGGAGAATAAACAACTGCATTGGGGTCTGCTGCCCCCATGTACCCTGCCACCTGAGGCTGTGGCCTCACCTTGCCTCTTGGGTGAGCCCTGCCTGAAGGAAAAAAACAAGGACAGAGTAACGAGCATAATTGTGTAGAGTCAAAATATTGCAGAGTTGTGCAGAATACAATGAAAAACAACATACAAAAGTGATCTTGTTTTGTTTATTTATAAATAACTTTTATGCCATTTTCGTTGCTCTAGGGGTTCATGTGCTTTTGTCGGCTGCTTTTTCATATCTTTGGGGACCTTCTCCTTTGTTTCAGAATGCAACAATGAAGACCTGGTTCAGTAGGCCAGGCTATGGTATAGTGAGAACAGCCAGACTCCCTGAAAGGAACTTGCAGTCACTTTGCTCATCCCCAGCCTTTTTTTCTGCTGCTGTGCCAAGGTGTGGCTTAGCATATTGTTCAAACCAGGACTTGTGGGTTAAGCTCTCTCCTCGCTAACCATGAGCTGTAGCCAAGTACAAACCTTAACTACCAGTCCCAGTTCAGATGACTCACAGACTAAGCAGCAAAAAGTAGCAGGGAGGACTCTGGGCACCTGCATGTTTGGGCAATCTCGCCAAGTCATAGTTTGGCTTAACATGTTGCATGAGCCAGCTTGGTCCTTCTATAGGGGGGAAAGTCTGCCCTCTGGTTTTGGTGTCTTAACGCAACCTATAGAAGCAGGAACCTCTTCCAGTGCAAGCAAATCTAACCATGTGGACTGTGGCATAAATTGGAATTTCTGCAAGACAGATTCATAGTTTCTCAAGTGTATCAACACATTTGCTAACAAACAGGCAAATTGCAAGCTGGCTGGGGAAGGCTGCCAAGAAGGGCTAGGAATGAGAGCTGTGTGTATATGACTCAGCTTCTCTGAGCATGTGGTTTGCTTCTTTGATGCATCCTAAAGATGCTGTGATGCATCCTATTATTACTGTTTTAAACTGTTTTTAATGTTGTGTTTTATATTGCTGCAACCTGTCCTGGGACCTTTTGGTGAAGGGTGAGTAGCAATAATAATTACTAACAATAATAACTGGTGCGCAGCAGTTCTTTTGTTTTTTCACCCTACATTATTTTTCTGTTTCTGGAACTATTGCAATAAATCTCTGGAGCAGGAAGTGGAGAAGAAAACTAAGGCTACTGCTTACATATGCACACACCACCAGACAACAAATGAGGTTCCCCAGTAATGCTCCATGTTAAAAGAGTGCACCATGTATGTATGTATGTTTGGATGCGTGCACAACATTCCCCTCACTTTTGAACTCCCAAGACATGTGTATAGGAAACACCCCTGCAATGAACACATGTACAGTACTTACCATATAAGCACTATGTGAGGCACAGTCTAGATCTCTTTTTAAGCAAAAGCCTTTTATAGAGAAATCGCTGTTTCTGTACATGCATAAAGCTCCTTTGTCCATTCCTTAATTGAGCAGGATGTTTGGGCTCCTCTTGAAAACAAAGCCATGTTTCTGAGGACTGAAACAGCAGCCTGCCTAAATTACTGCAAGCCCTTTGGTAAGTTCAAGGAATGGCCATAAAGTATTGTGTTTGAAAGGAGGCGCTTTGGAAGAGGGACTTCAAGCATCGTCCCATGTCCTTCTGCAGAGAGATGCTATTTGCAGCAACTGTCCTTCCTCCAACCTCACCTGTACAGAGTGTTGTGATAACAAACCGAACAGAGCATGCAAACCTTTTAAGCCTGTTTCACAGACTTCTGGAAAGGCACACTTCTGCCATTTGTCTCCAGTGCTCTATGTGGGGCACTGTTGGGCATAACTGAGACAGGCTTAAATTTCCCACTTAATTGTTTACCTCCCACTTTGGGCACCATCGGCCTTGGCTTCCCTGGCCCAAATCTCACCCATCACCAACCACCTGTTCACTACAGTCACATATGAACATTTGAAGCTGCCTTATACCACCATTGGTCCTAGCCAGCATTGCCTTCTCTGGCTAGCAGTGATTCTCCAGGTCTTTCCCAAGACCTAAGTGCATAAGGTCCAGGGCCCAGCTTTGGGCCAAAACAGCTCCACATCAGCATAGTACACCAGGGCTGAAAGGTCTGCACTGAGCGTGCAGCCACACTTAACCTTTGTTCCATACTTTCTAGATACAGGCCTGTGCTTTAAAGTTCCATGTCTCTCTCTTATGCACTTTCACTCTTTAGCCATGGTGCTTTCCCCATGAAAACCCGCTCTTTACTGCTGAATCAGAACAAACAACAATTCGGGTTTTTCACAGGTGGCCATTTGCTCCAATTCAGCCTTGAAAAGCGGGTTTTCATGGGGAAGGCTCTGGAAGAAACAAACTAAAAGAGTGCTTGGACACGGAGCTTTAAAGTGTGGACCTGTGTTTAAAAATCCAGCAGAAAAGGAAGTCTGGATGAGACCAGGTTGTCAGTACATTACCAAACTTGTTATGGCTGTGGGGGTTGTCTTAAGGAGCACCTGCACTTCAGAACTGACCACAACACCTTCCCAGAAGTACACATACAGAACCATAATTAGGTACCAATAAGAAAAATAAGCTGTACTTTGAGCTCACATCTTTGGGGTGGGGGAGCAGGGTGGGAGGGTCTCAACACTCCCACAAATACAATGAGTGTCCTTTGGTGAGGAGCGGGCACACAGCTCACCTAGTTGCCTCCCTGTCCTTGGGAGTCTCTCCTTCCCTGGAATTTTATCTTCTTCTCTTCCTCCCACCAACCTATGGAATGCTTGTTTTATAGATCAAGGACCCTATTCAAAATACCTAAACTGAAGTATGATTCTCTCTCTCATTTTTTGAGGCTTCTGCCAAAGTGATCAATGGCCTCTTGTAGGCCCTTCCAAAACACTGGGGAGAATTTTCCTGGGTGATAAGATTTGGATGTCCAGCATGCAGGCAGCTTTGTATGCAGAATGGCAATGCTCACAAACTTTCCCCCACCCCATCATGGAAAGTGAGAACAGAGTGGAAAGAGGCTCCGTGTCACTTTCCAGTGCCCAAAGTTATAGTCTTTTTTCCCTCCTTCTCTCCAACCCCCAACCCCCACCCCTTGCGAGTCACCAATCCAGCCACTCCAAAGATCAAAACTGGGAAAGGCTATTATTCAATGACTCTCAATTTCCACATGAGGATGAGGAGGACAGAGCCAAGTTTCATTTCACATTTGCACTTTGAGCCAGTTTTAGTCCATTTTTAAGCCTCAGGCTCCAAGGCTTTTTGCTCTTAAGATGGCACAGCAGGAACAGGACAGGGAACTAGTTTTCTTCAGGAGCTCAGAAGGTGCTGTTCAGCTCATTTTCAGCTTCTCTGATAAACACTTTGCCAATGCTGTTTTTCTCAGGTAGAAACTCACACTGGAATTTGGGTGGGAGGGAAGTGCTGGTGAGGATCTCAGTGTTCACTTCCATGAGAAAATTGTGTCACTCCTCTCGATCATTTTTGCTTGCACTCTTCGCGTACAGATGCCTCTCTTGGTCCCCTCACAAAATACCTCTGTGAGGTAGACCACTGTTTTGACATGTTACAGATGAAGCAGAGAGAGACTGAGACTTGCTCACAGTCCAGGCAGTTAATAAGCTATGGCAGCCTTCACCAACCAGCTCTTTTGGACTACAACTCCCATCAGCCTCAGCCAACACAGCCTGGGACCTCCTATAGCTTCCTATATAGTACTGTCTGGCCGTTTGCTGCTTCAGATAGGTCTGCTTTGTGATTCTGGAACTTTCCAGAGAGGCGAAACACACAGAGCTTATCCTCATTACTCATTAACACTCACTTTGTGCTTTAGCTTGAGGGCAAGGCCTTTGCTGGAATTTTCTCTAGCCTGGACAGTCACACCTCTGCTAACCTGCACTTGACATCACTGCTTTCCTTCTCTCTGGTCACAGCAAACAACACCTTTCAGCTGTAATTTATGAGCTCCTGTTAGAGGGAGAGCCTTGAGGAGCTGGAAAAAAACCCTCCCCAAGGTTTCTGTTAATTTTTACCTCAAGGGTGAGTGTGTCAAAGGCACTGCTCAATTTGTCTCTTGCCTGGGCACGTCCTGGCTCCCTCCCGGCTGGAGCAACTGCCTCAACATGGCAGCGGAATTGGTGGTGGTGCTTCTGTGCTTTTGTGAGCCACGCTGTGACTTACGGCCACTAATAAATAATAGCATTTGATATTGTGTGAAGCACCTTGTTTGCTCCAAGTTCAGTGGGCACAAAGCAAAATGGCAACCCTGAGCATGGTGACTAGCAGTAAATCTCAGGACTAGCTGGACTTATTTCTTCACCAATAGCTGCACCGATCCCAAGCCTCTATAATCATGAGGAAACTCCATTTGACTCTACTGGAATTGCTTCTGACCATCAGCGAATCAGCTCTGGTTCCATTGCTTCTGCACCAAAATAACAATGAACAGTTTCCACAAGGAGTCCTGAGCATTGCAGTTCTGTGTTGGGACAGAGTTAAGAGAATCCTAAAAGTGTTTCACATCATATCAGCTCTTGCAGGCGTGATTTTTGCAGCAGGTTTTGTGGTGTGTGCATATGTTCTAATGTACAAATTGCCATTTTTTAATTGAGGTATGACAGATTAGTTTGCCCACAGCATCACTCATAATAAGTAGGAAATGGATTTTAAGGTTGTAAGAAACAGAAGGAAGCACTTCAGTGTCATCCCATCTCTTTGGGGAGTTGTGTATATGTAACAGCACTTATTTCCGTGTAATGCTGTTCTTGAGCTCTTGCATTCTCGTTGTTATGAAGTCTTTGCTGCTTAGTAATGCTCATCAGGAAGAATGCTCATTTCTCAAGCTAAGGGGTTTACAGCCTCCCTGCCCCCCAGTTGCTGCCTGAAGAATAGGGTGGCCCCTGAGAACACCAAAGGAAGCTGTTTCCATGTGAATGCACCAGTACCAACCACTATCCTTCAAGGTCAACTTTTTGGCATCTGTCTGTCTCTGTAGACAACGGAGGAGTGTTCCTTCGGTTTGAGGTCAAACCATTGGAGAGTTACAGCACCTGCTGTGGCTGTAGAGACCAATACGGGACAGACATGTCTTGTCGCCGCTGTTGCAGATAAAGGTGTCCGGTTGTGTTGCTACAGGTGCACCATGGTGTTTCTTCTCTCTGTGCTCCTCCCAGTGGTCATTCCTCCTCTGGTCTTTTCTCATTTCAATATTCCATTTCTTTTCTGACACCAACACTGTAGCCAATGCAACCCTTACATTATCTATCGGGGATGCGGGTGGCACTGTGGGCTTCCCGATTGGAAGGTTGGCAATTTGAATCCGCTCAATGGTAGTGAGCTCCCATTGTTCTGTCCTTGCTTCTGCCAGTCTAGCAGTTTGAAAGCACACCAGTTCAAGTAGATAAATAGGTACTGTTATGGTGGGAAGGTAAAGAGCATTTCTGTGTGCTCTGGTTTCCATCACGGTGTTCCGTTGCGTCAGAAGCGGTTTAGTCATGCTGACCGCATGACCCGGAAGGCTGTCTGTGGACAAACACCAGCTTCCTCGGCCTGAAGCAAGATGAGTGCCGCACTCCCATAGTTGCCTTTGACTGGACTTCACCATCCAGGGGTTGTTTACTTTTTATCTTTTTACCTTACATTATCTATCAATTAAACACAGCGCATATGTTCAGTTGTACTTGCAATGTCTAAAATCTGCATTCCCTATTTTGAGAGTTGATGAACTGCAAAGGCCTTTTGCTCAGCACATTAGTCTAATGTCTAAACTCGAAATGGTTGAAATGGGTTTACGTGCTCTTGCACAGCTCTGTGTAACTTCAATGAGGCTTACAGAGAACTTGCTGCTGGGTTATATTGCCCATAAGAATTTGTCCCCCTCATGCCTTTGTCAAAGGAGAACTGAGCTCTTTGCTTTATTGACTCATGTGACTAAGAAACCCCATATCAGTGTTACAAATCCTATTACTTCCTCTCCCTACTTCCAGCAATTACTCTGGGATGAGAATGTGTCTATGGACAGCCTCCCCCCCCAGTCAGCCTGCTCCATTCATCGAGGAGCGATACACAAATCCAGGCCTGCTAGTGTCCCAGTTTATCACTGTGTAAGTGATTTTGTATTATCCTAGCTACTGAATACCCCAACCGGCAGTCTGAATCACCAGCTCAGACAGATTTGAAAGGAGGTGACTTGCATCTTTGTGCTTCAAAAAGGCATCACAAGAAATTTGCCTCCCTCCCTGCCCCCCCCCAAAAAGGTGACTGCCGCTCCTGCTGAGGTGATGCTGAGCAACTCCAGCATCCACCAAACTCACAGAAATAAATCAGTCTGCCTTTTTCCCCTTAGAGATCTTTAAGGCAGATCCCTCTCAACAAGAGATTTTGAAATACAGTAGATGAATTGCTGTAGATTCCACAGTATAAATCAGCCTTGCCATAACTGCTGCCCTCCAGATGTTTTAGGCTATGGCTGCCATCAACCTCAGCCAGCACAGCTGTGCCGGCAAGAGTTGCATTCCGAAACATCTTGAGGGCACCAGGTTGGGGGAGGCTGCCTTAAACTGAGTATAACATGTGGTGTATGCTCATTCAAGGATACACCTGTAGGTTCTGTACCAGAACAAATAATTGTTCCACAAGCTTCAAGCCACACACTTCTGTTTGTCTTGTGATTTCTAGGCATGGATCTGAGAGGTTTTTCCTTCGTCCTGCCACTTTCCCCAGAAAATCCCACTGTTTACTACTGAATGGGGGGGGGGGGTTGTTACTGTATTGATGCTTCTTTTTTGAGTATTAATTTGTGCTTTTATTTTGTTAACCACCTTGAGATCTTTTGATGAACGGTGGTATATAAAATCTTAACAACAAGAGTTGCAATTTCTCTGGATTGTCATTGGTTCTTATTCAGTGGTAAGCAGTGGGTTTTCCCATGGAAGGCAACGAGACGAGACGAAAGCCTCTCAAACTCATTCCCAGAAATCAAAGAACAAAGGGAAGTAAACATGGGGCAAACAGATGTGAGGATGAGCCTTAAGGCAGCAAACCTGTGCACACTTTCCTGGGAGTAAGCACCACTGAACCCAGTTGGATTGATTCCTAAGAAAGCGACAGCATCATTAGGCTGCATTTTAATGCACACTTCCTTCATTGAACTCAGTGGCCCTTAATCTCTCATAAGCAAGTGTGTGTGTGTGTGTGTGTGTGTGTGTGTGTGTGTGTGTAGCAAAAGCACCTGGCTTGAGAGCAGTACATGTGAAAAGCACCTGGCTTGAGAGCAGTACATGTGAAAAGGATCTAGGAGTCTTGGTTGACCACAAACTTGACATGAGCCAACAGTGTGACGCGACAGCTAAAAAAGCCAATGCAATTCTGGGCTACATCAATAGGAGTATAGCATCTAGATCAAGGGAAGTAATAGTGCCACTGTATTCTGCTCTGGTCAGACCTCACCTGGAGTACTGTGTCCAGTTCTGGGCACCACAGTTCAAGAAGGACACTGACAAACTGGAACGTGTCCAGAGGAGGGCAACCAAAATGGTCAAAGGCCTGGAAACGATGCCTTATGAGGAACGGATAAGGGAGTTGGGCATGTTTAGCCTGGAGAAGAGGAGGTTAAGGGGTGATATGATAGCCATGTTCAAATATATAAAAGGATGTCACATAGAGGAGGGAGAAAGGTTGTTTTCTGCTGCTCCAGAGAAGCAGACACGGAGCAATGGATCCAAACTACTGTACAAGAAAGAAGATTCCACCTAAACATTAGGAAGAACTTCCTGACAGTAAGAGCTGTTCGACAGTGGAATTTGCTGCCAAGGAGTGTGGTGGAGTCTCCTTCTTCGGAGGTCTTTAAGCAGAGGCTTGACAACCATATGTCAGGAGTGCTCTGATGGTGTTTCCTGCTTGGCAGGGGGTTGGACTTGATGGCCCTTGTGGTCTCTTCCAACTCTACGATTCTATGATTTTAAAGCGAGAGCTAAGCTTTTATCATGCTTCTTGCTCCCCTCCCCCTGCATAATACCAATGTTCAAATGAATAAATGAAAATAAAATATATGTACAGTGCTGGTGTTACTTTTTTTTATTGTCTGTAAATAACTCACTTTTGCAAATGGGAGGTTTCCCAGGCATTCCCCCATCCCGGCATGCAAAGCACAGTGATATCTCACTGGTCGCCCTGGAATTCAAAGGGCCAGGAATTGATAAGGGCGGCTGCTCTGTTTGCATGTGAAACAGCACTGAACTTTCTTAAGAGTTTATAGCTATCTTGAAACTGGGTGGAGATGCAGATTGCAGGGAAAAGTAGTGGATTGCATTGCCCAGCTCAATCTCTAAATTGACCTTCAATGTGCTAAAAGGCTTAGGTGCCCTTAGGGTTTTTACTGCTCCTGCTGCCTGGCAGGTAGAAAGGTAGGGGGTGGATCTTTTCCCGGAATGGAGATCAAGGTGACAGCCTGGAAAATCTTCATTGCTTAATTTCGGCATATCAGACTCCTATTAATGGCTCAAGAGAATGGCCAGTAGAAAAGCGGGGGAGTGCCAGCCCTACTTCCAGGAAACATTTCACTTTTGTATCTCATTCTCCATTTTACTGTGACCATCAAAACATTTATGCACGTGCAAAATAGGAAAAGTGAAAGCCTGAAATGGGGCGATCTTGGATATGAATTTATGTGACATGAGTTCATTGGGAAGCCCACAAGATATACCATGACACACTCAACACTGGGATTCAAACAAACCAAGACCCCTCAATGAAGAAATATGCAGGAAAATACTGGAAATGCGAGAAAAAGATTGAAGCAGACCTGATTCTAGACACTTGAGTTCTAAGAAAATGAACCAGACACTCTGCAGGTCAAGGGCCTTGGGGAGCAGGCAGGGTCTCCTGCAATCAGTGCTGAAGATCCCGTGGAATTGTTGTTGGAGAAGGAGGTGGAGCCACCACTCAATCCTCAAGAACAGTGTCACCTTAAGGCCCAGGCCAAAGAAAAACAGCATAGCATGCATCAACGGACCAGAGTCATTGCTCGGCTCATGATTATGCAATCCCTGAAATGCCTTTACTACCAGCAGTAGTAGTATACTCTGGTCTAGGAAACCAGAATGTATAAGGTCTCCTCCTTGACCCTTCGAATTTCTGGAAACAATGTAGGTCTGGCTGCTGTCACTCCTGAGTCTCATACACTTCTGTGTTGTATCTTATGTGAACTCCTCTGCTATTGACCTTGTACCACTGCCTGACTTTGTCTCTGGATGATGCTTTGAACCTGGACTGATTCTCTGTGCTTGACCTCGCTTTGCATGGTCTGGGCTGCACCTTATCCCAATGCTCTCCTTCGTGAGCATTTACTGCTAAGAGGCTTATACCTCCTGGGAGCAAGACCCTGGCTGCTGAGGGGATGCCTTGGAGCATGTTACTTTTTATATATATCTCACTTTATGGAAATGATGAAGAGAGGGTACGGAGTCCCTAAACGGAGTCCCAAACCCATTTACAAGACAATAGCATAAAAGTACAGTAGATTCTATTATATATTGTGGGGGTTTTTTTGTATTTTACAGTCTAGTAAAGCACTTTGTACAGAAGGTTCATTAAAATAATGCAGGAGCTGATATACTGAAAGTGTTAATCCAAAATAATTACCTAATACCCTAAAATAGCCACCAACATCCAACGCAAGAACCAACACCAGACTAGCCAACAAAAGTCAGTCCATTCATGCTGCCCCAATGCCTGCAGGAATAATAAGGTCTTCACTGGGTGGGGAATAGATAGCCACTTTGGCCCCAGACAATCTTCCCTGGGGAGGGCATTCCATAAGGGGGTGGGGTGGGGCTACCACGGGAGAGACCTCCCATTGTTGCCCTCCAAGCATCTCTCAGATGGGACACAGAGCAGGACCCTATATCTTGATCTTGGGGTCCAGGAGGAAGCCAAGAACACTCTAGGCCGCTAGGCCAACACCTGGCTTTGACACCTGGGTGCCCCGGTGTTACAAGCAGCATTTTATTATGTCTCTCTCACTGGCAGCAGAGAAACATGAAAAAATATTTTAATAAGGCATGCTATCCATACTGTCACAGTGGCTGAATATGTTTTCCAGAAATGTAGCAATGAGCGGGGGTGGAGGAGATAAATAAATTCAATGGGGCACTTTTAATGGGGCAAAAGTGAAACTGGTTACTGAAGCAATTGCAAAAGCACTATTCTTTAACCCAAAAAGCAAAAATAAAAAATGTTACCAACATGTTAGCATAAACACATGGAGTAAAGACTTAAGAGTAAGTTTGTAGTGTTGCTTATTGAGAGCTTCAGTATGCTGATGACAACATAGTGTGAGCATGCTCAGAGGATGACCTCCAAACCATCCTAAATATCTTTGCAGAAGCTTACGAAAAGCGTGGCCTATCACTCAACACCCAAAAAACCAAAGTGCTGCACCAACAAGTACAAAATAAGCCCTCTGCAGTGCCACAAATCCAACTCAGTGGTGTAACGTTGGAAATTGTCAATCACTTCTCCTACCTAGGCAGTTCTCTTTCTACAAGGGCCAACACTGATGCTGAAATCCAGCATCACCTGAGCTCTACAAGTGTGGCTTTCTCCCGATTGAAGTGCAGAGTGTTTGAGGACCGGGACGTACGTAGGGAAACCAAAATGCTTGTTTACAAAGCTATTGTATTACCAACCTTACTATATGCTTGTGAAACAGGGACCACTTATAAACGGCATCTCCAACTACTCAAAAGATTCCATCAACGGTGTCTCCAAAAAAATTTACACACCACTTGGGAAGACAGGCAAACTAATATCAGTGTACTGGAAGAAGCAAAGATCACCAGTGTTGAAGCAATGATTCTTCAACATCAACTTCGTTGGACTGGTCATGTTGTGTGGATGCCTGATGATCTTCTTCCAAAGCAACTACTCTATTCCAAACTTAAAAATGGAAAGTGTAATGCTGGAGGTCAACAAAAGAGGTTTAAAGACTGTCTCAAGGCAAATCTTAAAAAATATATTGGAAACACTGGCCTGCGAGCGCTCCAGTTGGAGAACAGCCTTTACCAAAGGTGTCATGGGCTTTGAAGACACTCGAACTCAGGACACAAGGGAGAAACGTGCTAGGAGGAAGGCACGCTTGGCAAATCCACACCGTGATCAGCTCCCACCCGGAGACCAATGTCCCCACTGTGGAAGGATGTGTGGATCCAGAATTGGCCTCCACAGTCACTTATGGACTCATTGTTAAAACCGTGTTTATGGAAGACAATCTTACTCGGCTACGAGTGATCGCCAAAGAAGAAGAATTGAGACGTTTGTGCAGTAGCGGGAGAGAGCAACTCAGAACAAGGTATTCTCAGTAGTTGTACAGAGTTCAATAAATGGTTACGGCCTAAGAGACAAGAGATAAAGATTTAAGCTCAAAAGCAGCCCTTTTCAGACAACCCCAAACAACTGAACAGGCGATGGCGCCAGCTAGCTTTGTCTCCAGTGTCACCCAACGCTTGCACATTTGTTGAACGTGGGAGAGGCGACTCCTGGGTTTGTGCAGCTGTGTGCACATGGGGGTTACCAAACATTAGGAATCCTGTGCAATTAAGGTTGCTGACCAGGTAGAAGTCCAAACATCTGGTTGTGGGTCCAAATATGCTTACTGTCAGAGCACCTCTTCTGCAAATGAATTCTGCAAATGTTCTGAAACCCAAGATTCTGTTCAGGAAGGTAATCTGTAACTAGCTAAGTTGGATTGATGTTACTCGTCTCATTTGCAAAGTCTGGTGTGCAATTGTTGCCTTCCCTTCTTCCCCAATAAATTTATATTTTGGCATTTGGCTTCAGTGGTTTTAAAAGACTATTCTCTAGAATTTCTCGCTAAAAGCTTTCCCCCCGTGCTAAGATTGCATGACTAAGCTACATTTTTGTGTTCTAAAAATAGTCCACAAGATTATTTGGGGTGGGAGGTGAGTAAGTAAATCCAGAGTCTCCTTGTTTTTAACTTTCCCCCCTAGAGCTGGACTCCTGGGAAATGGGGCTAAGAAACGCCAAGCAGCCGGACAGACTTTGAGGGCTGGCTACTAAGGAAAAGCCCCCTGCCCTTCCCAGTCTGTCTGTATGTAGTGCTGAGACCAGGTGGTAATCATTGGCAAGACTATATCTGAAACAAAAAGTTGCAGTGTTTCCTCTTTATCCCCTAACAGGTGCCACACTCTCCTCCAGGGTATGAAGAACTGAAAGGGGACTCAAGCAGGCCAATTCACTCCCTCACCTCCAGTTTTCTGCTTTTCACTTCCAAATGATGCTCAGCGTTATGTCGCTTCAAGCAGCACAGGTTACTCACTCCTCAATATGCTTTTTTGAGATGGGGAGGGGGTCCTTCTAGGACTTGGGGGTGTACTTCTGCACACCTCAGAGTTCACACATCTCATGGCAAAATAGTGAATGAAGTGGAGCAGAAAGGAGTGTGGTCCAAAGCCTGAAAAAGAGTAACAGAGAAGAAGCACCTTTTGGGTAAGTGGCCAATCCTGCTCACTGCTCAGAGCCTCTGCCTTATCCTGACCAGGGATCTGATACATGTGTGTCTTCTCCAGTTACATGCAGCACACACCCACACCCACCCCCCCCCGCAGATTCTTTGTTGATCCATCTTCATCCCACGCCATCTTTGAACTTGGCTGTTTCCAATGGAAGAAGAAACCTCTTTAATGTGCCTTTGTCCTTCAGATCCAGAGCAGACCGAGACACACACACACACACACCGCATGCTCTGTGTGTGCCACAGTCTCTCATAGTGACTCCATTGTCTGGAGAAATCTTTTCCTCCAGGACATGGGAAGCAGTGGGTGGGTGGCACCCTCTGGCCTCTGCTTTTTCATCTTTCTCCGCTGACACAGGGAGGATTCCTCCACCCAGCCTCCAGCCCCGTTTCTCTTTCCTCTTCCTGCCTTCCCCAACATCTCCAATTCCACATCCCTTCCCATAAAAGCTGCTGATGCAGGATGCATCCCTTCCCTGTCCCACATACTGGACCCCCAGGACAGCAAATAAAACCTCTGAGAGATCAGTACTGACCGAGGGACTCATCCTAGCCAGCAGAACCAAGGTTGCACTGGATGTTTGGCATAATTTGCAACAGCTGCTGGAAAGGAACTCGGTGGTTAAATTGTCTGTGTGTGAGTGTGTAGAATTCCTTCCCCAGAGCAGATGGGAGGGAGAGCTCCTATAGCCTTTGCCGTCAAGACTCTGTTGTTACATACATGTAACACTGTGTGCGTGTGTGTTTTCCTGTTCCACACAAATGCAGAAAAACCTTGCAGAATATAGAGCCAGGCACATAATGCAGCTTTCCATAAACCTCAGCTCTCCTGCTGCTCAGTAACTCTAACCATTGCAAAGCAGGTTTCTAGTTCCTGTGGATGTGAGGCCTATGAGCCAACTCCTAGGGGCCAAGGTCCCTTCACACACACACACACAAACACACCCATCATAAAATATTTAAGGAAGCTGAGCCCCCCCACTCATTCATGGGTTTTGCCATTTAAATGGTGTGTATGTGCCTCATATGGTGATCAATTATGTGGGCTAGGGCTTACCTGTCCCTCTGTATTTTATTCAATTGGGCACCCCTGAGTGAGAAAAGATTCTGAAATCACAGAAGCTGAGGGTGGGGTTTCAGTGCCCTTCCCTCTCTCCGTGCATAGTGGCAAAGAAGCAGTATAAAGAAGGCAACAGAAGCACAAATATGCAAATATGTTTGATTTGCAAAGTTTGTACAGCTTGGCTCAGAATGTGTCTTCTTTCAGGAAAGAGTACCCACCAATGCCTTGCCTATTGCTAGAAGAGCTCTACATGCCAGGAAGACCAGGAGATCTTGCCATATATACTGTTATAAGTTTGTGGGGTGCCTGGACTCCCCTTCTACTTACTGAGTGCCATACACTGGATTTGGCATGTTAAAATACAAGCCAGTAGCTTGCCTGGTAATGGCCCACAGAAGATGAGACTTTAGGGAGTCAAATGGAGTGGCTCTGTGCCCCTCCCCTCAACTCAGAATTAGTCAGAAAGCCAAAACCTTTGAAGTGGCGTTTTAGAGTTGGAAGGAGAGCAATTGTTTTTAGGATTGCAGCTGGAGGGGAAATAGTTGCAGTTGGTTAAACGCAGCAAGTTGAGCAGAGAGGCAGGAGGCCAAAGCTGATTTCTGCCGGCATCCAAGACGGTGGCCATGGGAGAAGCAAGAACCTCTTGGAGTGTTAACGTTGTGAGTCCCTCCATTTTAAGCTCAGGTTGTATATATGTGAAAATAAACTATATATCATAAAGACACCGCAGTCTCTGCTGTGCCTCCTTTCCTAAAGGAAACAAGGAACCCAGAACTCTGGAATCTCACACTCGGGTGGTGTGTAGCACAGAATAGTTCTCTATACCAGAGGACTAGGGGATCTTGTCATACATATTAATTCACCAGCTTCTCTTAGAATGTACCATTTCAGGCTATTAGATGGGGAGGGCACAATGAATGTTTAAAGGTTCAATCATGAATAACTCTGCACATAGGAGAATGCCAGATTAGAGTCAGGCTGAACATTTCTCACTGCCATACCAGCTATTAGATGAGGAGGCCAAATGTGCAAGGCGGTCAGGAAGGAACTGAAGCATGGGGGCCCACTAAGACCAGAGGAGTCCTTGACTCTGGGCTTCTCTGAACAAAGAACAGAAACTATGGGTGAGCCACTTCTTACAGAGTAAATGGTGGCACTTCACACCACAAGAGAAGAGCTTCATGATCAGTGAGGGGTTGTACCGCCCCAACACCCCCAGGGGGGGGGATATGCTTCCCCAAAGTCTAGTCTGTGGCATTGCCTTAAGCAGCCCTTCGTCTCTCTTGAAGCAGTCAGACTTCGGATCTGTGTTATTTTAAATCTGCATTTTAATCCCCCAGTGCTGCAAATAACCTGAAATCAAAGACAACTGAAGAAGAAAATAATACCCATCTCATATAAACACACACAAGCTTACAGATGGATGACTCTGGAAGTAATGAGGCTGGGAAAGACATAATGTCAGACTCCTCCCCTCCAGCATTCAGCCAGGGTATCTAAAGGCTTGCAACTGCAGGATCCAGGACTCAGTTCTTTGGATTCATGGTAAAAACCTCAGTCATGACACAACAAGCATAGGGAGCACTGTCATTCCAGCTTTGTGAGAACCCTGATGTGAGCTCTCTTCTGAGTGGTTTCCAAGAGGGTTACTGTGCTCATCTGTTGCCAAAAAAGAACACCCCAGCAACCCTGAACTGATGACATAGACCTTCATGGTGGCTGACATACGTTCAAATTTCTCTTTGGTTATATGTACATGTGTTGCAAAGCCAGGAGGAAATACATCCAAATGGGAGGTGTAGGGTGTAATTTTTAATGTTCCCCCACGTTAAAAGACAGGTACACAAAACATCTCCTGGCAAAGTAGGAAATAAGCCTAGTGGATAGATGGAGAGCTGGAAACTCCTTTTTACTGTGCTAGGTTTTTTCCTCAGGTGTGGGAGCATTTAAATGGCACTCCATCTAGCTGTCCATCTAGATCTATATTGTCTACACTGACTGGCAGTGACTCCCTGGGATTTTAGGCAAGAGACATTCCCAGTCCTACCTGGAGATGCCAGAGATTGAGCGCAAGACTTTCTGAATGTAAAGCCGATGCTCTTCCCGGAACTACGGCTCTTCAGCTTCAGGCCACACTTCAATGCTGTTCACCTCAACCCTCTGCCACCTTACTCTGAAGTACGTTCCATTGTGTTCAGTGGGGCTTACTTCCAAATAAGTGTACATTAAATCACAGCTCTTGTCTGGTTAGAGACAGAGCCTGCAACCTCATATTTACCCACTTATTTGCATGGCCCATTATATATATATATTTTCCAGTGTGCTTGCAAACTGTGACTATATTTATCCAGCTCTAGGAAAGGAGGGGGGGTGGGAAGGGGCAGCAGGTGCCCCTGGGAGGGGAGAGTAGATTATTCATAACAGGCTCTAGGAAGCTGAGTTTAGTTTCTTGTCCTTGCCAGAACTTTGTTGTTGCTAGTCAGACTGAACACGTATATTTACATGTATGCTTAGAACCAGCAGATCCCATTTATAGATTTGTAGTTCTCTGGAGTATTTCAGAGTTAGCAGAAAGGACTCGTGCCTGTAAATCTAAGCACATATTGCAGCACATTGGCTGGAGAATTCTGGGCCGCTGTCCATACACAATCACACTTACTTGTCCCTTACCCTTGTTCCACTTTCTAAAAATTCTCTGGGGGAAATGTGTGTTTTTTTCTTCAGAAAAGAACATAACCCTGCCAGTGAAAAGGCATTTCAGGGCTTGGACCAATCCAAATGTGCCTAAAAAGCACAGCTCTGAGTGGCTTTCTGCTTGTTCCATGCTTTCTAGGCACGTGTCCAAGCAGTTTTGTTTGCCCCACAACTTCCCCCTGGAAAACCCGCTCTTTAGTGCTGAATCAGAGCAAACATAAATCTACAGGAAACCCAATTGACATTTGGTCCAATTCAGCAGTAAAGATTGAGTATGGATGAGCTCTCACCCTTTTCTCCGGCTAGCAAAGGCCCAAGATCAGTGATGGCCAAACTTGGCCCTCCAGCTGTTTTGGGACTACAACTCCCATCATCCCTAGCTAACAGGACCAGTGGTCAGGGGTGATGGGAATTGTAGTCCCAAAACAGGCAGAGGGCCAAGTTTGGCCATCACTGCCCAAGATAGTTCACCTTGGCACATTAACTTCCATCTTTTTTCTGTAATAATTTTTATCAAATTTTCTGTTTTACAATTTCAAACTAACATTTTACAAACTTTAAATAGCCAGTGACTTTCCTTCTCTATCCATGGTTCATTTTACATATCATACATCCCTAAATATTTTACTATAACCATCCCCTGCCACAGCCACCACAGCACACCCATCTCCACTGCTTACAGTGTCTGCTGTGATGTCCCAGTGATATTTGTTATTTAAATCTTGCACTGGACAACCCACAGCCGAGGCTCTCAAAACCGTCTTACAGGAGAAAACAATAAACTAGTACACTGTAAGACAAACCACAGTGGAGCAGGATAAAATGCCAGCATAAGACCCAATCAGATTCAGACCAATAATCCAAAAAGGGCAACTGAGCAAGGTGTCACCAGACACCAAACAGAGAACAGGGGCAATGCATGGCAGATCTCCCTGGGGTAGGAATCCTCAAATGGGGTATCCCAAAAGGTTGCACCCTCTGGAAGACAGCTGCCTTTCTTCTAAAAGGCCTCCTGGGTTGATCCCCAAGGCAAGTACAAGTGAGGAAATGCTTCAGGAGCCACTAAACATCACAAGGAAGCTTAACAGGCAGTCTGAGCAACAAGTTCACATCCCAGATGTGGGAGGGGGATCTTTTGGATGGAAAGCCAGGAAGCAGGGCTGGCCTGCCTCACCGCTGGAGGGGCATGAATAGAGGAGAGGAACAGGGGAAGGGAGGGAAGTATGCAAGCCAAGTTACAGAACAGGGCATTGAGCAGCCTCAGTCTCCACTAGAAGTGTCCAGAGAGGGAGAAGCACAAGTGGCAAAACGAATGAGCCTGGAGTAAGCTCAGCCAGAGCTCTTCCATTCCCCGTTGCTTCCTCCCCAGTCAGCAGAGCGGATGTTGGATGATTGCACAGCAAAAATCCCTCTGATGCCAAGACAAAAAACAAAAAAACAAAAACCCCTCTATGAGAACAAAGAGAGCAAATGGTGCCACACCCTGAAATTATAAGAACAAGGGCTGTTCTGAGTCATATCACTCATCCGCTCCCCACCCCCTACCCCCAACCCAGGAGACCGTGGATGATCCAGGAGGCTTTGGGCATCTGGGTGGGAGGCCCACACACAGAGCCAGAGCCTTGGAGAGAGCGAGAGAGAGAGAGAGAGAGAGAGAGAGAGAGAGCGCACACACACACACACACAAAATCATAGAAACACCCAAGGCAAGAGTCATGGAAACAATACATACACAGGCAGGCAGGCAGGATCAGAAGGCGAACATCTGGGAGATATATAGACAGGAAAATGCTGGCCTAGAGAACAGCAAGGCAAATTTCTATACAGAATGTACGACATGGAAGGGAACAGGCTGTGTCCAAATACAAACACTCACTGCTGCACAAAGCCTTTCCCAGATTCTCAGGTTTTTATTTACAAATGTGCAGTTGTTATGACATTTGAAGGATCCAGGTGCCTTTCATTCCCCCTCCCCCCAAAAGCCCTCAATTCAGAGAACGAACCACAAGTAGCAGTATGCTGATTCATATGGCATGGGTGAGTTTTTCCCAACTACCATTACTTTTGTTCATTTGCTTCTCTGTCTGTGTCTTGTAGAGAAAACCAAAGAAGAAAACTGAAGCCTGGAGAAAGAGGCTTGTTTCCAGAGAGCTGAAAGAGTCATTGTTGATTGCGGTGTGTACATTTCTCTGTAGAGTCTAGCAGGTTTGGAATTGCTTCAAAACTCCACAAAACCTGTTTGATGAGAGGTGGCAGAGGGATAAGGGAAATGTGTGTAAAACCATGGGAAGCACCTCTCTGAAGAACCATTGTCTCCCTGTGGCCTTACAGAGCTACCCTAAATCATGTTTACTCAGACGTAAGTTTCACTGTGTTCAGTGGGGCTTCCTCCCTAGTAGGGAAGATGGCTACCTTCCCATCCTAAACACTGATGGGCATTACGAAAAAAGAGAAAATGCATCATCAAAAAAGATTTTGCATAAAATTCCCATATGCTATTTTATGTGTAAATTTAGAAACAATTTATATAATTTAAATATACAGTACATTTCACCAAGTGGGAAAGACTGACTAGGAGGCCAACACAGTCTGCTGTCCAATGCTCTTGATAGACAGCTGGATGAAAAGAAGGAAGTTTTAGACCCTTTGGAAGCCCATGGTGACCTGTTTGCAAAGCACTTTGAGGATAAAGTCACTTGCCTCCATAGAAATCTTAATGCCACAGGGAAAGGCATAGTATCAAATTTTTGCAAATTTATTATTCATTTGATGCTATTATGCATTTGATACTGTATTGTTTGGGATTGTGGGTCCCAAATTGTTGCAAAATAATGATCAATAATTATCAAAACCGAAAAGAAATCTCAATGCCACATTTATTGCAGTTTCCTCCAGTGCCATGTCCATCACAATATCTGCTGATTCAGTTTATGCAGCCTGATGATGTGCACCTGGTGCTTCCAATGATGTGTCCAATGACATGCTCCCTTCACCCTTGCACCTCTGGGCTTAATAAACCACTTGGTGGGATATGACAGGGTGTGGCCAACACATCTTTGCAAGAGGGACTGGTTCCGGCACACTTGAAAGAAGTGATGATTCAACCACTCCTGAAAATGCCCACCCTGGACCAATTTGCACCCTGTTGCTTGGGTGCAAATACCCAATTTGGGGAGGTGATGCCCAGTATCCAAAATGATTAGCATTAATCCACATGTAATCAGGGCCATACAAAAGCAGCAGACAACAGTGCCCATAATTAGCAACAAAGTAAAAAAGGGAGGCGTTCATCTTTAACATTTCCATCGGCAGTGACTACAGCAGTGAGGAAGAGAGAAATGAATCAGAATTTCCTGCTTTGAATCCAACCACTGCTATACAGTGGTACCTCAGCTTAAGTACTTAATTTGTTCCAGAGGTCCGTTCTTAACCTGAAACTGTACTTAACTTGAAGCACCACTTTAGCTAATGGGGCCTCCCGCTGCTGCTGCCGCGCTGCCGGAGCACGATTTCTGTTCTCATCCTGAAGCAAAGTTCTTAACCTGAAGCACTATTTCTGGGTTAGCAGAGTCTGTAACCTGAAGTGTATGTAACCCAAGGTACCACTGTAGTCCCAGGTCCTACCTAGACCAACACTCTAACCCAGGCTTTCTCAACCTCAGCCCTCCAGATGTTTTTGGCCTACAACTCCCATGATCCCTAGCTAGCAGGACCAGTGGTCAGGGATGCTGGGAAATGTAGTCTCAAAACATCTGGAGGGCCGAGGTTGAGGAAGCCTGCTCTAACTACTACACCACACTGGTTCTGATTACACACTGCCATGATTACTCAACGCAGGCTGGTGGCCTTGATGTGGAGGCTGCTTTGCACTGTTGGGCCATTAACTCAGTGATGCCTTCCTTGGCTCACTGGGATCTGGGGTGGGAAAGGATCTTTCCCTGTCCTGGTCCCTGGGATCCTTTTGATTGGAGATACCAGGGGCAGATGCCCAGGGGCTTCTGCTCACAAAGAGGGTGCTGCACCCCTGAGTTAAGACACCTCCAGCTAGCTGCCAAGCCCTCCTCACTGGCCTGGTTACAAATCCACACACCACAACTTGTTATTTTCCAAAACAGGGCTAGCAAAATAGAAAACCACATAACTTCTACAGATAGACAGACAGACAATTAGATGGATAATCCATTGGTGAGTCGTCTCCCTTCCTTATAGGGTCATTTTCTGCACTCACAAAGTTGCAGGCAAAAGGTTTGTTCTTTTTGAGCTCAGTTACAGTACAAAATCCAGTTCTTGGGGTGCTTTTAATGGTGGCATTTATAAAAGAGGGAGGGGAGAATTAAGTGCTCAAAATGGTGTAGGCACAGGGGGAAGAACATTGTCTCTCTCGTTGTCGTTTAGTTGTTTAGTCGTTTAGTTGTTTAGTCGTGTCCGACTCTTCGTGACCCCATGGACCAGAGCACGCCAGGCACTCCTGTCTTCCACTGCCTCCCGCAGTTTGGTCAGACTCATGTTTGTAGCTTCGAGAACACTGTCCAACCATCTCATCCTCTGTCGTCCCCTTCTCCTTGTGCCCTCCATCTTTCCCAACATGAGGGTCTTTTCCAGGGAGTCTTCTCTTCTCATGAGATGGCCAAAGTATTGGAGCCTCAGCTTCACGATCTCTCCTTCCATTGAGCACTCAGGGCTGATTTCCTTAAGAATGGATGCATTTGATCTTCTTGCAGTCCATGGGACTCTCAAGAGTCTCCTCCAGCACCATAATTCAAAAACATCAATTCTTCGGCGATCAGCCTTCTTTACGGTCCAGCTCTCACTTCCATACATCACTAATTGTCTCTCTAGCTGTGGCTAATTGGCAAACCTGTCTGTTACTTTCACCAAAACGGCATCATCAAGGGGCCCATACTGAAAAGGCGATTGGGCTCCCACACGAGTAGCCACGTGGAAGACGCAGTTTTAGTAGGTGCAGTCTGCATGACAAAGAACAACTGCCGACATTGCCTGTTGTCTTTCCTACACCTGTCCACGGCCCCTGTCAGGATGAAGCTGCACATCAGGCTGGCTGCTCCTAGACTTATCCCACCTCATTGGTTGTTCTCTGGTCCCCTCCCACACTGCCCTCCCTGCTGCTTGGATATCCAGCCCAGGTCACTCTGGGACGCCTTTGTTCTTGATGACTTCCTGCTGCTCAGTTGAAGTCCCCTCCCCATCCGTGCTCTGCCTTGCAGCCAATTGCATGCTCACCTGTTGCCCAATATCCTGGAATGGGTTCCAAGGCAGGTAAGAAAGGCGGGGGAGGAGGGAAGAGTGGAAAATATTCTTGCCACACCCAGCCTGATAAGAACTTGCAGCTGTGGCTGTTGACATGGCAACACTTTCTTCGGAGTTTTGTTTTTGCATTATATATGTTTTTAACCTGGTGCATGATGCAGGTTGTTGTTGTTTAGTCGTTTAGTCATGTCCGACTCTTCATGACTGCATGGACACCCAAAGAAAAGGGCAGAGAGCAAAATTTTGACATGCTAGCATTCAGGGCTACCACTTTATCTGTTTGGGCCACTGACCTGTTTCTCACCCTTTATTTATTGCGGGGTTTTTTATCTCACTTTTTCTCCAAGGAATTCAGGGTGGTGCACATGAGCCATCCTTCTCCGTATTTTATCATCATAAAGATCCTGTGAGGTAGGCTAGGATTAGAGAGGGAAACTGGCCCAAGGCCAAGGGGTGAGGATACAGAATTTATTCACACTGTTGACAAAGTAAGAGATAAATTTGAGGGAATGTATGATAAGCAGCTGGTTTAGGTAGAGAATTGGGAGATCTACTGACCAGCGAGTACTGTATTGCCTTGCCACCTTTATTTCCACTGCACTGTATTTACTTGTTATGTGTGAGCCAAACACACACAGAAAAACCTCACCACTGATATCTGTATCTGTAGCGGCCTCTTGTGGCCAAAGAGGTGCCTCGACCTCCCGAAAGGGTCACAAAAATCCTCATCGCAAGCCCATGTTTTGTTTCTGAGCCTTTCTTGCCAGCAGCATCAGCCTCTGGAGGGGAGGGGCAGAGCCAGCTCCCAGGGGAGAGGAGGAGACGGGGAGGGGGGAGGGCGACTCTTGCGACTCTGGACATGATGCAAAACTGAGACCACTCTCCGAGCAAATCTTCCCTTCTTTGGAAAATCATCACCAACAGCTGCAGCAAATGTGGTGATTCAGATTTTCCCCAGGAGAACATGATCCAAATGTTCTCTGCACCCTCTTCTCTCAGGAACGGGCAGAGGGAGAAATTCATGATTCCAGGGCATCTCCTGGGCCTGCAGCATTCAGATGAGATAGGAAAGCTGGCTAAAGGCAGCTGAGCAAAGCATTTCCCCTAGTGGGAAAGGCACCAATCATCCATGTCTGCGGTACCCTCCTGACTTAGAACTGAGACCCCAGGCAGCTGACTCTCCTGCCTTTGGGCACTTTCCCAGCTCTTCCCTTCATTTCTGTGTAGGATGACCAGAGGAAGATGAGGCCAGGGCCCTTTGGACATTGGCCATGCAAACAGCTGACCCTGCCAAAATCCCTTCTTCTACTACAGAACCCTTAAGGGAGTTGTGTATCCTAGCCTTCCTCTGACCACTCTGTTTGTAGGGCAAGAAAAGTCCCCCTTGTGGAATTCCTTTACGAACCCTCAACATGAAGTCACAGGAAGAGCTCTGCTAGAACAAAATCATTCTAATGCTCTCTCTATGGATCATGATGGCTGGGGCTGGTGGTATTGTACCCCAAATCATCTGGAGGGCACCAGGTTGGGGAAGCTTGTAGTACCATAGTGGAAGCAGCCTTGGAACAGTCACTTCCTGCATCCTAACCTACCTCACAGGGTTGTTATGAGAATAAAATGGAGGCGGAGGACCATGCATGCTTCTTGGAGGAAAGACGGTATACTATTGTTATAAGTGTTTCAAGTAAATATGAGACTATTTATGTCACATTTTTGAAGAAAAAAAATTATTGTTGCAGCATAAATCACTTCATAAGCATTGACAGTGGAACAGACGCCCTTGGGAAGTTTTGGACTCTCCTTCCTTGCAGGTTTTAAAGCTTCTTCTTCTTTGGCGATCACTCATAGCCGAGTAAGATTGTCTTCCATGAACACAGTCTTAGCGGTGAGTCCATAGGGGACTGTGGAGGCCAATTCTGGATCCACACATCCTTCCACAGTGGAGACATAGGTTTCCAGGCAGGAGTTGATCATGGTGAGGGTTTGCCAAACATGCCTTCCTCTTAGCTTGTTTTGTCCTGAGATTTAAAGCAGAG
This sequence comes from Podarcis gaigeae, assembly GCF_964106915.1. Classification (NCBI taxonomy): domain Eukaryota; kingdom Metazoa; phylum Chordata; class Lepidosauria; order Squamata; family Lacertidae; genus Podarcis; species Podarcis gaigeae. The sequence continues at coordinate 57,286,683 of NC_139684.1, read as the reverse complement.
GTTGGGTGGCCATCTATCCTGTATGATCTGAGATTCCTGCATTGCAGGGGGTTGGACTAGATGATCCTCGGGGTCCCCTCCAAGTCTCCAATTCTATGAGTCCTTACAACAACCCTGTTTGGTAGGCCAGTACTAATTTGTTTGCTGAGTATTGGGCAGGGGGGGGGGGTGCTGAGGCTGAGAGAAAGCCACTTGACTAACTCTTGGCAATGAGTGCCTGTCAAGGGATGGTTTGCTGTTATGCTGAACCTGTTCTCAGGATGCCTCTTGATACAACTTTCCCTTTTCACTTAGTCTGTGGATGCCAACCCTGAGCCTTAAGTGCTTCTGCAATTACATAAATAACAACTGTTCTGTAATGGATGGGCTGGGCTTCCCCTGCAGCAGAAGCAAAAAGCTCAAGGGTGAATAATGGCGGGACTTAAAGTTCCGCCTGAAAAACTGGAGAAGATCCAAGCCCCATTTTCTGCCTGCACCTCCCAGCAGCCAGCGGCAGTAAAAACAGCACACAGAAAATGAGGGAAACAATCACTGAAGAGCTCTGATGGAATCAGGAAAGGGAGACAGCAAAGAAGAAGGAACACTAAAGGGGGAGATCTCTACACCTGGGGTAAAAGAGTGAAAAAGCTCCGTTTAAATGAAAAGGTTGCTTCCAGACAACCTGCTCATTCAGCATTCACCCTGATATTTGCAGGGAGTTTATATTACGCCGGCTGTTCATTGAGCATTCATTCCAATTTGCTCATCTGGAGGCTATGCAATGTTGCATCAAACAACTGTCATGAGACACCTTCCCATGCATTTCCCCATTACTTTCATTATTGCAAAAAGTGCAGTTTAGAGCAGTGTTTCCCAACCTTGTGCCTCCAGATGTTTTTGGCCTACAACTCCCATCATCCCTAGCTAGCAAGACCAGTGGTCAGGGATGATGGGAGTTGTAGGCCAAAAACATCTGGAGGCACAAGGTTGGGAAACACTGGTTTAGAGCAGGAAACAGATTTCTTCTGCAAGGACGCCAAATCAACTTTAACTGCACTACCTGAATTTGCTGGTACAGTGGTACCTCGGGTTAAGAACTTAATTCGTTCTGGAGGTGCATTCTTAACCTGAAACTGTTCTTAACCTGAAGCACCACTTTTCCTAATGGGGCCTTCTGCTGCCGCCACACCGCCGGAGCACGATTTCTGTTCTCATCCTGAAGCCGAGGTACTATTTCTGGGTTAGCGGAGTCTGTAACCTGAAGCGTATGTAACCTGAAGCATATGTAACCTGAGGTACCACTGTATGTGATTACATCCCACCTGAAAATAGCAGCCACGCCCCAGGAGCTGTGCCATAGCAGGGTCACCGCTGGGTAAACCAATGGAGTGCTAAGAACATGCATAGGGTGGTAGTGGATCTTGGGGAGACGGACACTGCAGCAGCCTTCTCCCACCGGGTGTTCTGATCTACAGCTCCCATTAGCCCCAGCCATCATTGCCTGGGGAGAGGGGCAGCGGCAGGCTGGGGAAGGCTGCACTACAGGCATATACACTGGTGTAACAGTCATTCCATTTCACTAAGCAGCTCTGGGAATTCTGTGAGGCAGGTGGGCATGAGATATTTAAGCAAATAATTCCCAGTACCCTCATCAAACAACAATGCCCCAGAACCATAGCAAGTCAGATGAATGACTGATACAAATAACCCAGAATCAGATAGTAACTTTATCAGTACCAACTAAAAAGTCACAAATATGTGTCAGGTTTTTGCAGAATTTTTCATCAGGCAAGATGCTATGCAAGGCAAGGGGCAGGGGGATGAGGAAAACTAAAAATCAAACCAGAAATAACAACCACAACCACCACAACCACCACCACCACAACAACAACAAGGTTGGATGTTATTGCCATGAAGTTCCAAGATGGAGACTGCAGACTAACTTCTCTACTATACTGTAAATGTGTGTGTGATTCTGCCTTATTTTGGCAGGCGATATGGGAGAAGGGACGGGAAGAGAGAGAGAGAGAGAGAGAGAGAGAGAGAACAAGACAAAAGACAAAAGAGCAAGGATTTGGACAGAAAGAGGCAAGCCTTGTGTTCTCTCTTTTTAATGGTTGTGGAAGTCAGTCTGAAGAAAATGAAGCAATTAAATCAGTGGATCTTGATTTGCCAAGGGAGCGTGGTTTGCACACAAACCTCCTTGTGGAGGAGGAGCTGGAGGTGGGGAATCTCTAGCTAGCAGCGAGCCACAGAGATTGCTAAATACAAATCGATTTTGCTTAATGACTTGGAAGGCTGAAAATGCAGTTGGCTAATGATGGAAGGAAGAGAAGGAAGAAGAAGGGAGATACAGGGAAGAGGCGCAGAACAACCAACAGAATGAATGCTTCTGCTGGGCTTGAGGAAAGGGTGTGGAGGAGGTGGAACAAAACATCATTTGTGCCAAATGTGCTTAAGTGGCTGGTCACCTGAGAAAAGGATATTATAGACCATTCTCCAAAAGAGTTGCTAACTAGATAATTGGAAATTTGGATAAAGGAGTGCAGTTTAAGACTCTTCCTTATACAGTCATACCTCGGGTTACAGACGCTTCAGGTTGCGCATGCGCAGAAGTGCCGAATCGCAACCCGTGCATGCGCAGGCGCAGTGCTGCGGGTTGCGAATGTGCCTCCTGCACGGATCACATTCGCAACCCAAGCATCCACTGTACCTGCAACTCTCCATGGCACCACCTCTCTCTCCTCAGACCCTTCAGACTGTCAGTATTTTGCAGGAAACTAAGAAGAGATGTGATAGCCATCTTCAAATACCTAAAGGGCTGTCACAGGGAAAAAGGAGCTAGCTTGTTTCCTGCTGCTCCAGAGGGCCGGGTCTGAACCAATGGATTCAAATGACAATAAATGAGATTCCAACTAAATGTTAGGAAGACCTTTCTGACAGTAAGAGCTGTTTGACAGTAGAACAGTGGAATCTCCTTCACTGGAGGTTTTAAAGCAGAGGGTGGCTGGCTGTCATGGATGCTTTAGCTGAGATTCCTGCATGGCAGGGGTTGGACTAGATGACCACTGGAGTCCCTTCCAAGACTACAATTCTATGAAACCACAACTTAGGTCGGTGCAATGCAAGCAGCAGATTCACTACAGGAGGAACAACGTGGCCATGATATCGTTTTCAGGAGCAGACACATTTGCTGATTTGTACTAAGCCATAGTTTAGCTTAATGTTACATGTGAATGAGATCATTGCATTCCAGCTAGGCTGTTCATTCATTGTACCAATGACCGCTAAAGTGTTGCTATCACCCAGCACGGCCAATGATCAGGGATAACAGGTGTTGTAACCCAACATTTGGAGGGCCACAAGTTGCCCCCCTGCTCTGCCCTAAAATAACAGGTCTGAAGCTTTGGGGTGCTTGTTAACCCACCTTTGTCATTAGGGGCACATGGCCTCTGAGGCTTGGAGCACCCAGAGCCTTAGACTGCTGCACCAGCTACAGCCCTACCTGGACAGAATGCGGCTTCATGCCCTGATAATCTCCTGTTGTTGTATGTGGGGCTACTTTTGAAAACAACCCAGAAACTTTAGTTGGTAGAAATTATCGCTGCCTGGGTGCTAATGAGGACTAGGTAGGTTGTTACGGAAATATTATGCTTATCACCTTCACTGACTCCTAGTCAATCTCCAGGCTCAATTTGAACTGCTGGTTTTGACTGCTGAAGCTATTCATGGCCTGTGCCCTTGGTACCTGAAGTACTGCCTCATCTCACATGCTCCTGGACCCTGAGGTCATCACCTGGGGCTCCTTTGTGTGTTGATGCCAGGTGAGATACAACCAGGTGAGGAACTTTTCAGCAGTGGTCCCTTAGTTGTGGAACACCATCCCAAAAAGGCTACTTAAATATCATTCCAGCACCAGGCAGATGCCTTTTTACATACCCAGTTTTCTAAAACAATGTTATGATTTTACCCCATTTTAGCTCTGTGGATTTTTATTCCTCTGCTCTCCATTTCAAATTGGCTTGTTGTAGCAACATTCCTTTCTCTCTGCAATGTGTGTAGTTAAACTAATGTGTTACTTTATGGTGGTGGGTGTTATATTGGCTGTACCTTGTTTGTTTGTTTGTTTGTTTGTTTGTTTGTTTGTTTGTTTGTTTGTTTACAACTTTGCTTCCATATAACTTATCCTCACTGAAAGCATTGATTCCTACCCTGTTAGATAGTTATACATGATAATTTTGTTTTCATTAGCTATGTGCATGCAGATTTTCTTTAATGCTGCCAAATAAGGAAAATATGGCTTTCCTGTGAAGGAATGTGAAGTTGTCAGTATTAAAGAATTCTTAAACATCTATGCACTGACTTTGGCTAGTTCACACGAAGCAAAAACACATCACACACAGAGCAGAAAGGTACTGTGAGTGTTGTCACTGAAAGAAAATGTTAGTGGGTGGGTGATAAAATCTATTCCGCCCTAATAGTGCATGGTCTGATTGTTGTATACTTTCAAAGAGCAGGATAAATGGATAAAAATTTGATATAGGAACTGTCTGTTATACACCAAACTTTTGTCCATTTATCCAGCTCTTTGGAAGTATGCAACAGCCAGACCATGCACTATTAGATCAAATATCAGGGCTCTGGGAGCTAGTTTTTCTTGCTTAAGAAGAACCTGAGTAACAAGATTGATTCTATCTACATTTTGTGCTATCTAATTTGCATCTTTTCCATGATGCGCTCACAAATTATTTCAGTACATTGCAGACCTCTTGCAGTCATTCTGAACTCATGAAGGCCCAAATTGGGCAAAAAGTGTGGAAGTTACTGCACCAAACCCCTATATACTGACTAGGTACAAAAGTACGTATATTATAGGGCTGTTCCTTTAAATGTGGCTTAGTGGGGAAATACTACAGAAAATTTTAATGAAGAGTGTTTAAACAAGGTCTGAAGGAGAATCGCCTATTCAAATTACTGATATTACCTAGTCCCCTGGTGGGTAGGGTTGCCACTAAACTCATTTTCTAAGTACTTCCCTTCCTGCCCCAATTCACCTAAACCCCACTCTGCTGTCCAAAATTTACCACTACATTTTGCTCCAGGATGGGGCTATCTCTGCTTCTGGAGTACAGCACGTTCTGAATCTGCCATAAGTTGCATTTTCCTTGGAAATGGTCATCGCCTCAGGCATTATCATCTGCTTACCCCCTTCCCCTGCAGATGACAAACCACCATCTGGTTGCCTAGCTATGTCCACAAACAGAGAGCAGCAGGGCTAACTCAAGGCATCTGATTGCAGCCCACAACAGTTCCCATGTCCCTCTGTTCCCCTTCCCCAAACAGGTTATTTCTAGGATAAACTAGAAAGAGGTGTCTGGGCTTGCCATTTCACAAGTAGACTCCTTTTTTGTTATTTTTATGCCATAGAAGGCTCTTTTCTACCAGCCCAGCTGACCCTCACTGGTAACCTTGCTGGCAGTTTTAACGTTAGATAGATTTAGGTGGGTATTTATACACACACAAAACATTGTTCAAGTTAACAGCATTCCTACGCTATTGAGTCAAACGCCTCCACAAATAGAGGGGAGAGACATGTGGCTTGCACTACTCGGTGTTTTAGTATTATTTTAAAAAATAACCCTTTATTCCTCTTAAATATGCTTCTTGTAGTTAGCCAAGAGAGGCATGGGTTCACAGTGCCACTGCACTTCTGACCTGAAATTCAAAGCCAACAAGGGAGCAAGCCAGGGCGAGTAACCTTATCCCTGGACAAGGAAGCTGAAGAAAGCTGAGTGAGGAGGACTGAGCAGCAGCAGGGCGGGCTTATTGCCCGTGGGTGTTGAATGATGCATTTTGCTGCCTGGACAATTGTCCTCCAGGCAGGAAGAGCTCAGTTAGCAAGTAGGACTTGGGGGAGCTACATAAGGCCAAATGCCTTTTGCAGGGATGATGCCATATTAATGTACAGTAATACTAGGACTGTCCCCCTGCCAGTGGCGTAGCGTGGGTTAATTTGCACCCCCTAACCCGTGGATTTGCTCCCCCTAACCCGTGGATTTGCACCCCCTAACCCGTGGATTTGCGCCCCCTAACCCTAACCCCCAGATGTTGCGCCCAGTGCAGCCTGCCCCCCCTGCACCTCCCACGCTACGCCACTGCCCCCTGCCACTCCTCTGTGATGCCTTCTGCTCCTTCAAACCCCTCATATTTTGCCAGTCACCCTTTAGGGCTTGCTACCTTAGTCATTTTTGCCCAATTAAAGTTCATTCTTAACCTGCAATCCTATTACAGTGGTACCTCTGGTTAAGAACTTAATTCGTTCTGGAGGTCCATTCTTAACCTAAACTGTTCTTAACCTGAGGTACCACTTTAGCTAATGGGCCTCCCGCTGCCGCTGCTCAATTTCTGTTCTCAACCTGAAGCAAAGTTCTTAACCTGAGGTACTATTTCTGGGTTAGTGGAGTCTGTAACCTGAAGCATCTGTAACCCGAGGTACCACTGTATATGCCTACCTAAGAAGCAGCCCTACAGAACGCAGTGGGACTGAGCTGGCATACAAAAGATTGCGCAGCAAGGCTATGCATTTCCTAACACCCACCCATTACTACTCTGGTCTCATCTTTTCCTCCTCTCCCCTTCTCCCTCTCCCATCACAAAACCAGACATTTAGTCTTCCCTCCCACCACACCTTGGGAACATAACAGCAGCAAGTACTGGAAAGCACACGTCCATGACCCTCGGCATGCACAGGTGTCTCCTCAGTTTCTAGACATTCCTGTATTTCATGTAAGCATTCACATGTGGCTGCCAACATACATGTAAAGGGGGGGAGGGAGAGGTGATGGAAAGAGAGAGGGTTAAAGAGGCTTGCTCCTTCCCAGCCCCTCCCAACGCAGCCTTCCTCTTGCCGCTGCTGAAAGTTCAGACAGAGCCAAGCGCCAACCACTCTGCCTCTGGCACTGGGAGGCGAGTGGAGAGGCCTGCCAGCCGGCCGCCTCCTCTTCCCCGCCTCCTCCCCCACCCCCACCCCACTCCGTAGGCAGGGATCTGGTGTCAGCCTTTCCACTAGAATTGCACAGCCGTTTCCAGAGAGACTGAGGTGGGGGTGGCCCCGGGGGCTCCGGTTTCTTGCACTCTTTATTAATAACCTCACACCCACCCCATGCCAAAAGCCTGTCCGGCCGGGGGCACAAGGAACTTGGTTCCTGGAGAGAAAGGTAAGAAGAGCTAAATTGCTACCATTCATTGGTGAGCGTGGGCTCTCTTTTCTGTTCTAGTAGCTGGAAAGGAGATGCTCCCAGCTAAAAAGAACTAGGCTCATTTAAGGGGGAGAGGGGAGCAACCTAACGGTTTTGGAAACGGGGTGTGGTTGGCGAATAATTCAGATTCAAAAGCATCAGGTTTATTAAGGGTGGGCTCAATTGGGTTGCCTGCCAGACCATTTGTGGCCAGCGCAGGCCTGACTGGAAAAAGGAAGAAAGGTACAGTGCCTTCACCTGCTGCTGGACCACTGAGAAAGAGGCTGTCTTCCCTGGCTTTGTACGTGTTTTTTCTTTGCCCAAGTAAGAAATATCAGTCTGGATGCATGACATCCTGCTACAGAGAGGAGGGGGGAGAAGGAGGGACTGTCTGAATCTGCCTGGGTGGACAGCGAGACCATTTGCCTGTGAAAAAATCTTCACAAGGAAGGAATCGTGCTGCTGCTAGGTAGATGATTGGTGACAGATTCCGGTCCTAATTCAGAAGTTGAAACCAAAGAGCTTTGCACCAGTCCTCACCTAAGCTTTCTGTATCCAGCTACTAAGAAATAGCAAGCATGGAAGTGAAGGCTGCTTCACTTTGCTGTTTTCACAAGGGTGGGAAAATGCCTTATTTGGGAAAAGAGAAGGTTTATCTCTGAAAATAATCTCCAGTGGTGCTCAGATCTGAAGCAGAACATGCAAATGGCACTCCCTTCCCCAACAACTTAACAGGCAGTAGGGTACCATCTGCCATGAAGCTCTCATGTACCAACCTTACTGAAATGTCTATGGGCCTCTAGAGGGCAGGGGGCTGGTGCCCCCTGGATGTGTCCTTTGTCTCCTCCTCTGACATCCTGGTAGCAGAGCCAACCTGCAGGAGCTCTCCCATTAAATATCCCATGGAAGTTTCCCTGCTCCCCTTGTTAAAGTGCATGTTACCCAACTGGCCCTTCAGTGTACTGCTCAGCCCCACCCCATCAGGTATTTCACTACAGCTGGTTCTATTTCAGAACATTTACCTCTTTAAGTTGTTCAGGCGCTCCACATTCTTAAGGACAGTGGATTAAACACCTCCTTCTCTGCCATTTAGACACAGTGCACATTCACCCAAGCCTTATCTTGTGAAGAGGTCTTTCATCTGTGGACAGCTGCTGCACACACCCTCTTCCTTCAGGGGATGACTCTACTCTACAATGCTTGCTTGCTTGGAAACCAGGGCCCCTCAATAATATCCCTTGCCTGCTGTGATATTTTGATCCATCCTCAGCCATCTTGCAGAGCGTGCATGCAAGCTCATTTGGGCACTCTCTTCTGTACATCTGAGGCTGCGTCAGCATTTTCAATTAAAATAAAAAAAGCTGCCCTCTTTTCAGTAATCAATGACTTAAAGCAACACAGATTCCCCTCCAACTGACCCCTTCGTACTTAAGTAGCCTGGCAAAAAACAAAACAAAACAAAAAACCCACCTCTCAGCTCATTTGCTCCCCATTTGTCAATGCAATGCAACACATGCTTAAAGTATATTTATTTATTCACTTAATATAGCTGTTCTGGTCAGTGTATTTCCGTCAGGGTTCCCCTACCCCCGATCTTTTCTTAGAACCAGCCATTACTTGTTATTTATATTTTATACCCATTTTTGTATCTATCTTTTTATCCATATACATGGCACTTTATAAAGAGTAAGAGAATAAGTCTCTGCCCCATATTGGTTACAGTCTAGAAAACGATGTGAGGGAAATGGAGGTGGGTTGGGGGAAGAATGATGGCAGCTGTATTTACTTAGGCTTAGGTGGAAGAAGACCAGAAAAAGTTTAAAGACTATCTACAGAAATACTGTAAAATTAATGAATGTTAGAAAAATGTTGGAATGAACTTACATGGCTTTAGTAGAAATGTTATATGGAACTAAGTACAAATAGATACTAATGTATTAAAGGGAAAAAATAAGGTTAGAACATGTTAAGAAAAATTACAGGACAGAAAACAGAGGAAGATGGAAAGGAATTGCTGAAACAGTTAATTGAAGTGGAATACAAAAAGGGAGGTGTGAGGAGGTCGTTGAAACAAGTGAATGTTTAGTTACAGTAGGGCATGGGGGCAAGGAAGGGGTGACCAAAGCTTCGTGGAAAAGCTGAGTTTTGAGGAGAACTTGAAGGAAGTAATGATATGCAGCATCACAGGTGCATATGTTAAACAAACACATTGCAACACAGTTTAAATTTAAGCAGGTTTAAATTCATTAAAACCCATGGAGTTAGGGTTAAGCTATCACTAAGGAGAGTAAGGTGATCCCATTGGGTAGCAGATCTGGAGCATCATTAATGAGCAGAAGACTTGACAATTTTTAAATTATTGTCATATTTTTACTGCAAAGGTAGAAAGCAGATTTTGATTCCAAAATTTATTCAGCCATACCTAGTTTACCACATTCAACTCAACATATAGAGGCTTGTTCAACAAGGTTACAAATTGTCTCTAGACATGTAGAATTGTTACAGGAACAACAATGGTATACTACTTCATTAGGAGCACATTTTAAAAGCCTTTGTGGTTTTTTTAATGGTCCTGATATTTTTATTAGATAACTGTTGTGCCTGGATTTTTTCCCCTGACGCACCAAGAGAATTATGGGTTCTGCCCATACAGGGTACACAGAAAATAATGTATACCCAAACTCTTGGAGCCATCCCTGCAGCTTGCGGGTGAGGGGGAGAAAGAGGGGGGAAATTCCCTGTACTCCCAGAGCCCGTGCAACAAGTAGATCTTAAAAGCCCTTTTTGCGCCAGGTACAGTAACCCCAAATGGGCCTGGTGCAAAAATAGTTTCTAAGCAATCCACCTTGATTGGATTTAAGTTGTATAATTTCAACCAGCCTGCCTTCAACCATGTTGAAATTGTGCAAATTAAATGTTTGTAAGATGTGATCATACTGCATTAATAGAAAGATAAGGTATGTGAAATACGGGGTATTATTAATATTATTATTATTATTATTATTATTATTATTATTATTATTATTAATAATGTTCAAGGGCAGTGTTTCCCAAATTTACAATAACCGCGTACCCCTTTTGAGAGTTTAGTCTTACCAGCATATCCCTTTTTGGGCAAAAATAATTTGGGGGTTGTTTTAACACAGCACACCATTCTCATACTAAATTTTAATGAATTGTTTTCTGCAGCTAAAAAGACCTATGGTAAAGCAAAATAAAAATGTATGCCATTTACCCTTTGAAACCCTTTTGTGTAGCACTGGGGGTACATGTCCCACACTTTGAGAAACATTGTTCTAGGGGAACCAGCTGGGATATATGGTGAGAAGTTGGGGGAGGAAGCTAACTTCTTGGCCTTGGTAACAAAGCATCAAATTCTTCAAAGCTTTCTGCAGTTGCAGGATTCTCAGCTGAGGGATGGCGCATCTATTTCTTCACAAATGCCTACCTATGCTCAATGAGCTCCGTTGTTCAGCCATTTGTAGGTCTGATTCCATGATTGCTTTTTATTTCCAGGGAAGTGATGGCAGACTCCGAGCCTGCTCTGGATTCAGACAACGCAGAAGCCTTCTCAGAGCTAGGTGCTGGGGTTCCAGGAGCACTCTTAGAGCTTGATGGAGAAGACACCCATGAGATGCTGTATATGGATCCCATCAACATGCCATTCCTTCAAGACACAGAAAGCACAGGCTCTCCAGTGGTGCTGCAGGAAGACATGGAAGACGAGGAAGTATATTATGATGCAGAAGACATAAGCATTGAGGATCTCGGAAAGCATTTTCAGGAGTGCATTGAAGCAGTGGAAGAGCTGGAGAGGGAGAGGGACCAGCTTATTCGGGAACTGATGCTCCTACGGGAACCAGCTCTTGAGGAAATCAGACAAGCCCATGAAGAGATCCTCGAAGCCTGCAGGCTGCATGCCAAGGTGGAGCTTGAAAGGGACAGTCTGCGGGATGAAATTCGGCAAGTGAAACAGAAGCTTTTTAGGGTGACTCGGGAATGTGTGGCGTGCCAGTACCAACTGGAAAACAGGAGGCACGACGTGGCCCAGTTTGCTGTCTACCGGGAAGAACTGGAAAGCAGGGTCAGCCAGCTTTCAGAGGAGCTATCCCAACTGAGAGAGACTTGTGAGAAAGAGAAGGAGCAGTTGAGAGAACAGCTGAAGGTTCCGAGGAGGCGAAGGAGCAGCTGCTACCTGCAGGCAAGCAGGCGGCTTTCCATGGAGTTTGAGAGCTTTGTGGCGGAGAGCCGTCAGGGCCTGGAAGAACAGTATGAGCCTAAGCTGATGCGCCTCTTAGAAAGGAGAGAAGCCAGCAGAAAGGCTTTGCAAAAGACACAGGGCGAGATTCACAAACTAAAGGAAACTCTGAGGCCACTGCAGGGAGAGGTCAGCAAGTTATTGCTGCAGAACAAAAACCTGGAGCAACAGATCCTGCTCATTAAGCAAAAACGGGACGAAGAAGTTCTTCAGTACAAGGTATGCCTGATTGCAGCCTTTCCCAGCATGGTACCCTCCAGATGATTTGGACTCCAGCTCACATTAGCCAATGGGGAAGGGGGATGGAAGTCACTGTCCAAAACCCCTGGAGGGCACCAGTTGGAAAGGGCTACCTAACAGCCTTGCAGCCACCCCTGCTCTAAAGCTAGTTGCCAAGCAGGTCGATGTAGCACCTGCCTATCTGATGAAATGCCGCCTGCCATGACACAGACTCCAGAATATCTGAGCTCACATACACTATTGGGAGAATGAGATGCCACTCCTGTCAGGCTGTACCAGGGAAATTTCTGTCTGACTGGTCCTTTATAGAGGTATATCTTAGCTATCAGCTCAAAGAGAGAGAAACAGGTTAAACCTCTTCCTTCCTGTAAACAGGTTAAACCTCTTCCTTCCTGTAAAAAGAACTAGCACGTCAGGTAGAAGACTATATTAATACTGTGCGTGCAAGATTTTTTCATACAAGGGAGCCCCTCAAAGAGACATCACAATTTGGCTTGGAAAAGAACCTATTAGGAGCCAATAGGAGGTGCTTTGAAGTCAACCAGCCCGCAGCATCCTCTCTTCCTTAAGACTGCAATCAGGAAAGCTTATCTCCCAAGCCTAAATCCAGAATGGGGGGCAGAGAGAGATTTTCAGCAGGATGGATTGCATCCAGAGTGGCCTTAATCCTTTCTTCCCCAGCTGAGACTATCCCAAAATATCTCCTGATGTGTTTTTTATTATTATTACAAATTTTATTGATTTTTAAAAAAACAATTACTGAGCATAAAGTATTGCCTTCCAGGAAAATGCATGTACAGAGTCTTAGCTGTACCTCACACGTTTAACACATATTAAAATGTCACATTAACACATAATTTATATGGAATTAATACAGGGGTCATGGCTCAGTGACACAGCACCTATAGACGGTCCCAGATGCAATCTGTGGCATCTCCAGGTAGGACTGGGAAAGACTGATGTCACTCAGTGTTAGACAATTATGAGCTAGATGAACCGACTTGCGATGTTCCATCTGTAGTGAAAGGCACTATTTTAGATGAATTAGACAAATGCCTGGAGGACAGACATGTCGGTGGTTCTCAGCCATGTCGCTAAATGACGCCTCCACATTCAGAGGCAGTGTACTTCAGAATATCAGCATCTGGTAATGACACAACAGAGAAATCACTATGGCCTTAAATCCCTGTTTCTGAACTTTCAGAGGCATGCAGTTGGCCACTGTGGAAACAAAACCATGGACTAGGTAGACCTTTCACTTAATGCACTGACACAGTAATACCAAAGGCTGATGTGTAAATGCTATTTCTTTAAAAATAAGAACTACTTCTAAATAGAACAGGGAGGAGACTAGCCTGGCCAGCATCCATATCTGGATTTTGCCAAACCATCAACAGCTCCTACGAGGCTCAGTTGCCTTCCTTGACTCAAGTTTATTTACAGATGGTAGGAAATGCTGTATATTAAAAGGTTTAGCATTTTCTAAGTTCCAAGGAAGTTTACAGGAATTGAGTGAGACACATTCCTTGCTATGCAAATGTGACTGCTCTTTTCCACCCCTTCTAGTCACATATGCAAGCTCCTCCAAAGGCTGGGTTCTACAGGGTGAGTCCTTTAAAAGAGGCATCGTGGATACAGACTAAACATGTTCCACGAGGCCTCTTTTAAAAGACTCACCCTGTATAATCCCTCCCATAATCCCTGCAGAGGTTTTAGCAGCTTTTCACCAAGGTGCATGCGAAAACAGATGCCGCAGGACCTTTTACTTAAACTTCCTTTTAACATTCCTTATTCTGTTTAGAAGCTGAAGGAAGAGCAACACCCTGATCGCTCTTGGTTTTTTCATTCCCTCTTCTTACACTGAAAATATTGAAAAACTGGGCTCCAATCATTTTTCTATTTACTTCTTTTTTGAGTGTTAGAAGGGGTGACTAACCCCCATTTCAGGGGCCAGATCCAACGCCCTACTTCCCTGCCCTCTCCTAGATGTCACTTTGGGCAGTGCCAAATTTTATTTACATATACACATATTTATATACACACAGCACTGAAATGGGTGGAACAGAGCTCAAATCACTCTCTCACTGGTTGCTTAATGAGTGGAGAGGGGGCAATAACCTCCTCTCAGCTATTTAGGATCAGCTGGGGAAGGAGGGCTGTGCCCGTGTGGGCACTTTTGGCCACACCCACTGGTGGCATGTGGGCTCAGCCTAAAGAAGGTTAACCCCCCCTGCTTCAAACCATGTGATTAGATCCCTCTCTGGAACCACACAAATAGCCACCTATTTTTGTGGCAAGGCAGGCAAGAAGCATTCAATGGGTAGGAACGGCCTATGACACATTCAGCCAAGTTGAATTCTGAGAGCAACTGAGTCTTATGTAACATCAGGAATCTCAGCAGTGCTTTATTTGTACCAAGGGCTCAGCTTTAGAACCAGGCCTGACTACTGCAATACGGGAAGTGTAAGGAAAATGCCTTTGAAATAATGCATGGCTTGCCACTGTGACTCCATCCTTGCCGCCATCTGTGTAGACACCCTGCACCCCCGCTAATGGTTGAAGACTAAGGCCCTGTCTTGATTAGGGGATGGCTGAAAATTCAACACGGGCTAGCTGTCAATTCTGGAAATGTCAAAGCTGAAGTATAAGATAACATGCAGGTAGTTTAAAAATACAAATCTTCAATCCATTGAGGAAAGTAACTCCAATAAAAATAGGAATAATTTAGACTTCCGGGCTCAAACACGGAGCCTTCTAACAAATTTGTCCTGAGCAGTAGCTGTGGTATATTTTTGCATGGCTGAAAAAATCCCACAAACCAGTCTGGCATTCAGCATATATTCTGCATTTTGCACTGCAAGTATCATGAGATTCTCTCTGCACCAGCAAGTTGCTAGACTTCACAGTGATACAAGGGGGTGGAAACTGTTGCAGAGATCGGATGTAGTACGAGCAGGCATCCACTAGGACAATGAGGCTTCTCCATCCTTCCTCCACTGTCCCCAAAATCTGCTCTGGAGGAATCCTCCCAAGATTTCACACAACACTTACCGTATTTATCTGAACTGCACCAACTTCACGAATCTTTGAGTTCTTATGCTGCCAGTTTTAGCTAGTGCAAATCAGCATAGTTGCTGTTTGGCTGGCATTATCTCAGTCAGCTGGGGGCAAGGGCACCCCTGCAAAAGTACCATGCTATCAGTAATGAGTCAGACTCTGCTTTCAGTTAGTTTCTGAGCAATACGTTGTGCTTACATTGTGAAGACAACTCCTTTCTTCTTCAATCCTACTTCAAGTTATGCACAACTGGAAAATTGAGAATATTTTATTTTTATTCTGCCTTTCAACCAAGGAGCTACAAGGCAAATTATATAACAGTGGTACCTCAGGTTAAGTACTTAATTCGTTCCAGAGGTCCATTCTTAACCTGAAACTGTTCTTAACCTGAAGCACCACTTTAACTAATGGGGCCTCCTGCTGCCACCGCGCCGCCAGAGCATGATTTCTGTTCTCATCCTGAAGCAAAGTTCTTAACCTGAAGCACTATTTCTGGGTTAGCGGAGTCTGTAACCCGAAGCGTATGTAACCTGAGGTACCACTGTAATACAAAAACTGTGGCTCCATCCACACATTGCATTCTTCTGCAGAGCCACTTATGTGAGGTGGATGGTCTTTATATAGTTTAAAGATGAGTAAACTTAATTTCAGTCTGACAGCTTTATGAAAGATGAGAATTCTACTTGAAGGCTTCAAAAAAGAAAAAGAAAATCCAAACCACCTAAGAAAAAGCATAGAGTTCCCTCTCTCAAGAACCAAAGATGTCTCCTTTTTAATATATAAAAAAAGACATTATTAGTTTTCAGGCTACAGAGATGGGTCTGAAAGTTTATAAGCAACATCAGGTGAAACCTGCAGTCAAAGGAAGGCTTAGCAAGAGTTTTTCCTGGTTCCCAGCTATGCACATGACTAACAGAACAAGTTAGTCAAATTAACTTGCATAATTTATATAAGCCACAGACACTTTTATTATCTTAATGACTTTTTTTATTTTAAGCATATAATTCACAAAAGGGAATGAACAATTTAAACTGATCAATTCTGATAGAATGCTGTGGGTTTCCTCCTTCTGATGTGAAATATGTTTGGACAGCAAAATGTGATGCCCTCTAGAATAATTAAGTTATCAGCCATATGCTGGCCCTGATTACAACAGGTACAAAACACTACATGATGAATTTAAAATGCAGGCTACATCCCTTTCTGAAACATTTCAATGCTTTTCCATCCACAGGACCAGGTGGAAGAGATGGAAGAAAGGCTGAGGGAGCTGAAGAATGGAGTCCAACTTCAGCAGAAGAGGAACCAAGAATTGGAAGAGCTGAGGGCCAGCTTACACCAGGAACTATCAATTTACAAGTAGGTTTTACTATCTTTCTTGAAACACTATCCACATGAAAGCAAAACCTGCAAGAAAATCTGAAAGCAGCAGTGAGAAAGGAGTGACAAATTCTCACTATAGGTCCTTCCAGTTACCATACTTGCTCTAGGTATCTCTCTGTATTCTGCAGACTAGCCCTTTGTGTTTGGGAAACAGGATGTTCTAGAATATGACTGACCTGGGACATATATCTCAAATATAGTAGGGAACTGCTTCCCACTGAGGGCCTAGCTCTATTCTGGCAGACAGGCTCCTGTCACTTTGGTAGGACTGGCCTAGAAATCAGTCCCTATCCAAAACATGCAGGAGAATGGCATGAACAACTTCAGTCCTCATAGTCTGGGTAGAAAAATTCATTTGTAAGGGGTTCAGAGCAACAAACACAAGTTCAGCTTCTTAATAAATAGAGGTTATTAAGCAGGTGTAACAAATGAGAATAGTTAGGTGTGAAGGAGGGAAATATGATGTTGCAATTTCTGGGGATTTAAAGGTAGAAGAGTATGAGAGAATTGTGTGGCCTTTATAAACTTCCCTTCCCTATGCTCAGTCTAAAACACAGGAGAAGAACACAAGTATTCTCAGTGGCAGAGTAAAATCCAAAGAAAGTGAAAAGTCTGCCCTAGGCCACAGCAAGACTTAATGGATAGAGTCTAGGGCTCCAAAGGTATAAGAGGAACCCAGTCAGGAACTCACAAGTGTACAGGTTGGTCATAGTGTGTTTTCCAGGTGAACAAAGATTTACGATCTTAATTCTGCTTAACAAGAGGTGGTCTGGTAGAATGTGAAATTCTTGTTGGATAGGCCATTCCAAAGCTCCTTTCTTTGCAACAGACAACACTATATAATCTAGGATAGTTTAGGCATGGAGAAGGCTGAACATTTTAATTCTGGACAGTGTGTAGAGGATGTGGACATTTCCCTGTCCATTTAACAAAGGTTTTCAGAGAAAGCTTTCAAGCACAAGCCTGCCTTTTCGCACTCATTTTCTCAAACAAAATGTAGCCTTTTTAACTGAAGTGATTGTGAGAGACACCCAAAATGGCACAGTAGTGCTTGCCAGCAAAAGAGCCTCTAGATTTCTGAAAGCATTCCAAAATTACTTGTTTTTTGGAACCATATAGAATGTAAATTCTGTCTTTGTACAGCATCTTTCTGGTCTCTTCCTCTGAGAGTAGCGCTGGTGCTTATCATTTATTTTAATAAATGTAAACATATGCAGTAATGCTCTGTGTAAGTTTTACAACCTTTTAAAAGGTTACTGCTTTAAAATGTGCCCAGCACCACAAAAGGCAAATGTCCTGCTGGAACCATTGTCTTCTCCATCTCCTTAGAAAAATGCAAAAATGCATATTGTGACCAATATTGCTCAATGTTCAGCAAAAAGACCCTAAACAGCATGTATAGCCAGAAAACACACTAACACCACAAGCACAAGGTGCGCAGGTAAGGATCAGCTAGTTTGCAATCTCTCTGTTTAGCAAAACAAAAAAGAGAGGTGGTAAGAAAATAAAGAGGGGGAAGTGCCTCCACAAGAAAATGAGCCAGTGTCATAAGGACAAGGCAGATAAAGGGCCTGCCAGCTCTAGCATCCACTTAGCAAAAAGAGAAAAGGGGGATGAAGGGCCTCTGTAGGCAGAGTGCCTGCTACCACAAGGTAGATGGAAGTGAGCAGCAAATGCCCTATTGATTCAAGCACACACACGCCCTGCCCCTCAGGTCAACAACCTGATCTACCTATTTGTAGTCAGCTGCTTCTTCCAGTCAGCGTGTTGTTCCCTCTCCTATTTTCTTGTAGGGACCAGAAAGGGAAGGGAAGGTGACTGAATGGGCAAAAGGGGGTGTGCTCAGGTCAAGAAACAGAGGCAAAGATGAACCACTTTAAGAGCAAGTGCAATCATACGCACACAACAGCAACACTACTGGGCAAACTGATGCCACAAGCAATAGGTTCGCAACCACCATTGTATACCACTCTGCAACAGACTGAGCCAGGAGGCAAAAATGGAAAGTGTCAAAAGAGAAAGTCAAGGGTTCATGTCTAATCAGTAGGGTAGATGGTGACAAATGAAAATGAGGTCACATGTCATAGGATATAGTGCAGTTAGAAATACTGCTGAAACATTCAGGCAGCAATATCAGAGAGGCTGTTGGAAAGGTAGGATTGGATGGGATGGAGGGTAAAAGATGTGGGGTGTCATGAGCACAGGTCTCCCACTCGACCTCTGGAATAAGCCGAGTGGAACGATTAGAGTCCCACAAGGGAAAGAACAGCAAAGAAATCTGATTTCCTTGTGAAATGTTATTTCATTGAGCAACTGGTTACTCAATTTCAATCCCTACAGAGACTGCTTAGAAATCTATGGACAACTCTGCAAGTCTCAAGCGAAACAAGACCAAGATTGAATCATGGATTTATAAGCATGGACATCCTTCCCCTTCCTTACTTACTTGCTGTGTCTTTAGTGGGAATGATAGTACATTCTCTCCATCTGATGACACAGCCAATAAGGAAAACTATGATGGTTTGCATCTTTATTATTATAAAAAGGGCTGCAAATGGTCTGAAACATGGTAGTTACACTGGACAGATGTCACATCAGCAGGATACCAGATGTGCATTATGCACAACTTCAAAGTTTAAGGTTTATGTAAAGCTGACGTGTCAGTACATTAATCAGCCTTTCTTTAATGTTATAATTCTGTACAAAATCTGTTTGAGAACAGGATTGTTTAGTTATTTTAGGCAACAGTTTGTAATTTTGACATGTTATGAATAGGAAGAAGTCCTAAATAAATGCTTTTTTATACGCACATAGAGCATTTTGCTATTAATGGATGAAAAATCAGTGTTGTTTTGATAACATAGCAACAGGGTTAAACAGACTGCAAATCCACTTAAGACAACTGGTCAATAGTCATCCCTATTCTACCCAAATGGCAAACCAACCAGCTTTGTCTTCATTTTCTTTCCATTACCCTCACCTGAGTAAAAATTCTACAAATAAGAGTGTTTTCCAGTTTGAAGGTTAACATCTTCAAGAACAGTTCTACACTTAGGATAAAAGGACCTGCAGCATACACTAGTGGAGTGCTATTGACTGTTATGTGTAAAACCTGTACAAGGTAACAACTATGATGTGAACCACTGGGGCCAAAGTAACTGCATTACTTCCATTCCCCCACTGACACAGCATCCAAGCCAAAGTACAAAGTTAGGCCTACAGTGTCGGGAGATTTGGGCACAAGCCTTCCTTCTGCATCTCAACAGTATCAGGTAGGTGGAAAAAAATGACAAGGTTACTGAACGCCTTCAAACAAGAACTGCTGGGTGGGAATGAAAACTGAGAGGTTCCGACATCCAGCCCAGGCTGGAGGGTATTTCAGACAGAGTTGAGCTGGCAAAGGAAATCCAGTTTGAAACAAGAACCAGAGAGACCTGTAGGAATAAACTTTAAACTGGAAAGGAGTTACCTAAACATCTCCAGCCTCAAACTACTAAATGATACATACCCACCAGTGCTTTCCGGTGGCCAGCTTATTGTATTATTTTAGCAGATCATATCAAATTGGTTCTTTCAACAGGCAGCTCACCACTCTCAACCCTCCTCAAAACACAGGCAGCAGCAAGTTCTGCCATTTTACATCATACTCTCGGTGCCAGTTGCAAAGTGATTTCCACATATTTCAAGATTTCAACTTCATAATATATCATTCCATTCCATTCTTTAGCGTAACTGTACTTCATTAACAATTTAGAAGCCGCACAATTAAGCCGCCACTTTGGTTCCAGAGAACTTAAAAGTGTTGATTTTTTTGAAAAGAAAAGACAATCACATCCCACATAGAAAACCAAATTTATTTAATCTGAAGCACTTGTATGGTTCATGGAAAGTTAAATGGGCTGCTGGTGGAACAGTTCACTCTCACAGGAGATGTGCTGATACAAGGTGAAATATCATGTAATCATTCTTTATATCAGTCTTTATTACATATATCAGCTGAAAACAAACACTTTCATAACTTGGTGGTCCCCCCAGTTAAAAAAAAAAACACAGAAAGGAAAGATAATAGAACACAGTTCAAGAAACACACAAGAGGGCAAAGTAATGTGCAGTTATAGGTGACTACCATATTCATATCCACATCATAAGTTGCCCCATCAGAAAAGGATAGAAGGACCAAAGTATTATGAAGAAAACTCAGGCATTATCTGGACAGACCGACTTACTCTAATCAAGGACAGCAGCTAGAAACAAAGTTAAGAATAGGTGACCCTGCACTGGATTTATCTGTATCTGAAACAAGACTGGAGCTAAAGCTCTAAACATATTCTTTTATCAGGAGGGACCAATAAAAATAAAATAGAGAGAAGCTTCTACTCTAAAATTCCCCTCAGTAGAAAACATTCAGATCTTACCAACGCTTGTACTGAAACAATTCAGGCATAGTTTATATTAAAATTTCTTGTAGCAGGCTGTGTACACCAGCTCTCAATCAATGAGTTTTTAGGTGAAAAATTGTCAACCAAGAAGCCACTGTGTGATGCTAGCTCAAGTCAGGTTCAACTTTCAACAGCAACAGTTCACTTTCTGAGTTAGAAGCAAGGCTGATGGATAATATCTACAGATGGGCTGTTGAATGCACAGTGCATGTGTTTGTCTCTCGCAAAACGGCACAGCTGACAATCTCAAGAAACTTAGGAGAACAGGGCAGGGAGAGGACAACAACAGGAAACAAACAGCAAGGATTGAAGGGGTCAAGTATCTAAGAGCCTTGCCCTTCTGGATCCACACTTCCTTCAGGATCTTCATCATTATATATGTTCTCTGCCTATACAGAGAGAGAGGAATGAAGAATTAGACAGAAGTATCAATCTGACAGTTAAGCAAATTCCTATTCTAAGGGCACAATCTAAACACCACAATGACAAACTTTACCCTAAGTAACTTCCAGCACATAGCAAATTCAATACCTTTGTCAGACACAAGGATTCAGTCATTATTCTGCCAAATATTTATTAAGAAGACAGACGTCCTTCTACAGTTTGAAATTACCATAAATTCCGGCGTATAAGATGCCTTTTTAACCTCGAAAAAGAGGTTAAAAAATCAGGGGTTGTCTTATACGCCGGGTATTCGCCCTTGGATGCTGCGGCAGCGGCTCCGCTCCGCGCCAGGACAGAGCCACCTGGCACGGAGCCTGCCCACTGCTGCTTCGGAAGCAGCGGGCGGCTGGCTTGGCTCCGCGGCGGGCGGCTTTCTCCTGGCACGGACTTGCCCAGCATGTTAGGCAACTGGGCTTATAAGATGAACCCCCAAATTGCAGCTGCCAATTTGGGATGTTGTCTAATACGCCCAGTCGCCTAATACGCCAGAATCTACGGTATATGCATCTTATGGGTGCTCTGTGCACACAGTTTTGGATCCACTTTCCCATCAAATAATCAACCAAGTACTTACCATTTGCCAGACTTGCATGATATTGTCTTCTGATACTGAACAAATTACCCAGGGTTCATTTGGATTCCAGGAGAAGTCAGATATCTTTGCAGTGTGACCACCATGAATAAACTAACATTGAGAATAAGACAGTTATTTAAGTACACAATTGCAATACAGAATACATATTTAAAGAACAGGGTTACAATTCTTATGTGTGAATCGTATCATAGATACCCATAGTAGATTACCAACATAAAACCCCCCAAACTTCAATAAAGGCTGGACTATCAGTAAGGCAAAATTTAAAATAAAAATCCAAACCTAGGTCTAAAATACAATGAAGTATTAACTCCACAATTGAGCTAATCCGTTTTTATTTCTATTTTTTTCCCTCCCCCTCTCAACTGCAGGGCTTAATTCATTCACAGCTAGGGGGAGGGGGTTTGAGATGGAAGAAGAGTCACAGAAAGTATCCTGGACTCAGAAAGCATCTCATTCACACATCAGCTGGGAGTGTCAGGAAGAAGCTGCCACTCAGGAAGCTGAAAAATAGAAAAATAGTTCATGGAAAGAAGAGTACATGCAAAGCAGAATGAAACACCACATTAGGACTACTCAACTCTGATCAAGGATGGTATACACAAGTGCCAGCCTCTCACCAGCTGACCAAGCCCAAACAAAGGTATAAAATCTCATTTTTTCTTGGGGAGCAGGGGGAGAATTGGTGGCAACACCAATACTCTCACTTACCAACAGCTCAGGTGGGCCATCCTCTGCATCTTCAGGAGACTGCTCTTCTCCAATTTTACTGAAAAAGAAGACAGTAATTAGACACACACAAAAAGCACTTCTGGTGAACTCAGCATTTCCACAACACTACACACATCTGAGGCTTACCTTAAATCCCAGACATTCAGTCTGCGATCGGTACCACTGGAAGCCAGAATGGTTTCATTATGTGGTGACCACTGAACCTGCATCAGTTAGGATGAGATGGAACATTTTGCCTTAGTATCTATCACAGTTTTGATGCAATTTTTATTGTTCTTACACAGTATATCAAACAATAACTGTTCATTTATGCCAGCCAACCACTTTAATATCCCTATTTATTATTCTGCTCTTGAAAACTGCTCACAGTTAAAATATGCTACACAATTAGTTGAGCAGAGGAGGGATACCATCAATCACAATGACCAGAAAGCTAAACACGCTTTAATTATTTGAAAATGTTTAATCCACTCTTTCATAAAATATAACAAGGCAGCCTACAACATATAAAATGCAATTAAATCAATCTATAAAACATAATTTAAAAACTCAGTAGATACTGGTTGGTTTAAAGAAAAATACAGTATCATACTGTGACGGTCTGTTTCGACAGGGTAGGGAGTTTCACAGGGCAGGGCAAGACCTGCCACATTTAAGGCTCAGTCCCTATTGGAGGCCAATGGAACCTCAAGGGCTTGGGGAATCTGCATACATGCCGCATCAGAGAATCTGAGGTGGAGAACAAAAGATCAGATAGTCCTTAAGGTACTCTGGGCCAAAGCTGTTTAGGGCTTTGTGAATTAACACAAGAATCTTGAACCTGGTCTGGCAGTAAATCAGCACCAGTGCACCTTTCTCAAAAGGAGACTAACAGGCTGCCAGCATTCTGCTCCTTTGAGCAGTCTGTATTTGGAAACCAAATTATGGAGAGGCGGCCCCCATTTATGTGTGTTTAATATGTACACGACTGTGCATACACGCCAAACCTGGAAGTGACCCGAAAAGCCACAAAAAGGGCAGAACAGTATGAGGAGTTCGCCGGCTTTTTCAATGGTGTTTCAAAGATACACGATTTCACTGACACAAGTGGTGCCTCAGAACACAACCCCCATGTAAATAGTGGGTTGCCTGTACTTTAAATTCTAGAAGCACCTCATAAAGCTAGTATATCATGAAACCACCCAAGTCTTTAAGATGTATCACCAGACCTATTAGTTATATTTTCCACCCCTGGGAATAAGTGCAATGCATCAAATGGGATGCATTTAGGGAAATCAAAAAGTCTCCAAATGTCTTTATTAGTCATTACTTGCACACTTTACTGATGCATACTTTATCACCATAACAAATGAAGAAAATTAGTACTCTGAGTCATCAAATAAGTAACCTTGTCCTACACTTATTCTGGTATTCTAACCCTCTCTTTGTAACTGCCAATGTTTTTTTCTGTCAGCCAAGTCAGTCACTTAAACCTCACTGCCCGAATATTCCATTCCAATTTTTTAAATCTGCTGCTTAAGGATCAGAAACATGCTTTTTCCACAAGCAGAAAAATCAACATATCTGCTGTAAGTTTTCTAACTGTACTAACACAGAGATGAGCAAACCTGTAAATAGTTGGTCTGAAACTTTAATAGTAAGGCCAATTCTGAGAAGGAAAAATCAAAGACCCTTTTAAGAGCAGCCATGTTGTTAAATGATCAGAAAATGATGTCACATGATATTATGTGAGCTTACCTGGAATATTTCATCTTTGTGTGACTCAAAGGAGTGCAACTTCAGTTTCAGGTTTCGCAGATCCCATAATGCAACAGTCTGGCCAGGAAAACCAGAGCATAATTAATAAATAAGAATATTCCTTTATTGTACTGTACACAGCCCACAGCCCCACAGACTAGGACCATTCAACACAACACATACTCTTCTACAGTATAACAATCCCCTTAATTCTGCAACTATGGATTAGGCAATGTTTTCTGTGAATTCTGGACAGACACCTTATCAGCTGATCCCGTGGCCAAGATGAACTCGCTATAAGGATTGAAAGACAGACAGTTCACTTCAGCAGTGTGAGCATCCACCGAATGGCTTGGCTTGGAAGTGTTGTTTGACCGGGTGTCCCAACTGTAAAAAACGAAATTTAAGATAAGAAACACCTTTGATGGACCAATTAACACACACTAATTGCAAGTGTAACTATTAATAAGAGCCTATCCCTCCAACTTTTAAAGATAATTCAAGGGAAAATAATTCAATGTGAACAAAATATATAACTTTGCTTACATCATAAGTTTCTGATCATCAGCAACAGATCCAAAGAGAGATTCATGCAGCAAATGCCAGGAAACGTCTTCCACCACAGCTGTATGGCCTGTAAAGATAGTCTTCGCATCCACCACTTTCCCTTCCTTTGGAACAGCACTTATGTCCCACAAGCAAATGGTCTTAAAGAGATAAAATGGGAAAATACATTAACATAAGAAACATTCATTTGGCAGATATGTACATTATGTATATCTGGACTAACTAAGCATACAATACTCACATGATCATCAGACGCACTAAGCAGATGACCACTAAGGTTTGGATTCCAAGACAAACCATAGCCTTCTTTTTGATGCCCACGAAGACGTAGATCTGGATTACACTCACCAGAAGGGTCTGCAAAGGAGATAGGGTTATTGCTTGTGTTATTCATGCAGTATTATAAAATAGCAAACAAAGATAAATTAATCACTTAAAACATATGGTCAGATCTTCTTCTTGGCTTATAGTAGAAATGGCACCACAGGAGCCGCTTTAAAGCAGTCCTTAATAGTACTTTTTAAAGTCTCCACCATTCTCTTCTTTCATTTAAAAGAGATTGGGGAAGGATGATTCAAAAAGCACTCTGGCAAAAGACTACTTTGTTCTGCTTTCAAGTTTTTCAAACTATGCTTGTCCATCACAAATCTTAATACATTATCTGAAAACATGACTCTTAAATTCTGTTCCAGCATGAAATCAGATTAGTGTAGCCTCACTTGAAAGTGTCTTGCTTTCTGAGGCAGTTTTGAGACCAGCAACTGTGGTAAACAACTAAAGAGCAATCTCTGTATCCTGAACACCATTAATTTTCTTGCTATACATTCCTAGCCTAGATTCAACCAACAAAACTAAATTAAATGGCAGTAAACAAAGCATACATTAATATACAACAAATGAGAAAAGAAGCATCTTCCCACACTTTAAAAATAATCTCCTCAGTACGATACTTGGAATCAACAAGGCCTGTCAATTTATTTTATCCCCAAAGTGCATATATAAAAGGAGCAAGGTTCAGGTATGACAACAGACAAATACCTGGTTTAGATGGATGCTTGGTATAATCAAAAACAAGTACATCACTGGATGGAGTCTTTGTGGCAATAATGCAAGGATTCTGGGGCATGTAGCGTGCTCTATTCACTTCTCCTTCATGGTTAATTTTTATTTCAATTTCAATTTTCCCACTAACAGAGCCAAATCCTCCAAACTCTGAAAATAAAGAAGGCATTTTTATAATAGCTACATGTTTCAAGTCAATCATACTAGAAAATAAACCAATTAAAACCAAGAATCTATGCCATATGGACATTATGGAACTAAAAAAAGACATTTTTTGAATACAGTATATCTTTGTTTACATTTGGAAAACAATATCCCAAAGTATCTTTAAGCAATATGATTTTAGAAAGCTTTATATATCAATCAAGATATATTTAAATCGGTACAACACTGCTGACATATCATATTAACACTCTGTAACATGTTATATCACCCATTACTGTATTTTTGGCTTTTATGGATGCCGCCCAGAGTGGCTGGGGAGGCCCAGCCAGATGGGCGGGGTATAAATAATAAATTATTATTATTAAGCAAAAAAGTTCAAGACAGCAGTAAGCCAACATATTGCTAATCAACCAGATGTTGAAACATAATTCCTGTAACAGCAAGACTTCAATTTGAGACAAGTACTTCATCTATTAAGCTGCATTGTTTAATCCAATTTTCTGGACATAAAATACATCCTGGAAACCAAAGCGTAACTGGGCCATTTATTGGTTTAGTTTTTTATCTTAGCCTAACACCAACAGTCCTCCCCAAGATCTGTGCCTTGTTAACCTAATAAGATAAAACATCAGGAAGATTCAGGAAGAAACCCACTCTTCTTTCCCATTTTGTTCTCTTACCTCCCTTCTCACTATCATAGTGTGAGGCATCAAACTGTGCATCATCATTAGGGAGCTGCACGCTGGCTATCACAAGGTGATTTTGTTCATCAGAGGTATGGGTCCCAAGAACTAGCCGGTGAATACTGAAGTCTTTGCCTTCAGGTCTACAATGCCATAAAAAAACAATGGAACAATGAGGTCAAAGGGTGTTTGTTTACTTGGACTGACTCCTCATTAGGGTCACTGGCATGAATGTTAGAAATAGAGTCAATGTGAATTTCCCTTTCTACTACTACAGAAACTGTTACTAGAGTTGCTGGTTTTCCTTACCCAACAATATGAAACATTGCAAGCAGGAAAACAATGTAGCAATTAGAGCTACAATAGATGTTAAAATATTTATTGCCTTTCTGGGACACTCAAATTCAAAGCTAACATGTTGGCTGCATTCCATCATGCATCTGTTTATCAGTCAGAAATGCTCAACTTCTTTGCTCCTCCCTCTGCCACAACTAAACCAGTACATCCAATTAACTTCAGAAGCCAGTATACTAAACCAGGGTTTGAAGTTGATATAATATTATGGCTTGTTCCAGAGCTGTTAAGCAGTTTCTTAGATTGAACAAGACAAGAAGCTACAGTTATAAATTTCCTGATTTAATGTTGGTGTGCACAAAGTGGCCCTTACTTAGTTTAACAAACTTGTTCATATACTAAAGAAATGCAGGCATAGTCCTATGGATGTTTACTCAAAAGTAAGCCTCTATGTTGCATAGGCCTTAATCAACTAAATGAGCGTTTATGCTGCAGTCATGTGTGTTACCTGGTTACATCAGGAAGCCATTGAGCAGTCAAGCTGGGCCATTCCAAAGCATGGGTCATTACAAGATCATAGAGAAATGGAGTGTTCTTTTTCCAGATTTTATATTCTTCATTGATCACTCGCTCCTCCACAGCATCATCAAAGGCAGCTGATAATTATAAGGAAAAAAATGCATTAATTAATGCTGGTAAATAAACCTAAAAACCTTATGGGCACATGCCATAGCTCTCCAGCAAAATATATTTAGAATTTAGGGTAGAGAGGAAGATATTCACATCTTCTGTACACAGGAATTTATTCCATGCCCCAAACTCTGTCACCCTGATTAATCACTGAGGGAGCATAGCAGGCCAGCAAGATCACCCATGGCTGCAACCTTATGCTTACTTCCTTGGGAATACGTCCCATTAGGCACAAATGAACTTACTTCTACATAATCATGCACTGTTAAACATGGTATTGTTTTTCTATGCCAGCAGCAATCATTTTCACTAAGTAAGTCATGTTTGTCAGTTGCATCATAACATAGTTTACAAGTAAACTCATGCAATGCTGCATTCACTTTCCTTCAAACAGGATAGAAAAAAGCTTTCTCCTAAAGAGCATCAGAGCTACTACTCTACTGTGCTTTAGGTTTTTTTCCCAAACTAAAATCTGAACAGCAACAAGAAGTTTAATTCTATTGCAAAGCAGCAGTTATGTAAGACCTCAGATAGGAAATCTGTGATTCAAAATTAGGCAGGAATTCTCTAAGCAGCATTTATCAGCCCCCAACTTGTAATATGCAGCTAAGAGATAACTCCTACGATGTGGCTGTACGGATTGCTGAACTGTAAGTTGTACACCTCTTTCTGGCAACTCCTGCAGCCAAGTTGATGCCAAACATATTGCTCGGATTTCCTTTGGACCACATCAGCAAGGCCAGGACAGGGATCTTGACCTCTGGGCAGCCCAGGACCTCCATACACACTGCACAGGTTTCCACCCCTCAATGTTTGACTTCACCCCTGGAGACACACTCCATTGTGTCTCTAGAAAGACTGATGCCAACACATTGGGAACTATCTCCACACAAAGTTCATTTATAATATCATTAAGTCAATTGATGGCTTTAGACAAACTACTGTATTCTCAACCTCCCACCTGCAAGAGGAGCAAGATCTACTTTACAGGGCTTTTGTACTGATTACTTAGGTAACAGAACTGAGGCAATTTGAACACTGCTAAAACAAGGTTAAACAGAAAATAGAGGAGTGACCTCTGGACAATTTGCAGCAAGCACTTCTTACTCTCAAAATCTGAGCAATGACAAGAATGAAAAAGGTTCCCCTCACTAAATGGCACTATTAAACAAAAGAAGTTGGGGGCTGGGTAGGCAGTGGCTTGCTGAAGGACACAAGCTTAACTTCTGTTACTGAAAACGAATCCCTGGATTATGCATGTTCTTATTTAACTGTGCATTGTGCCTCTTTCCTCCTAGACACTAGCCTAAATCTGGCTTCAGGTGTATCTCAGAGTTCTAGTTAAAAAACAAAAAATCAGCAACGTGGAAATCTGCTCACTCCCTTCTCTAAAGAAGAGCACTTCTTAAAAACAGAACAACCCATCTAGGCTGTTTGGAACACAAAGAAGAAGTGTGTAAAGAAATGGCATCGTTCTCTTTCTTTTCTAGGGCTCTGTGCCTTTAAGACACACTCTCCCCCCCCCCTCTCGCCAACCTACTGTACCTCACAGGTTGCTGAGAATCTAAAGCGGGGGCGGGGGAAGAGGCGAGGGGAAGGAAGCCATGTACGCAGCCCTGGGCCCCGTGGAGAAACGGAACATTCTACACATGATGCTACATAACCACCACCCCAGAAGCAGAAATTTACGAGGCGGTGGAACCCCTCCCGCGCCCCAATTCTTCTCCTCCTCCTCCGCCTCGCGAGCGTCTCCCTCCCCGGCTGGAGAAGCGGCGCCAGCGGAACCGCCGCAGTTTGTTCGAGGCCCATGGGGGGAGGGGGGTTGAGAGGCCGGCGAGCCGCCCTTGCGAAAAGCCCACCTGAGCCATCCTGCAGCCCTCCCCGCCTCATTACAAAGCAGCTCCACGCAAAGAACCCGAGAACCACGAAGGAGACGAGGGAAGAGGAGGGGGCGGGAGGGAAGGTGCCAGGAAAGGAGGAAGGAGAGCCCCATTGGGCGGCTCCCACGGAAAGGGGGCAGGGCCGGGGAAGCAGGCGCGGGGATTGGACGAGGCGCTTTTCTGCCAGGGCCCGCGCAGAGGCCGGAAAGGGAGGGGGAAGGGGGGGAGTGAGGCCTAGTCGAGTCTCCCGCCTCAGCAGCGCCCGCTCCGCTCACCTTCTTTATCCGCCATGATTCCGACTCTCTTCGGGAACGCCGGCGACGTCGCGGCCTTCCTAGTTTACCTCAGGACTCAGCCCGCCCTTCACTAGGCGCCTCGTGCTACCCGCGCTGGGCTGCTGAGCGCTCCTCTATTGTTTCCTGAGTCGTCGTAGTCCTCCTTTCCCCCCCTTCACAATTCACTTCAGAACGGCAGTGGCGCGCGAGACGGGTTCGCGCCAACTCTGTCCAATCGCAGACCCAGCCGCCGCGATCTTCTCGGCGAATCACGACGGCGGGAATGGGGGAGGAGGGGCGGGGCCGAGTGGGCGTGCTCGCTGAGGGAAGGATGGCGCACGCGCTCTCTCCACCCCTCCCTTCTCCCGTTTCGTCGTTGCGGAAGAAGGGCAGTGGCTTGCCGAAGCTTCCGTAGGGACCGCCATTTTGTTTTTGGTTAGGCGGCCTGAGAGTTGCTAGGCCACTCTTGCGAAACGGGTGATTGTACGAGTCTATTGGAGAAGCAAACATTGCCTTTTGGGCTGAGATTGCTGAAATGTGATAGCTGAAAAAATCTACTGAATGTTATTGGCTTTTGAGGTACATGTGGCTGCTTCCGCACTCCCACCTGTAAAATGGGAGTAACAATCAAAATAATAATAATACATTTTTATTTGTATCCCGCCCTCCCCGGCCAAGGCTGGGCTCAAAGCGGCTAACATCATAAAATGCCCAACTTCACAAGTGCTTTGGCACATAGAAACAAAATAAATGTCGTCAGGTGCTTTGTGTATTTATCGCTGCCCTTTATATGCCAACACAAAAGCAAAGTGGTCTAATTGTATT
The DNA here is from genome assembly GCF_964106915.1 of Podarcis gaigeae. Taxonomy (NCBI): domain Eukaryota; kingdom Metazoa; phylum Chordata; class Lepidosauria; order Squamata; family Lacertidae; genus Podarcis; species Podarcis gaigeae. The sequence goes on along the minus strand of NC_139684.1, from coordinate 57,256,140 downwards.
TGTTACATTATATATAATTGAGTGTGAGTAAGTAAGTAAACACTTCTATGCACATCATCCAGGGAGTAAGGCCCATTGCATATTGTGGGGCTTGTTATACAGTAATCACATCAAAACAGATGAAATACTTCCAATATGAGATTAACCGAAAGAGTGAGAAGAACATGATTTGCCTAAAGCATGTAGCATATTTCTTAATATATTTTATTTATTAAAAAAAACGAGTGATCATCCATTGTTCACTGCTTAGTTCCAGCAGTTAGTGTCAAACGAGGACTGATGATACCCAGGTCCAAATTCCCTTTAAGTGATGGTGTGCCAGTCCCCATCACTCAGCCTTGCCTATTTTACAGTGGTGATAACCAGGTTGTGAAGGGAAGAATCCTGTACTCCACTCTATGGTTCTGGGAGGGTGGAATGAAAGCGTACTGAATAAAATTAATATACATATGCCAACCTTAAAACTATGGCACCGTTACTACGCCAGCAATAAAAACAAAAGAACCAAAGGATTGTCAACTTTCTTCTTCGTAGGCCACTCTTGTGCCTTTCGCAGCTGTATAAGGCCAGGCAGATATCCAGCAGGTGAAGCTTTTGCTGCCCTTGCATTGGCATATATGCCAGGAAAAGCTTCTCCTAATGAATTTCTGCTTGACAGGAGTCAGCTGTTGAAGGACACACAGGAGCCCTGGTTTGAATGTTTCGTTTAAAAACAGCAAGTATAGCTCAGGAAAAGGGAGCATCTTGTTTAATTGTCTTTTTGCCAGGTCGATGTGTAGGTCTAAGAATTAAAAGCACAAAATTTCAAATTGCCGCTTTTCAGGGGAGGGGGAAGTACTAATAAAGCAGCATGGATACAGATATACAAATATGATACAGATAGATCTATAATGAAGGGAGCTGTTCCTTTAAATGCGGGCTTGGCTGCGGCTGACATGCTTTAGGCAGGAAGGAGGCCATCTTTCGTCTCTTCTGTCCTAAGAGGAGGAAGTGAATTGAATTTTGCATGGCAAAAGCAGCAAGCCATGGCAGATAACTACCGGGACTACAACTTGACAGAGGACCAGAAAATCGTTAAGACGAAGTACCCGCCTCTCAATAAGAAGTATGAATGTGAGTGTATTCCTGAGAGGTCTTAGTCTGTGCGTGGATTTATAGTTCTTTGGTGGAAATGCAGCGCTGGGCTCAGCTCCAGAGTTTCCACAAACCGAGTGCCTGTACATCTTGAACCGGGGCGGGGAAGAGGGTGCCGGGTACAGGCTGCAGGGCGTTGCTGGGTGGGATTCTTCTCCGGAGGCTTGTATTGCGCCCCGGAGAGAGGGGGGGGGGGCGGCGGATTGGAGCAACAACGTTGGCTCCGCACACCCATAAACAGCGTAGCTCTGTTGGGTCTGTAGGAGAAAAAAAACACCAAAATCTTTAGCAAGGCAATGCTATTTATTTGGACCCAGAATGTCACTTTGGGGTTTGTCCAGCATGCTGAAGGTTTTGCCCTCCTGTAAAGCGTTGCTGTTTCCTCGGCTAGGAGAGCGTGTTGAAACTTGGCAGACAAGGCGAAGTTTTGCTCTCGAAAATAAAATCTGAGACTGCTTGCTGTGGAGGGCTTAATATACTTCTGTGCAGTTCACTTTGTCTTAACTTTCTTTTTGGTGACACGAACCTGCTACACCCCCTGACCTCACTCTAGAAGGGTCAGCTTCTTGCGATGTATTGTTATGCTGTACGTGTAAATGAATTTACTGTGCTTGGAATATTCTTGTTCTGACTGCTCATTCTCCCTATCTTGGTCTTTTAGATCTGTTTTTTTCTTTTTTTAATTGAATAAACTATTTTAAGTTGCCCCAGATAGCTTCATATTTTTTCATATTTTTAATCCCTATTTAGATCTGGATCATACTGCTGATGTGCAGTAAGTATTTATTTATAAGCTTACAATCTAACAGGGACAATGAGAAGGCAAAAAAAAAAAGAAAAGCAAAATGACCCAAATAATCTTTTAAGGGGGAAATATTCCTCAGTTGCATAATGCATGTACTTTCCCACCCTGCTAATACCATATTTCACCAGTTATTCTCCCCATTGCTGATGTTACCACATCTGACCTTTTCTGTATAAACAAGCACAAGTGTGCTGCTTAGATAAAATCTGCCCAGGTACATGGAACAGGGTTAGCTGTCCTATGGCTGAGTCAGATTTTTGGTCCATTAAGCTAAGGTGCATCTACGATTACTGACTGGCAGCAGCTCTCCAGGGTTTCAGAGAAAGATTTTTCCTGGCTTTCCCAAGAGGTGCCAGGAATTGAAATCTGGACCTTTTCTGTGCAAAGCACACATTCTACCTCTTGAATCAACAGCTTATCTTCACTGTAAAACAAGAAAACCCTTAATAAAATATTTTTTTTAAAAAAACACAGCTTTTATTCAAAGGTATCTGGCATTATCCCAATAGATGGGGTTATATGAGAAAACCCAAAAGCCTCAGGGATTTCAATGGGGGAACAGTGTTGTCAGTATTTTCAATTTGTATATTGCCTTTCCATATAATAATATAACCAACATCCAGTTCATCAAAAGTGCCAAGAGCTGGGAAGTATGGCAACATATATACCGGTAATTAATTCATGAGTTGTGTGTGTGCATTACCTCTTTACACAGTTCTTGTCTGCTACAGAGTGAAGTAGGTTGGATGGTGTGCCGTCTATAACTCCTCTAAACGAGATGTATGCCTAGAGTTTTGTTGTTATGTCTTCTTGTCATGGCTTCTGTATTTCAGCACAAGGTTGTTTTGGATTTTTGCTATCACTCTATGGTAATAAGAAAAAAACACCCAAAAAAGTGCCAAGTGCAAGAAATGGCAAGCCAGATTTCTTAGAATCTGCAGCAGATTACCTCTCACAGGCCCCCCATTCCCACAATGCTCATATTTTAGCACATTTCTTGAAAGCTTCAAAAGCAACAAATATGGGGAAGCAGGGATTGATGCTGCACACCTTCTATTGTGTGCTGGATGTTCCTGCTGCTCTATTTTCCACCTACAAAGAAAGTTCCTAGTTGTGCAGAGGATGGAGCTAGGAATTCATAAATTCCAAGTACAAAGTTTTCAAGGGTGACTACTATATGCAAAGAATGGACAATTCTTAAACTGCAAATAGTGAACTTGTTAGAAGTGGAGCCAACTGGTCTTTCCTACATTAAGTGCAAGTTTCTCCTTTGTACATTCTCATCTTTTGCTTATAACTACTGCCCTGTAATGTGTGTGTGTGTGTGTGTGTGTGTGTGTTTTTAGGTTGCATGCCTGGGGAGATACCTTGGAAGAAGCATTTGAACAATGTGCCATGGCCATGTTTGGCTACATGACGGATACAGAGACGGTTGAACCTCTGGACACAGTAGAGGTGGAAGCAGAGGGTAAGGTGATGCTTTGAGAACGACAGCAGTACAGATTAATAAACACAGTGGCAAATGATTGTCTTTACTATTTTGCCAGCATAACTGTCACTTGCTGTTTCCCAAACACATTTATAACAGAGTAACACCCTATAGTTTGAGGCCTGTGCTTATTCAGGATTCACTGAAATTGGACTGCTTAAACTTAGCATAGCAGGCCTGTAAGTATAAATGGTGATGCTTTTGCAAGCAGGAAACAGGCAAGCAGAAAGTTCAGCTTCAAATCATAGAATTTGAATTATAGAGTCATAGAGTTGGAAGGGACCCTCAGGACCATTTAGTCCAAGTCCCCTGCAATGCGAGAATATGCACCTGTCCCTTACGGGGATCAAACCTGCAGCCTTGGCATTATCAGCATATGCTTTAACTAACTGAGCTATCCAGATGATGTTCAGTCTCATCTCAGAGGCAAGCAGAGCAACAAAAAAACCCATGACATTTATTTGTGTGTTTTTTTTTATTAAATTTGTGTACCACCCTTCATCCGAAGATCACAGGGCAGTTCACTGCATAAAAATACAAAATTCGAACACAAAATACATAATAAAAACAAAAGCAAACCAATAACGTGCGCGCCCCTTCCACAAACACATTAAAAAAGACATAGAATGTTAATTGGCCCAAGCTGAAGGCCTGGTTATAGAAAAACATTTTTGCCTGACGCCTAAAGATACAGTTCATGGTTCGTGAGGTGTCCTATTGGTCCCCACGCAAGGGTTGGCTCTCTGATCTCTTGCTGAGCCATTATCTGTGGTGCAAGGGGAATTGAGTGGGAGTTTGAGCCTACACTGACATCTGTCTGTCATTAGGAAGGCTTGCCACACATACTGGGTTGGAGGGAGGCCTGCACCTTAAAGCTCCCAATATGTCTCCACCCCCCACCCCACCCCGCTTCTCTCCAACAGGACATGACATGCTGTCTCTTCTCTTCCACTTTCTGGATGAGTGGCTTTATAAATTCAGCGCCAATGAGTTTTTCATTCCCAGGGTGAGTGTTTGCTCTCTTCCTCCTTACAGTCTTGAGATATTTCTCAATTATTGGAATGTGTTCTGCACAGTGTCACAGTTTGGTCACGTGTTGTTGCATTGCCAAGGTACTGAATCCATTCTGCCTGAATACATTAATTTCTGAGGTAGCATCAAGAAACTAAGGAGAAAATCTAAAGAGGAACATTACTGTACTGTCCTTATTAGCATCAACTGTAATCATAAAGCAGGGAGCCAGCATTCAACTTTCACAGAAGTCTCCTCCAGGCTTGATAGCCAACAACAGAAAAGAAGGGACAATGATGTTCCTCAAAGTTCCTCTGCAATGTGCTTACAGTTTATGGATCGAAGTTCTGGAAATTCTTTGCAAAACTAGTTAGATTATCGGAGAAGTTGAAGATGCTAGAATGGGGAGAAAGAAATTGTTATACAGACTGAAAGAGAAGCTCCTTTGACTTCTGAAATGTATTGCTTTTCATATGCCTTGAGGTTGTATGGATGGTTAGGATTTATTTTTCTGCAAGGAACTGAAATACCTTGTACCTTTTCCAGTTATTACTAGAGCTATGTGAAAGTTTTTAATTGTTTGAAATCAACTAATTATATGTTTGTTCCCCTCCCTCATTTTGTAGGAAGTTAAAGTGCTCCACATTGACCGAATAAGATTCAGAATAAGATCTATTGGGTGAGTTAAGTGGAATCATGCCATTTAAAAATGTTGATGGAAATGCCAGAGAGTCAAGACATGTTGGCTCTGTGTGAAAGTTTCCATAGAGTGTGTACCAAGTGTCATTTTGCATGTGCCAGGAGCCTTTTTAGTTCCCCACTGACTCTCACCATGGGCTCCTCCAGGATCCTTCTTGGATGGAGACAGCGAAGAGTTTGCTTTCTTTAAAAAGAATGCATGTTTCCACTTCAGCAATGTTGCTTTGCTGTAAGGGCTCAAACTAATCCCTGGTTCTGAAGAAGAAGAAATGGAGGCCTTTGAAGATGCCAGGAGCTGTCTTGGCTTTCTTAATTCCTGATTCACACTTCAGCATGTGGGACAGTGTTCCTCCAATGGATCCCTGCACTGTCTCCTGGGTATGGACCATTTGGGAACTGGAGTTGAGAGCCTTGTATGCCATAGCTCTCTAGGTTCTTGGGTGGGAAATCATTCTGGCTGCTAGGGGTGCCAGAATGGCCTCCTCTTTTCCTCAACATTCATCATTGTTCCGCGTGTCTTTCATAAAATGACCAGAGGGGTTTCCTGCACTGTGACATAATTCAGTAACCTTGTAATAATCATTACCCTTTTTCCCTCTTTAAGGTGGGGAGAAGAGTTCTCTTTGCCCAAGCATCCCCAGGTATGTTATGAATGTTGTTGTTTTCCTTCCTGAGTACTAGAGGCCCAGAAATAAATTAGGCTTAACTAACAAATCACCCCTTCCATTCATGTATTCTTAGACCTACCAGAGATTCTGCCTATCGTTGTGCAGCTGAGCTCCTAGACTCCTGTTCATAGACTCAATTTTTCTTTTTTCTTCCCTCGCAGGGCACAGAGGTCAAAGCTATAACCTATTCAGCAATGCAGATTCATGAGGATGAAACGCCCGAGGTCTTTGTCATTATTGATATCTAAACAAAGTACCACAAAAAACTGCATCACCCTGGTTTATCTACCAGAAGTGCTGTACATCCTAATCGAAGTGTTTGTCCTCCTGGAAATGAATCGGCAGAGGGCTAAATGAACCAAAGTGGTGAGGAGCATCAGGTTGGATGTAGCAGCTTAAATAGAAAACTCCCGAGGAATGTCCAGCTCTGGTGTATTACTGAGGCTGATGCATCAAGCAGGAAGCATTGAAAAGATGGTGTACATGTGTTGATTACTAGCCCAAGCATGATCTGGTACTGCAGCCTATAATGTGGTTTTTAAATGCTGGATTCTAATTCCTTATCTACTCTGGTGGGAGACTAATATTCTTTAGTGACAGGAAATACAGGGATTTAAGACTACTTACTGTCGTCTGTCTTAATGATACTACCTCTTCTATTGCTTCTTTTGTCATTTATAGCCCATTGTAAAATACCCACCATAAAATGCTGCTTTCCTCCAGTGACAAGTTGCCTGGAAATTAGCCTAAATCCTCTCCCCTTACAAAGCCATTTGAAACAGTAGTCTGATGCTGTCACAATGTTCCCAGTCACCTTCAACCACGGTTAGGAGATGACAGAAGCCTGCCTGTCAGGCTTCCTCTTCTCCTGTTCATGTGTTAGTTCCCACCAACAACAGTATGGTTTGCCCTAGCAGATAGGTTGTTCCAGAACAGGGTTACAAAAGAAATCCTGGTTAGCGTTCCTGATTAATGCTGCTTCAGACATTACACTACACCAGGCACCCCCAAACTTGGCCCTCCAGATGTTTTGGAACTACAATTCCCATCATCCCTGACCACTGGTCCTGTTAGCTAGGGATGATGGGAGTTGTAGTCTACCCTATGGTTAGAGCTGTAGTGGCTGGTGAGGCACTTTTGCTTGGCTGGCTTCCTAACAGCAGGTTGCTGGTGCTTATCAAAGGGTGAGGTGTGGGGAGATTGATCTGGTGTGGCACATGGCAGTGGATCCAAGCTCCCTATGCCTCAGTCCTCCCCTCTCCACAGTGACCTGCTGTGTTGTCAGGCCAGGAGAACCAAGATACCCCACCTGCACTGACTCACCAACTGCTGCTGGTTAAACTAAACCATGGGATGGAGAAGGGAATTCATGCATGCTAGGGAAAAGGGAGCCTCACAGTCGATGCCACACTCCCAATGCCTTAACCACAGTTAAAGATCAGAGCTATTATGTCTCCACTGAAAGGAAAGAGGAAAGGAAAGGAACAGAGCACACAAACAATTGCCCCCCCCCAAAGAGCAGCATTTGTTTTTGACAATCTATATGAACACACACACATAACTTGAATTGCAGACTTAACACACACACACACCTTGGGATTGAAGCAACGGGTCCCAGTCTCCTATAAGCAGCATTTGTTTCATGGGGCTCGCAGAGGAGCATAGCTTGGTGGCAGGTGTTTTACACTGGGCCATCCCTTTGCACTATGGCAGCCTTCATCAATGCCCATCAGTCTCAGCTAGCATGGCCTTGCAGGCTAAGGCTGATAGGCCTTGCAGTTCAAAACAGCTGGTGGGCATTAGGCTGATGATGGCTGCATATAAGAAGAGAAGGCATCATAAGAGGTGTAGACAGAGTGGTACTCTATGTTAATTTGTGTGTGATTTCAGTTTTGATGTGTTCCACTTAGCTCTACAATTGTGTGAGGTCATTGGGGTATTGATTGAAGTAGGCACCCATCTATTTACGTAAATGACAGAAAAATAAGAAACTTGGTTTTAATTTAAAAGAACTATTTTTAAAAATAAAATCCATTTTACAAAACGTAAGTTCATACTTGTGTGCATATAGTAGTTTTATTGGTTGGCAATATTATTGCATTAGAAGTAAGGAATAGAAACTTCCAGCAAGAGACCTGCAGGTATAGGGTGGAATATAAATAAATAAATAAATAAATAAATAAATTTATTTATTTATTTATTTATTTATTTATTTATTTATTTATTTATTTAAATAATAATAATAATAATAATAATTAATAATAATAATAAAATGGTTACATGGCTAGCTGGGCTCCTGAAAAGGAGCACTGTGCTGCAACATTATCTTGCAGGTCCCACATACCCCCCCCACACACAAAAAATCACACACACACCCCTTTCCGATTGGGTTCAATTGGCACCCATGTTTTATTGCAAGGGCTTCGTGTATAACAAATAGCCGCTGATTTGGGACATGTCCTTTGCTATTTCAGCTGCATGCCCCCAGGGTGAGCTTGTCAAAGAGGTGCTCTCCCAAGCCATCCTGGGGCACTCCCAAGCGCCTCAAGTTAGATAGATGGTCTGCCAACTGCTTGATGGCCTCCACTTGTTCCTCCAAAAACTGAGACTTTAGAAAGTGACACAGCTGCACAGGGAAGGCAAGCAAGGGGGGAGAAGAATTGCTCAGGGCTTGCGCTTCCTTTTTCTTTTGAAACTCACTGGTGGTGAGTCCCAACCCAGATCATCCTCATCACATCTGGGATCTGCTAGCTCAGAAAAAAGGAGATTTTGAATGATCAAAGGCTTTGATACTAGATAAGACGAGTGCTGTGAGCAGAGGGCTCATAGCTCAGGGGTGAAGCACCTGCTTTAAAAGGCTCAAGGGCCCAGGGCCCAAGTTCACTCATGAAAGTAATCTTGTGTATTATCATAGTGTGGCTGTGAAAGGCTTCTGCCTGAGCTGTCATTGGCTCAAGCCAATATTTGAGAATATTAAATGGTCTTTTCAAGGGGGCTGCCTGTCTCTGAATGTTGGGCCAGCTCCTGGTCTACATGTTTTGTTTAGAGATTCTAGTGTAGCCTTCCCCCACCTGGTGCCCTCCAGTTGGTTTGGGCTGCAACTCCCATCAGCCCAGACTTGCATGGCAATGCTGGCTGGAGGCTGGTGGAAGTTGTACTCCAAAAATCCAGAGGGCACCAGGTGACTAGAATGAGCTTTTTAGTGCCTTTTCAGGGTCCTCCATTCTCCCCAAATGTCTACCCATTTTTTAATTTTAATTTTGCTCATTAACCACGGGTGACATACATGAGGATCCTCCTTCTCCAGAGCCAGCTTGTGTAAGTCCAGGAGACCTTGGTTCACCTTTCCTTCCAGCCGCAGGGCACTCTGGAAGGCTTCAAGGCTGGACTGCCACTCATCCTGCTCCGGCTTCTGTTAAGGAGAGGCCGAAGAAGAATTGGGTTAGCAAGACAGGCCTTGCCCTAATTTCCTATCAGAGTTCTTTGGGAGTATCAACAAGCATATAGATAGACATCATCCATCTTTGGTGGTGCTGTGACAAGGTGTTCTGCTTTTGGTCAGCAGTCTTTGAAGAAATCAGATTAATCTGTAATATAAATCCAACGCCTTTGTTAGCCTTGCTAGGAATAATAAATGAATCAAATCAACATTTATCTCATTGGGCGATGTTGGCACTGTTGCTGGTAGCCGCTTATTTAAAAATAGCTAAATTTTGGTGCTCTGCAACAGACCTGACAATAGACTCATGGTATGTGCTCAGGTGTAGTCTGTAACCAGGACAAGGGCAATATAAGTTCCTCATCCTTCTACAACATATAGAATCCATCCATCTCCCATTTGAGATGTAACCATCAGTCAAGACAATCTGCCCAGCCCCACAGAAACATCTGGAAAGACCTAGTGGATTAGAGTCTTTAAAATACATTATGAATGGGTTCTAGGTAGTGGTTCCAGCTTCAAGCTGCTGTTACACCTTTTTCCAAGGAACAAGAGATTTGCTGATGCTGTCTTAGTTTCTTGTATTTTAAAGTATGTTTATTCCATGTGAAAAGACTATTTTTTAATTTTAAAAAGCAAAATAAAATAAAAGATACAAGTATATAGATAGACATCCTGACACTGGTAAACAAAAAAGAGGTGGATGTCCTGATTGTGGCACCAATGGACTAGTTTGCCTCAATTGCTGACTACTTTAATCAAGAAAGCAGACACCACACACCTGAATGTCTTGAAGAACAATGCACCCCCCTCGCTTGTTCTGGTATTTCAATAACATCTCTGCATATCCCCTCTTCTTGAGTGATTCCTCTTTCAAGAATGTAGCTACATGCTTGAGGGCAACATCATCACGGCTGAAGTAGTAGTACTGAGGTCAGGGAGGGGGAGAAAAACAAAAAAGTCCAGTCATCCATTAAGCGGACTATGCAGCAATTTAGCTGCTGTTTCAACCATCTGTGGATCAGGTTTAGGCAAAGGTGCCTGGCGGGTTTCTTAGTTCTTTGCTGCTAAAACATGGAAGGGAGCATGAAATTTGACCATTCACTGAGAACACTCCATTGGCAAGTGTTAGAATTTTCTGACAATTCCAGCTGGTCTCTTAAAATCTTAAGAATTATAAATCAATGTCAATATTGGCAAAACTGTTCAGTCTTTATTATGATGCATCTGTTGTTGTTAACAAGGCTGTTATGCTAAAGCAGCCTAGGGAAATGCCTCAGCCTTTACACTTTGACCTGACCCGTGACAGGAAATAGGGGACACTAATTGCCATACCCGGGACCAACAGTAGCTTTGCTTAAAATGTTGGGAGTTGCAAATATGATTCTTGGGAGAAACAGTGTTTGGATTTTAGGCAGGGCCAACACCAACGTTGAGGAGATTCCCCAACTCTTGCTGGACCCGCCTCCCACTCAACATGCCCCCTGCCACCATGTGCTTACAGTCAATGCCAGTGAGAGGGTAGCTGCATGATGACTACAGTGGCCCTGATTTCATATATCTTTGTTGCTCCAGGTAATCCAGGTAGTCTGTAGGCTCTCTTCTGTGCCTTCCTGTGTGACCAGATCCAACCAGCTATCATGCCAGTGGAATCTGGTCCATGGGGGTGAATGCAGCACTGCCACACCAACTTTGGTCTGCTCTCAGACTACCCACACCTTCCTGCCTTCTGACATGGAACCAGTCCAGGGTGTAGCACTGCTTGCCAGCTTCTTCCTCCTTGCCCTTGTAGAACTCAACAGGGAGGAGAAGGGTAGGGACAAAACTAGTGTTTGTTGGCTTTGCTTGACATTCACTCTAGCGCCACCTGCTGCTGACCTCCCTGCTTTCCACCCCACCAAGCACCAGCCACTGCTGAGTGATGCTTTTGGCACCAGCCCCATGAAATGTTCACTTAAAACAGACTTGGGTGACACAACTCTCAGCGCCCTGCAACGGCACACATGAGGCCATTTGACATACATAAGGCAAAGGGGCTTCTCTCTGGTGATGCTCCCTCAAAGCACAAGAGAGATAAAAAAGCAAGCAGGTACCATGGAAAGATAGACGTAACTGACATGGAGCTCCAGGTTCACCATGTGGTTAACAGCAGCTTCACAGTCCATGTGGTAGTTCTGCTGCACCTGGGAATTCATATCTATTGCTCAACACTAAACTGGCAAATAGAATACTTCCCTCTTAAAGGGCTGATCCAGCTCCTACACCCTGAAAGTTTCCACAGTAACTGACCAGCCACCATAGCTGGCCTTTCAACTCAAAGCAAGGAGGTCAGGACACAGGAAGAAACCATTCAGCAAGGAAGACAGAGGTCCTCTGTCGCTCGGGTCTTTAATGACCTTTCTGCAGGCAAGAGCATGACTCTGCAGCGTGGCACAAGGGTTGCCATGACACCTGGGAAGGTAGGCTGATGCCAGGGAAACAGCAAAGCAATACAGCAGGGTGCTGATCCTGCAAGCACTTGGTGTGAGTTTTCACCAGCATTTCATCAAACAACCACACATGGAAGCCCTTCTTGGTCCTCCTCCTCCAGTGACCTTGCCCTGGCCTCCCCTGGCTGCCAGCCACACAGCAGGGAAAACCCTCCTGGAGAACCATCTTGCCCTTCAAGGGGAGGAGAGGAGAAGCAGAAGCAGTTTGGTAAGTCCCTGCCACTCAGTTCCTGGTAGCCCCTCCCACAATGCTGAAAAGCCACCTGGCTCCCCTGAGAAGGTAGTCCATGAGTCAGGACAACCCTATTGTTGGCATCCTTCTTTCCTGGGAAACAATGGAGGAGTGTGCCTTTGGGGGTAAAGTCAAACCCTTGGACAGTTGCAGTGCCTGCTGTGGCTGTAGAAATCAATACTGCATAGATGTATTATTGCAGGTGGGGCAGTTTTTTGCCATTTTTTTGCCAGTAATGTGACTTACAGATGAGAGTTTTTGTATCGGCACCCCACATTATAGACAACATGTTGTATAGTCTGGCTTTTGAAGTGTTTGTGTTCAATTGATGCAGACATTGTTTGTATGGACTATGTTGCAGACTTGAGCTAAGTGATGGCGATGGTTGTTTTTTCCTTTTTTTAAAAAAATGTTTCTTTATTTTTTAAAAAGTGGCCCATGGCCCCCTTTGTGATATCTGAATGACCTATTTTGCAGTGTTAAGCCTCTGACATTAGAGGTACACAGTCTAGTGGAGTCTGGTCCAAGGGGGTTGATGGGACCCTGCCCCACCTCTCTGCCTTCTTATTTGCAACTAGTCCAGAGGGGGGCACTGCCAGCCAGCTTCCTCCCCCTCCTTAGTCTGAGTGCTGCCTTTGCAAAACTCAGCAGGGAGGAGGAGAGAGACAAAACTAGAATGAATTGGCTCTGCTTGTCATTGGCTCTGGCGCCACCTACTGTTGGGCTCCCTGCCTTCTGCCCTACCGGTCCCAATGGGCAGCAGCCATCCTGGCTAGTAGATGATGAATTACCGGGTGTTTGAGGGAAGGAGGCCAGGTGGCCGGGCAATGGTCCCGATCCATCACCAACACTAGGTGCTGCCAGCCACACAGCTGGGTCCTCTAGAATCAGCCACGACAGGACAAGTGGCAGGTAGGGTTGGCAGGAAAGACCCTCTTCGCTCTTCCGCTCGGGGCCTCCTCCGAGGGCGCCGGTGCTGTCGGCCCAAGAACCCAATGACAGTCCCTTTTGCAGGAAAGAGAAACGGTGCGTGGGGGTTCTCAAACTCCAGGGGCTCAGAATGAGATCGAGTCCTTCCTGGGCTGGACACAGGCTGGGAGGTTGAGCCGCAGGGACGCCACGCGTGGCAGAAGCTCAGCTGGTTTTGGACTGGTCAGTGGCTGGAAGACAGCCAGGAAAGCCCCCCCCCCCCCACGGAAGGAGCGTGGGAGAGAAATGTCCGAAACCAAGACACTACAGCCACCAGCCTGGAGGGGCCGATCGCTTGCAGCAGGGAGCCTTGTTCTTTCTTCGTGGGTCGTGGTGGTGGGTGTCTCCCAACGCGGATGTGGGCGTCGGAGAGGTGCAGGGGCTGCGTTTAAAGGGGCAACGCGCCCCTTTAAGACATAGTCTCCTCTCCCCGCTGCGCTACAGCCTCGCCTACTGACCCCCGCGATCTCCCCACCCCCCACCCCATGATGCTACGGAGAAAACGACGCCAAGGTCCAGGCTGCTTTCCCTGCCCTAGCACCGTTGTGGGGTAGGTTGGATTTAAAGCTGTGGGGAGAAAGAGGAGCTGGAGGAGAAACACCCTCCACACCCAAATGCTTAGTCTTGGATTTAGCTACTTGCGTTTATAGCTGCGGCTTCTTAGATTTCAACTGCATTTTGTTTCGTTGGTTGGTTGTTGTTTTTAGGGTGCATGTCACCTTTTTCGTTCTGCGCAAGCCGCCTTTAGTGTGCTGTTGCAGAAAGGTGAGGTATATAAATTCATTAATGGAGCGTAAACAGTCCACGCCTAATTCAGCTCCTCTCCTCCCTTCCACACTTGCAACTTCAGCTGTTCGGGGCTGCCTGCAAGTGCGCCAAGGGAGCCTGCCTGGAATAGGTGCTGCAAGCCTCCCTGACCATCAAATGGGAACGCTATAGGACAGGCATAGGCAAACTCGGCCCTCTAGATGTTTTGGGACTACAACTCCCATCATCCCTGACCACTGGTCCTGTTAGCTAGGGATGATGGGAGTTGTAGTCCCAAAAACATCTGGAGGTCCAAGTTTGCCTATGCCTGCTATAGGAGCTTCCCTGTCATACAGCACAGGAATCAGAGCCCCCAGCAGCCGCATTTCAAGAGGAAAATAAATGTGCCCAGGAGATTCACCTGCTTCTCACATCCTGCTTATAGCTTGATTCTGGAATACCATGTTGCTTACTCAATATGCTTTCTTTAGGGTGCTTCTAGGCAATGCTGTAATTGGGTTATTCAGATATCATAAATGTGGCACTAGCAACAGTGGTGTTTTTAAAAAAATAACTTACAGTACCTGATTTTTCCTAGAAAGGGTAAATCTCGACTACAAAAAATGCTGCAAAACAATAAAAAGAAATGCATGTGGAGCACCCATCGTGCAGCAAACACCCATCTGGAAGCACCCTTTGACTCAAGACTCCCTTCTGTAAATGAACCAATTACAGCAATTTATTTAAAAGGGTCACACTGTGAGATGAATTGATAGAACATTGGTACCCGTTTCAAATTTAGTGATAGTGCAGGTTTAAAATATCCAGTTTGAAAAATGGGTGGGCAAAGATGGGTATGCACAAAGAACTTCAAGGAAACATTTGAATTGCCACAACGTGTTTTGGTTCTACATTTGAAAATAGTGACTGCTGCTTGCAAGACATAAAAAAACTGGCTTTTCAAAGATTTTGAAATCAAGAGAGTTGGTTCTGAAAGGCTGAATCACCCTAATGTTTCTCAGTAAATAATCATCTGAAGGAAGTTGTGAATTTTGGGGAAGGATTATGCAGTGTTCTCCACTCAAATTTTCTTTGGAAGAATGGGGGATGCGAGCGATGTGCCAGGTTAGAGCAAGGCAACAACTCAAATAGCTGGGTGATCTAGTAATATTTGCAGGTCTATGCATTTTATGTACATTCACCTGGGAAAAGGCTCCATTGAACTTGCTTACTTCTGAGTAGACATGCATAGGATTGCAGTGTGTGTGACTGCGTATATTAAATATAAATTAATTATCATTGCACCTTTTTATGCTTGCGGTTTTTAAAAAACAAAACCCTCACGCTGTCAAAAGCTTTAATAGAGTAACTTACAATGAAGCTGTTAACTTTATTTTGAAGTGCTCCCCAACATTGAAAAAGGTTTGAGAAGAGATCCATTTTATTCTATCAAAAGTTATCACTGTCGCACTTCAGCAGGTAATTGTTCATACATGGTACCATCTCAGGATGGATGCTTGCTTATGGAACAAAATATTGATACCCTTGAGTAACTAAATTCAATATAGACACAATGGCATGTCCATAAATGCATGCAAGTTTAGCCCAAGTCATAGAAAGCCTATATAATAGATTGTATGTTAACCACAGGCTGGTTGGGAGTCAATGGTCAAAACAAAGGAATGACAACATAAAGGGGGAACTTTTATTTAACATCCAGTCCATTCATAGCTACCTAATGTTTGGTTTTATATCTTTTTCCTCAGCTTCATCATCGCTATCGTCCACTTGCTGGATGACCAAATCGGTAGACCCGTCCTCTACAATTTCCACATCGGATCTGTTGTCTTCACCATAATTCCAGTTAGAATCCTTGTCGTCTTCTAGCGGGAACTCAGGTGGTGGCTCAGTGTCCAAATCAATGCGGATGCTGTCTATGCCAGCTTCGGAGAGACACTCATTGCAAAGTCTGTAGCGCCTCGTCCCTTCTTGGACCACTTGCCCTGTCATCTCAGTCACGTGACGCTTGCATTTTCTGCAGATTGGCTTGCAAGCTTGATGGATCTGTGAAAATTGAAAGGAAGAATGCTGATCACTGCTCAAAAGGGAAATAGAAAAATGATTTGTTCCCCTTCCATACAGCAATGCTCTCAGTATAGAGAGGCTGCTACTAAAATTTAACACATGCAGCCTAGTGTGGTGAAAAGGAAGAATTCCAGGATACGAAAAATCATTTCGGTTCAAGATATGGCTATTCAAAATTAATTCATGGTCCCCAAGGCACAGAAACTGTGAGCTAAGGTAACTTCTTGCCTTAACATCCACAGTGTGTAGAGGCAAACTCATTGTATCGCTTCACATACTGTACTCTCTTACAAATTACTCCCTTGTGTACCCATATTTAATTAATTATTAAATTTGTGTATCGCCCTATACCCGTAGGTGAAGCTGTTCCCATAATTGTATTTCCATACTAGAAAATGTTTAACTTGCCTACCGCACAACTGTTAAAGGCAGAAGAACACTGAATTCTCCCAATGCCCAGCCTACACCAAAGCCTAGGCTGCAATACTGTACCCGCTAACCAGTGGGTTTGCTCAGTTAAACACAAAGAGGCTTTCAGGAGACCTGAACACTGCTGTACTGCAAGTTACACTGGATTCTTAGTGAGTTCTTAAGTCTTCAGCTCTGCTGCCTATGCCTTGTTGCAAAGGCTTCACATCTTACATGTCATGGGGGGGGGGGTGTTTAACATCCACAAACAGTTATTGTATAGTCGTATTTACAGAAAATAACATCTAGTGAGTATTTGATCTCAGACAAGCCTCCACAGGAAACAGACACCATGGTTGCTAGAGAAAAAAGGAAAGAGCACTGGAATATAAGAAAAAAACAAGAAAAGCCCACTAAAGGAAAACAGCAGCTCTTTAGAGCCCTATAGCCTGGTGTCCCAACAACGAAGTCATCAATTCCAGCTCTGACTTTATTCATTGAAAGGCAGGAGCAGCCAGGCTGGCACACCTCACAGATATCACTTCTAAGGATACGTGCACATTTTGCTTCAAAACATTCTTTCTAGAAGGGCTAGAGACTTACTTTTTTAATGAATGTTCTGGGGCTCCTGCTGACTATAGGGCCTAGTGCATTAGTACCCCCTGTGCCACCTATCAGCAGCCCTACATGATTATGTCTATTCACTCAAGTTGTTTTTTATATGGTAATTTCAGTAATCCACAATAAGCATCTATTACAACAGGAACAAGAAAGGGGGAAGGTATTAAGTGATTAACTGAGCAATAAATTCCATAGAATAAGTACTTGTTTATTTTGTATTTCTTTAAATCACTGAAAGTGAGAATATTCCGGATGGTGGTGGAGAAATGGTTGCTTAGATTAAGGTAGACAGAAAAGAAACGATACAATGTTTTATATAGTGCAATTTTACTCATCATATCACATTCATGTTACAAGGCATTTTACTTACGCATTTTTATCATCATGTTAGGATTTTCTGCCTTTAGCTCTCAAGACAGGGCACTCTAGAAATTCAGTAGAAACAATATAGGGCATGATCCAGCTGAAGTTGACCACATAAGAAGAGCCTTGCTGCTGAATTAGGCCAGTGGCCCATCTAGGCCAGCATCCTGTTCTCACAGTGGCCAACGAAATGCCTATGGAAACCCATGAGAAGGACCAGAGCCCTAGAGCCCTCTGGCCTCCTATGGCTTCCAGGAACATTGCTGTCTTTGACTGTGGAGGCAGAGCATAAGCATCATGGCTAGTAGCTATCGAGAGTCCTCTCCTCCATGAATTTGTCTAATCCTCTTTTAAAGCCATCCAAGTTGGTGGTCACCACTGCCTCCTGTGAGAGTGAGTTCCAGAGTTTAACTATCACTTTGATGTTCTATTGGCTTCAGTGGGAGACACCCAGCATATGGTGAACTCTCCCACTGAAATTAATGGGGAATCAAAGTGATTTACTGTGGCTGAATCACACCAATATTAACTTTTTTTTTTGTTTAGGTCCTGCCCCATTGGGATTAAGATTCGAGGTATAGTGAGAAATAGGTGTTCCTAGGAAATTAGAAATGTAGACAAGCCCAGTGTCAGAATAAAGCAAGTTTCCTAAAAACAGACAGATGCAAGTCAATGCATCTCTATATTAAGTAGTTACTGGGGGTGTATCATCTCAAAATACAACATGTGCCAACGTACTGTTCGGAAATGGCTGCTCAGGTGATCCAGCCTGCTGAATCTCTTTCCACATGCTTCACACGGATACGGCCGTTCTCCCGTATGGCAACGAAGGTGGCGCTTCAGGTCTGCTTTCCGCTTTACCACGTGAGTGCAGAAAGGGCATTTGAACCTCATCCTAGGCAGATCATCTGTGAGTACCAAGCAATGCTTTTAAAATGCTGCAAAAATTGTAACACGCCTATCACAGTGACACTTTTAGTCAAAATAAAGTAACTGACTTCAAGACTGCAAACTATTATTATTATTTTTTAGAAAGTTCTGCAATTGGTATAAATGATGCAATTTTACTTAATCCACCTGTGTTTATTCTGCCCAATCTTGCTGCTGCAAGTTATAAGAAGCTGTAGTGAACTCTGTCAGGTCCTGCCCCAATACCGTGCAACCACAAGAAACCAGCAACACTCTGGATTCTGAGACCCACACACTTTTACCTTTTTAGGATTTTCAGGATGCTGAATTTAGTACAAGAAGCTGCCTTATGTAGAGTCAGACCAGTCAATCTAGCTCAGTATTGTCTACAGGCCAGCAGCTCTCCAGGGTTTCAGGTGGAAATCTTTCCCAGCTCTAAAGGGAGACACCAAGGATCAAACCTGGGGCCTCATGCATGCAGGGCATGTGCTTTACACCCACTGAGCTACAGCCCTTCTGTTTTGCACCCAATACGGCATTCTGCTCTTGCACATTGCAGTCACAGGAACACACAGAGCCCTCTTGAAAGGGCTTTATGAATCTCCTTGCCAGGGGCAGTTCCCCTGCTCCATCATGGCTGGCCTTACCATACAGCAAAGGCTATACAATTTAGGGGAACAGATGGAACTAATATCTGAATGGTCAAGCAAAACTTTTAAAGCACTAGTCCAAGTGGTGGTGTTGGTGGGAGGCATTTGGTCATCTGATTCAGACAGCAATACTCCTTGGGGCTACACCAAGCCCCCTTTTGCACTGTGGGAAAAGCCTTCCCCACTCTGCACTCTCTCTGCAAAAGTGGTGTAAGAGATGTATTTTTTCCCGCCTCCCATAACAGCCCCACTGGAAATTAAGCAAGACCCAGTCTTCCTTGCCACCAGTGCAGAAAGCACAAAGCAAAAGAGCTGGGTTGCAGATATGCTTTATTTAAAAAACCACACACAATCCTAGGAAGCACTGCTAAGAAATTATGATCTTACTGAGGAGGGTGGCACCACAACAGGCCCTGCCAGGCAGCGGGGAGAAGAAGCATCATTTCGTCAAAACCGTATCCCACAAAACTTGACCTCTACCTTGAGTAAGCTGAACAGAAAAAGGAGACTGCTCAACACACAATGAGGTCATTGTTGCAATTATGATAGCTGAATCCATTTGAATCATTCTCCTTGCATGCAAAATTTAGTTCACCTCCGATAAATGACACTCATTTTTAAAAGGTAAAATGATAAACTTTTATGCAGCCAAGGGCCAAGAAGGCAATTGACTGTATGCTAAATGAATATCCTTACCATCCGCCCAGTTCCCCATCACACCCAATACCGAGGGCATGCTAGGGTATGGCTCATCCCCTTTGGAAGATTTTGACTTGCCAGCAGGGTGTGGAGAATCATGCTCTTGCTGTGACACAGCCGAGCCTCTCGGGACGGTGTCGGATCCCTGGCCGTACTGGTAGCTGGAATGGCCAGAGTCACCTTCTGAATCAATTTGGACGTCCTCTTCAGATGGAGAAGTGTGGCTTATAGGCTCTGAAACTTGCTCTTCAAGTTTACTTGCCTTATAGTGAGGGACATCGGAGGGTTGTGGCAGCCCTATATGTCTACTGGTTTTCTTCATGGGTTCTTGCCTTTGGTCATGCTTGGACAGCTGCTGGGCATTTCTCTGAGTGGCTGGGTAATAATTGAAATTGGTCCAAGAATTTCCACCCACTATACATGTCCCTTGATCTGGGCTTAAGTGCGAATGAGGGGGACTGCTCTCCGTTCTCCACCCAGTCCCATACAGGCATAAACGCTCCACACCATTCGAGTTCACTTCCTTGTCCGAGAGACTAAAATAGCGATCTTTTTCCTTCTCACTGATGTCCAAGGAGGATTTAATGAATGTCTTGCAAACACTAATAACGTCAGTCATTTGCAGATAGCTGGCAGCTGACATGACCTCAATCACATTCTGGCCAGTGAGGGAGAGTTTGCCTGAATACACAAAATCCAGGATCACGGAAAATGTTTCGGGAGAAAATGCCTGGAAAGTTGCCGTTGTTGGTTGACTGGTTTCCTTTGAGCACTGTGAAAGGAGCATTTTGAAGTAGCCACTACTGGCAAACAGCACATTCCGGTGGGCTTTGAAGACCTTCCCCTCAACCAAAATGCTGCAGTCACAAAATAAGTCTTGCCTGCGCTGTTCGTTTAATTGTTGCAGGAGATGAAACTGATGGGAAGAAATCTCCATTCTCAAACAGGGTTGTGTTGCTCTAAAAGAAAGGGAAAAAAGAATAAACAGGTCTCTGTTTGCTACATATAAACCGCAGCTGCAAGATTATCAGTCATTCACAGAGACATGGTGAAGCACAAGACAGTCAGTGACAGAATGCAATCTTCAAGGGCCAAACTGGATGTGAGCATTGGGAAGGTGCCACTGGGAGGTCAGACCATTAGACAACTTAACTCAAGTCTTGTCTGCAATGAGTAGCGAATGGGAGCCTTTCCCAGCCCAACTTGGAGATGCCAAGGAGTGAACCAGGGACTTTCTGTATGCAAAGCACATGCTCCACCACTGACCAGCACACTTTCCAAGAGCTGTCCACTACTGGTTGGTCTATTTTTTAGCTTTAGTGGGGCAGGGCAGGGAGAGCAACATGCCAAATATGTCTGGGACAGCAGCAATTCCTATGGGCCATTTCCCCCAATCAAAATCTTCCCAAGTACTTTTCTCCCTTCGGGGGGGAAATATTTGTAGAGCCTCTCTCTCTGCCCCCTGGGTGGCAAAGCAGCCTGGGGTAAAACTTTTATCAGAAAAATGGCCCATTTGGAAAAGGCTAATCTGCCCCCGGCCATGGTCTCAAACATAGTTACCAGCACAGTCATTTCTGCAACTGAATTCAAGTAAAAATAAATACAAATCAGTGTTGTGTACTGGTTGGAGTGCTGGGGTGCAGCTTGGGAGACCCAGGTTCAAAAATCCCCAACTGGTCATGAAGCTTACTGGGAGCTGGAGCTGGTCACTTTCTCTGTCAGCTAGCCTACCTCACAGGGTTGTTATGAGGATAAAATGGGGGAGATGCTTGCTTGAGCTTTTTAGAACTAACGCAAAAGATAAAACATGTAAATGTACAATAATACTGTACTGAGAGGCACTTCACATCACACCTGGTCTGAACCAGAGTCCCCCTGAAACTCTTAAGTACTTCTGAGTGAGGTGTGGGGGATATGCAGCCCTCCAGATGTTGTTGGACTACCGTTCCCATCATCCCTGATGACTGGGACTGATGGGATTTGGAGTCCATCAACATCCAGAGGGGCCAGAAAAGGGGTGCTCAGTACACAGCATTTTCTCTCGCACCTGTAGCAGCTTCCTAACTTGTGTATCCAGAGCCCAATAAATAGTTGCACCATAAGGGCACGGTTGTACACCAGCAGCCAGTGTCCTTCACCTCAGTTATGATGAGCTGGACATTTTGGCCACATATAAGAGACTGAATCTCTCTGGGTGATGACTGTGGATACTCCTCAAGCAGGCAAATTTCAATCGCTTGTTTGAATTTTCCAGATAAAATACGGCATCAAAATGGCAGTCTGTATTCCTCCCACCCACTTTTATCTGCATTTACGCATCCTGGGGGAAATCCAATAAACTGGGGGGGGGGGGGAGAGGAGAAACCCTGCTGTCAACAACCAGTTTGCAAATTAAGCCCCTGTCTGGAAGCCCCCAGACTCACATCTGCCTACATGAAACCCCAGAGCAGTTAGGTCAGTTGGTTTAAATGCCAACAGGTTTGCATCCCCTCACACAGCTTGTGAAACCGGAATCACATGCAAGGCCAGTTTGCCTAACGTTGCAAGCTGTCATTATTTAGAGGTCCAGCAAGCTCAACCCACCATTCCTAAGCAATCACTACTTTCTTCCCATAATCAGACTGTCACATGGAAGTTGTCCCTCACCCCGTTATGCCCTAATTGCATGTCCCGTTTTTGTCGTGGGGGGTGGGAGGGGGCCGGCGCTTGCTTCTCAGTCCCGACAGTAGCCAGCTGGATCGCTATTCCCAAGTCAGCCGATCTGGGCTTAACCTGCAACGGGCACGCCAGTTGGGTTGGGCTGCTGCTTTCCAAGCCCGCAGCTAGCAGCGCGACGCCTTGTCACACCACTCAGCGCCCCAGCCCTTCGCACCGCGGGGCTCCGCGACTCTAGCGCAGAGGTCAGCAACTGGAGACTCCGCTCGCCAAATCCGGGCCCCCGAGACAACAGGCGTCCTTCCAGCCTGGAGGCGAAAAGTGGGGAAACGAGACTTGCTGGCATGCCGAGTGTGTGGTGTGGAGGGGCCGGCGGGAGGTGGAGGAGCCACTGCTCCCGCCGCCTCCCTCTCGTCCTAGTCCCGCACCTACCGGCAGGACTGCCCCTCTGCTCGCCAGGTGCGCCGCGCTCGCCGCCAGAAAGGGCGCCCAGGCGGCGGCGCGGACGCTGCAATCAGAGGAGCTGCCTCCGAGCAGGCGGCCGACACCGCGGCAGCGCCGGTCCTCCCCTAGCCCTGCCCGGCAGCACAAGGGACGCCGGCGCCGCACATTGGCAGAGGGCGCCGTCAGTCTCTCGCCCGCCCACCCCGAGCTGGAGGCTCGGCCATCGGGAGCCAGGGACGCCCGACGGCGCTGGAGGCGCGCCCGCCAAGTCACCAGGGACCGATCCCCGGCGTTGCCTCCAGAGGGGGACCGGTCCGCGCGCCCTGCCGGGAGGAAGACCACCGCCACCACCACCCAACCCTCCTGCCTTTCCTGGGAAGGGCGCCGGGAGGCGATGCGGAATTCCCAGCCGTCGCCGCAGCCGGGCTGCCTAGCGTGGCCTTTCCCGCTGCTGCCGCCGCCGCCACTCGATGCCCGGGCGCGGAAAGTGCCCCTGCCCTGCTCGGAGCTCCGCACGCGCGGCAGGGAGGACTCCGTCGGTCCCTCGCCAACCCTTTGTTGCGAGCCGAACGCCGCGCCCGGGGCGGCATCGGCAGCAAATGGCGCCCGCCTGACGGGGCTGGCCGGGCGCTGCCCGACTGGGGCGCCGCGCAGGAGGAGGGAGAGGCGGCGCGGCCGGACATCCTCCGCTAGCCGGGGAAGCAGAGGCGCGCCCGGCTCACCCTAGAGCCGCCTCAGCCCGGAGGACGCCCTGCTCGGCCTGCTGGCGCTGCCGCGGAGGCGCCGCTGACTTACCGCTCGGCAGAGGCGCGGGCTGGGCGGCGGCGGCGAGGCGGGCGTTCGAGGGGCGGCGGGGCTCTGCAAGCGGCGCTGGCTCGGGGTTCGACGGGTGAGGGCGCGAAACCTCGCCGGGCGCCGCCGCCCCAAAGCGCTGAGCAGCCCGGCCGGGAGAGAAACAAAAGGTAGTTGCTGACGTGGGCGTTGGAGAGAGACGCCCGAGGGCTGGGGACACAATTAAAGGGGCAACGCAGCGAGCGCGGCAGGGGCCAGGCGCGCACGCCGCTCTGCGCCTGCCGACGGCGCGGGCGCCTCCCCCTCCCCTCCGCCGCCGCCTCCTCCTCCGCCGCCTCGCCTTGCCAGCCCCAGCTGGGCGCCCGGCTGCCCCCCGCTTCTCCAGCGGGCGCAAGCGCGCTCGCCTCCCCGGGGTCTCGAGGGCGGCTGCAAGTCGGGCGAGCCTCTCGAAGCCCAAACGAGCCACGCGAAATGGGCACTTACTGGAGGAGCCCCTCGAGACGGGCCTCCCTCGCTGGGCTCTGTTCTGCTCAAAAGGTCAACGACCGCTGCTCTTGCAGCTCCGAACCGCCTTGGTTTTAATGGTGCGGCTCCTTTCTCGCCCTCAGAGCTGGAACGTGAGGGCTTAGCTGGAGAATAGGCAAGCCCCGAGGCGGAGCTGGGCCAAGACACGGTGTGCTGCGTGGATCTGGCTGGAAACCCAGCGAGCCATCCGGGGCTGCTGAACACGAAACACTTGGTCTCTGTGTCCTGGAACTCTTGAATGGTTAAACGCCTTTGGTTAAAGAATAAACTCTACCGACCTCCTGCCCTTTCACGGTGCTCTTAAATCTGTCCCCTCACTTAGCTGGAAGGGTAGAGGCAGTTCCTCCTGGATCAAGGGAAATGGTTTGGGGACCTAAAACCGACAAACCTCCCAGCAGAAAAAGAAATTGGGCGTGCAAATGACTTTGAAAATTGTAACACTTTTTTTTAAAAAAGGGACGCTTTTAGGATTATTCATATCCACCACCTTTTGATCCATTTTGAGCTCAAGATGGGCTTTGAAACAGCCACCAAGAGCTGACAGCATGTTTCTATGAAGGGATTTCCCCTAGAATAAAATAAACCCAGAAAAAGGGCTTGCACTGGTGACTGAATGGCGCCCCCCCCCCCTTGGGTGAGTGTCCCACTGGTTTCTATTTATGGGTCAGGACAGTAGCTCATTAGCAGTGCATCTGCTTTGCATGCAGGTCTTCCATTCCATCTCCAGCACCTCCTGGGAAGTCACTACCAGACAATACTGAGCTAGATGGATCAACGGTTTGACATGGTATAAGGCAGCTTCTCATGGCAATCTCTCTAATCCAAGTTCTAGTCGTGCATAAAAGAAGCTGGTTTCCTTTTCCTCCCCGTTAGAAAAGACCACACATCCCCAAACTCACTAAAGACCTAGTCAACCAGTTCACTGAGACTGGATGAGCATCACCGTGCATATGACAAAATATCCAGATGTGCATCCCTATTGGCTGTGTGCATAAGAAAGGCTGCTTCAACCAGCAGATCCCCTTTATGTATGTGGTTGGGGTTTTTGCATTTACATCCTGCCAAGGGTAGGGCTGCCATATGGCCAGAACTTCCCGGACATAGCTGGTATTTGGCCCTTGTAAACAGCATCCAGGCGGAAATTGCTTTTTTAAAAAATCTGGCTGCATGGCAGATCTGAATTGTAGATTTTGGTGGCAGGGAGAGGGGGGAGTTCAACAATTTTTGTGTCCAGATTTTCACTTTTTGAAATACGGCTACCCTAGATGGTATAATTTATACACTTATGAGAGCCAGTGTGGTGTAGTGGTTAAGAGTGGTGGACTCGTAATCTGGGGGACCGGGTTCATGTCCCCGCTCCTCCACATGCAGCTGCTGGGTGACCTTGGGCTAGTCACATTTCTCTGAAGTCTCTCAGCCCCACTCACCTCACAGAGTGTTGTTGTGGGGAAGAAGGGAAAGGAGAATGTTAGCCGCTTTGAGACTCCTTCGGGTAGTGATAAAGCGGGATATCAAATCCAAACTCCGCTTCTTCTTCTTCTTCTTCTTCTTCTTCTTCTTCTTCTTCTTAATATCCAAGCAACTCAAGGTAGCATATGAGACTTGCCCATTTTAGCCTACCTTGATGAAGCTAAGAGTTAGTGGTTGGGCTGACTGGCGATTTGAACCCGGGTCTCCCCATTCCCAGGAATGCTGTTCCCAGGGAGGTTTGTCTGGCACCTTCATTATACATCTTTAGATGCCATATGAATAATTTTCTCTTTGGCCTTTGGCTGATTAATATTCTACAGCCTTTAAAATGTGTTTGTGGAAGGGGGGTTATTGTTTAGTTTAGTTCTTGTATTATCAATTTATCCTGTACTTTTATCCTGTACTTTCATCTTGAGAACTGCCCTGAGATCTTCGGGTGAAGGGAGGTATATAAATAATAATAATAATAATAATAATAATAATAATAATAATAATAATAATAATAATAAAAAAAAATTCCTAGTCTGATACTCCAGCCGCAGGAGCACCAGGCAAATGCTCAGTTCCAAGTCTACATCTGAAGTGGGTGGGTTGGAAAACCACCCTACTATTTGTGCACCCCAAAGTACCTTCTTACACAGCTGAGTACCTTTACATACAAATTGAAGCCGGCACCGTTATTTCAATGTTATTTTGATATTTATTTATTTTTTCACATTTTCAGCTATAAAAGTACTGGACTACAGTTATATAAACATGTATAGTACATAAACAATTTAAACATACAAGACTTGATAATGCACCACTGCAGAAACAAAATTACAAAAGCACTTCATATTTGTTTCTCTCGCCTCCCTGGGAAGAAAAAAGACAAAATAAAAATAGCTGCTGTAGTGGTGGTCTCTGCAGATTCTCAACTTTGGTTTATTTCTGATCTACCCTGACACAAGTCAAACATCAGAAAGGAGACACCAGAAATTAGGCAGGCAGTGATGGCACTTCAGTACTACTTTCCCTTTAGGGGCCCACAGATAAACACGCAGTTCTGATTAGTCTCTTGAGCCCTGGTATGTTAAGAAAGCAATCAGATCAGGTCGTTTTCCTGCATACCACCAAGACCACTTTAATTCTTACACCTTTGGCCCCCTTACTATTTATTATTGATATAACCACTTATATGCCAAAATGGCTTCCAAGTCGTTTATAATTTACAGGTCAAATGGGCCATATTCCAGTCCAAAGCTCCACAGGCACATAGAACTCAAGTTTGGGGAATATGAGTCACTCCATTCCCTGTAAAATCAGTTGCAGCTCCGTGCATGCAGTGGAAATGTGTACAGAGCTGTGCTGACTGCATTAAACAGAAGACCCCCAGCTCTTGGTGCACACTCACATCAGAACTACATGTGCAAAAAACACCTGCTGCCAATGATGCGCATATGACTTAAGTTATGTGCAAGCTCTTACCTGACCAACCAAGAATGTGGCATCTTTCTTTGAGATGTTCAGGGGAACTTTTTTAAAGAGCTTTGTACTCGAGCTGTAATCATGGCATTAGTCACTCCCTTATCTCTCCCTACCCTTGCTCTGTTCTATGTAGGATTTTGAAAGCTTGTTGGGAGCACAGAGCAGCTTTTACAAATATTTTCCTTACGAAGCTATATAAAGTAACCTGTAAACTGATGGTGTACTTCTTCCCACAGGACACAGTTAAAACTATAGGAATAGCCACAGGCATGGATGGCTTTAAAAGAGGATTAGACAAACTCATGCAGCCATGAATGGCTGTGTACCACCTTCCAGGACAGTTTGCCCCTGAATACCAATTGCTGGAAATCACAAGTGGGGAGAGTTGCTCTTGCACTTGGCTCCTCTCTGTGGGATTTCCACAGGCATCTGGTTGGCTGCTGAGAGAACAGGATGTTGGATGCTGGGTGGACTTTTGGCCTGATCCAGCAGGGCTCTTCTATGTTGCTGTGTCAGTACATCCACTTACAACAAATCCAAACTGTGATATGACTGCACTTTCAGAAATTCACACACAATCCATTGTTGAATTGGTCCAATTGATTTCAATAGGTTGCCTGCAGAACAGAATCAAGTTAACACAGATGACAGGAAGAGTCATATCATATGCAGCATGTGAGAAGATTCAGCTGTCTGCTTGAAATTCAGCCAATATCTTTTCTGTTTATTTACAGTAATTTGTTTTTTGCTTCCATTTAGCTTGCAGTCCTTGATTAAAACTTCATAAATTAAAGGAAGATTTCCCTAAAGAGTCATAATTTCTAATATATGTTTATATTCTTAGATTGGTCCTAATCACAACTTTCATTTGTAAAAAAAAATGTTTAAAAAGGGCTATGGCTATAAAGTTACCATTCACTGTTAACAAAATCAAGCATATGAATTTCTGAAAGGCAGACACCATAAATGCTTAAAAAGCAACTTCCACTGAAATCAATGGGATTTAATTCCAAGTACAGTATGAACATTTAGGACAGGAGTAAGATTGCAAGGTGAAGAAGTTTACCTAGCAGTACAATGTGCTATTAATATACCAACTGCATATTTATGTAGGGGGAGGGGAAACTAGAGAAATTACACTTGGGGGGGAGGAAACCCCCTCTGCAAAATTAGTTATGGCAAGCTCAGGTGGCTTTCAATTTCTTCTTTAAGCACCATGAAATTGTCTCTTAGAACTGCAGTATCTCTTTTGCTTGCACACTTTTAATGGAGGGTTCCAAGGACACGTCATGGAACTGAGCTAGAATTACAGCATGTACTACACTTACAAAACACCTGCCACAGATGAGCAAGTCAAGTGCATCATTTTCAATTAAACACAAGATGACACACAGGATCCACTTGAAAACAATTAGAAATCTTATTTTGGCAGTCTCCTAACAGGAATGAGATTGGAATCTGTTCCACTCCAACTCCCATAACGCAAAAATGTCAACAGATTCATTCTTTACTCACAAGGTACACAAGAAAACCTCTAAGGATCAAAAGAAGCAGCCTAAAAGGAATCCACATCTCTCAAATCTAGAAGGGTGGTCCATTTCCTCCTAGTTCTGCTTATGCACCTCCAGGATGCACTGTGTGAAAAGCCACTCATATCAGTTTTAGCATACAAGCCATTACAAATCTTGGGCATCACAAGTCTTCAGTGGTTTCTAAAGAACTCAAAACAAAGTGATAAGCCGCCCGAATGAGGACAGAAAGGAGCAAGTATCCCAAATGCTCTGAGCTAATGGGTTAAGAATAGCCTTCACCAACCTGGGGCTCTCCAAATGTTGCAATACAGCTAGCCTCAGCCAACACACTGTGCTGTTCATGCTGAGTTGTAGTTCAACATCTGGAGGGCACCAAGTTGGCAAAGCCTGAGTTAGGAGCACTTATTGTGTCCCTAACCTGCATTCAATGAGCAACTCCATTCGTTAGAGGTTCAAGAGCACCTTCAACTGCTTTGTAAACTCCAGGCTCCCTTGTGCTCAGCTTTGGGGAAAGCCATTTCAGGGCTGAACCTTTCAAAATGTTTCTCAAGACCAATTTTCTGAAAGATCAGATTACATCCCCCCCCCACTGTGTTTTCCAGTAACTATTCAGAAAGACACCTCGCAAAAGTGGTGTCAGGACTTTGCACTTCAGAGCCTTGGTTCCTTTAAGGAAAAAGGGAGCCTATTGTAAATATCATTTTTTCTTTTTTCTTTTGCTATACAGTTACAACTTTTTTATAAAAAAAAGAAAGATTATTGCTTCTTTCCTTGCCTTGTTTCATCCTGCACAATCTCATGATGATATAAAAATGCTACATTTATGACATCATAACCCCTTCTACAGTAGTGTTTTATGAACACACAAGAAAATTTACACCTTCATTTCAAGAAGAAGCAGGTGGGAGAAACCTGCATGTTAAAAGTTAATATAATCCATCAAGCATCACAAATTAGACAGAATGCTGTTTGCAAGACAGTCCATATCAGAGCTGCCCAACATAGAACAGGAACACCAGCCTCATTAAGGCAGACCTGTAAGACTGGTGGCCAACCTGAGTGTGCCATTGTCATTCAGGTAAGCAGGTTTAGGTATAATCCCAAATCTTTCAAATGACCAAGATGGCTAGGAACTGCCATGTACAGTCATGCACCTTGATTTTAACTGAATTGTTTTGGTATCTTCATTATCTTATGTCTACAGACATTTCACAGTTTTCCAGCCAGTTTAATAGCCTAGAGAAATTCAGCACTAGAAAAGTAAAACAAGTAACTTCACATCCTTCAAGAAGCCAAATTCCTGCCATTCAACAGGAAAAGGGTGGAACCCAAGCTGAATTTTTTAACAAGGAATAGTACTCAAGACCAATTCATGAGACAGTACAAATGTAGAAACCACAATGATCAACAAATACGACCAACTGACTGTACAAGTAGCAGGAACATATACAGGGGGTGGGTGGGGGTTTGTAGGACACCCAGAGCACAGGGGCTACGTCAGAGAAGTCGTATAAGCAGAAGAGCGGCCAGCTACCTTGCTTATTCACATTTTTTTACAATAATTGCATGAGTATAGTTATTTGAGAAGGGGGCAATTCATGCCATCTACAATGACCAGAACTCTGGTGCTCTTGTAGCCTTGAGTAGTTTGTTGCTTAAATGAGGGGGAGGAAACTGAGGTTCTTGCAATTCCAACAAGCTTCTGTATGGCCAGCTCTCAGGCATTTCATGAGATCCTCTTCAGGATTTTATATTTATCCCTCTCACATTTCCCCTCATTGTGAGGGACTTCCTGCTGCTGCCATGTCTGCTCTCCTGGTGCTTAAGAGATATAAGCAGGTGCGATTTTGCAAATCCATTAAAGGCACGCAGGCATGCTGGTTTTGTTTTGTTTTTTTTCTTAAGGAAAAAAATGGGCCTGCACAGTGAGAACATCTTCAGTAATTACTTAAATAAATGTTTAGCAGATTGTGTGCTGGACCTGCCTCCAGACAGATCAGAAACAAAAATACTCTAATTCATAGGAAGGTATCTCCACCCAGCCCATTATTTTCTATGCTGATTTGTGACAGCAGCTGCAGTTCCTCTCCAGGGTGGGGCCTCAGGCAGTGACTTCTTTTCCTACTGCCTGCTGCTACCTGATCCTTCTAGCTGGTGATGTTGCCAGGATCCTACCTGGGACTTTCTGTACCACTGAGTTATGGTCCCACTTCAAAACACGTCAAAAGTTTGCAGCTCGTAGTAGATATATGGCCTAACCCTGAAAGGCCTTTTACGGTTCAAGCACTACAAAAACGGTCAGTGCCTGGTTGAAGGGCTCAGACCCTCAAGAAGGTTGCCACAGAAATCTGCATACTGTTTATCTGCTGCCTGACTAGATACCTTCCTCGCAAGTTTCTTGAGGATGAACAGAAGTGCCAGTATTTACTTTTTATAAATGTACAGTATAAAATAAAATACTGTATAAAAAGAGCCATTTCTAGATTTATGTATACACAACTGTTCATTCTTGGATATGCTTTAATGGTGGTGGACTTTTAGCCTTGTTTGCATTGATCAAGTCCTCATCTACATTTCTAAGGTAGAATTAAAAGTCCAGGAAAGAGAGCAGCAGCTCAGAATTAAGTTTGAGACCCAGATCCTGAGAGGAGAGGGAGAGGGAGAGGCAGAAACTGGGGGGGGGGGGGGGAGAGGCAAGATCACAGGAACATGGAAGATTACTGGCCATAAAGGGACAAAGCCTGGCCTCATATCCAAAGGGTGGAAGAAGGTCTGCAAGGAACATAGCCTCTGCTCAGCCTGGACACACAATTCCTTTCAAAGGTGTAGCGCACAGCACTAACAAGTTAAAAAGACATTTCAGAATTTTAAAAGTCCAGTTGTTCCTACCTGTTCTAGGAAATGGAATTTATTCATATAAAAAACCCCCACAAACTTCACAACTTGGGATAAATATGCAGTTTTCCGGCTGTCAAGATGACAAATCAAATAAGAAAAAGAATTTACATCTCCCCACCCTCTTTTTGCTGCTACATAAGTGCTTCTCGATGGAGATCCGGCTTGTCGTCAGGATCAGGGTCAGCATCATCATCTTCAGGGGGGTCGTTTTCATCACCAGATTCCACATAGATGGGCCAATCGTTGTCTGGGTCGCTCTTTTCTTGGCCTTCAGACGAAGGTTCCATCAGACTGAGGTTAATGGGCATCGAATCCTCGTGCGTAGTCGTGACACAAGTGCAGCTGTCGCACAATCCAAAGCGGCGCAAGCCTTGGGACAGGCTGCTTGTAAACGTTCTCCTGCAGCCCTTGCAGATGATTGGCTTGTTTGACCGATGGACCTGGAGCATCGTGACACAAAGCAGGAAGGGTCAGTGGCTGGCACAAGAATGACAGGTTGAACTGGATCTGGCCTTCTGGCCAGGCTCTGCACTCCCCACAGATCAATTTTGACAGGTCAGCAGCCCCAACCACCTATCAAGGTACACAAGGGATCCATCTAACTGCTAATCAGGGCAAAAGTCCATTTCCAGGGGCGGTTTGAATCCAAACCCCACCTGAAAATGGACAAAGTGGACATCAAAATGGTTGCCACATACAATGCCAGGGTGTGGAGCAGGTGGCTATCAGTTTGGGGAAAATCATCTCCTGGACAAATGTCAACGCCATGCCAGGCCGAATTATACTGGGGGGTGGGGGCAGAGGTTCCTACAAGTGGTTTGAAGTCTGCTTTTTTAAAACATATTTTTAATTAAATATTTCTTGGTTTACAAAAGTATGTGCAATGTCTCTTTTTTCAAGTTACATTTTCTACAGATCAGTTTCATTTGTTGAGACATTAGTGTTACATTAGGATGAAAAGGTGGGAAAAGGTGGAGGGGGCCATGGTGAGTGGGGGTGGAGTTGGGTGGCGATGTTTCTATTTTACTTAATGTATGTGAGGGGTTTTGTGTCAGCGTTGCTTGGGCGGGTTCTCTTTACTATTTGCTTGTGTTCCTTTGGTGGTGAGAGAGGTTTAGGTTGGCCTAGGGTGTGGTTATTCATTTGTGGTTGGCTGTGGTGGTCTTTATTTTCATGTGTGAGTGGGGTGGGGGCATGTTTTGGAATCAAGTTAGCCAGAGGCTTGACAACCATATGTCAGGAGTGCTCTGATGGTGTTTCCTGCTTGGCAGGGGGTTGGACTCGATGGCCCTTGTGGTCTCTTCCAACTCTATGATTCTATGATTCTATGAAATTGATTCGTATGCTGTTGGTGGATTCTTGTCATTGTCTTGTTGGGCTGTGTATGTGATAAAGGGGAGCCATACCGGGGTGAAGGCGTCTTCTTCTATTTGTCCCCGTGTCAGTTTCAGTTTATTGATAAGTTTTTCTCATAGGGCTGTTTCCCATACTATTTGGTACTATTGGTCCATGCTTACTCCTGACAGGTCTCTCCAGTGTCTGGATATGATGTTTCTGGCTGCTCAGAGTAAGTGGGTTATGAGCTCTTTATGATGTTGTGGGCATTATTATCTTGGAAGATGTTTAGTAGAGCGAGTTCTGGGGTGACTTCTAATACTTGCTTAGTTATTTCTCGTATGGTTGTTGTCCAGAATAGTTGGATTTTGGAACATTCCCACCACATGTGGAGGTATGTGCCTGTGGAGGTGCATCCTCTCCAGCATTTTGGTGAGGTTCCTGGGCATATTAGCACTAGTTGAGGTCTGCTTTTTAAAATCAACGGGTGTTAAGGATTCTGCTGTCAGAGTCCTGGGAGTGACAGCAGCACCAGCCACCCCACAATTTAGCTTACTCTTTAACTCGCCTCTTGTTGCACATCTCTGACTTACACTCAGAGCATGACTCCGGAGGTGCTCCTGCCGTGTGAAGCGCTTGCCGCATATCTCGCATGGGTAGGGCCTCTCGCCCGTGTGCGAACGGATGTGACGCTTCAGGATCCCTTTCTGTTTGGCCGTGTATGGGCAGAATGGGCACTTGTGCAGCTTGATCGGCACCACCAGCACATCACCTTTGGAAAGAGAAGCATTTCAGAGGTGTCAACTCACTGTTTTGGAAGTGGGGGTCAGAATTTAAAATGCTGGTAACTGAAGAAAAGCACAAATTTTTGTGGTTTAGAATACATGAGGGAGAAAGAGGAGATTGTTTTGCTGTGTATTATTAGCCATGTCGCACACATGCCACACAACACTACTGCTACAGCTGACACAGCATCAAGGTGTGGCGGGGATTCCCTTAGTGCAGCCTTCCTCCAACCTGGTGGCCTTCAAATGTTTTGGACTACAATTCCCATCAACCCCAACCAAGAGGTTATAGTCCAAAAAAATTGGAGGGCGCTGGGTCAAGAAGAAACTAAGGAAATGTAATCTCCTTGCAAAAGGAGGGATTTCCCCTGCTTTCTTTGGGGGAAATGCATCCAAATTCCACACAGAAACATAGCAACTCTTGTCCTGGGAAAATGCATTTTCATGATTTTTTACTATGCTGTCTCAACATACTACTGCAAACCATTTTTCTGCACATCAATAGCGGAAAATAAATGCTACAAAATTTGCTTTTTATTCATAAGGATGTTTGTGCCTGCTCACCCAAGGCTTGATATTTCAAGCTTGTTATAAACAGTGCTTATTTGTACCAAAAGTCTGCAGTCCAGCAATTTCCTGCTGCAATTAATTCTATGGGACTTACTTTGGAGTAAACTCGAATAGGATTACTCTATTAACCTTCCAGGAGAGAAATCTTCAAACTGAAAGAAAAAAGGTATTTTACGACCTGAAGCTAGAACAATGGGGGAGGGGGGCATTAGGCTATATATGCCCTCCAACCCTGAAGTGATGCCACCTAATTTGGCTTTGAATTACTGTTTAGTGTACCATCTAAAATTACTCTCCATCTTTGCTAACAAAAAGACCACAATGGAATTCTTAACCTGCTTACAAAAGACCCCTGCATTCCATTTGGTGCTGGAGACAGACCCACTGTTTGAGGCTTTTAAAATATATATAAAGGGACAAATAGTAATTGCTTCTTTTTTCCCCAACAGTCCTCAGTACCACCTGAAATCTGTTTTGCACCAAGCAAAGTCTCAGCTAATTCAGTCTGGTTAACAGACTTCTGCTCTCGGGTTTAAGACTGTTACGTGCTGTAGATTTCTAGGCTTGCATATTTTACCCTCCTCCTTTTCTCTCCTGCAGCCCCTTGCCCACCCCACCCCTTTTTGCCCAATATCCAGCCCGTTCTGAAAAACTTGCTCATGATTTTGTGACATTCTGGTTGGCCCTAATGAAAGTGAACTCTTGGTACTGTGCACTACCAAGGCAATGTTACAAGTCATCGAAACAGGGTGCATGTTTATTCTTTGCTGTCTTTCCCCCACTCCCCCTTGCAGGTATAACTATCTACAGTTTCATCCAGAAAGCTATCCCCGGCAACAGAGGAATCTCATCCAGCCTCATGGGATCTGATCTCACCTGCATCCTCTCCATACCAGTCATTGTGAATGTCCACCACGGAACTCATGGGCACTCCTGCATCCTCTGGCCTACCCTCAAACCCACGGACAAAATGATGGACCACATCATCCTTCCTCTGGGCTGCACTGTTGCGCAGCAGAGCTTCTAAAAACTGCTTCATGTGATAGTTGTTGCATGCCAGGTCCATGGCCTGGCCACTATGGAGCCCCTCCTCTATCTGCTCAATCGTCAGCGGTGTTGGGTACTGCTGTAGTCGCTCGCCAACTTCCACTTCCACTTCGTCTGCATCAAACTCTACTTTGGGTTCTACCACTTTGGGCAGTGAAGAATTTGTGTCATCTGGAGAGTCACTGCTTACAGGGTCCCGCACTACAAGCTGAATGGGGTGGCAGCTACAACATTCCCCGCAGGGAGGGTCTCGCTGGCAATCTGGAACCCTCTCTTTCTCCTGCAGAGATGAAACTGACGCTGAGCACTGGCTCTTTGCCCCATACGACGTGCCCTCTCGAGCAGAACTAGAGCTCCCACTGTCAGCCTGATAAAAGGCAGCTTCTCTCTCTATTTTCCTGCAGATGTCCAGTGACGACCTGATGTATGTCTTGCAGAAGTTGACAACATCAGTCATCTGCAGGTAACTGGCTGCAGACATAACTTCAATCACATTTTCCCCACAAAGATCCAACTTCCCTGAATAAAGGAAGTCCAGGATAATTGAGAAGGCCTCTGATGTAACAATGTCCAGGGAAGCAGTGCTATGTCGGCCACTGTCTTGGATGTAGTGGATCAGCAAAGCTCTGAAGTAACCACTGTTGGCAAACAGAATGTTTTTGTGGGCTTTGAAAATCCTCCCCTCCACAATGATGCTACAGTCACAAAAGAAGTCCCTCTTCCGCTGCTCATTGAGCTCTCCCAAGAGTTTGGTGTAGTAAGATTGCATCTCCATTGCTCATACAGCAAAGAACTACCTCTTGACTCTGAAAGAAAATGCAGGAACAGAACATCAGCACAGAAATGCCTTTCCTTTCGTGCACAGAGATCAAGTCCCTCCCCACAGCAGTGTATCTCCCCACCCCTCCAAGGCACACAGAACTGAATCTGGAAAACTTGAGGACCAGAGAAAAATTCCAGCCAGAACAGCTGATGCATACGCTGGCAATAAACCTTTAAAAACCCAGTAATCTGAATACTCCATCTACATTGGCCTATATTGAACACATCACCTCAACCAGAAGCTGGGCACACTAAGGCGCTTTCAGACTACTGCTATTTTTGGGTGAGATTCAATCAAATATTGGCAAATTCAGGAAGTGCATTTGAAGTTGCTCTGGAGCTCTTCAACAACAAACCCACTTTGAACTTTTTGTGTGAAGTGATGAGGAAATCGTGTGAGATAACATTTGCTTGATGCAACATCATCTAATCTCCCCACAGACAAATTAGCATGAGATTGTCTGAAAATGACTTGACTTAGGAGAATTGTATCCATTCAGGGGTTTGCCAGCATTCATTACCAATTCAC
Organism: Podarcis gaigeae; assembly: GCF_964106915.1. NCBI lineage: Eukaryota > Metazoa > Chordata > Lepidosauria > Squamata > Lacertidae > Podarcis > Podarcis gaigeae. Next base: position 57,219,852 of record NC_139684.1, on the reverse strand, counting down.
ACATTATGCTAAAAGTTGCTTTCAATGATCTATTAATGTATGGAACTGCCCAATTACAAGTTTGACAACTGGTTCATTAAGTGCCAGCAATGTTCAGGGGTGTTAAGCAGCCACCTGGCGTACCAGGATTATAGGACTGATTTGTCCATATATGAGTTCTTAAAATGCACAAGTGGAATGGAGAAGTAAAGAGAAAAACCTGTGCTTTTTAATGAGCTATCTAATTACTGTGCCTGACGGAGAGGAGAAAGTGGGAACAGGAATGCAGCTTCTCTCGCTACATTCCTCTTGCGAGTGTCCAAAACTATGCAAGGTCACCCTTCTACAGAGAGGGCATTAGGACCCAAGCAGACTCTTCTTCCTCCTCAACCATGTGGCTTGTGTAGCATAACCCTCCAGGGGAAGCCAGTCAGTCCTAGGAACAAAGAATTTTCAGCACAGCCAGCAAGGAAAACACACACCAAAAACTGGAGCATCCGGGAGATCACTCAGCCTTTTCACCCCTGAAATACTTGCATGCTTTTGTCACTTCTGAGCTACCACATCTCCCTCAGTGCCCCTCACCTCCACTTTTCCAGTCTAACTCTCCTTAATAATCTCCAGAAATCTCACTTTCCACACTTTTTTTGCCATAACTATTCCAAACCTATTTTCCTTCACAAATTGGCTGCAGACAGAAGAAAACAGTCCTCACTACAGAGGTTAAGAATAAATGGCAGGGGGAAAATCACATTTATTGTGTGACTGACACAATGGTAGCCTTCTTTCTTTGCTATTACTAGAATAAAAATGAGTGAAACACAGTTGGGATGAGGCACCCATTTTGCAGGCAAGAGAATCAAGGCATACAACTATAAATTCCTTTTGAGATTATAGATGAGTTTCATCCCTGAAACCACCACATTAGTGTTGCTACAGTCAGTACAGTGGTACCTTGGTTGTTGAATGGCTTGGCTCCCAAACAAATCGGCTCCCAAACACCACAAACTCGGAAGTAAGTGTTCTGGTTTGCGAACATTTTTGGGAAGCCAAACATCCAATGCGGCTTCTGATTGAGTGCAGGAAGCTCCTGCAGCCAATCAGAAGCCGCACCTTGGTTTTCGAACGGTTCCTGGAGTCCAATGGACTCCCAGAATGGATTAAGTTTGACAACCAAGGTACCACTGTACAGGGGTGTATGGGATATTAGGGGTGGGGAAATACCTCAGCTGGGGGACACATCATGCTTTTCTAGGGTGGTCTGTCCACCTTTAGTCCCTACCCTGAACTCAGCTCTCAGCTATGGCTCCTAGAAACTGTCAGCATGTGACAACAGCCACTACCTGGGAACAGCTTACACTGGCCAGCTAAACCAGGTGATGGTAGCTGATGGGCCTCAAACCCTCCATGAGTTAGGGACTGCCCTGCATGTGAAGACAGGCTCTGGAGGATTGAGCGAACAAGACCAATACTGGGTCCAACAGTCAAGAAGGTGGTTTCTGCATAAGCTGTAGAGGGAAGCCAGCGACAGATGGGAGAAGGAAATTCTGATCCTAAACCTCCACTGCCTTGCAGGATATTTTTGGGAGAAGGACTAAACCCTACACAAATCCAGATATTAGTCCCTAAGTTGGATGGCACCTTATATGCCGCCTCCTGGCAAGTCCTGCAACCAAGCTGGTGCCCATTGTTTTCCTCTGGACATCAGTTAGGCTCAGAGGTGTAGGGGTTATTGTTGTCTGGGCTGCCCAGGTCCTCCATACACATTGCCCAGGCTTGCGCCCCAGGGAGGTCACTTAAGTGCTGCTAACACAGTGGTTTGACTTCACTCCCAGAGGAGCAGTCCTTTGTCCCTTGAGACAAATGGATGCCAACAAAGTCAGCACATAGAATAAGATCTCATTTTCTTCTAAATTTGAGAGCATGCAAGTATAAGGACTGCAACATGTGTTGGCAAGAAGGTAGCCTTGACAATCCAGGGGACCAAACTTATCACACTATCCCAGGCATAGGCAAACTCGGCCCTCCAGATGTTTTGAGCCTACAATTCCCATCATCCCTGACCACTTGTCCTGTTAGCTAGGGATGGTGGGAGCTGTAGTCCCAAAACATCTGGAGGGCCAAGTTTGCCTATGCCTCTATCCTCTGTCCCACCCTCACTGTGTGCAAACAGTGCATTTTACAAAAATGCCAGTACAGCCACAGACCAAACCAAAATGATGAATACAGAACACACTTTTGGAAATGCAAGGACTTAAGAGAAGTAAAATAAAGAGCCCCAAAGCATGTACAGTGGTACCGCGGGTTACATACGCTTCAGGTTACAGACTCGGCTAACGCAGAAATAATACCTCAGGTTAAGAACTTTGCTTCAGGATGAGAACAGAAATTGTGTTCTGGCAGTGCGGCGGGAGCAGGAGGCCCCATTCAGTAAAGTGGTGCTTCAGGTTAAGAATAGTCTCAGGTTAAGAACAGACCTCCGGAATGAATTAAGTACTTAACCCGAGGTACCACTGTACAGAGTGTATTCCCCTTACTATCAAGGTACCCACAAGCTGCCCACACATATTTGTTCCTAGAAATTTAGCACTAGAGAATTCTCTTCCTAGGCAACACAAGATCACAGCTCTGTAAAGCTCAGGGACACCAAGTCCAGCACTTTGAGCATGGATATTTCAACCTGCAAAATAAGTGCCATCCAGCTCCCACTTCAAATGTCTCAAATTCGTCCAGTGCCACTAAGCAACAGGGTTTAGTGCCTCTGAGCTTGTACAGATTGCCCTTCCCTAATGAGCACCCAGAATCTGCCTACAGTGGGAAATTCCAGATCACCGCACACATGCTTGCCACAGAGTCTCAACCCCAGCGGGTCTCCTTTTAAGTAGCAAGTCCCAAAGACACACACGAAAGCACACTTCAGCGTCATTCAAGACTCAGCTCTGGCAACTGTTTTCGATATAAGATCTCAACCTTGGAGCATAGAACGTAAGAGCAGCCAGGGTACCGGGTGCTTCCACTACCTCTCCCAGAACTACAAGGACAAGGAGAAAATGTGCAGTTCTCATACAAAGCTGGCTCCAATGTCTTTCTAGCACTGCCAACTTTCCCCACCCCTTTTTTGCTCCGTTACCCCAGCAAACAGCACCTTTGCCTGGAGACACACACACGCTCACAGGTGACAAAAAGGTTTCTCTCTCTGCTGTTACAGCCTTCACCTCCTTCTGATTTCTACAGAAGATGAAATATCACAGGTACAGGAGAAGCTGAGGATAGGCTTCTTGGGCCACTGCTTCCCCCCTCCCCATTAAGCCTGTAATGGGGGGAAATAGGAGGGGGGAGAAGAGGCGGGTACCACCCAGGTCCAGCAGTCTCCGGAGGAGGGGAAGGGCAGTGGCCCTTTCTGGCAGCGCCCACCTATGCTCACGCACGGCTAGCCAGGAAAGGCTTCCTCCTCTTCCCCCTCAATGCAAAGGCGGAGCAGCGACACCAAAAACCGCAGTAGCAGCCGCTTCCATTCTCCCTGCGCTGCTCACCTTCCAGCCGGTCCCTTGCCTTGCACGGCTCTACCTAGCCTGACACACACACATAGACACACGCTTCGCAGGAGCCGCCCAAACTCCCCGAGCATCGCCAGCCGCCAATCGCAGCTTCAGCCGCAAGCGAAAGAAGGCGGAGCTAGCCCAGCATGTTCAGCTGCGCCTGTGCGGCGGTTTCATCGACCCCTACCCTTCCCCTCCCACAGAGCATGCGCCGTGCCTATGGCCTGATGGGGATTGTAGTTCCCTCATCTTGAGGCGCTGTGATAAAGCGGGCGCGGGGTGGGTTAGTGTCAATGGGAAGGAAATATTTCTGTGTATTGTTTTAAAGGTTTGCTTGCTTGCTCTGGTTATTATATCTCCATAATCGTGAACCTCTAAGCTGCTAGCAAAATAATGCACATAGCCTCAGATCGGGGACAACTGAGGCCGCTCTGCTTTTCTTAATAGGGCCAAAGGGGTCTTGCAGGGAGGATGGAAGTCTACCCAGCAAGCCAGAATAAATTCCTTTATAGTTCGTTAATAGGCACTCTCATTACATACTAATGCAGCTATCATATTATTTCTAGCACAAATTACTTCCTTTAAAGCATCTTGGATAAATTTCTCAATACCATTAAAAAAATCTGTAAAACAGACAGTTAAAACAACTGCATGTACAAAAATAGTTAAAATCATTTACATTATAATGAGTAATAAATTAATCGCCTTCTAAACTGTCGTCTTGAGGTGTGTTTACAAATAAGATATTTAAAAGCACAAGAACAACAAATGCATTTAAAATAAGACTCGTAGTACATTTCTCCAGCTAGGGAATGGCCATCGGAACAAAAATGCCTTCAGTTGTTTCTGGAAAGTGCAGATAGTGGGTGCCTGGCAGAACTGGACAGGTATGCTCTTCCACAAAAGAGTCAACCACACAAAAGCCCTGTTCCGAGTTTCTGTGGAAGGGGCTTCTGAGTTTTTTGGAACATGCAGGTTAAACTCTCCTGCAGACCATGGTGGCCTATTGGATGCAAAATAGGCAGCCTCTCAAGTAACCTGGTTCTCAGCTATGTGGGGACTTAAATGTTAGTATCCCAGTTTGAATTTTGTTTGGTAACAGACTGGCAGCAAGTGCAAATCCCAGAAGCAGGGTGCTGCTATATGTTGGTGGTAGTTTCCCCACTACAAGCCAGTGTGGTGTAGTGGTTAAGAGTGGTAGTCTCGTAATCTGGGGAACCGGGTTCGCGTCTCCGCTCCTCCACATGCAGCCTCTGGGTGACCTTGGGCCAGTCACACTTCTCTGAAGTCTCTCAGCCCCACTCACCTCACAGAGTGTCTGTTGTGGGGGAGGAAGGGAAAGGAGATTGTTAGCCGCTTTGAGACTCCTTAAAGGGAGTGAAAGGCGGGATATCAAATCCAAACTCTTCTTCTTCTTCTTACAAGCAACCTAGCCGCCACATTCTGCACCAGTTGCACCCTCTGGACCAACCCCAAGAGTAATATTAAAAGAATTACAAATATAAAAACAATTTCAAATCCAGTATGAATACTGGCTGAAATAATCGTCTCCACTCAGAAGGGTTGTTGAAAGAGACCCTCACTGAAGATAAGAGCAGGGCAATACGACCAATTTCCAATTTTCTGAGTTAATAGATAAAAACTCCCTGTTATTAATGCATAAGAGGTCTCAAATAGCTATTTGTCGTAGCATTTATGATCAAACAGCAGCTAGGTATTGTACTTCTGCCCAGTGTCCACTCAATCCTCAGAGGTTCAAAGGATGAGGAGGCACTTCTGGAATAAAACTGAAATGTTTATTTAATTACACTCTCTCTAGATTTCGAGCTTGATGGTTTCACAAATTAGGCACAAAACACCAGAGTTCATCAAGTCACCCACACCTCTGTTTCCCCCATATGCTTTCCATGGTTTATTGCTGAATCGGAACAAGTGGCAAGGTCAGTGCTTTTTTTTCTGGGGGGACACGGGTACGCATACCCATAACATTTTGTGAATTTAAGTTTGGCCTTATTGAGAGGCAGTATTTCAATATGAGTAGGAAAATTAGAGTACTCCTAAATATTTTTTTAGAAAAAAAATGCACTGGGCATGGTAGGCTTTTCCCATCTGCTCAGCCTCTTCTAGGATTTAATATTCCCTGAAGGAATCAAAAGTGGGTTGCCCAGTTAACCGAACTCAGATAGTCCAAACCCCAACTGCCCACATTGACAGTCACTGTCTATCCTCACATATAGTCCCTCTCTCCTACCTGATGGTTAAACTGTCACCTCACTTAAACTCCCCACTCTCTGTTCAGATTGAGTGATGATCCTACTAGCTCCCACTGGTCTCTGGGTCACCTGGAGGCAGACCCAGGCCTGTCCATCACAGAAGGAAGTCTTCAACAGATTCCAACAAGACAGTAGAGATGGGGCCCATCTGATATGTAATGGAATTAAGTTCCAAAGGGTAGGAGGTGCCACCACACTAGAAGTCCAATTCTGACATCACACAAAATGAGCCTTTGCTGAGGTGATATCAGTAGGATGCCCTCTCCTGCAAGTACCATAGCTGTCAACTTTCAGATTTGAAAATAAGGGATCAGCAGCCTCACCTGTCCTGGGGACAGTCTACAGGATATCTAACAATCCGGGATAGCAGCGGGAAACAGCGCTGGAATAAGGGAATTTCCCGCAAAAAAAAGGGAAGGTTGACAGCTATGGCAAGTACAATAGTTGGTAAGGTATTCAAGAAAGGTGATAATATTTTAGGTACCCTGGTCCCAGGTTGTATAGGGCTTTGTATACCACTACCACCAGCACCTTGAATGTTGCCCAGTGGCTAATTGGCAGCCAAGGGGTTGAACATGTGGCCTTCTGAATAAGAAGAATGTACTTACTGCTGAGTTATGACCCTTCCCTATAGCAAGCTTCAAGGCTGATAAAATATTTGAACAAAGCCAAATTAAGAGATAAATATACCTGTTGTTGTTGTTTAGTCGTGTCTGATTCTTCGTGACCCCATGGACCAGAGCACGCCAGGCACTCCTGTCTTCCACTGCCTCCCGCAGCTTGGTCAAACTCATGTTGGTAGCTTCAAGAACACTGTCCAACCATCTCGTCCTCTGTCGTCCCCTCAATCTTTCCCAACATCAGGGTCTTTTCCAGGGAGTCTTCTCTTCTCATGAGGTGGCCAAAGTATTGGAGCCTCAGCTTTAGGATCTGTTCTTCCAGTGAGGACTCAGGGCTGATTTGCTGAAGAATGGATAGATTTGATCTTCTTGCAGTCCATGGGACTCTCAAGAGTCTCCTCCAGCACCATAATTCAAAAGCATAAATTTTTCAGCGATCAGCCTTCTTTATGGTCCATATTTATTTAATAAACTTCTATGCCTAAGAAGAGCCCTGCCGGATCAGACCCAAGACCTGTATCGATACTCAGTCACATCACTGATCCATCTAGCTTAGTTTTGTATTCACTTCTAGGGCAACGACTTGAAGAGTTCCAAAACAAGGCCCAAACAAGGCCATCCTCCTCCCCTTGCATGGAGGATCTCTACACACATACCTTAGTGTACATATATACACTGATGGAATGGCACCAGTGTGGAGGGCCACTGGGTGCATCAGCAGCATGGGTGGGGCTTATTCCACTTTTCCAGCTGATGCGCTTGGACCACAAGGGGCTCATAATGCAGTTTCTTGAAATAATTTTAAACAACTGTTGTATTGTGAATAGAACACACCCCCTAGGTTGGGAACAAACTGATATTGGGCATAACATGCTAGGTGGACACTTTCAGTTGACATTCCAAAGGATCTTTGCTGAATGGAATTCACTTGTGAGTAAACATTACAGAAGCATCTTGGCCATAAGAGAGAGCATTGCATGGGAAATATGCTTTAATTTTGCTTTCTGTTGATTGAGAAAATGTGATGCCTTGACAGTATGAAGGCCCTAGCACAGTCTTTGCACTCCTGGTGTCCTGAACCCCTAGCGCACCTGGCAGCAAGTCTCCACTGGTACATACAGTCCCCAAAAGTAGTCCTGTAGAGCTCCTAGAACATCCAAACCAAGGTCCATCAAGGTGGGAAGCTGAGCAGACCTCCTCACCTCCTACTTCATTTTTATACCATGAATGTTGACTGCAGGATCTGGATTTAACAAAGCATGTGACCCTACCTTTCCTGAGCTTACTCCAGTTGAGGAGTCACATACCTCCTTCCAGAGCTAACAAGCCTCTACCTGGCCAGCTACCCCCCCCCCCGCTGCTTCCTATGCCTCCAAGCCTGCTGTGTTCATGGACACAGGGGCCCCTCTGGCTCTGGGGACAAGTTCTGCTCCTCTGGTTCCTGTGTACTGACCCCCATCCCCTCGCCATCCTCTGTTGCCCTTGAGTACTTTCTATGCCCCCCAACCTCTCCTTCTCCACCCCCAGCTTGCCCCGGTGTGTACCAGTCACGGCTACACATCTTGTTGGGTTGTCCTCTCTCCTCATTGTCCTGCCAGTCCATGACACCTGGTGTTCTTCAGATGTTTTGGGCTGCAACTCCCATCAGCCTGTCACTGTACATATGTGAAATGTTTTGACTCCTCTAAACCCCTATCATATATTCTTTATTTAGAGCATCTGTACCCTGCTTTTCAGCCAAAAAGGCTCCCAGAGAGGTTTACATGCTACCAAAACAGGCAATCCCTAGCCTACAGGTTTATAATCTAGAAAAGAAAAACATGGCACACAAGGGAAAAGGGGGGCTTATTTGTGGTTACATTCTGGTGTCAGGTGAAGACTTTTTTAAAATTCCCCTAGGGTTGTTTTTTGTTTTTTTAAATATCTTTGGCTTTGGTTTTGTGCATGTGTGATTTTTCAGACACCTGGTTTTATGCTTTCTGCTGGAATTTTGTAGGCAGAAACTTGTTTGATTTTGTTATTTTTATTGTATGTGAACATTTTATGTTGTGAGCTTATACAAATTTGATTCTACAAATGTAGTTAAGTAAATAAATAATCTAAAGTGAGGGCAGCTGCAAAACAACTGTCAAAGGTAGCAGCTGGAAGAAGGCAGACAAAAGCCCCTTTGTGTCCTCTACCCCTTGGATCCCACCTGGGCTTGCTGCGTTTCTTGGCAGTTGCCCCAGAAAGACTCCAAATGGAGGGAGGGAGAGGAGGGAGGGAGAATTTGTGGCCAGGGAGAGGGGTGTTTTAAACAAAGAGGTGTGCTACTACAAATTTATGTTTTGTGATCGGGATCTATGGAGATGTAAAATAACAGAAGCCTACACTCTGGATGAAAGGAATTTTCTCAGGATACAAGCAACAGTATCACAGGCACAACCCCTAGTTTGCAGACCAGGTGGTACTACTCAGCATTTCCCCAGTCTACAATCTACACCCCCTACAGCTCCAAATCTACTCCGAGCTAGTACATATATGTGTGTGTACTGCATTAAGCATTCTTTCTGAAATATAGGTATGTATATGGTAGCCTCATGCTAGAATAACTGGACCCACCAACTTGTGTGAAGCTGACTCTCAGAGAGTCACTGATTGAAAGCAGATGGCATGAATTCACTGGCTGCTTTATCAGCCAAGCGTATTTCCTCTGGAAATTCCCTGTGGAGCAAGGGAGCAGAGGAATAGATAGATGAGAAAGAAAGAGAAAAAAGAAGAATATCCATCCTACTCTATAAATAGCACAAGCTATATAGGAGCACAAGAGTGGCCTTGCTAAGATAGGCGTAGGCTAAATTTCAACACACACTAAAGACTAAATGGCTTAAATGTATTTATTTCTTTTCAACAAATTGTGTACTGCCTTTCTTCTACAAATAAGAACAATTTGCCATTATGTACAATTATTACTATTATTATTTGTTGCTTACTACTAAAAATTGTCTCAAAACAAATTAGTCTTTAGTTAGTTGTGCAACTAACAAGAGAAGCAAGAACTCCCTAGGGTGGCAGTTAAAAATATTTTTTAAATGATGGTGGTGGTGACCCACAACCAGTAATTAAAATTACCCACCAAAGACCTGAGTGAATAAGATAGGGTTTATGTGGTATGTAAGATAACAACCAATGTGCCAGGTAAGTCTCCCTGGGGATGGCAAGCACTCCTTGGAGGAAGGATAGGATTAAAATGAGATAAACAGTTTAGGCCTAGTTGCCTCCCCTTTCACTGCCGTCTCTCTTGTGTAGTTTTCAGGCCAAGGATCTATTCTTTGTAAAGTGTCATGTGCACAGATGGCAATATAAAGCTAATGATTATAGCTGGACAAGAGGAGTTCAGGTGAAATTATCTGGAAACTTGAGTTTCTTAGCTAATATGGCAGCCTTCCCAAAACTGATGCCCTTCAGGTGCTTTGAACTACAATTCCCAACAGCTCCCATAGCACCAGCACAATACAGCTGTGCTGGCTGGGGCTGATTGAAGCTCAAAGCAAATGAAGGGCACTAGCTCTTTTTGTTTATATAGCATATAATAGGAGTGTCCTTCATTAACAAAAGCCCTCTGGTTTTATTTGTATATAAATGGTGGGGAGAATAAGCAGGAGCCTTGAGGTGCTGGTGCATTTGGTCCTAGATTATTATTTTTATATGACCTTGCACTTGTTTCCCTTTAAGATACTCAGGAAAGCGTTTCATCAGCTTCCCACCTAATCTGTGTGCTTGATAGAATGGAAAGGTCACCCTATTACACTGCCTTCGCCACCCTGGTGCCTTCCAGATGTTTTGAACTGCAGCACCTACCAGCCCCAGTCAGCACAGTTACAACCCTATGCGTATTTACCCGTAAGTCCCATTGAGCAGAGTGGGATTTACTTCTGATATGACACGCACAAAATTGTTCTTCTAAGTTTCTCGGATAGAAAAGTTCCCCTACAACCTTGGTCCACCGTATAGTCTGTTAAAGTGTGTTGGGCTTGTAGCAGGAAACCCTCTCCCCATCATCCAGTTTGTACAAACTTCACACACACTCACACTCACACACTACATACACTACGCTTCTGTTATAAATTCATAGAAAATCAACCATGCATCGGATTTGCACTGTTCCACTTTTATTGTACGCCATGAAGGAAGGACTACAAAATGGGGAAGGTTTGATACAGGGCAGCCATAATCCCTTCACCATCCCAGCACATCCACAGGAGCCCTGCCCAGTTGCTATGCCAACCCTGATGGCCCTAGACAGAAGACAATCAAGATCACAAAGTCAAAACAAAAAAAATTCCTTCCAGTAGCACCTTAAAGACCAACTAAGTTAGTTCTTGGTATGAGCTTTCATGTGCATGCACACTTCAGGTATCTGAAGAAGTGTGCATGCACACGAAAGCTCATACCAAGAACTAACTTAGTTGGTCTTTAAGGTGCTACTGGAAGGAATTTTTTGTTTTGTTTTGACTATGGCAGACCAACACAGCTACCTATCTGTAAAGATTACAAAGAACTTGCATACGGGAGTGGATTCAGCATAGACTGAAACAAAGGACAATGATTAGATCTTCCCTCTAGGGGCAGGAAACTGCCAACTCCCCTTTGTCTCCTGGAAGTGACTCATGGGGAGGGGGAGAGAAGGGAGCCAGCCAGGTGACAGGACACTCAGGTTACCACCCCCCCTCCCTCAACCCCTCCTTTCTGTAATGTATGCATGAGGTTACCACCACAACTCCTCCCTCAACCCCTCCTTTCTGTAATGTATGCATGATGTTTCTGGGGGTGGGCTTGACTTACAGGATGGGAATTCCAAAAGTTTTTATAAAACCTTGCACACCATTTTTCTGTGTCTTTCCTCTCTCTTGCAAGTGAGGGGAACACCCTGTTGCAACAGTTCAATAAAGGCCAAGCCTACAGGCTGCTGTTTTGCTCCAAGTTATCCTGGTTGGTGTCTTTGTTTTGTCCAAGGGAGCCCTCGGATTTTTCCGGTAACAGGCTCTTCTGAAGTTAGTGGTAAAGATTGAAGTTATCCTGTTGATATCAATGATGCAGCGTTGCTGCCCCTCTCCTCACCTGGGCAGTGCTGCGCTTCCTGGGCCCAGCGGGGCTTGGTGCAGCAGGCTTCCTCCGCGCCCCTGGCACTAGAGATGTGGTTCCCCTGTTTTTCAAAAGCCTACTTTAGGGAGTACTTTGGGACTTCCTATTTTTCGTTATTATTTTTTTGATATATTTGTGTTAGTTTTTGTTGTATAAATGGTGCCACGGACCCCCTGTGTGGGTTACGTGGACCCTCTGGGGTCCACGGACCAACAGTTGGTAACCACTGCACTAGTCTTTCCATGCCCACTGCCCAGGCTTGCGCCCCAGGAGAGTCACTTTGGTGCTGCCTACGCAGCGGTTTGACTTCACCCCTGGAGGAATGCTCCATGGTCTCTCGGGACAGACGGATGCCAACAAACATGTTGAGATCGGGTGAGGAGGGATGAGAGTTTTAAAATGCAAATGATACATACATACATGCATACATATGTATCTATTAGATTATATTTTAAATGCGTTATTGTGAAATACCGGTAAGTGTAAGAGCTGCGGGTGATTGCAGAATGCTAACTTCAACGGGGCTACGGAATTTCCTTCGTAAGATCCAGGGAGGGAAAAGGGGAGGACCTTTCTCCCGGCTCCGCCTCGATGCTGCAGAGAGAAAGGAGGAAAACGCTGAACGTGCTTCGCGAGAACATTTTTGGCCCTCGGCGATTGCCGTATCCACAGAGGCCGACCAAACCAAGGAGAAGCATACAGATTAAAAAGAGAGTGAGAGAAGACGCTCCCCACTCCAGCCCTCACTTCCGGGTTCCTTTTGACAGCCGCCCGTGTGAGGAGCATAATGCAGAAAACAACGGCATCGCCAAAAGGCTTTTCTACTTCTATGTGTAACCCTAGGGAAGCCACTCTACTCAGAGCTCTCTATCGTGGAAGCCGGAAGTGTTTCTATGGTAACACAGAAGTTGTGACAGCCCGATTGAGAGAAAGTGGGGGATCCCCCGGAAGTAGTGGCGGTTGCTGCGTCAAAAGGGCGGGGCTTCTGCTGGGTGTCAAAGGTCAGTAAATATTGGTGACGTCAGACGGCCAAGATGGCGGAAGGGTGAGCGTAACTGGTATCGCTGGGAGTGGTGCCTTTGCGACTGGGGTGGGGGAGACCTAGGGGCGAATGAGGAGGAGAGGCGGGGAGTTGTGCCAGAGCTCCGCTTCGGGACCCCTGGACTGATTAGGCAGGAAAGAGTACCGCTGGTAATGCATAGAGTGTGTTCCTTTGGCCCTGAGTTAGTGTTGTTAGCCCCGCCCCCTCCCTCTTGAGTCTGGGCACTCTTGTTTTGTAGAGGCAGCCCTGGCGGTGGTGGCGAAGCCAGAAGATGAAGTGTGGGTTTTTCAGGGGATCAGGTTGCGGAGGAGAAAGGTAGGATTGTACTGTATGGTATGGGGGGGGCAGTTTAGGATTGCTTGGGGGTAGGGCAGCGTTGGCTGTTTGGGGAAGAGATCTAGGAATTCGGGGCTAATAGTGCGGTGAGGCCTCAGAATTGTCAAAGTGGGCATATCTGGGGACAACTGGAAAAGAGGGTCCTGAAAAACATCTGCTTTGTTACAGCACCTCAAATGATGTGTTTGGATGTGTGGGACTTGGGTTCAGACTCTCTGGCAGCCTTGGGTAAGCCACTGTGTTGCAGTCTGACCCGTTTTGTAGGTCTGTTAATATATGAGATTATTCATCACTGACTCGCTTTACCTTTCTTGCCATGTGCATCTGTTGAGTTGAGCTGCCTTGTAAGGTAGTACCTTAGTGTGACAGATGGTGGGGGCATTCAGATTGAAGTGCAGTTGATTGCTATGCAGGGGGTTTAATGGTTTGAGGAAGGCTTTGAATCAAAGGTTGCTTGGCCAAGCCCTGCTCTTAGACCACTTGTATAGTCATTTATATACAGAACTCTAAAGTAGCACTAGAATATGATTGTGGTTATAGTGTGTTCCATGATGATGTATTAATTGTGGCAAACTAGAAAAACTGTATGTGGGAGAAGGGAACCAGTAAATCCACATTCTTTCACTACTCCCCAAACTAAATTATATGATTTAAACAGGTGGCACAAGAGCCTCTAATTCACTTGTATGTCTTTGAGGCTATGTGCTGTAAAAGCCTGAATGATTATTTTGTTCATACCCTTTTTCATAGATTTCTAGTAAATACTGTAGGAGGCTAAGTTTGTATTACATTTTTTGCATCGTTCACATCATGTTGTAGGAGTTCAATAATATTCCCTTAAACTTAAATAAGTATTTAAATACCTGCTAAGTTGTTAAAGTGCTTTCTATCTTGGTTGTAGTTGGTTCTTTTGGGAGGTAATGTTGAGAAAGGGCAAAAGAGAGAGACGGAAGAAGATAATGTGTAACAATTCATGAGAAAAATGGGAGCCTTGGTCTGCAGTAGTGCTTGAAAGTGTCGCACAAGTTTTGAAATCTTTGGAACGTGTGCCTAAGAATTTAAATAATTATTCTACTTGTGGCAGGAGGAGGCCAAGCCAAGGACACAAGTGTAGTACCACACTGATTTTAAGGTGTTTCTGCATTGGCTCTTGAAAGGGAAGGTCCTGAATTGGGGTTAGAAAAAGATTCTGTTAACATTTCATAGAAATAAAGGCTGCCGTTGTAGGATTTGCTGCAGTAGCTGACTGTTCTGCATTCTTTGTCTTGAGTTTATTATGTAAAATTCCCAATTTCAGCTTCATATGTTTGTCCTGTAATAGGGAAGATGGAGGCTGGTGGAGGAGCTGGCTACAGCAAAGCCTTCAGACAGTCAAAGATAAGGTAGGTGGGTCTGCTTTTTATCCACTGGTAAACTAGAGAGAGAGAAAGAGAGAGGATGTCAAAAAGACACAGCTCAAACTCTGATATTTGGCCATGCTGCCTGAGGCTGGTGGGAGTCCATCATGGTCTGGGGGCATCAAGTTGGCTACTTCTGAATTAATGACTGATGACTCCCTTTGTAAGAAAAACCTCTTTGCTTATTATACTACTTAGTATTAGGTGCCAAGGAAAGGCCCCAGCTTATGAGCCGTTCTCAAGCACCTGCTTGCTAGCTGTGGGAAAGGAAATACTGAACTAGTCCTGCCTTCCCCAACCTGGTATTATCCAACTGTTTTGGACTACAGCTCAGTCCCACACAGCATGGCTGTAGGATCTTGAGGATGATGGGAGTTGTAGTTAAAAGCAGCTGGAGGACCCCAGGTTGGGGAAGGCTGAACTAGATGGACCCACCTTGGCCTGATCTGCCATGGTAATACTTTGGTTCATTGGAGTAGCATTCACATCTCACAGTCACGTTTCATGTATCTGTTATTGGAATTAAAAATGCTTGTTTTGGGATCAGTTGTGAACATGTTGCTGAAGCCACCTGAGGTGATTGGAACAAAAGCTGTCAGGTGCTTATTGTTTTGGATGTATGAATTCTGTTTTCTCCTCCTGATGGCCACACTCTTAGATTGATAAACACTTGGTGTTCTTTGATTGTTAACCCCCAACCCAGGCTAACTACCACACTCCTTAGAAATTCAGCCACAGTGTACCCAACAATAAGTACATTCTCCTCTCACTCTGTTGCAGTCCACAGAGGCCTTGGAGTTCATGAAACGTGACCTGACCGAGTTCACGCAAGTGGTCCAGCATGACACAGCCTGCACCATTGCTGCCACTGCCAGTGTGGTCAAGGAGAAGCTGGCTGTGAGTGGGCATCGGAAACTAAAATGGAGGGAGAGGCAGGGGCAGGAATGCATGTCATTGGGGAGGGCTGGCAGGTTTTCATTTGTGTTTGCCATTTCCCTCTCCCCACAACTTTTTTCATTATTCTCTTTGTTGATTTGGTGTATCAAGCCCATAGCAATGCTAGGCTTTGTGGGATACTGCCCACTCTGGTTCCTCTGCCTTAGATTAATTTTCATTGTGCATTTCTTTGTTTTTGTGAAGACGGAAAGTTCCTCGGGTGCAACAGAGAAAGTGAGAAAAGGGCTCTCTAACTTCCTGGGTGTTATCTCCGACACATTTGCACCTTCACCAGATATGACCATTGACTGTGACGTCATAACCCTGATGGCAACCCCTTCTGGAACAACAGAGTTATACGACAGTGCCAAGGTGCCTCCAGCCTCTACCCCCCAAAAGTGGCTTCTGTCCCCGCCATTAATGTCTTGTGCTCATATGCTTCTCCCTGTCTGTCCTCTTCCAGGCTCGGCTGTACAGCCTTCAGTCTGACCCAGCCACCTATTGCAATGAACCTGATGGTAAGTTGGGGGCTGATTTGGACTGAAAAACCCCACAGTCAGGGCAGTGTTTGGGTGAACTATCTACCTGGAGGGTGACTGAAGTCCACAACATACTGCTTGCTTTCATAAAGCAAAACCTGACAGGATGGCCCAAATTTTGAAATACAGGTCTTGCTAAAAGAAAAGTAACTTCTAGGTTTGGGGGCTGCAGCAGAAAGGTCCAAAGGAGGTAGGGTGACAGGTTGGGGATTGGTGCATGATGGAAGTGTTATGGTTCATCATGGGAGGCTATTCTCAGAATTCCTGCTCAGCCACGGGTGGCCTCTGGCAAGTTAGACTTTTTGCAAATAATGAGGAAGGATTGCAAGGCACCTGCTTCTCATGAAAAGCCAAGTTGCACCTTCCCCTACCCTCTCCTGCTGCTTTCCCCCACCCTCTGCCACTCCCCCTATCCTCACAGTCTTCTGTACCAGACTGGCAAGGGTGAAGCTACCCTGCCACCTTCTTGGCCTGGAGAGGCAACCAGGATAGTTTTGCACTCCACTTTCCAGCCATTAGTGGCTGCATACACATGCTGGTCTTTTAAGGTCAGAAGAGTCAGTTCTGGCAGGCTGAGATCCTGCCTGGAAAATAGGTGTGTGGGCAGAAACCATGGAAACTTGAGCCTAAGAACAGTGTAATGCAGGGGTGTAGAAGCTTTTGAGGCTAGCTAACCCATATCACCCCAGCCCTGGAGGGCCAACTTGAACCCCCTAGCTGGACAAGATTGGCCCACAGTCCAGAGGTTTTACATCCATGGCATAGCCTGACCTCTGCCATCTGCAGAGTGCCTTAAGAAAGGGCAGAAACTGTAAACAAATGTGTGGGAAGTCTCCTGGTGGATGCCTGCCTGCCAAACCTGCTTTGGGGATGCCAGCTTGGAATGTTAAATCTACATACAGGTGGAGGGTGGGGAGGCATTTTGTGAAATTAGTTGAATCTATGTATTGTTGTTGTTTCATTTGTTCCTTGTCTTAGCCAAAAAATCTCAAGATGATTAATAATAAAGGATACAATACAAATTCCAAAATTATATAGGAGATTCAAAGCACTGAAAGTGATCATACTTAATAATTTAAGATATAGAGGATTTAAATAATCTTGGAAGAATATAGATACATTATTTCTACCATATGTTTATGTTTTATACCTATGCTATTATTTTTTCTATTAGTTTATGTATGACTGTAACCTAGTATGTGTTGAAGATGAGATATAGCAGCAAAGCATGCATATATATATATATATGTGTGTGTGTGTGTGTGTAATATGTGTGTGTGTGTGTGTACATGTATATGTAAATGTATATATAAATAAAATGGCCAGAGCAGCAAGAAAAGGAGAGGGGGAAAATAATCATTATATATTTGGGAAAAGAGGCAAGTCTTTAACTGGTGCCAATATGATGTTGATGTAGTTGCCAGGCAAGTTTCTTTGGGAAGAGAATTCTGCTGAAGAGGCCCCTTCGTGCCTACCATTTCTTTGTTTTTCTTGTATCATTTACACACACACACGCACACACACCCAGCCGAATACTATCTTGATGATGCAATGTCATTGTACTGGAGTAATTTCCCTGTGTGGCTATTAATTATATTTAAAAAAGAATGACAGAGCAAAGACATGATAATGGTTAGGAAAATCACCCCTCTTCTTTCTATAACACTATAATTTGGGATGACCCAATTTGATTTGGTGGCAGGTTCAGGAAAGGTAAAAGGAATCAGCAGTTTTACACAAGGCATAATTAACTTTTGAGATTTACTGTCGCCAAACATGGGGTATCTATATTGTAAAGGGCTTTAAAGAAAAGGATTGAACAGATTCGTGGCATGATCTCTCAACAGCATTGAGACCAAATGAACATAGTTAAAGGAACTTTTCGTGTGCAGAGGCGCTGCTTATATTATGGGGATGAGGCCAAAGGGGGGCTTCCCCTTTTACTTTTTGTCATGACAACCTTAGGTACTGTCTTCAGAAAGCATATTCCACTAAAGCCAGGAAGGTGTGGATGTGTCAATGTTCAGACATTGAGAATTTCAATGTGTCTAATCTTCCAACCCCCATCCACCATTTGAGTTCTCTGTAATATATCTCTAAGCCTCTCTCAAATAGCAGACTTACTGAAATCAAGGCTTCTCATCCACGGCTATAATTCCACAGTTAAGCAGGCTGTGCTTTATCTCTTAAAGTCCATGTCACTTTGTTTACACTGCCAAAGTAGCTTTATCTCACAAGCAGCAGGAATCCCGTTGTCTCACAGTGTGGCAGGAATCCCGTTGTCATAATCACACACAGCACAGCATACATTACAGGAAAAACAAGTTAACGTAATTTTCACCACTGCCTCCTTGAGGGACTGCAGTCTGTCATGGTGTAGTGCTGGTTTTGGTTTGTTGTCCAACAAACTTTGGCCATTTAAGAACATAAGAGCCTGCTGGATCAGGCCAGTTGCCCATCTGATGCGGCATCTTGTTCTCACAGTGACAAAACAGATGGCTGTAGGAAGCATACAAGCAAGACAGACTTGAGTTCAACAGCACTCTCCCCTCCAGTGTTTTCCAAAACTGGTATTCAGAAGTATACTGCCTCCAGCAGTGGAGGTAGAACATGGCCATCTTGGTTGGTAGCTGTTGTGGGCTTTATCCAAGAATTTGTGTGATCCTCTTTTAAAGCCATCCAAGAGCCATCACTGCCTCTTGGGGGAGCGAATTTTATATATGCTTTTTGGAAAAGTACTTTTGTTTGTCCTGAATCTTCTAACATTCAGCTTCATCGAAGGTCCCTGAGTTCTAGTGTTATGAGAGAGGGTCAGAAACCTTTCTCTGTCCACTTTCTGCGCACCATGCATAATTTTGTTATTTATTTATTAGGTTTGTGTACGGCCCTTCCTCTGAAGGTCACAGGGCAGTTCATAACACGATACAAAATGAAAAGGCAAAATACATAATACAACCAACAAACACATTAAAAAAGTAATAGAATGATAATCAGCCAAATGCCTACTTGAAAAGAAATGTTTTAACCTAGCACCTAAAGATAATGTAATGAAGGTCCCAGGCAAGCCTCCTTGGAGAGGGCATTCCAGAAACAGGGAGCCATGACAGTAAGGCCTATGCTCATGTTGCCACATTCCAGGTTTCTTTAACAATACTTTCCACCAGTCTTCCTGGGAGAGATGTTAAGCTAACCAGACTGCAATTTTCCAGGATCCCCCTTGGATCCCTTTTCAAAAATTGGTGTTACATTGGTCACTTTTCAGTCCTCAGGTATGGAAGCTGATTGTACCACTTCCGCTGTGATATGGTGGTGTTTCTTCCATCCTCTGCAGGACCCTCTCAGCTCTTTGAGGCCTGGCTATTGCACTTCAACCTAGAGGAGAAGAAAGGGGAGATCTCGGAGTTGCTGGTGAACAGCCCTTCCATCCGCTCTCTCTATTCCAAGATGGTAAGGTGGTGCAGTGTGGCTTACTCCCTTGATCTTCTGGGTCTTGTTTTCAAACAGTTGCTCTAGAAGTTAGTTGCTCACATTTATCTGTGGGGTGGTGCTGTTCTCTATTCTGAAGGAAGAGACAGGGCTCCAGAACATGTCCATTGCAATCCCTGTAATGCTTTTAAATTCAGAAAATTTGGTTCCTATCAGAATATTCTAGGGAGCAGCAGTGTCTTAAAATCTAGGGGTTACTTCTCTTACCTCTTACAGACGTAATCTCTCTACCCATAATTCCCTACACACATTCAGCCATGCAGCAGGATACAGTCTGTCTTATCAGAGTCCCCCTAGTGTGGAGGAGTCTCTGTATATGCATGCAGGGCCTGTCTCACACTTGGTGTTGATGGGGCTATGGAGTGCAACCCCACAACTGCCTTGTTCTCCTATGAGGGGGTTGTGTGTACTCCCCTAATGTGATTCTGGTTTAAGACAACTGTATCCACTGCATCCCTGTTCATCCTTCTGTTTCCTTCTATTGACATCAGGTGCCAGTGGCTGTGTCCCATTCTGAATTCTGGCAACGCTACTTCTACAAAGTCCATCAGCTGGAGCAGGTGAGTTTGTAGAGGTTATCTCTGGGAGCGACTGAGACAGAGTCAGTTTTTCTCCATTGCAGGATGCAGTAAGGGGCAACACAAGGGTGTTTGAAGGAGGGTGCAACAGTGTCTTTACAGGACAGTCTTTTAAGTCACATTTCCAGAGAGAGGCTCAGGGAAAGATGTTTATAGGTCTTTCTCATGTGCACCTGTGGGCACACAGAGTGGCTCCTACCTCATCCCTTAATGCAGCTTGCTTGCCAAGCCCTTCCTGTCTTTTTTCCTGAAGCAGACAGTGTGTCACTTAGCATTCAGTTGCACTGTGGAACAGCAGAACCCTTGGAAATGTCCTAGGCTTGTAGAATTCTTTGAGATTCTGGCCTACTCAGTTTGGGGGGTGGGAAGTGGTAAGAGAGTGCCACTGCTTCAGACTACAGGAATCATGTCCTTATGAAGAGAAGAATCAAGCATGCAAATGGTAAGGCGGCATATGTGGTCACATTTCAAATGACTTGGAAGTCTAGATGCAAAGTGCAGCTTGAACTAAGGAGAAGTGGAAGGAGTGGCTGTTTTGTATGGTGAGGGATTATTTGTTAGCAGGAAACTCTTTGCTTGTGCCAAGACATTTTAAAGTCAAGTCTTTGTTAGCCCAAGTGTTGTCAGCCTGCCAGAATCATGAGCAATGAACACCAACTGGTAAACCTGCAGATGAGGGTTTACACTCAGGCCTATGGGGTTCTTGTTGATCTGTTCTGATGCTCAGGTGAGGACTTTCCATAGTACCTTCCAGGGCAGGGGTCTGCAACCTTTAAGACAAAAAGAGCCACTTGGACCCGTTTCCGAAGGGAAAAAAACTGGGAGCCGCAAAACTCATCATTATAAAAATAATTTTGTCACTTTTTTATTATTTCTTTGTTTGACCCCTCAGAATTACTCCTCCTCATAGAAATAAACGTTAAATTAACAAGTTACCTTTTTGTGTGTTCTTCACTCCCCTTCAAAACAGTGACCAGCGTACATGCCCCCTTTCAATGCAGTGACCAGCGCACATGCCCCGTACAATGTAGCGGGTGGGCGGGCGGGAAGGTGACGTTGGGACGGTGCGTGACTAACGCACGCACTGCCCCCATGCGACGTCACAGCCAGTACAGCGCCTGCCACAGTGGGGAGTGTCGGGGTGCACAATGCACCTCCTCCCCTCGCTAGTATCCGCCCCGGAGCCGCGGCAAAGGTGTAAAAGAGCCACATGCGGCTCCGGAGCCGCAGGTTGCAGACCCCTGTTCCAGGGGATTGAGGGTTTGCCTTGAAGCCTGACCCCAGAAACTTCTGTCCTACTCTTGGGCATGTTCTTTTGGTTTAGCTCTATAAGTATTTTCTCTCTTCCCCTTGCTTGCCACCTTCCTTCCCATGTTCAGCTGTCAGAAATCTTTTCTCACCCAGGAGTATGAGCTCTTGAACTCTGCCTGCAGGGGTAGTCTTGTGCCCTCTCCCTGGTCAGCAGGTGAGCAACTTCTGACAGCCATCTGAATTCCTTTCTGTCCCAGGAGGAGGTCCGGAGAGAGGTTTTGAAGCAGCGGGCAGAACAAAGTGTTCATTCAGAGGAGCCAGGCTGGGAAGAGGAAGAAGGTTAGTGAAAAGAAATTGCTTCCCAGCTGGGCAAGATGCCTGAAGGGGTCTTCTGGCCCTTTTGTTTATAGTTTCCTGTACTTTATGCACAATTTATTTATTGAAAAGATGCCTACTGCATCTTTCCACTAATACCTTTTGGGGCAACTTCCATGCCAAATTAAAACCATGCAAGGATAAAATACAAAATAAAACTCAGATCAACACCAGAAGAGCATCTGCCTTGAGAACAAATACAATGACTAAACCACTCATGCTTTTTATCTCCAGAAATTGGGACAATAGAGAATAATTCACTTGGTGCCTAAAAGAATAGTAAAGGGGAAGGGCCTTCCATCATTTTGGTGCAATGGTAGAAAAGGTCTTGTCTTTGGTAGCCACCTGTCTAACCCCTGAAGGTGGAGTTAATTGAAGCAAGGCCTCAGCTGATCAATTCAGGACATGAGCAGATCTATTTGACAGGTGACAGTTCTTCAGGTAACTAGTTCCCAGGTCACTCAGGCCTCCACACAGTTGAGAACCAGCATTTTGAAATCTTATTGGAGACAGATTTGGAGTTGGTGTGTCTTCATTAGGCTGAAATTTGCAATATTGGCTGCCTCCTTAGCAGCTGGGCTTATGTAAACATGGTGAGGGCCACTGTTTGCTCCTTTCCTGATGGAGTCTGCAAACATGCTCTAGCCCCCTAAAGTTTTGCTCTGGGTTGCAGTGCAAGAGTGGGTTTTTCTAGGCAAGTTGCCCATCCTCCTCTAACTGTTTGTTTGGGGATTCCCAGCTTAGTCTGCCTTGATGGTTAACGTAGCCCTATTGGTGTACAGAGTAACATAAGCCACACATATATATAAAGATGGGGCCCTCACCTGAAATTTCACTAATGAATGCAGATGAAGTTTTTGCTTGTCTTATTGCACAAAAAAATCTTAGGAGCTGTTTTGCTTAGCAGTGTTACAATTTTTGGACATTTTTAAAGCTTGGGAGAAAGGGAGAAAAAATCGCAGGCATCCTGGCAGGGGGAAATTAAATGGCTTATTTCTTGGTAGTGCCCTCATTGCTAAGAAATAACACGTCAGGAAGTACAAAAGAGAAGGGCAGGGGAGAGAAACCTTCTCTTTGTAGGGAAACTTTGTAGGCATTATTAGTATTCAGAAGGCTGTAAGGAAAACTTCCTGATCAGTCTTTCCCTTACCAAGTCAGAGGGAAAAGCAAGAATTTCCCCCTGCTTGTTTCCCCCTGCTCATTTCCCCCCGCTAAGGAATGTCATCAGTGACACATTTTCTCACCTGTTTTGCCTCACTCTCTCACCTCTTCTACCACAGAGGAATTCCTTGGGTCATCCTCCTCCCAGTCTAACGTCTGCTTGCAATCTCCCCAAGAGGTGAAGCCAGCTTCCCCCACCTCTGCAGCAGTGCTCACTCCGACCCTAGAGGCATCGGTGGAAAGCTGGGCTATGCTGAGCACTGCCCCGGCAGAGGTGACTCCATCTGAAAGCAGCGAAAGCATCTCTTTGGTGACTCAGGTTGCAAACCCTGCTGCGGCTGCTGCTGCTGCTTCACCTGCTGTGCCCTTACAGACTGGAGCCCAGCTCTCTGGGGCAGGGGACATCTCTCAGAGGCTGCAGGAAGCTACCGCAGAGGAGCAGACCTCACTCACAAAGCCAGCGGAGCCTGCACATCCTTCCCCAGCTGTTTCAGAGGCAAAGCCTTCCCCAGAGCAACCCAAGGAACAAGCGGAGGCCAAGCCAGTGAGCAGGACAGAGACTCTGCGAGAGGACGGGCCAATGGATCTGCGACTCTTTGAACTCAACTCCGACAGCGGGAAATCCACTCCCTCCAACAATGGGAAGAAAGGTGGGTAGCCTGGACAGTGCTCAGGGAGCCAAACCTCAGCCCTCTGTAAATGTGCATTAGCATGTGGAAAGTTACCTATTTGCAAGCCCCTCTTGACCCTTGACAGCTCTGGAACAACACCCATTTCTATGTTGGTGTGGTCTGGCTACAGAGGTGTGGATGCCGCACAGCCTTGAGTGCATTTGTTGTTGTTTAGTGATTTACTTCCTGCTGTGGCATTTGTGGTACCTCAGAAGCCTTGAGCAGGGGACGCCTCTGTTGTTCTTTTCATTTCAGGCTCTAGCACAGATATTAGTGAGGATTGGGAAAAGGACTTTGACCTGGACATGACTGAAGAAGAGGTGCAGTTGGCCCTCTCCAAGGTGGACATCTCTGGGGAGGTGAGTCCTTGTAGGCAGCCAGGTCCAGAAGACCGTCCCTGGGGTTATTGGGGTGGTGGCAGAACATATTACAAAGGCCTTTTGAAAAAAGGCTGTTGTTTGGTCACTGGCATACTCCCAGGAAAGGGTTGTAGGGTTGCAGCCTTAAGAGGGCTTTCAGAAGAGACAATGAGGACCTTATTTTTCTTTATTTTGTTGCTCACACCTTTGTGACACTAACATGTACATGACTTGTGTTGGACACAGGCATGTCCTTGTGCTTCAGAAAAAAATGCCACACCTGCTTTTTTGTAGAAGAGGAGCAGCCAGGCACTGAGGAGGAGGAAGAGGAGGACTATCTTAATGCTTTAGTTCTCTCTCTGGCAAGACTGCTGACTGGGATCCAATCACTTGTATCTTCAAGGCCACATTTATTTTAGTTGAATTTGGGGAAACCACTTGAAGCATCCGTTGGGTTGAGCTATTTCAATTGTATTTGTTTGATTTCCTCATTGCCAACAGCTGAAAGTCTGTAAAATTTTGATAATAAACCTGATTTGCAATGGGGGTTAAATAATTTTGATTGCAACTGTATATATGGCTTCGGGTCTCAGGTTTTAATAATGTTTCAGCAGCACATAGACTGGATTGCTTGGTTGGTTCTTTGCAAGTCAAAGGATCAATCAACTTAAAATGCTTTAATTTGCTGGCAGCTCTTGGTCTAATCCTGTGCACAATCATTGTGTGACCTCGGTCAGTGCTTGCTCTTTGTCCCTTTGTAACATCCTACCTTAAAACACCTTTCTTCTTGCGCTCCCTCCCTCTCCTACTGCAGATGGAAGATGAAGAATGGGAAGACTGGGAATAACATGGGGCCATCACTTCCGTGGTGCATCTTGGTATCTTCCCCCACCCCCTTCCCCCCTCCGCACCATCCAATGTGAATTAAACCACAGAGCAACCGGTTCCTTTTTCCTGTGTAAATGTGTTCCGGGCTGGCTGCATCCCATCTCTGCTGAAATCCTGTTGGGGACCTTGGACCATAACCCACACTTGGATCCTGGTGGTGGCTGGTATCACGTGGGGCTGCCGAAGAGCCTCGGCAGAGGGAGTGGGGCACAGGGATAGGTGCATCTTCCCAGTAGGTCCTCTGGACAATTGCTTCTCTCAGAGCTGTCTCAGTGTGGATTTATTTTCCTTTGGGGAGGGCACGGTTTGAGGTGGGTGTCAGTTGATGGTGGTTTGGGGTGGGTGTGGGGTGAGTCTGACTGGGCTCTAGAAGATAATTAGGATTATCATGCCTGTTCTTTACTAGGCTGGCCACTTCCTAGCTGTGCCTCCTCCTGTGTGAGTGTTTTCATGAAACCCAATAAGCTTTTAGAGAAGGAGAAGACAACCCCTCTAGCATGGTGTCTGATTGCTCATACCTATTTCCCTTAGCATCTTGCACTGCCTGATAGGAAGCCAGGACATTGAAAAGCTGGGAGAGTCCTCTCATCCCTACCTGTCCCTCCTGAACTGCTCCTTCTCTGCTTTTCTGGGACTTGAAGCACTTTTTAAAAAATAAAAATGAAATCTTAAGCTGAATCCTTGCTTAGCAGCACGTGTCACTAGCGGGAGCATCTACAGCACAAGCTCCCCTGAATTGAACGCATGTGGAAGGAGATGTTCCTGCTGGGTTGTGCTGCTAAGACCTTCTTTGAAAAGGGCTGGGTGTGAGTTTCTGTGGAGCTGCTGAATGGCGCAAGTGCAGCTCCTCTGCTGGTAGCCTTGCTATTAGGCATCCCTGAGAAGCACTGACGGTCAGTGTTGAAGGACCAGCATTTGCCAAAGCCTCATGCCCCTCTTTCCCGCCCCCACTTGGGCTGATGCATTTGTCAATCTCTGTCTATGGCAGCCTTCGCCAACCAAGTGAAGGCTAGTATGTAGCAAGCCTCTGGAAAAACCCCATCCCTGGGGAGAGGTCTCTCATGCTCCCCAACCTTGCCAAGAGCTACAACTGCCTACAAGGCTGTGTTCCTTCCTTGCCCGCATCTCTCTGACCTTCTCTAGGCATATCTGTTTCCTTTTGGTGCGATCCCCCCCTTCTCCTGACATGCTCCTTGCCACAACATAGTTGAGTCGAAAGCGCATGTAATTACTTGAGCATCTCTGACCTCAGAACTGATTAGCTCTGTTCATGCTTTTCTAAAATGGGTCCAAAATGGAAATGGGCTTCTTCTCCATTAGGAAGCTCTCGTGCACAAACTCCGTTGACGCAAATGGGAGTTGGAGTGTGGAGGTTCAGCATCTCTCTGATGCATACAGCTGTGACAGGAAATGTGCTTATGTTCCTCCCCAATGATGCAATATACCTTAGGCTGGTTTCATACCAGAGCCCCTGTGGTTGAGCCTTCAGAAGCATCTGATATTTGTCAGAGATATCCAAAGGCGACTCCCTTCCAGCCTTCTCACAGTGCTGCTGCTCATACATTCATCTTCTCAATAATGCCTGGCTTCTTAAGAGTACCAGACAGGAATAAGAAAGTTCCTGCTACTTATTTCTCTTTCCTGCTCCTATTGGAAGCCAAACACTGCCAATAGGAGAGTAAGCAAGTAAGCACGTAGCAGTACTGTGCGAGAGCTGGAAGGAGGCTCTCCATGGGTCACTTAGTAGCTGTCAGAATTTATAGCTGCTACAGTCACCTCTCCTAGAGGCTTCTGATAGTGTGGAGACATGTTTGCAGGCTCCTGTATGAGCCAGTCCATGTAAATGAACCCCCATTTGGGGGGGAAACTAGCAACAGAGTCAGCCCGAAAAGCAGATTAAGGAGAGTGAAGCACCCAAGTTTCTTGGTTGCCTTGTTCACAGTATTTCTTCTTGTGTTCGTCCTCGGTCCACATGAGCTGTTGCTTCTGAAATGGGGATCAGTGGTGGAGCACATAGATTCATGCTGCATTCCTGTCTCAGTCCTTGCCATCTCCCTTTAGAAAGATCATGTAGCAGCAGGAGGTGGGTTTGGCCTTCTGCTCGAGTTGCTGGTATAAGGCCACTTCCTATTCCTGTGATCTAAAACAGGATAGTTTTTTGGGGGGCAGGGTAGCGTGTGCCCCACTGCCCTTCTCCAGCATAGTGCAAAAATGAATGTTTCCTGCATTTGCAGGTACGAGCTCCATCACAGTCTTGAGGGGACTGCTTTTGGATGTGTCTTAATCATCCATATGAGGGCCTGGCTAAGCCACGGGACACGAAAATAGTTTAGAAAATGAACTATATTCTATATCCCCTTGAAGACTGGATCTCATTGAGTTTAGCAGAGCATAGGGGGGCCAGGAATCAGTGGTGTGACATCTGCCTAGAAGAGCCCAAATCCAAGTGTCTGAGAAGGATGGTGGTTGTCACGGGACATCTGTGGCTCCTGGGTCAGCTTGCTTTTTTAGATGTGTCTGTGTGATGATGGGGCAAAGCATGGTAGTAGAGAGCCAGATTCTGTGCCAAGGGGACGAGGTTCATTCCCAGTTTGGGTTGGGGAAAAGCACTGAGGCTCTGATTTCATCATAATTCTCCATAGTTGATTTTCTTCTCTCTTGGTTGTGCAATATTCTCTCATTTTTAAATTATACTGCAACTCCCTGGACTGTTTTCTAGCTGGGGTGAAGAAGTGACTCTAACAGCTGTTTAGTTTTGTAATGATGACTTTCTCCTGAACCTTTTACAGACTTGCCGTTAACAGCAATTAAAAGAGTTCTACAGAAATGGCCTGGTGATATTGGTTTCTTGACTCCCCCCCCCCCCCGCCAACCCTGTTGTGTAAGTAGGTGTAGCAGCCATAGTTTGGGAAGTGTGTGTTTTTTCAAATTCAGTTCAGATTCAAAGTCTTAGGAAGAACTTTCTGACGCTGATAACTGTTTGACAGTGGAATCGACAACTTCGGAAGGTGGTGGTTTTTCAACCGAGGTTGGCTGCCCACCTGCCAGAGATTCGTTAGCTTTGATTCCTGCATTGTAGGGGGTTGGACTAGATGACCCTTGGGGTCTCTTCCAACTCTGCCATTCTATGATTCTCTTCCTTTCAGAGATGCCAAATAACACACTGCTGTCTTAGAGGGGATGAGCAACAAGACAGGCTGTATTGCCAGAATAGGGGTTACAACTAGCTGCTATACTCTTGGAAGATATGGTGGGATGGGAGGGTGAAGGATCTGTATCCTCTAGCCTGAAGGGCAAGGTGTTTAGGGGTGGCTGAAGAGGAGAGAGAATGTGGGAGTGGCAGTGGGATCCCTCCCTCCCCCCCCCCGCCCCAGCTCTAGGTCCACCATGACAAAAATAAAAGCAGCTGCTTCCTTCAGATTCTGTTTGGAAAGTTCCTACTTTGGGGCCTTCATGAGAAGGGAGAAAGAGCGCTCTTGGGAGCAAGTAATCCACAGCCCCTGCTTGGCCTCTGGCTGCAAGGGCTCTAGGGTGTCTTTCCTACCCTATCAGTTGCCTCATTTTGTTCTTTGCCCAAAGAGATTGCAGAAGCTTGTTAGATATATCTGCCAGCTATGGAAGGACGGGCTGTCACTCAGCAGATCCTGTGCTCTACATGCCTGAGGCCTCCAGTTAAAATGCTCTTGAGGTACCAGCCTGGGAAAAACCTCCCTGTCAGAGCAGACCAGTCTCTGCCAACCTGCTGCCCTGCATTTGTTTAGTCTAAAACATCTTCACAGCACCAGGTAGGTGTAGGCTGGAGCTTTTTACCTCTTCTTTTAGGCTGGAGCTGAAAATGCTGAGCTAGGTGGATTGATGGGTCAGGACAAGACAGCTTCTTAGAGTTTTATATTTGACATGGGGGAATATTTTTTGCAAAGTAGCAAGTACTCCTGCGGGATGCCCACTGAAACACTGCCTTTAAGAGGCACCTGGGGAGGAGCCCATCACCCTCCTTAAGAGTCATCACGCATGCCCTTGGTCTGTATTGGAATGCTTCTTAGAGGCAGCTTTGGATGGCAGAGAGAGAGAGAGAGAGAGAGACAGAGAGACAGACAGACAGACAGACAGACAGACAGACAGACAGACAGACAGACTGGCAAGGGAAGACACACCTCTCTGCTCTTGTTCATATATCTCTGGAGGCCGGGGCCACTTCAAATTTGCCCAGTGAGAGGGGGAAGTGTGCAAAGAATTGGGCAAGGATAGACCAGAAACTGAGCATAACGTTAAAATATATGTGAGCATTTTGGAAACAGCCTGTCCCCTTTTATTTGGGGAGAGTTTTTGACACGGTCCTTTTCTCAGGAGCTTGCTAACCACGGGTGCCAACTCACTTCTTCGATGGAAGGTCTCAGGATCATGTCCGGTTCCAGCAGGCTTTTGAGGAGGTCCTGGCATTCCTCAGAAATCCCCAAGTGGCCAGGAATGGAGACCCCCTTCTGCTGGTGGCACAGCATCTTGGGGATATCCGTGTCATCAAAGGGCAGGTTTGCACAGAGCATGACGTAGAGAACCACGCCCATGCTCCAAATGTCACCTTTCCGGCTGTCGTGGGGCACGCCCTGCAACACCTCGGGGGCTGCGTAGGCTGTGCTGCCACAGAACGTCTGGCTCAGCTCCTTCCGGTTTTTGGGGAGCAGCTTGGCAAATCCGAAATCAGTCAGTTTCAGGTTGAAACCCTGCAGGAGTGCATTCTCACACTTGAGGTCACGGTGCGCCACGCCACAGCTGTGGCAGTAGCGGATTGCCTCCACCAGCTGGCGGAAGAGCGATTTGGCCCGGCTCTCAGGCAAGGGCCCCCCTTGCAGGACACAGTCAAACACGTCTCCATCCTCTGCTAGTTCCATCACCAGGTAGATCTTCCCGTCCGTTGACTCCAGCATCTCGTACACTCGGATGATGTTCTTGTGGTCCAAGCGCTTGACGATCTGGAGCTCTCTGGGCAGGAATCTCTCGATAAACTCTGCAGAGGGAAAATACAGAGTAAGCAAAGATGCATCAGGGGCTAACTAGCAACTAAGCT
This sequence comes from Podarcis gaigeae, assembly GCF_964106915.1. NCBI lineage: Eukaryota > Metazoa > Chordata > Lepidosauria > Squamata > Lacertidae > Podarcis > Podarcis gaigeae. Next base: position 57,190,233 of record NC_139684.1, on the reverse strand, counting down.
GGCTGGAGAAGAGCTTATTTACACATTCCTGGTAAAACTAAAGAGTCCCTCCAGGGAAATTATGTGATTCTATTAATGACCATGTTGGTACCGGGGAAGTTCTCAAACAAGACGTGATGACAATATACATAGTCTATCACCAATTACAGCTCACTGTCAAACAAAGACATAAAATAAAGCCATAATAAATAAACCACAGGTATGTGAATGTGTGGAAGGTAGCGACTGGAACTATTTACAGCATAGATGTAATGGTTAAAAAAAGAGAGTTACAAAACATATGCCCTATTATACAAGGGAGAGTTATTACATTTGATTCAGGACATTTGAATATTTTATAAGTCATACTAGTTCATAGGCTGAGGGGGATTCCTTGGCCATGTTCCTCCTTGCTTACAAATGAAAGTCAGAACAAACAGACATGAAATCCATTTTTCTTTGGCCCCTAAGGACTCATAGCTTATTAGTTTTTCCAGCAGGCAATATCCAAACTTCAGTGCACCAAGTAGTAAGATTGGTCCTGTCCCAATTTTTTGAAAACAGTGCCACGGTCATTCTAGCTACTATAAGCAGGTGTACTAGCAAATCTTTATTATGCAAATTTTTATCACCCTCGACAAATATAAATAAAAGGGCTAATTGAGAAGTTGGGATAAAGTGGTAGTTTAAAATCTTATCAATTTCTCTGAATACCATTGCCCAAAATTCTTGCACTCTAGTACAACCGCACCATAGGCAGAGGTATGATTCAATTGAAGCATTTATATGCTTTCAATATGCTAAAACAGTACACTAGAAATGAATGTTTAAAACAATCTAGTTTTGAAAAGCTTGAGAAAATAAATAGGGGTTTGCCTGGTGCCTAAAAGACCTCTAAGCAGGTACTGGGCAAGCTTCCTTGGGAAAAGAGGGGTTACAACAAAAAAAGTCCTCTTCCTAATTGCTACTCAGCAGCCTTCAGACAAGGGAGTGAGGAAAACCTTCAAAGATTTTGGGGCTTGCACTGGTCAATGTTGGAATGTTCCATCAAGTGCCCAGATCATAAGCCAGGGATTGAAAACTTAGGACCTAGAATTGCACTTGAAAACACGCCAGGAGCTAGTGGAGACCATTTTTGGTGAAATGTGTTTCCAATACCTGATCCTAGTCAGGAAGCTTGCATCTGTGTCTGGAACTAGCTGTCCTTCCCAAGCAATCTTCAAAGCTGGTCCCCACACAACCCATTGTACTAACTAGGAGAATGCCAGACCATGGATAACTATGGCCAGGCTCTATGTGCCAAGAAAAAGCCACAGTTAGTGTACCAGTTTTAGCTGGTTGGAAACTCCTCTGTGCCACTTGGCCCTCCAGCAAAAAGCTGGAGCTATGATACACCCCCCCTTCCCAACTGTCCACAACAGGCCGAATAGCAATGCCACCTCCATGGGCAAGGGACTAACCTCAGACGTCTTCCCATGGGGAGCTTCCTTTGTTGGTTGCTGCATAATCAGCCCTGCTGATTATTTGGTGGTTCCTTTTACCACTTACATAAAAGCAATTTGGACAAAACTAGAGTAATGTTTAAAGGGGCCTCGTATTTCCAGACAAGATAGAGGAGTAGGCTGTTCCTGCTTGCTCTTAGGGATCTTTAGTTTACTGTCCTTACCTCCTCTTCTCCCCACCCCACCCCAAATGTTCTGGTGAAGCACCTGCAGAAAGGACAAATCCTGCAAAGCAGTAAGCAGTTTGCTACATGTTGTAGTAGAACAATCTAGTCAGCCACATCGGCAAAGACAGCCCAGTCTCCATTCAGAGGAATGGCAATGCTCTTGCAGAGTGTTTCAATGACAATTGCAGGCAATTGTACCACAGAAACCCAGCTCCCTGGAGGAAAATACAACCTACTGGGCCTATTGGTTCTTTGATTTAGGTGTGTGAACTAGCAGAACCTTATCTGTCTTGTGCTTAATGCTTTTTCCTGGCTCTTACCTTCTGGTCCTCCCATTTTGTCTATAATTTTCACGGCCACTTTTCGTTGGTGTTTTTTTGAAAAAGCTTCCTTGACCTTTGAATATGTCCCTTCTCCAATGGTTTTACCCATCTGGTAACCATGGGAGAGAAGAAACTCCTCCATTGTGTCTTTAACGTGCTCATCTGTCATTCTCAGGACATCATGTCATCACAAAGTATATACATCGCCGTCCTTCGCCTCCCAGACCAGGGTCTGCATTGGTTGCAGCCCAGGATGCTAGATCATTTTTCCTGCCCAGACAAGGTCCTTTGATGAGGGGTGAAACTGAGGTTGGACATCCTGAAACTTTGAGCCCCCATTGTGATGCAACCTTGTGTTACCTGAGGACCCCGGGCTGGAGGTAGTAGTTTTGCACCAATGGGAGGAAAGCAGACATGCTTCCTTGGAGAGCCTGCATTGCCCAAACCCTCAGCTTCCTCCAGTGCCCTCCAGGGGGGTGATGGGTTAACCTGCCAAGAGGCCTACAGCTTTGAGGCCTTGGGTAAGAGATGAATATAGTCCATACTGTAGTGTAGTGAACCTCTTTACTTGTCCAGGGTGAACATGGACAATTAAGTTAGTCTCCTTTTCCCCATCATGGAAGTCTGCTGGCTTGAGGCTACTTGGCAGGATTTGGGTCTAACTACGTCAGGCAACTCTTAAGAGTAAGTATTCTAATTCCCTCAACCATTTTCTTATTCAGTGAGATGATTTCCTTAAGATAAGAGTTTGTCATTGGACACATCTGCAAACCAGATAATCTGTTGTGGGTGCCACACACAATGCAACATGTTCATTCAAACCAAATTTCAAGTACGGAGAAGGGAGCCTGTGGGCACTGCGGGAGGGGGGCTTTGTATGTGCTTCTATATCTGTGAACACCACAGTTGCACCTGTGGCTGCTGGAATTGCTGGGGATCAGTCCGTGGTCTACTTCAAATCACTCATCTATGATATATAATGGGACTTATCAGCACAGAGAGAGCCAGTGTGGTACAGTAGCCTCGTGGGTTGCGTCTGGGCACAGGGAGAGATGCCCTAGAGGCATTTGCAGCCAGAAGCCAAGCAGGGGCTTTGCTCCAAATAACTTGCTCTCTCACTCATCAAGATCCCCAAGGAAGAACTATCCAAACAGAAACTGAAGGATGCAGCTGCTTTTATTCCTGTCCTTGAAGACCTACAGCAGGCTTGTGGGCCTCCAATGCCATTCCCACTGCCTCTCCTCTATTCCCTCACTCCTCAATATCCTACCCTTCTGGCCAGATAGCATGCCCTCCAACATTTCTTAGAAAATAGGGACATTCTATTCTACACCAATAGAATGTCCCTATTTGCTGAGGAATGTTGGAGCGTATGGCAGCTCCTTCACCCTCCCACTCACTGTATTCTCCAAGAGGATAGTGGCTAGTGCTAGCCCCTATTTTGGCAACGTATCCAGTCTCATTGCCCATCCCCTCTAAGACAGCAGTGTTTCATCTGGAACCTCTGAAAGGAAGAGAACACACACACTTCCCAAACTTATGGCTGCACACCTATTTGTGTGCACAACAGAGAGCTTCCAGAAATTGCAAAAATATTCTGTCAAAATGAACCCCAAAACTAATTTTAACCCCAGTAGGGCACCTAGCTGAACATTATGCCTTCTGAAGGGCCATTCAGGTTTATCAGAGAAATTTAACAGCAGGGTCTGATGGGGTTTTTTCCTTCTTGTTTTTCTCCATCATCTGTTAACTAGAGAACCTCTCACAATTACCATTTTTTTATAAACTAAAAGGTCCCAGCAGTTCAAGCAGATCTTTATAAAGAAGATGATCAGATTCTGAAAGAAAATACAACAGTAATTTTGTTCTTTGCCATTCTGTAATAATGACTGCCTGATAGCACTTTGGGCTTTGATGTTGGTGCTTTTGGGGAAACTGAAGACCACCATCTTGTATGTTGGTAGCAAGACCTGGAACTATGCAGCTATGATGTTAAATGTATGAATAACTCAAGAACTGAGGGGTTGAGATGACATAACTTGGAGTTTGGAAACAAATATATCCATTGTAAGTGGTTTTTCAAAAGAAATCTTCAAGGCCCGAGTTAGAAACCAAAATTAAGCTGATCCCTCCCTTACCCATTAGGTAAAGACTGGCGTTTCTCTTTCTAAACCAGAGATGGGGAACTTGTGGTTCAACAGACGTTGGTAGACTTCAGCTCCCCTTAGCTCCAGTTAGCATGGACAAAGGGAACTGTAGCCCAAGGACATCTAGAGAGCCACAGGTTCCTCATCCCTGCTCTAAACAGACCCATGGTGGTGGAGTCCCAACTTCTGCTTGGCATCTTTAAGGCACTGTGGGCATTTTCATACTGTGCCACACATTAAGGAAGACAAGAGAGACAGGTTTTCTAGCATCACCTTTGTGCCTCAGGAGGACCTGAACGCCACATCACTAGAGAGGCTGGAGGAGGAGGAGGATTTGTTAAAGGGAAAATTCCTAGGAGCTGAGCAACACTGAACCCTTGGAGGTATCATATAAACCTGTCAGCTGATATGAATAAAGAAGCTCTTACCTGGGGGTAATAGAAGACACTGGTGCTACAATAGGGGCAAAGCATATAGGGTTGGCTGGTTTGCAAATGTAAATGAGATTGTCCTCTCAAAAACGTCCCAGATTTGGATGCCATTATGGATGGATATTGTCAGAGAGCAAGAAGTGACTCTTGAGTTCCTTGTCTGCAAGGCTAGGAAGGGAATGGGCCAGGCTGGCTTGGGCTGAGCTTTCAGCCTAGGATTCCCTGCCCTGGAGACCATCAGCAGAGAGAAGGCCAGGATGCATTGTGATGCGAGCGTAGCCCTTCTGAGTCACAATGCCACTGAGCCGCTGCCTCCCTCTGGGCTCCGTCCCAGCCTGCCCTTTGCAATAGGCGCTTCAACCTGCCCAGTGGACTCTTAGGGAGTACTCCTCCGCCTTTGATAGGTAAGGCTGGGATGGAGGAGCCAAGGGCAAGGCAGAAGAATGGGCCGGCCCAGGATGCCAGACTCCAGGCATCCCATGGTGGGGCCACCCAAACAATACTCAACCAAAGCAGGAGTGGAACCAGTTGGCCCTGTCATGAGGCAGAGTGAAGCGACCACCTCAGGTGGTAGATTCTGGGGGGCAGTGGCAATAGGAGCTGCTGCTCCTTAACATCCCAAGCTGTTCCCCTTGGTTGGAGTTGTTCATGCTATGTGGTCTGCCCTGCCCCCCCCCCAAACTAACCTGGGACCTTGGGTGCAGCAGAGGACACCACCCTGTTGCTTGTGATTCACTTGCAAGCCCAGCAACTTTCCTCTGCAGGATAGGTAGCAGCTGTCCTCTTGCCCTTTGCCTTGGGAGCAGTGAAATGTATTGGGCTGGGCTGGCCTGGAGTCCGTTTAGAGGGCCTGGGGCGAACTTTTCTCCACACCAGGAAAAGGCCTCCCCTGCGCAATTTCTGTGTCAGGTTTCGGTTGAAGGTACAAGGTGAAGTTGTTTTAAATAATGTTATAGCCATACTGTAGTGGGGGGGGGCGGGGGGACAGGAACAGGAAGACAGACACTTACCTTCCTAGCAGCTGAATTATGGGGTTGGCTGGGGCTTCCAGGCAGCTTCTGGCACCCCTCTGAGTTCTTTCATACATGGTCAGAAATGTAGAACTATTGGACGTTTAGCGATGCACAAATACACGGGATCCACTCCCCCTTGTGAACACACTATTGCTGCATTTCCAATCACATAAACCAGATTCTCTCTTGCTCCCCTGCCTTTCTGTGACTCGCATATCAATGTATTATCTAAGCAGGCAGCATACACAAAAACACTGTAGACATTAAGAGTATTTTTCAAAAGATCACAACCCTAAAATGAACCAATGGAGTAAAGAATTCATTGGTATCGGCAGATATGTCTTCTGAGCACCCACTTGTGAGGCCTGAGAGTGGGGCAGGGGACCCTCAGAAGAACCAGGAGCTTCCTAGGCTGGTGTGTGATGCTCCTTGAGTTGCTTAACCAGCTGGCATTTTGGAGTAGGTGGATGGGCTTGGCGCAGGGGCAGAGGGATGTCCCACTGAACACTTCTCCTCTTCTATAGACAGGTCTGGGGCTCGGACATGAGCTCCCAAGAGACCCCACAAGCTCGGAGATTTCCAATAGAGGCAGGAGATTCTCCCAGCCTGGCGACTGCGCCCGAAACACAGGAGCCAGTTGCCCCTGAGCGCACTGCAACAAGGTAAGGAAACGTTTTACAGCGGGACAGGCAGGATTCAACCCTGGCACCACAGCTGAAGGAGAAGGGCCATGGTGGCTCAGTTGGCAGAGCATTTCCTTTGCACACACAAGGTCCCAGGTTTAGTCTCTGCTATAGCCAAGCAGGCCTGGAAACTGCCCTTGCCTCAGTCCCTGGAGAGCCACTGCCAGTCAGCATAGATGATAATGGGCTAGATGGACTTCAAAAAAGGCAGGTTCCTGTTTCCCTAAACTGCCACCACTCCTCTTTCTGTGGAGAGCAGGTGCTAACCCGTCTTCTATTGCATCGAGCAGCCAAGTGTATGAGGGAAACTGCCTCTGAAAATATGGGTGGACAGAACTAGTTACAGTGGTACCTCGGGTTACATACGCTTCAGGTTACATATGCTTCAGGTTACAGACTCTGCTAACCCATAAACAGTACCTCAGTTTAAGAAATTTGCTTCAGGATGAGAACAGAAATCGTGCTCCGGAGGCGCAGTGTGGCAGCAGCGGGAGACCCCATTAGCTAAAGTGATGCTTCAGGTTAAGAACAGTTTCAGGTTAAGAACGGACCTCTGGAACGAATTAAGTACTTAACCCAAGGTACCACTGTACACCCAAACCATCAGGCAGCACAGAAGAAATGACACTAAACTTGCTCTGGATGGTCTTTTGGTAATTTAGCAGCAAATTACCTCTAGTCATATGCAAACCTCACAGGGCTCAGTCAACAGTTGTCAGTTGCCAGCCTGACTGCGGCTTATGCAGAGACCAAATGAAGGGCTGTTAGAATAAATTAGCTGATGAGGGATAGAAATGGTCAAGAAAATATGTGTGGAGTGGATAAAATATATTATTTTCCCGGTGGTAGGGAAACTAACAGGCAATAGATGTCTACAAAAAATATAAGACTATGACCAGGGAGACCAGGGGTCATATCCCCTCTCAGCCATAAAGCTCACTAGGTGACCTTGGAGCAGTCACTCACTTTCAGCCTAACCTAACTCACAAGGTTGTTGTGAGGATAAAATGGGAGTGGAGAACCATGTAAGCCACCTTGATCTCTTGGGAGGAAACGTGGGATACAAATATAAATAGTAATGATTAACAACAACAACAACAACAGCAACAACTGTACTATGCTTTGTCACGCTCTTTGTGCAGCATTTTGAAGGTAGATGGGAAAATTTGGAATTGACGTTCCCCTGGCCCACAATGTTTTGATGCTTGAAGTGGCAAATCCATATCTATATCTCCCCCCACCCTGCCATGTGCTAATTAATATATTTTATTTAGCCCAGTGGGGCTTGTGCAGGCAAATATCCAGCTGTCCTCAGCTTGGTTCCCTCCTGATCTTTTGGACTACAACTGTAGCTGTAGTCCAAAACATCAAGAGGGGGACCGGGGGAGGGGGGAAAGGTTGTGTTAAGTAGCACTTCCCACTCTGCTGCTCCTAGTGGTTTCCTAAATGTGTCCCCATTGGTGCAACAATGATAACTAGAGGAATCTGTCCTTGTCTTGAGCACCTCCTATCATGGGTCCTGGTGAGTTGCACCCACTTACTAGCTCCACAGAGATGCGGGTGGCGCTGTGGGTTAAACCGCAGAGCCTAGGACTTGTTGATCAGAAGGTCGGCGGTTCGAATCCCTGCAACGGGGTGAGCTCCCGTTGCTCAATCCCTGCTCCTGCCAACCTAGCAGTTCAAAAGCACATCAAGTGCAAGTAGATAAATAGGTACCGCTCTGGCGGGAAGGTAAATGGCATTTCCGTGCGCTGCTCTGGTTTGCCAGAAGCGGCTTAGTCATGCTGGCCACATGACCCGGAAGCTGTACGCTGGCTCCCTCGGCCAATAAAGCGAGATGAGCGCCGCAGCCCCAGAGTCGGTCACGACTGGACCTAATGGTCAGGGGTACCTTTACCTTTACCTTACTAGCTCCACACATGGAAACGATTGCCTGAGTTAGTAAAGCGCAGCACCTAAGTAGTTCTGTTTGAAATTGGAACTTAGATTTTATTTTATTTTAAATAGAATGACATTCTGAGACACATTCCATTTTGCACAGTGCATATGAATATGCAGCTCCTAACAAATGCAGGGATCAACTCTCTCTGTCTTTTGGGCAGGCAGCTGCGAAGATGTCCAGGGTGCCACTGCCTGACCCTGCCCAACGTCCCCATTGACGTCTACATTGCCATGGGTGGGAGCCACAGGCCACGAACCACCTGAAGGCTCCCCTAGGTCGGGCTCAAGTGCTGAGGCCACAGCGGCTGTCCCAGGAAACACACTGACAGCCGGACAACAGCAAAGCAAGCCACACAGAACAGTGACGCACATTTTAATAAAAGGACACCTTAAAATGTTTCTGTGGGTGTCCTTCCTGGAGTTCTGCTTCATTTCTCTCTGTTGCTGCTCCCCTCCCCTCCCCATATCAACCCTGCAGTGGGGAGTGGAATCAGCCCCGGGACATGCAGGTAATAAAAGGGTGCAACTGGACCTTTCCCTCCTTGATGTGTAAGCCCAGCCAGCTGCCATGACCACCCTGTCCCCAAACCCTTGCTGGTATTTGGAGGGATAGCCTCTCTGTCAGAGAGCTTTATTTGCATGGAAGCTCAAGCACTTATTCTCTCTTAAAAAATTAATTCCGCCCGTGCTGCTCACACTCAGTTCTGCTATGCCTTGGAGGCTGTGAAAGCACTAAAGCAGCGTCTGGGGTCAGTAATGGATGAGAGCAAATAAACAGGCTCCATCCTAAGAGGATGGGAGTGTTGTTGGTGGATGGCTCATCTGAGTGGAAAAGTTTGCGTTGGATGAGATTGTGCATACAAACACACCTGAGGCAGGTTCACAGCCTGAGTGGCACAATGGGTCAATGGGTGTGGCTGTTAACCAGAAGGTTGGTGGTTCGAGCCCACCCAGGGATAGCTGCAAGTAGGATTTTTGCATTGTGGGGCGGCGGCGGGGGGGGGGATTGAACTGGATGACCCTCAGGGGGTCCCTTCTAAACCTACAATTCTGCAGTTCCTTTAAAAGCTCTTCGTGCATCCAATATTGCTACTGGATTTTTAATTTACTTGATAAAGTTCTAATTCATTAAAGACAATCCAAGTAGCACATCTGACATAAAATGATCCCCATCTAACCTGCCCCACACTGCAACAGAAATAATCTGAGCCATGTTTGTCTACACTATTAACCTCCAGGCTAGACTACTGCAGTGTGTTACATAACGGGCTGTCTTTGCAGACTTCTGAGAAACTTCCGCCAGTTCACAATACAGTAGTGAGGTTAATAACTTGGCCCAGCTGAAATGAACTTTTTAAACTTGTTCTCAAGCAGCTCTACTGGGTGCCAGTTCGTTGTGAGACCATTTAATTGGTATCTAAAAGGCCACACAGGAGACTGCCTAAATGCTGCAACCATTTGCTGAGACCCCCCTGGTGGGTGGCAGGTGGCTTTGCATTCATAGCCTTTCACATGTGCAACACCCCCCACCCCATTTTTAAATAGATGCTCTGTTTTGTATTCTGTTTTTGGGTACCAAAGGTGGGCACAAAATGTTCTAATAAAGGAAGGAGCTAGTGCCCAACTGAATACTGCACTCTTTAGCTGTTTTTTACTTCATTTCAAAAGAGGCACTTCAAAAAAAATTAGATTCTATGTGTGCAGTCTTCATCTTCCCTCCTGCACAGGAGGAACAGGTATGTCTCTTTTTAGGTGACAAAGAGTGGTAACTTGAAAGGGTAAATGATTTGTTGTGGCACAAGATTTCATGACCTACGGTCAACTTCATCTAATGCATAATGTTCTGACCTATAATTCAGAGTAACACAAAAGGTTATACCATAATAAATTTGTTAGCTTTTAGGTGCCACAAGACTCTTTGTGCTGCAAGAGGCTAACAGGACTATATTGCTGGAAATTATTTTGTGATGGTGCTTAAAGTTATTGTATTTTTAAAGCACTGATTAACTAGTGGGGGGAGGAGGCCCCTTTCCGAAACGGTCAAAATATCTGAAATCGACTAATTTAACGGACTGACTCTCGTCAAATACAAACACACACACCCTGCCTTATCACTTTACGCAGCGGAGGAAGCGGGCTCTCCTCGCCTACGGAAATTCAGGCCACAACAAAAACTGCCTCCTTCGAAGCGGCCACCAGATGCCCGTCTCCTTTCGCTGCCACGGCTTGCCCCGCCGGGATTTCACCCGCTCCTGAATTCCGCTCGAAGCGCTCTGTCCCGTCCTCGCCCCGCCCACCTCCCCACGCCCCGCCCTCAGCTCCGCCCAACTGTCTCTTTAAAAAAGGGGCGTGCTCAGGGAAGGGGCCGGTCTCGGCGCTCGGTGCCACCGAGGCTTTCTGTCCCGCTTCGGCCGCCGTCGGCTTCCCTTTCGGCCCCGTCCTCCGCCTCCCGGCGCGTCCGCTTGGCCCACCGCTCCGGCCCCGCCCGCCATATTGCTGCCGCCGCTGCCGCCGCCTTCGGAGGGAAGAGAGAGCGACGCACGCACGCAGGCATGGGTGAGGCTAAGCGCTCGGCGGGGAGGGCCTGCGCCAGGTATGGGGCGCCTCCTCGGGCGCCCCTCTCTCCCCCTCTCTGGGCTCCCGGGGTGGGCAGCGAGGGGGTCTCCTCCCTTCCTTGAGGGCCTCTTCGGCCCTTCTCTCCCGGGTCTCCTCCGCACCCCAGTCCGGCCTCTGGCGTCGCTGCTCCAGCGAGGCCTTCGCGCTCAGTCCCTTGAACGTGGGGCGGGGGCTCCGCTGAGGCCGGGGCTGTATTCTGCTGCCCTTCTGGGCCGCCTCTAAGCAGCAGCAGGAGGAGGGAGTCTCCCCCGTCTCTCACCGCGGCTGAGTTTGAGGCAGGCGAGAAGTGCCAGCCCTTCACGATACGTCTCTGTGTGAGGGGAGATATATAAATAACCTAACAGGAGGGCGGGTCGTCGGGCGATTCTCCCTCCTAGGCTTCTTCCTCCCTTTCCGGCAGCTCTCACTGTTTCTCTCCGGCGCCCACGCCCCTGGCTTCAGGTATTCCGACCGTGCCGGCGTGGCTTCGGCCCCAGTTCTAGCCCTTCCTTCCCTTGGGGCGGGTGGGTGAGGTGTCCCCAGTTCTCCATACGGGCGAGGTGCTCCATCTCGCGCCAAGAGGCAGCGCTTGTTAGGTGTCCGTCTCCTTCCCTCTCTGTGGGCTAGGAAGGCCCGCCGTCGGTGTCCCTGTCGGCATTCGGGGCTTTGCTTTCTGCGCCCAGGAGTCGTGCGTTCTCCCCCCCCCCCCCCCCGCAACCCAAAAGTCCCTGATATTCTGTGGTATTGACGGGTTCTTTCCCGCTTTTCTGGCTTCCAGATATATTTATTTAGTAATTGATTACATTTATATACCACCTTTCCTTCCAAGGAGCTAAAAGTGGCACACATTAGGGTCTCTCCCTACTACTTTAATTCCCACAACAACCCTGTGAGGTAGATAAGGCTGAGAGTAAGTGACTGGCTCAAGTTCACCCAGTAAGCTTCCTGGCTGAGTGGGGGATTCAGACCTTGGTATTCCAAGTCATAGTCCAGCATGCTAACCATTATACCAAATTTGTTCTTATGTTGATAAGTACACCAGAAGGTGGATATTGGGAGTATTTTGAGGGCCTGCGTGGCTCTAAATTTACATTCCCGCCCTTGATAAACTTCTACTTGGCTTTTATTGAGGTCTTCCTGGGCGTGCAAACCTCTTTTTGAGTCTGTTCACCCAGCATGACAAGTGCACTCCTGGGCAAATTTTGCAGAGTAACAATTGTTGTTGTTGTTGTTTAGTCGTGTCCGACTCTTCGTGACCCCATGGACCAGAGCACGCCAGGGTACCAGAGTAACAATATGAAACAGTAAAGAATGTTTGCATGGGCAGTCACTCTGACATATTGATGGTTTCTGAATGTGTAGTAAGATACAAGTTGTTGCCTTATACCAGGGATGGGAGATGTGGCAGTCACTTGTTGCTGGATTCCCAGTTCCATAATCCCTGAGTTTTGGCCATGGAGCTGAGGGTGATGTGACTTGTACTCCAACATTATCTGGAAGGCCACAGCTTCTCTATCTCTTCCTTATACCAGCTACCTTAGTGGACCTTCTGGCCCTGGGCAGAGGGTTTTCCCAGCCCTGATACCTGAAACCCAATGTGTTGAAATTCTGGGGATTTAACCTGGGATCTTCTGCATGGGAAGATCATCCCTGTTACAGCCTTTCAGAGCTTTGCTGCTTTCTCTAAACCCCAAAACTATCTTTGGCTTTTACTTTGGATTATTTATCTTTATTACCTCTGCATTGATATCAAAGTGGTATTAATAGCTACTCTTGATAGTCTTCATACATTAGATGAAACTCTATGTGTGTTTGCAGAGGAGGACTGAAGTTGTGCATCTCTCTACCCCCACAAACATTTGTCCTGCAAAAATTACTTACCCACCTGTTCTCGCACACTGGTGGTCATTGCAGGCACAGTGAGAACATTAAAAAGTGCAACACCACACCAACTGTTCCAGTTAACAATTTCCCTGAGTAGAGGCGATCTGAACTCTCTATAAGTGACTATTACAAGTTGGCAAAATAATTAGAGTAGGCAGCAACATCTGGTTTCTACTGTGGGGCTACCACAGTAGCAGAAGAGGTGAGGAGGTTTCTGTTATGCAGATCCACTGACAGGAGCGCCATATCAGCTCAGCCAGCACATTTGCCCAGCAATGATCTCCCCATTCTTCCTTGTAAGCAACAGCAGCAGCTCTGTTGCCAGGAGGTCAGATAAACGCTCCTCAGGTTCATCACTCTGGGCTTGGTTTCTGCATCTTACTTAAGTTCTAAGTCAAGCGTTGACTTAAGGAAGTTGGAAAATCTGTGCATGTCAAAGTTGGATGGGCACATCCACCCAATTTCAGCTCCAGTTTCAGGGGATGCATATACAACTTCGGCACTAATCCTCACGGTGGGAAATTAAAACCTATCTGAGACGCTGGTGAGCTGCAGCAAGTTGAAGTACAGGCAGCAACCATTTTAGGTATGTCTAATATGTGTGCGACTGCACACACATGCATCACATCAAACTCGGAAGTGTCACAAAAGGGACAGGGCAGGGCAGCCGGAACGTAACCCCCATGCAAATTGCTTGCTGCCTGTACAGGGTGAGATAGCGCAATGGCCTGCCTGTATAAGGCAACTTATATTCATTTGTTTTCTGTGCATGGGATGCCTTGGCTCTTTGTTCTTCCTGCCAGTCCATGTGGAAAAGGGGGTATTGCCAAACCACCTCAAAAGCAGGCATTCTGAACAGGTAGTTCCTGCACTTGCAAACTATGGAGGAATCTGTTCCCTGATTATCCTGACATTTACTTTTATCACTTATGTATTAAAAAGCAGTAAAGTAGAACAGAAAAATAGGATCACATACTGCTGCTGTTTAAAGAACTGCACGGGTTGCCTTTTTGATACTGGGTCCAATTCAAGGTGTTGGGACTGGTGTATAAAGCCCTGAGCAACTTAGGACACAAGTATTTAACGGAGCACCTCATTCAATAACTATTGACCTGAGTTTTGAGACTGTACCCGGTTTTCAGCATCGTGATAGAATATCACTAGCTAAACATCGCAATATACTGATATACCATGATGGATGGAGCTGTGTAGAGGCATTGGCTGGCTTCATGGTTTTCCCCGCATTGTGATTTTTGTATAGAACACACATATCATGATTCATGATATATTGCCAAGCCAAAAATTATGAAACTGATATAACAATATGGATTTCATACCAGTTTTGGGCGATATATCAATATATCACCCAGCCCTATTGCGAGGGAACTCCTGTTTGTCCTGTCAGCACTTGTAGTTTGTTGAGTGGTGACGCGAGATGGGGCCTTCTTGGTTGCAGCGCCTCAGTTGTGGAATTACGGTAACTTCCTGTGGAGGTATGGATTTCCCCTTCATTGATAAATTTCCAGTTTTAGTTGAAGCTGCATCTATTTCTTCAGGTCTTCGGGAGATGAATGTTATCTGGAGCTGAGCAGTTCGTAATTGGTTTGTGCTGTACTGAAAGTATTCATGGTTGTAAAGTATTCATAGTTAATGCTTTTTTCAAAGTAGTGCATTTTATACTGTATTTTATTTTATTGTATTTATAGTATTTGTATACTTTCCTGGGAGCCTATGAACAGCTATTCAGAGATGAAATAATGATAAAGCATGATCTTCCCAGCATCCTGATAATTTTATTTTATTTTCTACAGAGAAGGCTTTTTGTCTAATATGATTCCATTTGAGGAGTCTGGGGCCAAGGTTCCTAATTTTCTTAAGAATATGCAAGTTCTTCTTTTGGCCCCTAAAACAGCTTACAGTAAAATAAAACAGTTAACAAATTAAACATCCCAGATAAGAGGAAATGCACCTAAAATCAAGGGCAAGGTGGATTCAAATCAAAACTCATTCAGGCAGCTGAAGGAAAAGAAATGGTGGAAGAATTGTAGTGTTATGTAGTTAAATTTGTCTGGAGTACTTTAGGAGTACATTTGGTATACAGTCATACCTCAAGTTGAATGTGCTTCGGGTTTCACCGCATGCGCGGTAGCGGCGAAACACGGCATGCGCCGTCGCGTCTTGTGTTCCATTCGGAATGCGAATGGGGCTCCGGAACAGATCCCGTTTGCATTGCGTGGTACCACTGTACTGTACTGGCAAGAGTCTATTCCTTGGTTGCTGCAGTATTTCAGTTGGTCTTTGTAACACTGTACCAGTTGCTGGAAGAGCACCTAATGCACATAGCAAGGGTTGAAGAGGGCTGAGCCAGGGTCCTGCCTGTAGTTGAGAGACTGAGAACATCAAATCAGCACTGAGCCAGGAAGTCACCAGTTCAAAGTTCACCTCATCAGGTTGTCTTAGGCAGGATGTTGTTCTCATAGGCTTCCTGCCTCACCTCATTGTGCTGAGAAAGTTAGCCTACCTTGTGGAGGGCTGTAAGAATTTTTGTGGGTGTGTAAATGCTAAGTTTTTATTGTTGCTCGATAGTTGTTGCTATTGATTCCCATAAATTTGAAATTGGGGACAAATAATTTATATCACTTCCAAAGCTGTGTTAAATAAAACCCTAATCTGTTTAAGTGCCACTAGGAAGTCAGGGCAGATGAATGCCTGGACACTTGCAAAGTAGCAGTTAGTAGCAGTGGATGACACAGCTCCTAAAATGTGGGTTCAGGTGTAGGCTGTTTGGTAGATGCATTGAAGATGCACCTTCAGCTACTTGTCATAGTTAAGGATTCCTTGCTGCTAGCAAGCAAGATACTTCGAGTGTACAAAGCAATTCATACATTATCTCAGTAATCCCTAAGCAGCCCTATAGTACCTTTAAAATGGATTTATTGTGGCGTATGTTTTTGTAATGTGACATGAACTACACAATCTTAGTCTTCAGATGTTGCAAAACTTTGCTTCAACACACTAACACAGCTACTTCTCTGGAATTCACAGCAGTCACTGCAGATCAATATTATTCCCATATTACAGGTGCTTGTACATGTAGAAGTGAGGCTGAGAGAATAGTGGCTTGCACACCTTTTTGCCGCACCAGCTCTGCAATTGGGGCATGGAAGGGAGTACTCCAGGAACACCCTGAAGGAGCCTGCAATGATACTTAAAAGGGCAAAAAACTTATACCCTCAACTTTTGTCCATAACAACTCAAAGTGGCTAACAATAAATCAATTAAACCAACTAAATGTAATAATAAATTGCCACACACCATGGCTGATGGTCCAGCCATCGTGTAGACTAGTGACATGTGGCCCTGACTTCCTGTTCTTACTTTAGTGACAAGACCATGAGACAGAGTAGGATGGTTGCACATCCATGAACTCAACCCTGTTGTTTGGTAATTGATCACCACTCACATAACTGCACTAGTCATTTTGTTTGGTCTGGGTCTCCTTGGATCTAGCTACCTTGGTTGTAACTTCTGCCGTTATAATGCAATAGTCAAAACTCAGATAATGTGTGATCTGATTAGGTGGACTGTATCTGTCTAATCCCCACTGATATTGTGTGACACAGAGCTGGAAACATTTCAGACACCCAGATGTTGAGGCACTTGGATATTGCCACCTCTAGGTGTGATGATGGCCTCCATCACCGTCTTTTACAGTATATCCACATCAGGAGAGGGGCGCTTCTGGTTTGTGGGCTAATCTTGGCCAGCCAGGGGATCCAATTTGGCCAACAAGGCCATTTCCCCCAAATCAGGCCCACCCACCTATCAGCTTATGTCACAGATGATGTTAGCTGAATGTGGCAGGAGAAAAGGCTTTAATCCTGTGTTAGCTGGACTATCCTGTTCCCAGCAATAAACAAGATTGTGCAACCAATGTAGCAGGATTCAAGCCTGTTCATTAGCTGAGCAGGGATTTAAGCCCTGTGCAAAAGTCCCCCACTGAAGCAGCTCTCGTGTGCAAGCTGGTTCAAAAAAGCTTTTGCAAAGGCTCCTGCACTCCTGTCTGATCCTCTGGAAGCTCAAATTGGAGTGCAAAGTTTTATAGTCTCCCTCCTACCCCTTTAAGTTCCTGATATTGAAAGCTTAAGCCTCTGAGATCAAGAGCTTAAAAGTGGAGACAGGAAGACATGCAAAGCGCAAGGTATTTTGACAGGTGGACAGCCCTGAGAGGCAGATTCTGATAAAGATTTGGCCTGTGGAGCCAAAAAGTCTCCCTACTTCTGATCTGCATCTCTTACACAAGTGTGGTGGAGGTGTCCAACTGTTGCCCTCCTTTGGCAGGATTGCTTGGCCATCATTATGTCCTAGATCTCAAAATGCTTTATTTTCCTCCCTTGTGTGGGAGCCAGCTTGGTCAGCAGAGTAGTGCATTCCACAGATGCTCATGTGCTGCTGGCTTTTGTGAGCTCACTGGGTGGGTGGGATTGAGTAAGCCAGCCGTGACCACAGCACCAGGCGAGCTGAAAGAATTGCTGGGATGAAGATGATGATGTTGTCAGCACAGAGGACGCTCTTGGCTTTGGTGATCAATCTTACCATTGGGATCGGTCCTAGTTTGCAGTGTGCATTTCTTTCTTTTCTTTTCTTTTCTTTTCTTTTCTTTTCTTTTCTTTTCTTTTCTTTTCTTTTCTTAAATTTGTCAGTCGCTTTATCTTGCCCAGGGCAGTCTAAAGCAAAGTTGCAACCAAACAAATAGCAAATCCCACCTAGATACATTAAGACCAAGAGGAAAGAGAAATGCATTAAACACAACCCACCTACTTCTAAAAGGCCACAGAAATAGTAACAGAAGACTGTGAGACATGGAAGACATGCTTCCCTTCCTTGTAGCCTTTTTTCTACCTGGCCTGGGAGGGGAGGGCCCTGACTGACGCCCACTATAAAAGCTGAGGTTGCTGAAGATGCCAGGGACCATCTTGGTTGTCTCTTAGTGCAGACCCAGATCATCAAGTCTGAGCATCTACAGCTGCCAGCCGCCATGAACAAACATTGCCAGGTTGGCAGCAATAACAGCAGAGCATGTTCTGTGCTTATGATAATATTTTGTTTTCTTGCTAATTATGCTGTTTTAAATATGTGTTTGATATTTGACTTCCTTTAGTAATGTTTTCTTTTGAAATGTTTAAGAATTTTTTAAAAATTAACTTTGCTGTGTTAATGATTTATTTAGGAAAATTTTAAGGTAATATTTTAATTTCCAGTTAATTATACTACTTTTAATGTATACTTTATATTTGACTTTCTTCTGTATTGTTTTTATTTGATGTTTTAATGTAGGTTGTAAACTTCTTTGAGATTCCCCCCTCCCCCTCCCCCATGCCCAGCTATCAAGTCTTGCCTACACACTTCCTTATGTGCTCATGGCTGTCCTTCCTTCTAATGCCTTAAGATACTTTGGGCAATCCAGACAGAAAGGCATGTGAGGAGTGGGAATGGGTTTGATTTCAGAGCCATTGCTTGCTGAGCCCTTAAAATGACATTTACCGTAGATTCTGGCGTATTAGGTGACTGGGCGTATAAGACGACTCCAGAAATTGGCAGCGCCAATTTGGGGGGTCTTATACACTTTGGCAGGTTCGCGTGGCAGTGGGCGGCGGGCTCTGCGCTGGGAGGAAGCTGCCCGGCGAATCTGCCCAGCGATGCTAAGCTGGCTTTGCGGGGCGGCTTCCTCCCGGCGCGGAGCCCACTGCCCACTGCTGCTTAAGAAGCTGCCACGCCGCAGTGGGCGGCAGGCATCGCTGGGCGGCTTCCTCCCGATGCGGAGCACGCCGCCCACTGTTGCTGCGGCGGCAGCTTCGGAACCAGCAGTGGGCGGTGGGCTCGGTGCTGGAAGGAAGCCATACCCGGTGTGTAAGACGACCCCCGGCTTTTAAACCTCTTCTCCGGGGTTAAAAAGTCATCTTATATGCCGGAATCTACGGTACTAGCTTTGCCTACACACATGTTTCTAAAGCAGATTGTATGTTGGGTCTGCTAAACTGGTTGCAAATAGCAAGTGGCTTAGGTATTGTTTGAATGTTGAGTTCAGCCTCTTGTGTCCCAGTACATTGAAAACAGGTTCCTAGCTGTACAGGAGCCCAGTTGGTCCTGACAGGAGTCAGTATTACCAGAGTTCTAATTACTATACATGAGCCCTTTGGAGAGGTGGTAACTTTTAGGGGAGGACAATTTAAATGTGTCTGTGGCTGTATGTAGAGAGTGGAGTCTCTTTCTTTCTACTGTATGGACAAAGCAGGGCTCTGCTTTCCCTTCCTGTCCTCCCTTTTCTCTTACTGGCTGTAGGTACACATCTGGTAGTGGTTTTGTGTTTGGCGGTGAAATTCACTATGAGCCCTGTTGGAAAGAGAATCTCTGTAAAGCAGGAGGTTGGCTCTGTTTCTGACTTGGGGGAGCAGACAGAAAGCTTGACAGTTCCAAAACCACATTGGACTGCTGGGCCACAGCTTCTCACCTTGGGCAAAAATTAATTCCCCACCCCAGCCGCGGATATCTGCCCGAAGTGCGGGGCGCTCTGCTTCAGCGTGCCCCGTGCTCCAGGCAGCAGGCTGCTATCCGCAGCCTAGGGAGCCCTGCGGGAACTCCCACAGGCTCCCCAGGCTTGCTGATAGCTTCCTGAAGCGTGGAGAGCGAGGGGTCTGTGTGCACCGACCCCTCTCGCTCTCCACACTTCAGTGAAAGCCTGCATTCGCCCCATAGGACGCACACAGATTTCCCCTTCATTTTTGGAGGGGAAAAAGTGTGTCCTATAGGGCGAAAAATAGGGTAACTGGTTTATTTAAATGGTATTTTTATTTTACCATTTAAATTTTGCATTCTGCATTTTTTATTGATGGGTAAAAACCATCCAGAGAATACAGATATATGCATGGCAAACAGATGTAATAAAACAAATAATTGAATGACATGATTCAGATATTCCCATTGCACATTATCTGAATGTATGGAGGGTAGTCTGAGAGGGGTTTCTGTGCCCTTATTTATTTTAGAAAAGCATTTATCAACAGCTTAGTATTTGAAAACGATCTAAGTGGTGAAAAGAAACAATGCTGTTAAAACAAAATACAGCCTAAAACCAATTAAACAACAGCATGAAAGCATCTAAAAATAAATAAAACAGGGATTTGTGGGATTTAGACATATGAAACGGGATCTAAACTGGGCATGTGTCTTCTGAAGGTGTGATGGTCTTTGCATATTGAGTATGTCAGGAGAAGGCAGGCTTGAACAGAGCTGAGAGTTTCTCTCAATCCAGAGAAATGAGCAAGGGGGAAATCTAGTTAGTCATTCCCTAGTGACTGCCGCATGCTTGGCACAGAGTGAGACCATCACAAAATACTCCTGCTGAATCCTGGACTTCGTTTGCATGGAGGAGCCTGCATTTTAAGCCGATGATGTCTGCAGGTGGTGTCTGCTGCCAAACTGCTCACTGGCTCCTCATACTTCCCTTGGCACCAGGAGCCAAAGATGACAAGCACCCTGTCGCACTCTGCCGTCAGCTTGCCAAATTTAACTTGTGAGCCAGTCTCTTAATGGTGATGGGAGCTCTGTATTGGATAGTACAGGATTTTGTTTGGGAGGTCCCTTAAAGACACCTGCTGGGTATATAATTAAGAGAACTGGAGATCTGTGTGTTTATTCTCCCTTCCTTTGCAGTGCCTTAGGAATTCTCCACTGTCCCCCTCAACAGTAGTACTGTCAGATTCCATATTTACGGGGAGCAGCTGTTTGGAACTTGGAATTTCCACAGAGCCTAGCAGGGCTTAGGATATCACTAGTCAAGATGGAAGCAAAGACTGCAAGCAAGGAGATTGCTGGATGAATTTGGGCCCAGTTTCTAGACTGGTGTGCACATCTGATTCCAAGTTGGGAGGGAATGCCAGTGTAGGAGACATGTGGGGAAAGTAGACAGTGTGTTTTGCCATCAAACTATAATGTATACTCCAGCCCTTGACTAAGTTCTTGAGCTCTAAGTGTGTACTTTGCAACCTCTGAGCTGTAGGCACAGGATGTTACTGTCTCATGAAGGAGCAGAATCTATTCCATGCACTTTTTGCAAGGAATGGATCCTGAGAGTGAACCTACTGCTGCTTTGTTTGCTCTCCGTGACCTCTGCACATAGTCCAGTTGTGTTGCATACTGCCTTGATGCTTGCTGGGCTATGATGATCAATTGGGCCGTGATGGTCAATTGGCTGGCATCATCGGTATGACTGATCTAAAAAAGAGACCCATTTAAAAAACAGTGGTTCCATCAAAATACACCTGATATCTGCAGACAGGTGCCAAAAAGGTGAATGTTCTCAGCATTAGGGTGGTTGGGGAAGAAATCCCCCTCCCCCCCAAAAAAAACCCCAGGTAAACATATGATGTAGCCTTGATTCTTTCACATTTGGCATAATTTTTTTAAAGTGATGTGGGCTGTTTCTAACATTTTGTATAGTTCTGTACAGGTGAATTTCTCTGTCCTGCTGACCCCCAGCACACCCACATTTCTTTTCCCACAAGTCCTGCTGCTTGGGCTTCCCTTTATTGGTATGTGAGTTGGGATAAAAACACTGCTGCATTTGTTCAATCCATATACACATTAGCTCCCCCCCCCCTTCTGTCTGCTATTGAGTCTGACTCAGCAATGCAAGGCCGAGTTTTAGACATCTGGGTTTCAGCAATTACTCAGCGGAGATGATTAGTGAGGTAGGAAGCACAAAGCGGCGACATAGTTAAAAGGAGACTGGAAAGCCATAGCTGAAGTTTGGACCCAGCTCTGCTGTGCTTCCTGAGTCAATTTTGGTAAAGCCTTGAGCAGCCAAGGCTACTGACCTTCAGTGAGAATGATTAGATAGGTATATAGCTCTCCGTGTCTTCAAGGACTTAGGGTGGGTGTTGGCCTTTCTAAAAACACCAGACTTAAGTTTTGATAGGAGACAGAAGCAGGAGGGTGACGAGGGGTGAGAAAATGCAGTTGTACATAGCACTTAGATGGGTGTGGTTGGGAGTGGAGGACTAGCTTGAGCTCAAACAGTTTAGGGAAATCTGGGTTTGGGGGAGTTTTGAAGAAAGATAGATGAGTGGTACTTCGTAGACAATTCCCAGGCAGAGGCGGCACCAAGGGAGAACAGGAAGAATTCATGAGCAAATGATCTTAAAGCTGTAGAGAGTAGTGGAACAAGAGGTTCAAGAGCAGGGAAAAGTAACTAGGAGGATTGAGAGGGAAGTGGATCTGGGCTAGATTGTTAAAGATTTGCAGCCATTCCTTAGACATTATGTAAGTTTGTGGTGGGAACGATAGTTGAAATTTTCCAGGAAGAGCTTTGCAGTCACCCTGAGTGAAGCAGAGCTGTCTTAGCTGCTTTATTGGTAGTTCCCCACTATAGCCCATTTGACAAGCTTCTTTTGCTGCCCAGCTTTGCAGTGAAGTTGAAAATCTTCTTTTGTGACATGTGATGTTGCTATGGAAATGGGGTGCCATTATCATGCATACCTCGTTATGACTTCATTGGTGGGGTTAAGGCCTGGGCAAAGCCTGGACCCAAAGGCTGGCTGAAAGTGGGATTGGAAGTTAAGAACTGGGTAAACGGGTGCTAGATCCTACTTGTATCATATAAAAATTCCTTTTCAGTCTCATCCTTCCCTCATTTTTCTTCAACTGCTACCTGCAGTAGCATAAGATTGAAGAAACTATCTGGCACACTATGCAGGTTCTGTACCTTTGCCAAAGGTGGAATGTTTGATCAACTTGGGTTTTGAGAGCATTCCTGTTTGGTGTTGGAGAAGTTCTCCTGGACTTATACTCTAAGAGCAGAGCTTCTAGGGTGTTCTCTGCAGGGAGGTTGGCTTTGGAACAGAGGTGGACTTTTAGGCAGCTGAGCAGCTAATCATTTTAACCATTTATGTCAGATACCTTATAATCCTTTTAGATTGCAATGAACTGCTACTCAAACTATTAAAAGAATTGAGTCTAGGCGAAAAATTCCAAAAAGGCATAAATACAATATATAACCAGCAGAAGGCAAACAATATTTTTAATGGAGAGTTTGGAGAAGAAATGAGTATATTCAAAGGTACAAGACAAGGATGCCCGCTATCTCCAATGTTATTTATAATAGTATTAGAGGTTCTATTAAAGAAAATAAGACAGGACAACCAAATAAGAGGAATAGCAGTTGGTGAAAAAAAGATATAAGTTAAGAGCTTTCGCAGACGATGTCATGATCACAACAGAAAATGCCCTACAATGCACACCCAGAATATTGGAATGTATAAACGAATATGGCAGATTAGCACAATTCAAATTAAATTATGGGAAAACAAAAATATTAGTAAAAAGTATGGAAGAAAAAGATAAAGTGAAATTACAAGAAATTGGAAAAAAATAAAAAGAAAATAAGGTATATTGGAATTAATTTAACAACAAATTCTATGGATTTAAGTAATGAGAATTATGGGGAAACATGGAAAGAAATAAAAAATGATTTGCAAGTATGGGGAAAACTAAGTTTATCCTTATTAGGAAAAATATCGGTAATAAAAATGAACATATTACCAAGGATGATGTTTTTATTTCAAAGTAGCCCAATACTAGGAGCAGAAAAATGCTTTAATAATTAGAAAAGAGATTTAGCCAGATTCGTGTGGTCAGGAAAAAAACACCAAGAATAAAACATAAAATAATGATAACAAGGAAAGAGGAGGATTTGGCCTCCCTGACTTGGAGTTATACCATGATGCAGTGGGTTTGACCTGGTTAAAAGAATGGATTAAACTAGACGATTTGAATGTATTGGAATTAGAAGGAGTAGAGACGAGATTTGGATGGCATGCCTATCTAATAGATGAGAAAGTTAAAGTACATAAAGGCTTCCTAGGGCATATAATCAGAAAGTTTATATATAAAATATGGGAGAAATATAAAAGACTCCTAGAGCCAAAAACTCCATGGTGGGCATTGCCGGCAGAAATTGTCGCAGTGAAAAAATGAACTATGAAAGAGAACTGGGCCACTTATAAAACTGTATTAAAGGAAGAAAATGGAGAATTGGAATTAAAGGACTTTACAGAAATTAAAGTTCATATTAGTGATTGGTTGTGATATATTCAAATTAAGTATAGATTAGTGAAAGTCAAAAAGATAGGATTTGAAAAAGAAATTTCTAAATTCGATAAATATTTAATACAAGAAAAATAAAAAAAATAAATTATACAATTTGAACTTAGAGTGGGAAACAAAGGGTGAACTGGTTAAAGCATCCATGATTAAATGGGCGCAAGATATTGGGAAAAATATTATGCTTGAACAATGGGGAAAATTGTGGAAAGGAGATATGAAATTCACTACATGTTGCATATTGAAAGAAAATTACCTTAAAATACAACATAGATGGTATTTAACACCTGAAAGAATAGCCAAATGAATAAAAACTGTGGCAATGTCTGCTGGCGATGCAGCACAGAAAAAGGCACTATGATGCATATATGGTGGAATTGTTTAAATATCAAACAATTTTGGGAAACTATATATAACAAAATGAAAAAAATGTTTAGATATTCATTTAGGAAAACATCAGAAGGTTTTCTATTGGGAATAGTGTCAGGAAGTTTAAAGGAAGAGGACAAGACATATTTATATGCAACAGTAGCCGCAAGGCTATTGATTACGCAAAATTGGAAAAGTAGTATAATGCTGACAAAAACAGAGTGGCTTGCCAAATTATTAGAGTATTACAATATATCCAAAACAATGGGAGAAATTGGAAGGATCTCAAAAGAGAAGATAGACAAGGACTGGAAGGTGTTTAAAGGATACTTGCAAAATCATATTGAAAAATCAGAACTTCTATTAGAATAAACAAGTTCCGTTATAAATACTGAAATACTAAATAAGATGGATAACAGTGTGTAACAGAAAAAGAAGTAGAAAGTTGGTTTATAAAATAAAATAAAAAAAAACATTTAAAAAAAGAAATCTGAATCCTGGGATTGATTCAGTTCCATCAACCCCAGCTCCACCATCAAAGAGAAAGAGTCCTTGAAGCTGTATGTCATCTTGACATTATCTGGCACTTAATTAAATGGACAGTAGTGGGGTGGATTACATGCTGAGAACATCACCTAATCTTCATTCACCCACACATACCATCTGCTAGAAAATAAAATCTGCAGGTTTATATGGCAAAAAAAGAAAGAAAAATAAAAAGAAATGAACTGCTATTCATTTTCTCTTCTGGGCTCATTGCTCTTAGATATTGTGGTGTGTGTGTGTGTGTGTGTGTGTGTGTGTGTGTGTATGTACACCTTCTTATAGGAGAAATTTTTAAAAAGCTTGAGTTTTGTGGGTGTTTAAGGCATAGGCAGCTGCATATCCTGATTCAGTCCATTGGTCCATCTAGCCCAGTATTGTCTACACTGATTGGCAGCAGTGGTCCAGGGTTTCAATAAGGAGTCTTTCCCAGCCATACTTTGGGATAGAGCACAGGGAGCCTTATCCATGCAATGTCCCGACTCACTTCACGATATATTCTTCATCTGCAAATAGATTGTTGGTACCATTTGGCAAGTGTTGAAAACAGTGCCCTACGTTTGAGGACTATGCCTGTTTTCTTTTGGTTGCCCAAAGAAATGGAGTAAAAATGACCTCTTCTTTTCTTCCGCTGTTAGAAACCATGGCGAGCCCAGCAAAAGAGAACAATTACAGAATGAAGAGCTACAAAAACAAGGCACTGAACCCCGAGGAGATGCGCCGGAGGAGAGAAGAAGAAGGGATACAGCTACGCAAACAGAAGCGGGAGCAGCAGGTAACTCCTGTGTGGATGGTGAGCAGGGCATGTAGGTTGACCAGAAATATGGCCCAGGCTGATAGTTTCTACTTCTGGCTGTGCTCTGTGTTTCTAGAGTGTAGGAGACAGATGAGTTTCAACTTCTTGTGTAAATGGTTCTTTGGTCATTGCCATCACTGGCTATGCGGTTCCTAGGCAGCTGGCAGAACAACAAAATGGATAATAAAACATTGGGGTCTGAATTGACCTAACCACTTGACGGCTTAAAGTTGCAGGTAGGTGGGTGGGTTCCAGTTTTAATTAGTGGACACATGCATTACCTGAGGCTGTCTTTGATCTGGTATGCTACCGTAACAGGTAATGAGAGGAAGTACTAGAGAGCCTTTCCTTTTAATAAACAAAACTACTGTTCTTGATCTCCCACTTGTATCTCAAAAATGCCCTTATATGGAGTTTCAGTAAAATGCAAATAAATTAAATTTCTAGACAGTGCCTTTACACAGTGTTCAACAACTTGAACACTGTGTAAGGCACCAGTGTTTCCTGATGAGGAGTTTTGTGGCCCTTGCAATTAGTGTTGTTCTATATCTGTTTCGGAAGATGTGGTTCTGCAAATTGGATTTGGGGAGGGGGCAGCAGGGGAGGGAGGCAAACCACAAATTATACCCCTCAGAACTTGTAGATTGTGAGGCTTGAGGAACGAGTAGCAAGCCAGGATCTTGCTAAGCTAACTGCAGCTGAAGTAAACAGTGCTTTGGATGATTGAAGAGGGTTGTTTATTGTTGTTTATTGCCAGCAGTGCACACACTCTTCTTCTCTTCAGTCATACTGCACTATTATAGAATTTGTGTCCTACAACTCTGATTTCTTAGAAGTGAAGAATCCTCATAAGAGGATTTCATTACTGATGAATCTTAAATGCTGATGGGAACAAATAGAACCCTGCTTTCAAAGAGCGAAGGGGACTTCAGTGACCTGAAGGCATTTGCTTATACCCAACATTTGGCAATTTTGTTTGCCATTGATTTGATACATATCCATTTTCTATTTCAGCTCTTTAAACGAAGAAATGTGGAGCTAATTAATGAAGATGCTGCTATGTCTGACAGTCCTCATGTAGACTCATTTGTCAGTTCCACCACAGGTGGGGTAAGTATTCTCAGAAGCTGTGTCATATTCCCATCTAATGGCATTTACTGTGCTTTGGCTTATACCACTATAATCTTACTAGTACAGAAATGAAAAACTGTTTTAAGTAACTTAATTTACTCTCTGCTGTTCCTTTTTAGTTTTTTTGTTTTTTTTGCAGATGTGTAAGATGAGGACCTAGTTTATTAATTAAAAATAAAATAAAAGGGACTTACAAGATCTAAGCCTGCATGTTCTTAGGTTCAGTTTGGTAGTTTCTCATCTGAAGAACTGTTAGATTTGGGCATTGCTTTGAAGAGCTAGCCTTAGGACTGTTATATATGGGCTTTTTTCAGGAAGGTGTAATCACAAGGGAGATGGTGGAAATGTTGTTCTCCGAGGACCCTGATCTTCAGCTACTAACTACCCAGCGCTTCAGGAAACTGCTTTCAAAAGGTAAATATAGCTATTTAGAATTTTCTATTGTACATAGAAATTGTAGGAATGTTATGTGTATTTTGTTTGTTTGGTTGACCTCGAAATGCTTTAATTGCTTAAATAGTTTGCCAGAAACTTATGAAAAATTCGTAAATGAAAGTGGACTGAATAGGTGAAGTATAATAAGTTAAGAATGGGGATATACAAACATGGGGTTGGAATATTGATAACCTTTCAACCCTGATTGTTCTTGGAATGAGAGATGGTGTTTTTAGATTTTTAAACCATTTCTTGACCCTTTCAAACAGTGCCTATGGATGTATGTGTGCCCTGTTGGCCCTAATTTGAAGAGCTTCTTATGAAGAAAGCAGATGGTTTTAAACAAACCTGAACATACGGTTAAATCACATATATACATATAAGGCCTGAACTGGTGCCATAGTGGATCAGTTGATAAAAATGTCAACCTTGTAAGTGACAGCTGTGAAAAAGTCAAGTTCCATTTTAATGATCCTTAGGAAAGGGATTGAAAATAAAAGTGACAATGTCATAATGCTGTTATACAAATCTTATGGTGTGACTGTACTTGGCATACTGTATACAATTCTGGTTGTCTCACCTCAGAAAGGATATTGTAGAGCTAGAAAAGTTTGCGAAAAGAGCAACCCTGATTTCCAGTGAGGAACGTTTGCAGCATTTGTGGCTTCTTAATGTAGAGAAAAGATGAGCAAGGAGTGATATGAGAGGTCTGTAGACCTATGCATGGTGTAGCGAAAGTGGGTAGAAAAGTGAGTTTTTTGCTGTCTTTCATAACATTAAAATCTTGACCATTCAATGAAGCTGAATGTTGAATGATTAAGGGGTGTGAGTCATTGAAAGTACCTATACACATAGTGCATAATTAAATTGTGGGATCTGTTTCATATCTTGATGGCTTTAAAAGAGGATTAGACAAATTCATGGAGGATAAAACTATGTTCTGTCTCTAGAATACCTCTGTTTATCAGTTCCTGGGAATAGCAAGTGAGGAGAGAGTGCTATTGCACCAGTGTCTTGCTTGCAAGATTCCCATAGGTATTCCACTGCCACTTGGAGAACATGATGCTGGACTATATGGGCTCTTCTGACGTTCTTATGCTATATTCTTAATGCAACGGCCATTTTAATTTAGAATATTAGAGTCTTAAAAATACAGATGGCCTGGTGGTGGTGAGATTTCTGACCTTGAGCTCTATGTTGTCCACCACATGCAGGAGCTCGGTGCTTGTCAATACACAATCTTTCCTTGCCCCAGGTGTAGCCTTCATTGAATGCTGAGAACCTCAGCTGTCGGAACAAATATCTTGCCTTCCTGTCAGTGATGGAAACCGATAAAAAGGGCATCTGTGCTTATTGATGTTAAATTCTCGAGAATAATCCTTTGGCGAATATTCTCGAATATTCACTATTAATGAGAATATTAGAGAATTTTCATTTAAAATGGAGAATATTAGAGAATTTTCATTTAAAATGGAGAATATTCATTTTAATGCATTGAAAATGATACAATACATATGACTTGCTAAAAAAATCTTCCTTAGCACATTATGCTGCTTGCTCTGCCAAAATATCTTATACATTATTTGGTACACTTGCTGATATTTTGAGATCAGTGAACTTGCTACCTTGAATTTGCTCATCTCGTGATAAATGAATGCCATTATACTTCGGATGAAGGATATTTGCAGCAAAGTGAATTGGCTGCAATGCCATTTCTTTTCTTAACTGCCACTTTCAGCTGCTTCTCTTCTTGCTCAAAGACATCACTTTTTCAAAGTGATCTTCTAGTTCTTTAAATGACTCAACCACCCTACTAAACCTTGGTGTGTCCGATTCTAATAATGTTATCCATTTCACTATTGGAGCAATAAGGTCATGAAATTTTAGTACTCTTAGCCAACATACTGCCTCATCTAGTATCAGGGACTGTATACGATTTGATAAAATATCTTCCACTTCTTCTTTTACAGCCAAAGCCTTTAAAGCATACTTTGTGTCCGACAAACTCTTAAGGCAAAACTGAAGAGAGCTGTGGAGAATATTCTCTGGAGAATTTTCTAGCAGAGAATATTCTCACCTCACATCACTATCTGTGCTAACTGCTTGCAAACTACGTGCCTAAGTGCTATTTTAGCATACCACTGGTGTCGTGGAGAAAAAAGTATGTGTTAACAGTAGTCTTTCCCCCTCTGTTTAGAGCCCAATCCTCCAATAGATGAAGTGATCAATACTCAGGGTGTGGTGGACAGGTTTGTGGAGTTCCTCAAAAAAAGTGAAAACTGCACATTGCAGGTAAGTGAGAATGAGATTCCTTTGCATTTGGTGTTCAGTGCTATCAACAAGGTTGTCATCTGTTTCTCTGGAAATTAAATTGGCCCCCTTGTCACTCTTAGTGTTTGTGCCTTTGCATGGGGTTGTTTGTGACTGTAGCCATGACTGTGGTCTGACTTTCCTTCCCACCAAACGTTAAGCGTCCGCCCACAAACCTATAACATAAAAGCTCACTTACATGATGTGATGATGTCCATAGACTTTGGTTCTGTTGTTTGACTACCATTTCCCCCACGGTCCCAGACATAGCATCAATCTGGGGCATGGTGGGGAAAAGAAAACGGAGGCTGTGCTCTCTCAAATTAAAGTTAATTAAAATTTAAAAAGTTAAGAGTGATGCTTTAGATTTTGTGGCGTGCAAATTGTAATACAATAAAATACAAAATTAGAAATAACAGAAGCAATAAAAAAAGACAATTAAAAATCACTCAGCATCTCGCACAGCTCATTGCAATTTCTCTAACAGGCAGAAAGACCATTAAGTTTGGGGGCCACTGCTCTGTTGAACAGTGTACTTCTGTTGGAGACTTTCTTTAATTGGTTGCTTGTTACTTTTCAGTTTGAAGCTGCATGGGCATTAACAAACATTGCCTCGGGCACTTCACTACAAACCAAAATAGTAATAGAAGCTGGAGCAGTTCCGATCTTCATTGAATTGTTGAGCTCTGATTTTGAAGATGTCCAAGAGCAGGTAAGGTGTTTTCAGGGAGAGCTTTTGGCTTAGCTGTGGGAGAGCAGTTCCAAATAATTTCTTTGCTGCAAAGCTTTTATATGATAGAAAAACTGGCTGTTTCCTGTTGCTTGTGAAGCCCCTACCCTGCCTCTTCAGTCATTGACAAAGCTGCAGTGATGTCCCAGAAAGCTCAAGGACTGTCTTTCCCTGTATGAACTGACCCAGACCCTGCAGTCAATATCTGATATCATTCTTCATGTGCACCCTCCACGGGAAGCCCAGAGACTGGCAACACAAGAATGGGAGTTTTCTGTGGTGGCTCCCCATTTGTGGAATGCTTTTTCCAGGGAGGCTTACATATCATTAGCATTCCTTTTCAACCAGGCCTTGGGCTGTTAATCAATCTATGGCCTTTTAATGCGGTGTGTGTTTGTGTGTGTGTGTGTGTGTGTGTGTGTGTGTGTGTGTAAACTGCCTTGTGGTCTCTTGATGAAGGGTGGTATATAAATTTAATAAATAGTAATAACAAAAGCATCCTGACTGCTCAGAGCAGTGGGCAGGGCCTGTGGTGGCATTAGTGCTTTGTAGGCATGCTCAAGAGCAGTTAGCAAGAATGGGAATGGGGCAGCAAGGGAACATAGGAGCTTGAATCACTGCGGATCAATGATTCAAAGTAGGGAGAGCAAGATCAGAATGCTAGGGATGCATTTTACACTGATTTCAACCAAACATTTGGCAGTAGCTCCCTACAGCAGTTAACAGCTGCCCACATTGGTGTGTGCAGAAACTCTCAGGAAAAAAAGCTTTGCTACGTTTTAATTGCAAAAATGACAAATAGCTGAAAGTTGCCACGAGTTATTGAATTCTTTGAGGGGGGCCAGGGATTCCTGCTCCACCATTCCCTCTCCATTCAATGACTGAGTGCTGAAGCTCCTGTTCTTCTTCCAGGCTGTTTGGGCACTGGGGAACATTGCTGGAGACAGTTCTGCCTGCCGTGATTACGTCCTCAACTGTGGCATCCTCCCTCCCTTGTTGTTGTGAGTAGCTGTTGCATGAAACTCTGACTTCGGGTGCTCCTTGGCAATGCCTGTGTGTGTGTGTTCCTTTGTTTCCATTCTACAGCCATGGACGTAAAGATTTTGTTAGGTGGCATGAAACTGCCCTGGGAAGACCCAGTGGGATTTTTCTCTTGAGTAGGATCAAATTGATCACCATATTTGGAGTCTGGAGGAGACTTCTCCCCAGACCAGACTGGCTAGAGGTCCAGGATGGAGACTCATTTTTCTTAGTAACATGCAGCTTATCACTCCAATAACTTTAAACAAGCCTGTAGGTATTTTTGGTGTGACCCACCTTGTGAGGGCCAGATTGCAAGAAGCCCATGGTGGTTAGCATGATGCTAGTGAAGTGGCTCACCTGAGGAGGGATGCGTGGGAAAGATCTCTGCTCAGGGAAGAATGTGCAAGGCCTTCCTTCCTTCCTGATAATGAAGGAAGATGGAATGGTGGATGA
Source organism: Podarcis gaigeae (assembly GCF_964106915.1). NCBI lineage: Eukaryota > Metazoa > Chordata > Lepidosauria > Squamata > Lacertidae > Podarcis > Podarcis gaigeae. Next base: position 57,158,618 of record NC_139684.1, on the reverse strand, counting down.
AGATCAGAACGTGGATGAGAGCCAGTTTTATATTGTGAACCGCTCTAAGCTCTAATTTTTTAAAATGAATGAATGAATGACTGGATAGATAGGTTAAGACTAGGACCTGGGAGACAAGGTTTCAAACCCCCACTCATCCCTCAGTGACCTTGGGTCATTCACACTCTTGGCCTAACCTATCTCACAGGACTGTTATGAGACTAAAATGGAGGAGGAGGAAAACTTTATATCCCACCTTGAGCTCCTTGAAGGAAAGGTGGGATATAAATGTAATAAACAAGCATGTTTAGTTGAGCAACAGAGAGGCTAAGACATTCAGGTTTCCACTTGGTCATTTAAATTTGCTAGGTGACATAAGAGCAGTCCTACTGGATCAAGCCAAACACATCTCCAGTGTTCTGTTCTCACAATGATCATCCAGATGCTTATGGGAAGCCCTCAACCAGAACAGACCATGATCCAGTTCTCTCAGCCTAAGCAATCTCTCCTAAGTCATGGTTGGGGAATCTCCAGCCCATGGGACAAATGTGGCCTGGCACAGTTTGCAGTTTGGCTTGCAAGATGGTCCTCCCTCCCCCCACTCCCAAATCTTGCTTATTTGCCCCCCACATGATGTCATATATGATGCTGGTGTGGGGCAGATAGAGATGTGGCTGGATCTGTTGGTTGGTAGACTTTACTGCGGGGAACTCAATCACATAGCTGGTCCCTGCAGAAAGCAGCTTTGCCAGCCCTGTGCTCAGTACTTTGCAAAGCTCCTTGCACTGCAGTTCCCAAGTGTTTGACAGATAGCCCACCTGTCAATCACAAATAGGATACCCCACATAAGCTGCCCTGAGTAGGTGGGAGAAAAGGCAGGATAAAACTTGATGTTGTGGAATAAGATGTATCTTGAAAGTTTTCATGGTGGCATCATAGGCATTTTGGGTTGAGGTAACCCAGCTTTCCTTTAAACAGACCAGAAAGGTCTGGGTGTGTTTCAGATTCTCCTTTTCTACTTTTGCAGTTCAGCTTGAATTCAAGCTGTCACTGAAAGGAAAAGGACTTAAGGATTAGAAGAGTTTTAACTGATAAAAATGATGACTGTAAGAACAAACAATTGTAATCTCTAGATTTATATTTAGCAATGTAATATTTATATAAAGTATAATTTGCCTGTTTTCCAGACTCCTCACAAAATCCACCAGGTTGACAATGACACGAAATGCTGTCTGGGCCTTGTCAAACTTGTGCAGAGGGAAAAATCCACCCCCTGAATTTGAGAAGGTGAGATGTAAAAGTGTGGCCTCTGCCCTGGCACCTTCCACAGAATGATGTCATAGAACTAGAACAATGTTCAAATAGAACATTTGAAGTAGATGCCCACAACCACACTCCACCCACATGCTTCATATTTTGTAATGTGTGGGGCCAAAATGTCTAACCCTGTAGTAGTCAGAAACTACTACATCTGGAAGAAAGTTTCAGGGTTGGCCCTTGGCAAAAATATCCACTACTAACCCTGGGTTGTGTGTGAAGTAATAGCCAGAAATAGCCCACCATGAGCTTCTTCTACACGGACATCCCATTGTGACGCTGCTGTGCTCTCCAGTAAGCAGAGTGATTGTGAGCAACAGCCCCAAGCCAGGGTAAGGGAAATGAAGGGGGAAGGGTTTGTAGCTTGGGCCATTGGTTCAAACAATCCCTCCCTGCCTTCCCAAAATGGATTTTTATGTTATGAGTCAAGTTGGAGAAGAGTTTGGTCTTGCAATTGACAGGCATTCAGGCATTCTCCTTCAATGCTTGCAACTTGTCCTGGTCCCCAACCCCAATTTGTCATGGGCTTATTTGTCATTCTGCCTCTCTTGGGATCTTACTATCTTTCCCTTACGATTGTGCTTCTTGGTAGGTGTCATCGTGTTTGCCAGTCTTGTCACGCTTACTCTTCAGCAGTGACTCAGACTTGCTGGCGGATGCATGCTGGGCCCTCTCCTACCTGTCGGATGGCCCCAATGAGAAAATCCAGGCTGTAATAGATTCAGGGGTGTGTCGGCGACTGGTGGAACTGCTGATGTAAGTGTGCAGCCTCAAGGATGTTGGTGTCTGTGTGTGTGTGTGTGTGTGTGTGTGTGTGTGTGTGTAATGGCAGAGTTGCCTCCCCTCTCTAGCTGGGATTCATAGGAGGACATATCTCTTACATGGCAGGGATATGTGTGTCACAATTTTAGTCACATGTTGGCCTGAGAGAAATGTTGGCACCCTTTGGAAGTTTTACAAAAGCAGCATATGGAATTAATATTGACCGTTATTCTGGCTAGAGTGGCTTCCATTCATCAGAAGGGGGATAATGTTAATGTACATTATAGGTACTGAGACCTTCTGACATAGGAAGCATGGAATGGCACCAGCCCCTGCATATGTGTGTGTACATACACTGGATTTAAAATGGAATAAATAGGTGGGATAATGTGAACAGCACCATAATTTTTCTTTGGTTGTTGTTTTTTTTACACACAATTAAGTGGCACATAAATCTTATGAAATAAATAAAATAAAGTAGATTTCTTAAGCAGGGCAGAAGTACCACACTCAAAATGGTAGAGCATAGCCAGTGCCAAGAGGAGTGAAGCATTGAGATAGGGATTCGGGTGTTCCTTCTGCTGGGTACTAAGGTGGGCATCTTTTCCTTTTCTTCTTCTCCTGGCAGGCACAGTGATTACAAGGTGGCCTCCCCAGCTTTGCGGGCTGTTGGCAACATTGTGACGGGGGATGATATCCAGACCCAGGTGACATTGGGAATAAGAGTTAAATGGGGCCGTCCCAAATTCAGGATACGGGAACCTACAACCACTGCAGAGGCCTGGTTCTGGAAAATGCATTTCTGTTAGGCTTTTGGGAGAAGATGTAAAAGTTTCATCAAAGCAAACACTGGCTTCATTGGGAGGGGGGGGGGGATTTGCAATCATACAGGGAAAGCCGGATTGTTTCTTGCCACTGTGAATTGTAACAAAACAGAGACTTTTCAGGATAGCTAGAGAGCAAGAGCTTGGTGCTCTTCTTTAGGGTAGGAGCAGCTCTCTCTAACAAGCGCCTCTTCAACTTCTCCTTTTCAGGTGATCCTGAATTGCTCAGCTTTGCCTTGTCTCCTTCATCTACTCAGCAGCTCCAAAGAGTCTATCCGGAAAGAAGCTTGCTGGACGATCTCCAACGTCACAGCGGGGAACAGTGCTCAGATACAGGTACAGCTTGCTTTGACTCAAAGGGCAGCAGACCTTTTGGGTCTTTTACTCTGGTAATGTAATGGGAGAGACTGCATGGGAGAGGCATACATAATTGGCTATTTCTCAAGCAGTCTCCCTGTTGGGTACCTGGGTGCTGATGCAATAACAGTGCCAGCACTGCATTTATGGTCAGCCCATGGGGCAAGGGGATCCTCTCCTCCTTGTTGCCACTACTGCTTGTTCATCTACCTGTTTCAGGGAGAGGGTGTACAGGTGGCAGTGGCGAGGCTGTAGCAGTTGACAGCAGGCCACTGCTGGAGTACTGACCTTAGCAGGTGCCTGAGAAAGCCAGCCCTGGGGTGTGGCAGCCATACTGCTATGGTACTTTATGGTACAAGCCTGGGGATACTGCAGGGAGGGGAAAGCTGTTCGGTGGGAGATTTATATTAATCTTGTTCCTACAACTTTTACAAATTGTAAGGATAGAAATAATTTGGAATGTGAAAGCTTCTTCAAAAGAATGAAATTCTTCTGGACCAAGCAGATGTACACGTCTGCCTGCCTGCTTTTGGTTTGCATCTCCTAAGTAGAAGTGTTCTGAGACTTGTTCTTCTTGAATAATACTGCAGAAATGATAGTATTCAAAGCAAACAAAATGCTCTTGGCTGCATGGCTCAGACAATGACTGATGTTCATAAGGAATTGTAGCATTTTTTGAAGGTAGCAATTGATTTCTACAGCAATCACCTGCAGCACGATCTGTTTTCCCTCTCAGAACATATACGCCCCAAATTGCATCTTCATTTGTTTGAGATACCCGGGAACCTTCCATCACATGCTTTCCTGATCATTTGGCCTGAAACCAAATGCTCCTTTTCAAAAGATGGGCTTGCAAAGCCTGTAGAAGATACTGAATAGCTACCTTCTGAGTCAAGTGTGGGGAATATGGTGCTTTCCAGATGTTGCTGAAGTACAATTCCCATCATCCCTAGCCATGGGCCATGCTTGCTGGGGCTGATGGGGGATGTAGTTCAGCAGTATCTGGAGGTTCCCCACACACCAACTCAAAGTATTAAAGCCCCTAAAACTTAATGAAATGACATCTGAGGTTCTCCAGAATTTCTTGCTAGAATTTTTGAAAACCAGAGCCTGAATTTAAAGAGCTGTGGGACTCGTTTGTTGTGTGCCAGCGAGAACCTAATTTTCTGAAACAGCCCCAGATCCCTTTCCATCCTCCATTCCTTTGCCATGTGGCAAACTGTTGTTGGAAACTCCTCTTACTTTCCAACAGTAGCTAGTGATAGCTGCACAAAGGGCAGTGGTTTAAAGAAAGTTATCTTGACAATACTGCCAGGCTGCTATAAGGAAAGCTTTTCCTGAGCCTAAGCAAATCTAGGGAAGAGGAATCAGCCAGAATCCAGTCTGGGGAGAGTGAGCCCATAGAAAGGGAAGCTGATGGAATGATTGAACTGCCCCATCAATACGGATGGCAGGAGTTCCTTCTTGCAGGAGAAGGACTCATTGTTCTCTTTTTCACATTCCCCCTGCAGGCAGTCATAGATGCCAACATTTTCCCAGTGCTGATTGAGATCTTGCAGAAGGCTGAATTTCGCACAAGAAAAGAAGCTGCTTGGGCAATCACAAATGCAACATCAGGAGGAACCCCAGAGCAGATCAAGTAAGTTGAGGCTGTTCTCATTTTGCAAAGTCTTTCCAGAAGAACTTCGCCGTGAAAGGACTTGTGGGATGGGTTAGGATACATTGTGCCTAGTCTTGACCTTGCTTTGGCCAAATAAGTTGGGTAGAAAGAGGAGTTCTGCAGTTAGGTTGGGCTGCCTTTTATTTTATTTTGTGTTGTTTTATTTTTTAAAGAATATGGAAGAACTGGTTAAATTGTGGAGGAAGTTAGGGATGGATTGTTGAGAGACTTAAGAATTGGTCAGAAAGAGACACTATTTGTGGTAGGAAGAATGAGTGACATGTAACTCCCTCCCCCCACTTCTTGCTCTCATGAGAAAGAAGGACCAGGTTAGGAGCATGGACAAGAGGAGAGCTCTCTCTCACTCCACACACCCTATTTCTTTATAGTTAACAGAAACTGATTATCACAACAATAGACAATTGGTACAAAATAGTTTGGGAAACAGCCCTCCTTGAGAGAGTAACAAATAAACTATAGTTAACATATGGACAGATCAAGAAAGATGGCTTTGCCCCAGTGTGGTTTAATTTCACAACATATACCAGTATTCCAGTATTCCAGAAAATGAACGACCCTCCCCATCAGCATTTTAGCCCAATCTAGTTGATGAATTATTATCTTCACTCTAAACCCACCTCCCATGTTCATCAATGACTATCACTCGTACTTAATCTAAGCACAACTGCAAGAACTCCTGATTTGGTGTCTAGCTGTGTGATGCTGAATGTTATCTGTTAACTCTGTTCTATTCTGTTTCACCTTTGTTTTTGTTTAAAGCAATTGCCGAACCAATAACTTGTACATTGACCACTAATAATGCTCCATATGTTGTAGATATTAGTGCAAATTTATTGTGCTACAAATGTCATGAGAAGATGTGGTCTATTTATTTGTATCATTTATTATTCCTATGAGCCTTGTTTATAAAACCCAATTTAAAATTATTCAAAACAACAACAAACATACACCAGAAACTGATGATCATCAGTATTACTGGTGAGACAAGGGCATATTTCCCACAGTGTATGCGGATTTCATTGCCTCACACCGTTAAATTGCTACATTTTTCATTAGAACAAAGGGCTTCTTTTAAAAAGTATTAATTCACAGCAGGTAAGTCTGATGATTAGTGCAGCATCCTTGTTCAGAGCACTGTAATCTTCCTGTTGGTTGGCAAGCACTTCCCTGGGGGTTTGGAGGGAGGTAATAGAATGTAGATCAAAATGTACATGTCTAAAAACAGAGTAGCACAACTTGGCAACCAGGACATACTTTTTCTGTTACTTTCAGCACTTTAACTTCAGCTGAACCTTGCAGGTTTTTAAACCCTGGCATCTTCCAAGACTCTTGCATCTCCAAGCTTACCTAAAGTTTTTCCTGAATGTAGGCAGAGTAGCATTCTCACAACTTTTGCCATAACCCAGCCCTTTTGTGTGAGAACATGGTGGGGCAGAAGGGCATGTATTCCAAGCAAGCTTGAGTTACTTACCTCCCCGCCCCCGCCCCCCACTTGAAACAGTTACATAAATTTGACCTGAACTCCAGTCAGTAACGTCTGCCTGGTTTGGTTTCGAATATAGGTGAAGTTCTGAGCATTTGTGTTCCCTTTCTCAGGTATTTAGTCAATCTTGGCTGCATCAAGCCCCTGTGTGACCTTCTGACTGTCATGGACTCCAAGATCGTTCAAGTGGCCCTGAATGGCCTGGAGAACATTTTGCGACTGGGTGAACAGGAGGCCAAGCAGAATGGCTCTGGCATCAACCCCTATTGCAGCCTCATTGAGGAAGCTTATGGTGAGTTGGCCAGTCTGCATCTTGAAACTTTTTCCCCGAGGCAACTTAATAAGTATACCCTCATTTGCAAACACTTCCCAATAAATTGTCAGTGATTCTTCCTTCACATCCTCACACATACCTGCATGTGACCTATGCTCCTCCATCTCCACCAGCCTCAGCCACCTACAAGTCCTTCCTCTTCTTTCTTTCTTTCTTTCTTTCTTTCTTTCTTTCTTTCTTTCTTTCTTTCTTTCTTTCTTTCTGCCTTTCTGCCTTTCTGCCTTTCTGCCTGCTCTCTTAATGGCCAGAATCACCTCCCAGACTCACTGGTGTGATGGAAGCTCTCAACTTCCTCAAAGGTCCACCTTTTCCTTGAACTTCTTGGCACACCTCCTTAGTCCTCCCCAAACCCTGTCACAACCTTTGCCAACCTTCAGCTGTTTGGGACTACAGCTCCCATCCAGTAGCTAGTATTTAGAAGCATTACTGCCTCTGAGCACCAGGGCAGAATTATTGACAGCTGTCTCCTCCATAAATTTGTCCTGTCCTCTTTTAAAGCCATCCAGGTTGGTGGCCATCAGTGCCTCCTGTGGGAGTGAGTTCCATAGCTGTAGCTATAGCATAGCACCAGGTGGTGGAGCTGTGTGTGCATAATAACAAGGACAATGTGTTTCTCCTCCAGGCTTGGATAAAATAGAGTTTCTCCAGAGCCATGAAAACCAAGAGATCTACCAGAAAGCCTTTGATCTGATTGAGCACTACTTTGGCATCGATGACGACGACTCCACTTTGGCTCCCCAGGTAGACGAGGCCCAGCAGCAGTTTATATTCCAGCAACCAGAGGCCCCCATGGAAGGCTTCCAGCTATAACATGTGTGCAGAGTGGGGGAAGGGGGGAGAACATCGTAACTTTGTTGGAAAGTTAACTGCAGAGAGCCTTCACACCCCCAGCCGTGTTCTCTTCTCAGCCAAACAAAAGGCTGCAAAGTGCCCACTCCACCTGTTACAAAACAGCTTTCTCCTTCACTGACACATGGCAGCAGTACTTCGCGCTCATGAAGAAGAAGAAGAAGCAGAAGAAGAGAGATTCTTACACACAATACATTTTTTTTCTTTTTGCTGCTGCACATGTATGTCAAAAAAGCAGGTGCTGAGGTGGATGAAAGTGGAGGTGTAAATCAGTTACACCTTCTAGTGTGTGGTTTTCCTCTGGGGTTTTTTGTGTTGGTTTTTCCTCAAATGTGTATCTTCATTTGGGTACTTGAGAGATGACTTTTTTCCAGTGGGAGAAGGCAAAATAACGTAGATCACAACCAAGGAATTTAATCCTGGATGCTTGGGTTCAACTATTTAAAAAAATTCTTTTTTGCACATCTTGATTTTTATTAAAGACTCTTGATCTGCCAAAAGCAGCACTTTGGCCCTCATTGTTCTGTGTCCCCCCCGCCCCCCGAAACCCTCTTGCCAAACAGCACCTTTTCAAGGGATTTGGGCCAAGTTGCTGCTGCTCCTGCCCCCTCCTCAAAAATATTCCTGTACCCAGATGCAGGAAAAGTTGGACAGCCCCATCCCACCAGGCATCGGAAAGACTGTCCTTCATGGAGGGATTCTTTTCTGAACTGCTTCAGAATTCAAACAGTGCAGCAGTTCCCACTGTCTCCTGAAGGCCCAGTCTAAGGAAGAGGAAGAGGCCTAGGTTAAAAGGACTCAAAGCACAGCAAACCATGAAGGTGGGCTTCTCTTACATTTGCTACTGACTGAAGTGTTGAACTGGTGGAGGAAACCTCATCCTGCATCTTTACTTGAAGAAAAATTTCATAACCTTATTGAAGCCTTTTGGTTCCATGTCATTTATTTTGAAAGGAATTCTTTCCCTTTTTTGGGGTCTTGGCTGGCTGGGGTGGGGACAAACCTGACATGTTTCCTGGAGCAGGTCTTGTGCCTGCACTTGGTGCACAATCTGCTCTCAGCTCAAAGAGTCAAGTGGCCTGTGTTTTCTCAGAATTACCTCCTGCTCAACTGTGTCGTATACATTCTACTTCAAAATGAAGAAGAGAAAGCTCTGTATTTTTTATATATTATATATACACGTAGATATTTGTCTAATTTGGTCTCCAGAGGGGGGGGGGAACTATAATTCTTCTAAGGTATATATTATAGGATACTGTGTGGCAGGCCTGCCTAGGAACACATGGCCATGAAAACCTCTTTGGTTATCTTGAGTTCTCCTTCTACCTACTGTAGGAAGTGCCAGATTAGTTGAACTCCCTTTACCAGGTATAGATTACTTGGCCAAGGCAAACTATCAGCTTATTTCTGCGAATGGGGAATGGCCCCTTCAGATTGCTTAAATGCTTATGGTATGCACATATCCCCTCCCCCTTTTCTTCTTCTCACTCTCCGACATTTGAATTCAGGGTTCCCAAAGCATTCAAGAAGAGAAGTTCAGGCAGGTGTGAAGCTGGATGCGAAACCTTGGGCTGCATTTTGTAATAGAAATTTGCTCTTTGTTGTTTAAAAGGAAAAAAAAGTGAAACAAATGCCAAGGAAACTAATAAACTACATCTGTGCATTCAGTGATTGCAATCCAGATAAGACTGGAGTGAAGACTGTTTTCCTTAACGTAACTAGCAATATCTAGGATCCAATGTGCAAAATGGCATGCATGCTTTTATTTGTGTCTTGCAGTGGCCCTGCGAGGTAGGTTAACATCATTTTACTGTTGAAGGGGAATGGAGGCAAAGTACTCCTGACTGAGGCCACAGTGTTCTCTTGATGCAGCTGAGGCTTTGAATCTACTCGGCACTCATAGGTGGGTCGGCACTCTTAACTGCCGGACAGCATTGCTTTATGCAGTTGGTGGCATAGTTTTAATAATAATAATAATAATAATAATAATAATAATAATAATAATAATATAAAAAATTAATTACTGATTTTAGAGATGCTTGCATAGAGAGTATTGAATTGAAGGTCCCCACCATCCAGGCATAGATCAGGGAATATGAAGGGGTGGGGGAGACAGTTAGAGATAGAGACAGTTTCACTATTTCCTTTTTTGCCTTAAACTGATGCTAGGATTTGAAATCCTGCCAGAAGAAAAACAGCCACAATAAATATATGGGCTTCTTAGTTCTTGCTGCAAGAAACAAAAGTTAAACAAGAATTCTGCCTGTTGAAATAACCCAAAAGGTCATAAAAAGTAGCTCTCCTGGATCTAGGTTATACAAGTTGTGTTGCAGCATGTGGAGGAGTCTGCTTTACTGACACACCAATCCGGTGCAGTTTTTCCTTTTTGTTTTTGTTTCCATGTAATATAAATTGGAGTGGGAAACTTGCGGTTCTCTGGATGATGTTTGGACTACAGTTCCCATCATCCCTGACAATTGGCCATGCTTTCTTGGTTTGGTAGGAGCTTGAGTCAAAAGCTATCCAAAGGGGCAACAAGTTTCCCTTTCCTGATTTAAATGAACCAAAGGCTCGAGCGCAAGCAAAGCAATATAGATGCCTATACATATTCCCTCAAAAGGCTTAGTACAAGTTAAAATTGAATGTGGGGAATATGTACCATGCAGGTGCAAGTTATTGGTTAACATGTTCTTCTAGGGTCCAGCTAAAGTGGAAAAGTTCAAGGAGAGGAGGAGCCAAAAACTGCTGCTCTCTGAGCTGTACTAATGAAGTGGCCCTGCATCCCTTCTTTCCATTCTTTTATTTTGACCTAATGATGTTGTGGCTGCTATGAAGTGGCAGATGGGAAGAGGCTGGCTTGTTAATGGTGGTGACCTTCTCTTGCTACTTAACAACATCCTCGTCTCTCTGAATTTGTACCGGTCTGTTGTCATCCTGTGACCACAGGCTGAGCTGCTGGGGGGGACACAAGAGGAACATGGAGTGATCTGATGCCTGGAAGCTGGCCTTTGCAGGAATCCACCTTAGAGCCTTAGAGCCCATATGGGTCACCAAGGGAGAGGGTGGTGCCACTATGTGCTTGAGAGGGGGAACTTCCATGCTGTTCTTGTTCCCAGCTACTGAGGGAGGCTTTTCTGGTCAGGTGTGTGAGATAATTTGAGGTGTGTGGAGAGAGAGATTGTCCTTTTGATGGGAAGTTCTGTGGGTGGGTGGGGGAGATACTATGACCTTTTATGTAGATTTGGAAGCTGAGAAAGAAAAACCACATTATGGTCATTGGGAGGGAAACTGAGGCAAGGAGATGGGGGTTAGGAAGCAGAGTGAGCAAGGGGGGAAGCCCCAGGTACGTCGATTATGCAAATCGTTAGGAATTCCAGTCAGGCCAGGGCTGATTTTAATATGTCTGTTTATAACTAATAACCATACTGCCTCGTCTCAAATACAAGCATATCAACAAATGCAACTGTTGCTCACATTGATTGAGAAATTTAGGTGGGGCTGAATGATGCTCATCCAGTAACCAAGCTCTTCTGTTCTCTCACACTCCTAATAAGACGTTAGCTACATGAGGGGCAAGTGTACTTTCCCCTACAATCCTAATGATGTGAAAGTAGAGTTGGTCTGCTTTGTTTGCTTTAAAATATGCATGTAAATATGCAGACTCCTTGAACCTTAAGTAGGTATCCAGATCTACTTGTTCTGTAAAGAAAATGTATGATTCCTTTGCCTACTTGCCTACCTGCTGTTCTGGAGGTCTGAATAATACCGTTTTTGGAACAGGACAAGGCCACTGTGACCAGGACCTGGAGTACTGAAAGCATCCATTCTGAGGATTCCCTCTCTTGCCTTAAGAAATTATGTGACCCATCACATCTCAAAGGACATAATCAGAAATAGATGCTTCTTTTAAGGCAGGCTTTGCCCACCTGGTGCCCTCCTTAGATGCTATTGCACTGCAGTGCCATCAACCCTAGCCAGTACTGGATGGTACTGATAGTTGCGGTCCAGCAACATTTAGAAGACACCAGGTGGGTGAAAGCTGCTTTAAAAGTTCCAGTGAGTAATTGTAATGCAACTTTGTTGTGGTGGTAGAAAACTTGGTTTATATCTCTTAACATGATTTTAAAAAATCAGATGAGTGTGAGGCATGATGCATATGCCCCTTATTTGAGCATCTTGGTGAAGGATCTTATTACAGCTGATATGATTTCTCATAGCAGACAAAGCTAGAAGTATTTGGGGTGGTTGTTGTTTTACTATGGAAGTGTCATTTGGCTAATTGGTCATCAGACTGGGACAGAAAACTTATTACTGTATTATTACTGTGTAGAAGACTAAATTATTTTGATAACAAAAAGCCCAAGACCTGTGATTAATAGAATTTCTGCTTGAAGGAAAGGGGACTGCAATCTATAATGTTCCAAGGATTAAGTTAGAGGTTGTTGACTGTCATTTTAGGTTGATATTTGGATTTCTGAGTTACATAGGTGCCCTCCCCTCTGGCCACTTTTACCCAAATCCCTTGTAAAAGCAACTGTGTGTATTCCTCTCTGTGATGGAGTGGCCTAATCCAGGGGAAAAGTTGGATCCAGTAGATCTAATCTAATCCTCGAAAATCTCATAGAGTATCACTGTTCCAGTTTCCTCCTTCAGCTCTGCACTTTTTTTGGGGGGGGCGGTTAACCATCCACATAACCACAGAACATAAAGAGGCTTCATAGGAGGGTTGCTATGTTGGTGAACTGAATTAATGTAGAACAGTGATAATATACTTGGAATTTCCAACTGAAATCTAGAAAAATTATTTCTAGCATAAATAGTCTAGTAAATTTAAGGAAACCAAATTCCTACCTGGAAGCTTTATACTGCTATATGGATAAAACTAGACTAATGCACTGCAAAGTGCACTTTTATTTCTCTCTGGGGTTTTAACAATATATTTATCTGCTTGCCTTACAGACAGAATAAATCCCATTGATGAAAACAACATAATTAGCAAACAGGATAAAATAAGGGAATGCAATAATAACTGCATTAATCTGATAAGTCTATTGTAGAATTGGTGCTGCTTGTGCAACCATGCTTTTTTACTGTCCATATGTTTAATTCAGATTTCCTCATACTGCAGAAAACCTGTTAAGTAAAAAGATAGTGCATATTAGAAGTCATGGATGTGGTGGAAGCTTATTAGCATTTTAAAATTTTTATTCATTTATTTTTGAGTGAGTGGTTTGTCACGCCCATTTGCTCCTTGCCTGATCACAACCTTGCAAAGCCCAAACAACGACAGCTAGCCTTTTTTCAATTGCTGCGTGTTGGACTCATCATTCAGTGTCTCAAGATAGCAACACATGTGAGGGGTTACCTTGGAGACAATAACTGTGGCACATATATATATTGGAACTTTAAAATATATATATATAGCACAGGTCCTCTGTAAGACCTCTTTATCTGAATTTCCGTATGGTTAAATTTCAGTGTTTTAATAAAACAAGCCAGGCTTCCTTAGATTAAGGCCACGGTAGCAAAGAGACCATTGCCAAGGATGAATCTCAACCTTGCTCCCTATTAGAGTGAGCATACGTCCTCCGTGCGTGTGTTATCTACCTTCCACGCTTCTAAGTACAACCAGATAGCATCTGAAGCCCTTTTAGCACTTTAAGGGTCAGTGTAAGTGTTAATTATGAAAGCTCTCCCTTGCGTGCCGCCGCCCTGCCATTTGGTAAGATCCCTTTCCCTTTGCCACCTTCCTTGCTTGGGGTGGGTGCGTGGAACTAGCCGGGATTTGTTCTCCAGCAAGAAGCGCGGGACCGCATTCGAGAGGATGCTGGGAGTTGTAGTTTTAACGAGGCTGCCTCTTACCCCGCCCCGTTCCCCCGGAGTGATGCATGCCGGGAGCTGTAGTGCAGCCCAGACTCCCGCCTCGCGTGCCGCTTTTTTCCACCCCATCGAAGTTTCCCAGCATGCTTCTCCCGGCCGCTCCCGCTGATTGGCTGGCGGCGGCTGGCGGCGCATGCGCAATTCTGAAACCCGGGGCCGGAGCTGCGTTCTCGAGCTTTTTGGAACCGCTAAATCCAGACTGGAACCGGGAAGAAGCGCTGGCGGCGGTGGCGGCGGCGACTCGTTAAGAAGAGAGTGGCGGCGGAGCAGCAAAAGGGAAAAAGCAAAAGCGATCAGAGCAGCCCCGTGCGTGCTGGGCGGTGAGTTTGGTAGGACGCGTCATACCTCTGGGCCGTGACGTCAGAGCACTAAGGGTGACGGCAACTCTGAGTGAGTGACGTGGTCATGTGGGGAGCAGGGAGGGCCGCGGTAGCGCCCTTCCCCCGGGGGAGCATGCGTAGTGGGGTCGGCAAGTTGAGGCTGGGGGGCGGGAGGAGTCCCGGGTGGGCCAGGACGGAGGCTGGGACTGGCTGGAAAGGTAGGCAAACTGTATGAGGAGCGGGGCTGGGACTGAGGCCTTCTTTCCCCGCCCCACAAAGTTGCAAAGGTAAACACAGCAGCAACTCAAAATACATAAAAGGAAACTTGCGGCAGCAGCCATGGGCTGGTGAAAGCAGTAAAACCCGCGCCGAGTGTTTGGGGTGTTTGACTGAGTGGCAAATAAACGGGGGCTAAGGTCAGTAGACTGCTGAGCTGTGTGCAAGGATGAGGGAGAAACAGTAGTGCTGTTTTCTTGAGGGGGCCCTTTGGGGTATATTTGCCAGGGCTCGGTGTGGGAGGTGAACAGGCAAACATTTGGAGCCAAGCAGGGAGCATCTGGGGCCTGAGTTCCCAACTCATGTAATAACAAGGTGTTGAGGGATAAAAAATCATAGGTGGTGTTGAGCTAAGGGAAGGAGGGGTCCCATGAGTTGCTCATGCCCCAAGGCGGTTGTAGTGGGAGCAGGGAAGGGCTGGCCCAAGACAGTTTGGCACCTGAGACAAACCACAAAATGGCACAAAGCTGCCCACAAGAGAAGAGGTGTGTGAAGATCTGCATCAGGAACAAGCGGGAGTCAGGGTGGAAAGGAATAAAGTTCTACATCGGGAACCAGTGGGAGGAGACCAGCAGTTCCTCCTATTCACCACTGCAGAGGTAACGTTGGGGAGGGGGCAGCAATGCATTCCTTGGGGACTGGATCTGCTGTCCCTGTAAACCCTGCCGCCTGAGGTGGCTGCCCCAAGTTGCCTCATGGGTGGGCCAGCCCTGGAGTAGGGCTTGGCTGATAAGACAGAGAGGTAAGTCACTTGGTGGGGCTCATGAGAGAACATCTGAGGGCATTTTGTTTTCTTGTAAGGGACTGGCAATGTTCTCTGGGACTGTGTGGTAATGTGCCACATATTGTTTTGCATAGGAGAGGGGCATAATGGGAATGGGTTAGGAGTTTGAGGTTCCCTCAACTGATAGTGTTCACATGCTAGCTTTTAACAGGCCTCTCTTACCTTGTTTCTGATGGGGATGGGTGTGGCCAGGGCAGGAAGATAAATCAGGGGTGTTTTTAAACCTATGAGAGCAAAGCTCTCCGCTATGCTGAGAGAAAGCAACCATACAAATTGTCCCAAGCTGTAATGAATGATACATGATTTCAATGACTGCACCAGCGACTATCCTTTCTCCTGAATGTGGTGTTTTCTTATCTAGTAATGACTTTTAATTTCCATTGAAATTGCCAGTCATCCTCTGAACTTAATGCTAAACAGAGGGCCACATTTTTCTTTTACTAGACGCTGTTGGAAGTGGCTTGGAAGGTGACTTACAATGAAGAGCCAAGATGGGGAAAGCAAAGCTGTCCTTCTACCTGCCAGCCCTTCCAAAATGAGTAGTGTGCTGGGGTTGGAAGACTTAGCTGAGGCTCCCATAGTGACTACAGAAAGCTGTGAATGTCCACACCAGCCTGAGATGTGCAGCTTGAACTCTTTGGTTGACGGAAATGTTGAAAACCCAATGAGTGAGGAGCAGAGTAAGAAAGAGGGTATGTGTTATCATGGGGCCTGTTGCCCTTTCAAATGTTAGTTTTTATATCCCTTTGCATTTTTCTTCAGCCGTAAGCTGCTAGTGGCATTAAACATTTATTTCCTTTGTCTTTGCACCACCACCGCTAAAAGGGATTGTTGGTTATATTGCAACTTTCTTAAATCTCACAATGCCCATCATTTCATCGACTCTAAAGCCAAACTCTAAAGCCAAAACACACCTGAGGCCATACCGCTCTCTTCCAGGAAGCGTTGGTCTCATCTCTCCCCTCCCCCCCCGTGCTGTAATCCTAATGTACCACCTTTATCCCCAGCCCCTTATTTACTAAACACTAGTGTCCACATGGCTAAGAAGTGCAAAAAAAAAATGACTTTTATATATTTTTAGCGCAATATATGCAGTGGTTTATGTAAAGTGCTTATTTGTTAACTGCTTGAACCTTACCTAGGAAGTTAGTTTTTATGGCAATTTTCTGTTATCAGTTTCCAGGCCTTATTTTACAGGGGGGAAAAGCTCATTTCTTCTGTGCTGTTAGTAAAATGTCTAGTACATTAAGAGCAGAATATTTTGAAATATTGTATGTTATTCTGGTAGACTCTATAAACTTTGCACAATGATCTGAAACACAATAACATTTGATATTATTTAGTTAGTAAAATCTTTCTCCCCAGTTTGCACATGTCCACACATTTAATATCTTGCGTGTTAATGCTAAATAGTGTTGTTCATTTATTCCTTTTGCAGCACTTTTGGTGGATGAGGCTGTATCCCAACCCCACCAACCGGTTAGCTGTGATGTCTCTGAAGAGCTAAGCAGACAACTAGAGGACATTCTGAACACATATTGCCTGGATACAAACCAGGAAGGACCAGGAGATGACAATGGGCAGAGTGAACCTGTAGAGATGGATGAGGCAGAAAAGTGCCGGAGTGAGTCCCCAAGGAATGGCGAGCAGGAGCAGAGTTGCCCTGAGATGAATGGAGAGAAAGAGGGACCCAGAGGGACCAGTGATGAAGTTGGCGAGCGGGATCAGAAACGAGCCCAAGAAAAAAAGAAAGCTAAGGGGCTTGGTAGGTGGTTCCTTCCTGATAGTGCTCTGCTCTGCTATCCCATCCTCAGTTTATGTCCTAATCCTAAACGCAGTTGCCCTTGCTAAAGAGTAATCACTTACTATTGCAATCTCTTCATGGGCCTCTGGTCTCGCTGCCTGCTGTGCTCTGATGTTGGAATAGTCATGCCAGGGCTGTTGTGGCTGGTATTGACTCAACTTCTTTCTGTTACAGAAATTCTGGACTGCCTAAGTTCAGATTGTAGAGTGCTTAAGGCAGAGATTTTTCACATTATGATGACTGAAAAAATAAAATGTGAGCTGGCTGCTCTCTGGAAATATGCCCTTTGTTAAAGAGCAGTGAGGCAGGCAGGAAAGCGTATAGCAGAGACCAGTCCACATCCTGCCTCTCCACCCCGATCTACAATCTTATAGAAAACTGGTAGTAATTTCCACAGACTACAGGTTTCTAGTTCCTTAGATTCTTTTGGTCTCAGACTACTACTCTCCATCCCCTAGTTCTTTTCATTGTGATCTGAAGATGTGTCTACATTATCCTTTGTGTTCCAGGCAAGGAGATCACGTTGTTAATGCAGACCCTCAACACTCTAAGCACATCTGAGGAGAAACTGACAGCCCTCTGCAAGAAGTATGCTGAACTGGTCAGTGTCTGCCAAAGTGAGAGGGAGGGATGCTTGAGTGGGGTATTAGTGCAGGAGGCAACAGGAGAGGGCTTATTCTGAAAGTGAGAGCTTATCCCTGAGGAAACCAGATGCCAGGGGCAGGGTGTGCATGCCTTGCTTTGAATCTTGTATGGTTTGTTGTGGGTCATAACAGGTTCAGAACAAGTGGGATTCCATCACCCAACTCATCTGCTAAAGCCAAGAAATATGCTATTATAGTTTGGTGCAAGTGTAGGTTAAACGTTGGGGACGTGCGTGCCATATCCAAATCCCACTTAACCTCCTGGCCCTTCATAAGGGGCAAACTTTGTCTTCAAGGGACTTGGGAGTTTTTCATAGGGACCATAGATAAAGTAGTTTGTCTATGATGAGGAATGCAAAACACCCAGGCAGCAGAGCGCTTCCTCCTTTTGTACTTGGAGACTCTTTCAGAAACATTTATGGCCAAGCAGAAGTGCTCAGCAGGCTTCTAGCAGTTCCTTGCCTCTTGGGAATCCCAAACTAAACCACAGGCAGCAGTGTGCTTATTGCCAGGTTGCTGCCAGTGCTGGCAGGATGGGTGGGAAGGAGTTGTAGAGCAGGCTTTCCCAAACCACTGGTAAAGGAGGCTTTACCAGAAGATTTACCAGTTAAGGGGTTAAGAGAGCTGCCTTAGACTTGTTGAAATACCTAAAACACTTTAGGCACAAGTGGCTCCAGTTTTAGGATGCTCATGTTGTTCACTGACCATGAGTACTTCTGCTAATGTCTTCCAGTGGCAGTTATCTCTTACCCCTGATAGTAATAGGGGGTTATTGTTCAGGTACATCTCTGCCCCAGTGTGTCACCAAACCCACAGTGTCAGGTGTAATGCATATCAATCCACTGACAATCAATTTAGACAATCTCAACTGACTTTCTTTGGAGTTTCATAGTCTTTGCAATGTCCAATCTATGGCAAAATATCTGCAATGCCATGCTTCCTACTCAATATCCTTGTTAAACTGTGGGGTCCAGAACTGGACACAGTGCTCCAGGTGGGGTCAGACCAAGTCAGAATAAAGTGGTACTATTAACTTTCCTTGATCTGGACACTATTTAACGTCGTTATGTGAATTTGACAGAAGCTTCCTCATGATGAAATGCAGGACAGCCTCAGCTTTGAACAGTAAGGTCTGAAGGGGGCTTACGAGTCTGTTTGCCTAAGTGGCACAAACACCCTTCAGATCTTGATGCCCAACACTGCATTGTGCTGCTTGCATTCTTAAGATTTTATAATAACTGAAAAGGACTGCAGAGGTAGAATACATGAGAGTCCCAACAATTAGAGTTGCATCCAAGGAAGATTGGGACTTGGGTGGCTGATCTCTCTTGTGGCTCAGGGATCTGCCTATCCAAATTCATTGGCCTTTAGCCTAGCCAGAAAAAGAGGGCTGCATTTCTAGCACAGAGGGGCCACCCAGGATGATGCATCCCTCCACCATGTTGCTTCAGTACTAGTTTTCCCTCTTCTCCCCTCTCTGTCCTTATTGCTCATATGTTTGGGAACACTCATTTTACTGCTATGTGGATACCATTACTTATGCCTGTCTTGGTCTGCTGCTCTTTGTTCTGCCAGCTGGAGGAGCACAGAAACTCTCAGAAGCAAATGAAAATCCTTCAGAAGAAGCAGACCCAGTTGGTGCAGGAGAAGGATCATCTACGGAGCGAGCACAGCAAGGCCATCTTGGCCCGCAGCAAGCTGGAGAGCCTGTGCCGGGAGCTCCAGAGGCACAACCGCACCCTCAAGGCAAGTGAGGCCCAACCTGTAGGTAGCCTCTCCCCCACCCCCATCAAAGCCCCGGGTGCTGTACCAGTGTCATGTGCAGGCCTGTGTGACACTGCTGCACCTTTGGGGTCAAAAGAAAGCCTATCCAAGCAGCGTAGTTCAGCCTAAGAAGGAAGATAACATTGTTGTGGGGGCAGCTCTTGGCTTGCCATACTGGATGTCTTAGGTTGCCCTCTTGGCTGATTTTAAATGATCACAGTGGAGCCCCCAGTCTGTGACTTTGTAGACAAATTGGTTGGGGGGGGGGCAGGATGGGGGAAGAAGGAAGAAGATAACAGCTTCTGAACTGGATTTCAGCAGGTGTTTTCCAATAAGTGATGATAAATAATTGGTTTTCTCCAGCGAGCCAGTCCATTTTTAGCTAAGCTCTGCCTACTGTGACTTGCAGCCATTCCCTTTTCCATCGCTGCCACTGAACAGAAGCCCTTTGAGGGGGGTGCCAAGTATCCCCACCCGGAGAGCCTTCTGCCCGCGGGAGTCCTCATTCTCGCCCTTCTTCTGCCCCCTGACTTTCACATGTTCTTTCCAACCTGTCTTATCTAGGAAGAAGGTGTCCAAAGAGCCCGGGAGGAAGAAGAGAAGCGTAAGGAGGTGACATCCCACTTCCAGGTGACCCTCAACGATATCCAGCTGCAGATGGAGCAGCACAACGAGCGCAACTCCAAGCTACGCCAGGAGAATATGGAGCTAGCCGAGAGACTGAAGAAACTCATTGAGCAGTATGAGTTGCGAGAGGAGGTGTGCAGCCCACAGTGAGCGGTGGGGTGTGCATTGTGACTGGGGGGTGAGGGAACGACTGGAATGTTGGGGAGGTAGGGAGGAGAAGTATCCCCAAATCTCTGCAACCTTAGTCTTATGCTAAGAATTTAGTTCTACAACACCTGTTTGTTACCCAAGTGAGGGAACAGCTTTTAAATAAAACACAGAACCAAGGGAATTACAGCAAACTTCAGCAGATCCAGTTAGGGACCCAGAGTTTATATTGCAAATGTCCCACTTTATCACTGTTTCCTTAGCAACCAGGCCTTTGACAGAGTTGTTGACATTCCTGTCCCTATCTGTTCCTTGGAACCTTTCAAGGAGGTGCCGGATTTCACTCTAGTGCTAACTCAAAACAGACATGGCAAAACACCCTGAGTGACGGTTTATGCCACTTTCAGGGTCAGATAGGAAAGGAGTGCAGCTACTAGGAGTCATAAAATGCAGGCACACAGGAATCATTCATGGATGCATTCTAGCCAAAGGTTAAATGCAATTATTGAAACATTTCTAAAATCAAAAATATGCATTTGGGGTCTCTGATTTTTTACATCAGTCGCATAAGTGTGCTGGCTGGGGCTGATGGGACTTGTAATCCAAAGCATCTGAAGGCACCAGGTTTGGGAAGGCTGGAATAGAGAATGTTGAGCTAGATGGCCCAAGGGTCTGACTTTGTATTAGACAGTTTCCTATGCTCGTTGTAGCAAGTGGGCTGTTGGCAACTGAAAACGCACCATTTTGATACCAGAGTCTGCATTCTGGCTTTAAACTGACCTGTCCTATGCAGGCCCCCAAATTAAAATGCTTTCACTTTCAGAAAAAAACCAAAACATTGCAGCATTTTTCTGGTATGCCAGAAGCAACCTCCCCATGAGCGATTGCTTTCCTTTGGCTAATGTGACTTGTGAAAATAAAAGTGATATTTGTGTCTTGGTATTGTGCCTGTGACTTTCTGCTCTTGCGTTTGCCAGAAGAGAGCCAGTGTGGTGTAGTGGTTAAGAGTGGTAGACTCGTAATCTGGTGAACCGGGTTCGTGTCTCTGCTCCTCCACATGCAGCTGCTGGGTGACCTTGGGCCAGTCACACTTCTTTGAAGTCTCTCAGCCCCACTCACCTCGCAAAGTGTTTGTTGTGGGGGAGGAAGGGAAAGAAGATTGTTAGCCGCTTTGAGACGCCTTCAGGTAGTGATAAAGCGGGATATCAAATCCAAACTCCTCTTCTTCTGCTGCTGCTGACTGACAGCCTGTTTTGTCTTTCCATTGGCAGCACATCGACAAGGTCTTTAAACACAAAGACCTGCAGCAGCAGCTGGTGGATGCCAAGCTCCAGCAGGCCCAGGAGATGCTGAAGGAGGCTGAGGACAGGCATCAGCGGGAGAAAGACTTTGTGAGTCTTGCTCAAATGGTCCAAGGAGAAGCTCCAGTCTGGCTGCCGCAGCTGAGCATCTCTTAGGAGGAGAGCTGTGTCCAAGCTAGGGAGTCCTTTCCCCTCCTCCTGGATTCTTTGATATTCCTCAAAGCTACATCAGGCCCTGCTTGCCTCTTAATTGATCCTCTAAACATGGAGTGGAGGGAAGTTCCAGGCTGAAGGGCGCTGTTCTCCTGCAGTGGTGGTGGTGGTGGGGAGTTAATTTCTCTTACTCCATTACCTTCCCCCTGTTCCTTCTCTCTTGCACAGCTATTGAAGGAAGCTGTGGAGTCCCAGAGGATGTGCGAGTTGATGAAGCAACAGGAAACGCATCTCAAGGAGCAGGTGTGTGCGTGGGTGGCACTCTTCTCTCTCCGCGCCCCCCCCCTTGCTATAGTTCACATTTTCTATACAAAATCCACTTTCTTATAATGAGGAAACAATTTTCCTTCTTGCGACTTGCTGGCAGGTTCAGTTGGTCACGACAGGGGCATGGCTAAAGGAACAGTTGCTTCCTCCAAACCTAAATTGGGTTGGAATGTTGTTAGGCACTTAAGATGGTTTCGTTTGAGTTCCCAGCTGAGTCCTGAGTAGCTCCCTCTTCCTACCCCACCTCTGCACTTGCAGTGTTTTCAGTAAATGGTGCTTGAAGAATGTGTGCCTATGCATGTGTGTGTGTGTGTGTGAGAGAGAGAGAGAGAGAGAGCACTTCCCTTTCTCTTACTCAGCCCTGATTTAAAGAAAGAGTTGTAGACACTAACTCTTCTCCTTCCCTCCTCCTTTTTTCCAGCTGGCCCTCTACACAGCAAAGTTTGAGGAATTTCAGAACACACTATCCAAAAGCAGTGAAGTGTTCACAACCTTCAAGCAAGAAATGGAGAAGGTACTGTATGTTTATGCTGCTTTCATGTGCTGTGGGAGGAGAGGCTCTGACTTAAATTGTCACTCCTATTGAACAACGCTTAAATTCTGAAGTGCACCAGCCCATCCCTTTGAACTGCTGCCTTGGGAGGGGAGGACAGCCCCTGAACTGTTTCTCTGCTGGCGTCCCAGGACCGACTGACTTACACTGTTTTTTCCTTCCTTGCTGCAACCCCATAGATGACAAAGAAGATTAAGAAGCTGGAGAAAGAGACCACAATGTACAGATCCCGCTGGGAAAGCAGCAACAAGGCCCTTTTGGAAATGGCAGAAGAGGTAACGTTGCCGCTGCCTTACCCACATTGACTTCTCTAGGGGAAACAAGAGCTTCAGGGTCAAATGCATAGCCAGACAGGCCCCAGAAATTCCTATGAGGGATTGAAACTGTGCCCACACCTTCAAATCTTTGAAATCCTCAAGGATCTAAATAGTGTTCAAAAAATCAGATTTTCTGGAAGATTATGTTCCATTTCCCCCCAGGCTCTGCACTCAGGAGAGAATAATAAATATTAGCAGATCCAGTACAAGATGCTGGTGCCTCTGTAGTTTTAGAGATGAGCTTGGAAATGCTGAGCAACCTTTTGCTGAAGTCTCGACCTGTTGATGGCCTATGTGTAGTTTTTCAGTCCTTGGAAGCATCCTCCTCCTCAAAGAGTGTGCCCCTCTTTGGGGGTGGGGGGGGCATTTTGGTGAAATCACAAATCCTCTCCATTAGAAGAAACCTCTCTTGCTCTCTCACTTCCTTAGTTTTGCTCTTGGCATTCGGTGCTCTTGAGTCAGAATTCCTTTCAACAAACCTTTGAGTTTTTGTTCTTGCTCTTTGCCTGGCGCTCAGCCTTGGCTTTGCAGTTGGGCGCTGGCCAGTTGACAGAAAGACAACCCAGGAATGGTGCCCTTGTTTTTGTTCTTCATTGCTGGCTGGGACTAGAAGCTCCAGGCCAACCTCGATGCCACAATGAGTTGGAGTGGAGTGGGAAGAAGCAGGGATATGCACTTCCCTGTCCTTGTACTTGGAAGTTTCTTCTTCCAGAGCACACTTTGTACTACTTGCTGTGGGGCTTCTACACCCAGTGGTACAAGGAGGGGAGGGTGTGGCTGAGGGTTAGTTAGTATCTGGTCCAGAGCTGGCCTGTAAGCTGGCTAAGGACATTTCCCATCTTAATGAACAAGCAGCTTTCCTGACGTCTTAGCAGCTGAATTTAAGCAACTTATTTTTGTCGCCTTTTCACGATCTCTTCTGTACCTTGGCAAGCAGGCAGAAGCTGGCCCTGAATTTGATTTTGTTTCCCCCTTGCAGAAAACTCTCCGGGACAAAGAACTGGAAGGGCTCCAAGTGAAAATCCAGCGCCTGGAGAAGCTCTGCCGGGCCCTGCAGACAGAGCGCAACGATCTGAACAAGAAGGTGCAGGACCTGTGTGCCCTTGTGCCTCCCGCTGCCAGCACGGACCTGCAGGGACCACCAAAGGACCCATCCCAAGGCAGCTCAGAGGAGCTGGCACCTCAGGGCACCACCGTGGAGGAGTGCCTTGCCCTGGCACAGGCGGTGTGCTGCACGGGACCAGCGGAGAGGTTTGGGGAGCCAAGCATAGGAGGAGCCCCTGCTCGGGAAAAGATGGATGAAGCTGCTGTCTCTCTTGAGTAAAGATGGAGGAAGGGGGAGAGGCGGGCATACCTCTCCAGAGACTGGGCCCCAGGCCTGGGGTGACAAAGCTCAGTCCCCCACCCCCCAGGCACTTAAGGGGTTCCAGTTTAAGTTTGAAAGCGTTTTTCTTTTCTTTTTTGCTTTATAAAAATTATCTCACTATATATTACACGATATGATGTGCAGGGCAACTCCCACTTTTCATATATAGGCCTAGGAACTAGATTGAACCACATCCTTGTGTGTCGTGTGAACATCTCTTAAGTGTGTGGCACTTTCACCAAAATACCTTCTGAAGTATGGGCATGGGGGAATCTTGCCAACCATAATCCTATTCCCCTCCCCCAAACTCAGTTCGGCTGCTACATCTCACTGTGGGTGCTATGCCATGAATGCAGATTTAGGAGGTTGGCATCATGGGGCCCTTTGGAGGATTTGTTTATTTTTCTCATATATTGACCAGACCCAGAGGCTTAAAACCAGAACAGGAGACTCAGGAGTTTGCTCTCTAGTAGGTTATTTTTAGCATGTAGATTCCCCCAGGAAAGCAGAGAATAAAGTAGATGTGACTTTGCTTCAGGGGGACAAGAGACTGAGAGCCCTGTTGGTTTGAGGAGAGGGTGGGTGGGGAGCATCCTCTCTGGGACTTTGCTACTTCCAGAATCTATGTTTCAACAGCCTTACGACTTCACCGTTGCCTCTATGCTTATACACGCACAAGTGTATGTATTAAAGATTTAATCCAAAGGTTTTCCTTCCTTAAGTGTTTTGCACATGATGAGCACCCGTGCACATGGTTGCATGTGGGGAATGCTCTGGGGGTGGGGGTGGGGCGGGCAGGGGGCATGAATCCCCTGCATGTGTTATATACTCCTCTTTGGGATACTTTGGTACTAAACATCCTTCACAGTCCCAGAGGCTCAGGGAGACAAACCCTAACATCCCAGGCAGCAAAGCCCAGTAACCAGAAACAAACTTAACACACATCAGGAGCTGCCTGGAGATTGTCCTCCATGACCGGACTCCCGTTTCCTTATCTTAACAGCACTTTTCCTTGGGCCACCTTGTCTACACAGCTCCATGTCAGTACAAAAGAGGTTTCCTATTTAGTCCTCAGTGCTGCCATGGCTAGTTTAAACGCATAGAGGCTTTTTCTGTTTGTGATTTCAATTTCTGCTGCTTCTTGGGCTTAAAACCCAACTACAGACTTCTTTGCGTTTTAGTAGCTGCTGCCTTTGCTTTTAAAACTCTGCATCCCTCCTCGCTGGGACCATTATTAGCCTTTATTGTAATTCCTGTCTTGCTGAGCTGCCTATTCCTCAGTTAGTTGTATTTTGAGCTGTTGAGTGTTGGTGGTTGGGAACAGCTGTGGGCAGGCACCATTCAGGCCCAGCGCTATATACTTCAAACACTCTGTGTTAAAGGAAGCTGGGCTTTAGGAAACAGTATTAGCAATGCATTTTGTATGATCTGACTTCACTCAAGTTGGCAGATTTCTTGCAGAGCTGTTTTGCTTCCTTGTTTCTCTTACTGGAGGTAGTGATTTCATCAAAGCTTTGGGTGACATCCAGCATCACACCAGCAGATATGGCAGGACTTCACCTTTGTCACAGCCCCTCTCCCCACGTACGCCCTATCTGCTCTGGAGGGTCCCTCAACCCTTGAGCAATTTCAAGGGTGCATGGGGGGCTGGGGTGGGTGTGGGGAGAGCAAGTCCATGCTATGAATGGGCCGCCTCCCATCCTTTTCCTTGTACTTTGCAGGGTTTGGCCAAAAGCTGATGAATGTAAATGGGAGATAGAACTTTACTCTTGAAGCGGGACAGAACTGAACACTGAGATGTTTCAAGAAAACCTTCCAATTTTTTTTAATGCAGTGGTACAGGCAATATCTATATATATATCTTTGTATCCAATACAAATGAACATAAACTTGACTGCATGTCTGTGCTCCTTTTTTCTCCGCTACCATTATGGATATTGAGGCAGGGTATTGAGCCTGGCACACAACACCAATTTCCAGATGTCCATCCCAATTAGCTAAAAAGGGTATTTTGGCCCTTTTCAAGGGGCTTGGGACAGTTTTTGTATCACTTTCATGTGTACTGTAAGCGGTGAAAATGGGTCTGGGAAATATTTTTCACTTGCTTAGCTTCAAAATCATTTTTTGGTTAGGATTCAGAAATAAAACCAATGTAGTGCTTTAGAAGGGAGTGTTAGTCTTCTTAAGCATTAACACCAAACTTTCAGGTCCCAGTGTTTTTTTTTTATTTGTCTAGAATACTGAAGACTGAAGTTACAAGGGCTCTTCCTAATTTGTATTATAATTTAAGTGGAACTCTAGCTACATTTTAAAAAAGGAAACCATGGAGCCGTGAGGGACCTCAAAGACCATCCAATGTACTGTTACAGCAGCCTTGTGTGGGCCATCCAGCTTCTGTTTAAAACCTATTAACCAAAAAGAGTGTTCGCCACTGTTCCAGGATTGAATATATTGTGCAGTTAGCATGGCAAGTTCTTCCCAATGCTTTGTGAGAAACCATGCAATTTTGAATGAACTGGTGTGGATCTGACTGTGGAACGTGTGGTAACCTGACACCCTTCTGATTCTGACCATTGGCCAGGACCGATTTTGAGTCGGGTCCAACAAAATCTGGAGCATGGGTGTAGTAGCACCCATATTTCTAGTCATACAACTCTGCCTTGAGGCATCCTAGCCCCTATTCAGTTTTTTTGGGGGGGGATGGGGGGGGGAGGGTGCTTTCAAGTATTGTACTCCTTCAGCAACACTTGTGATAAAGGAATTGTAGCTGTCTACCCTGCCCCAAAGCCTTAGGCTATGAATATGACCAAACACAGATCCACCCCCACTGGGAGACTATCCTGGCGAGGTTCTGCAGGCCATCGTGTCAAGCTTAAAGGGGCAAGCAGTTAAACTAATTTACATTTTTCAAGGGATGGGGGCTTCACCTCTTCTTTTCTTTCTTTATAAAGGTCCTGCTTCTACCCTGGAGAAATGTACCAGCTCAAGCTTTCCTGGGCGTGAAGGGAGGGAAGAAGTCTAATGTACTACTTGGGCTGAATGGAAGCTGTGGGGTGAGGGAGGGGAAGATGGGCAGAGGAAGGCCTACCTAGGTGGAATCCGATGCCTTCTGACCACACCCAGAGACCTTTTCCCTTCGACGCGGTGTTGGGCTACTGAACCCTATCCTCCAAAACGGGTTTAAGAATTCGGGCGTTTGCAATGGGCTGGCTCAGAGCGGGGGTGGGGAGCAAGCCAGTTTTCCAAGGGCTCGGATCTGAGCGGTGGAGCAGCGGCTGCTGTCCACGAAGGCAGTGGCAGCATCGGATCCAGTGAAAGGGCATGTCATTCTGGCCACCAAGCCTCCCTCCGCCCGAGCCCGGCGAAACCATCTGCAGCCGACCCGAGGCGGAACGGACCCTGAGCATCGGGCCCCCGTTTCCACAAGCCCCTTTGCGGAGGCGTCTGCCTGGCCACCGCCTCTCCGAGAGGGAGTGCGCGCGCACGCGCTCGGCGCTTCTCGGGCGCGCAGCAGCAAGAGCAGCCGCCGCGGGAGCGTCCCCCGTGGCCCGTCTCCGCCGCAGAGGTCAGTGTCTCCGCAGCGCGTCCTCCACCCCATGCGGTGCGAAGAGGGGGCGGGGGGGGGGCGTGGAACCTCGGCGAGGAGAACGTTCTGATTTGGAACGCGGAGCGAGGAATCAGCGTTCCAAACCGGAACATTGGCGGTGGCATCTTTTGTTGCTGGCAGATGGCGGTGGGTGGGATTAACCGGCCTTTTAAGATTGCCGGCGGAGAGCGAGACCTTTCCTTCTCTCGACCCGGACCTCTTTTCTCGGGCAGCGACCTCTTCTTAGAAGCCAGAGAGGGCTGTTTGTTAAGGCGCTGCATCATCGCCGCCTTCTCTGCACGGTCTTGTTTATCGATCTATTTATGTGAGCTCCTTATGTGATGCAAGAGCGAAAATAGAAGGTCGATGAGCCAGGGAGGGTTCAAATTAGCAATTCGACGTTTAGTGTTGTTACCTAAATGAGATGCACGGGGCATTTCTCATAGTGGGAGAATCAGTCCTCCTCACCCAAGCAGTTGACAACCTAAATTTAATTTAAATTCTACCTTAATTTTCTTACACAGAGCTAAAGGATGTAAAATACGTACCCCACCCTCACATGGGCATAGCCAGGATTTTTGTTGGGGGGGGGGGCAAGCTTCTGTGAGGAGGACAGAATCTCAGATTTGTATTGATTTTGATTGATTTGGGGGGGGCAGCTGCCCCCTGCCCCTCCTGGCTACGCCCATGCATTCTCATTTTATTCTCAAAACAAACCCTGAGAGCTAAGTTAGCCTAAGGAAGCAAGACATATTCCCAACATCACCTGGTGAGCTTTTTGGCTGGGTGGGGACTGAAGCTGTCTCTCCCTATCCCCAATGCTGATCAGCGATACCATTTTCTGGGCTGTATATTCTGGCAGTGCAGCTGTTATTCTAGGCTGCATCAACAGTAGTGTCCAGGTCAAGGGAAGTAATAATACCACTTTATTCTGCCTTGGTCAGACCACACCTGGGATACCGTGTCCAGTTCTGGGTACCACAGTTTTAAGGAGGATATTGACAAGCTGGAATGTGTGCGGAGGAGGGCAGCCAAGATGATCAGCGGTCTGGAAACTAAGTCTTAGAAGGAATGGTTGAGGAACCTGGGTATGTTTAGCCTGGATAAAAGGAGTCTGAGCGGATATATGATATCCATTTCAAATATCTGAAGGGCTGTCACATGGAAGATGGAGCATGCTTGTGTTCACCTTGTCCAGAGGATAGGACCCAAACCAATGTATTCAAGTTACAAGAAAGGAGTTTCTGACTAAACATCAGGAATAACTTTGTGATGGTAAGAGCTGTTTACAGTCAAACAGCCTCCCTCGGGAGGCTGTGGACTCTCCTTCCTTGGTGGTGTTTAAAGCAGAGATTGGATGGTGCTCTATCATGGATACTTTAACTGAGATTCCTGCATTGCAAGGGGTTGGACTAGATGACCCTTGGGTCCCTTCCAACTCTACAATTCTATGACTCTAAGAAGGGTACTTAGGTATCTCCACTGAACCAAAAACGCCCAGCACCTCATTTTCTCATATTATTGTCTCCAAGTAATGAGAAACTCCAGGGGTAATACAACCCATGCATGATGTCCTTTTGAAGGGGAGAACAGTAGAGACTTAGGCCGCATCCAGACTTACTGCATCCAGACTTACTTGTTATCCCAAAACCTTCCAGTTCATTTTCCCCATCACTTTTCTTATCACCAAAACAATTTTTTTTTGGGGGGGGGGGAGAAGCAAAACTGATGTGCTCAAGCATTAAAAAAATCTGTGCAACCTGGATTTGCCAGTGTGTGACTGAATCCTACCCGAAAATAGCAACAGTCAAAAAGTGTTCTCACGTTGTACTTACACAGTTATCACTGTACTCAAACAACAGCAGACATTTGAGTAAAGCAGGGCTGGAGACACGGAGGCAAAAAAATGTGGCTTTAATAATGACAGAGGCTTGAGTGCAGCAGGGATGGAGAGACACTGGGGGTTGTTATTTTAAAAAATGAAGCTGTTTTAACAAGGAGAAGTAGCAGAAATGGGTGCATCATAGCAGCTAACACAACAGAACCTTCCCACCTCCCTTCTTGCTGTATTCAAACCTTTTTCTAATCTGCCGCTTCACCCCTCTTAATGTCACCTTGACTCACTCTATTCAAACCTCTGCCACTGTCTAAAATAACCATCCCCTGCTCTGCTTTGTTCCATCCCTGCTTAATTCAGACCTGCGCTGCTGTTTAAAACTATTTCCCTACTGTGTTCTTTCAGCCCCACTTATGCGATTTCCCCCTTTCAATGTTTCTCCCTTCTCGCTGTACAGTGGTGCCTCGCAAGACGAAATTAATTCGTTCCGCAAGTTTTTTCTTCTTGCGAGTTTTTCGTCTTGCGAAGCACGGTTTCCCATAGGAATGCATTGAAAATCAATTAATGCGTTCCTATGGAGACCGCTTGCCAGGCT
The DNA here is from genome assembly GCF_964106915.1 of Podarcis gaigeae. Taxonomy (NCBI): domain Eukaryota; kingdom Metazoa; phylum Chordata; class Lepidosauria; order Squamata; family Lacertidae; genus Podarcis; species Podarcis gaigeae. The sequence goes on along the minus strand of NC_139684.1, from coordinate 57,128,751 downwards.
GGCGGTGCGGAGAAGGGCTTTTCTCCCCATCGCAAGCCTTCAGGACAGGTACGGGAACAGAGGGGAAGGCGCACAGCGCTTCTCCTCTGTTCCCGGGGCTTGCGGTGGGAGGAGGGTTTTTCCTCCCCACGCCAACATTCAGAACAGCATTCTGAAAGTTGGCGGTGGGAAGGAAAACCCTCCTCCCACCGCAAGTCTTCAGGACAGCCATCCGAAGGCTGGCGGCGGGAGGAGGTCTCTCTGCCCCACCGCCAGCCTTCGGAGGAGGTCCGAGGACAGTGAGGAAGACACGCTGCGCTTCCCCGCTGTCCCGGAGATTTCCCCCTTGGCCTTCGTCTTGTGAAGGAAGCCCATAGGGAAATTCGTTTTGCAAAGCACCTCCAAAACGGAAAACCCTTTCGTCTAGCGGGTTTTCCGTCTTGCGAGGCGTTCGTCTTGCGGGGCACCACTGTACTCAAACTTCTTCTAGTCCTCGCCTGACTCCTGTGTGTGTGAGAGAGGATGAGGAGCTCTCAATGATTTCATTGTATGGAAGGTTCTTTATTCAAACCTTTGCTGCTGTTTGCTAGATCCAGTTCCCCACCTCTGATTCAAAGGGTTGGAGATGGGACGTGAGGAAGAGGAAGTCTGGAAGTGCTGGAAGTCTGTTTCTTGTCCTGGTTACAGAATGGGCTGCTGTCTTCAGAACGCTCCCTGGCCTTGCAACACTTGACAAAACTGCTTCCCCTCTCAATGTGCCTCCCTTCTCACTCCCTTGCTGTTGCCATGCTGTTGTACAACCTGCCTTCTCTTTTCCTCCCCTCTCTCCACCACAACTTCCCGCAAATCCAGGATTGTGATGGGGGCTGTGCAATGACAGCCTTACATATCTATGTAATTGGGAAGACATATTTATATGTCTCTTATTGTCTTGTTTACCGTTGGGGTTATAAAAAATATTTGCAAGCTGTGTGAAGAGTTTTATTAAAACTTTTGTACACCCTGCAGTTTTCTGATGAAGAAATGGCTTTCTAAAAAAATAATAATAAAGAATATCTGTTCCGGCCTTTTATTTTCATTGAAGGCCAGCCAGATTCCTTTGGAAGGTGCAAGAGCCATAGCTCAGTGGCAGAGCATCAGCTTTGCCTGTAGAAAGTCCCATGTTCAGTCCCCTATGGCATCTCCAGGTAGGGCTGGGAGAGGCCCCTGACGGAAACCCTGGAGAGCTGCTGCCAGTCAGTGCAGGCAGTACTGATCTGGATGGACCAAGGAATTGACTGGGTATAATGCAGCTTCCTGTGTTCCTATGGAAGCTCCCCTGCAGAGCATGGCAGGACTGGCCATTGCCGTGTTGTTTGTCCCAGGGCCTGATGTTCAGAGGTAGACTGCCTTGGAGCACTGGAGGGTCCATCTAGTTACATTCATGACTGAAAGTCACCAATATGCTGCTGCTATCTCTTTCTAGCTTATTTTTAGGTTCATTCTTGGTTCCCCTGAGCGGTTTCCGGTGTGTGACTAAGAGAGACCCACTGCTTCCAGGATGGAGGAGAAGAAGAAGAAGAAAAGTCCCAAAGCCCACCTAGCTCAGCCAGTTCCAGCCAGTGCTCTCCGCAAGCTGCCAGTCTCTTCTAGCAAGAGCACCTCTTTCTCCCTGGGGATGCCTCATCTTCCTTCGCCAAAGCAAAGAGCCAAGTTCAAGAGGTCAGCCAAAGGTTTGGGGCAGAGCTGCATTGTTTGCTCTGGGAGGGACTTGAACTCAGAGCCCAGCAGGCTAGAATTTCATCCGTCTAGCCACTGCCAAGCGGAAAGATGTGAAACTGGGGAGGAGGTGTTTTAATGCTTATGTTGTGTTCCTACCTTTAAATAGGACTGTTCAAAATTGGACACTCCATGCATGCTTAAGGACATTTTAGCCTTATGCTGATTTATTTATTTTTTAACCCAAGCTGCTTTTCATCAGAGAAAGGCATTTTGCCATTGCTCAGAGGCACCCTTTTCTTGCTTTTTGCTACTGCTTGGAGTTTGATGATTTGCATTTAAATGGTTGCACCATTCTTGCTTTTTTACATATCTAAGCTGCTTTGATTGACTTTTTCTGTAGGGGGAGAGCAGGGTATAATTTTTTTAAGTAACGTATTTTTCGCTCTATAAGACGCACCAGACCACAAGACGCACCTAGTTTTTGGAGGAGGAAAACAATAAAAAAAATATTCAGAATCTCAGAAGCCAGAACAGCAAGAGGGATCGCTGCGCAGTGAAAGCAGCAACCCCTCTTGCTGTTCTGTCTTCTGTGATAGCTGTGCAGCCTGCATTCGCTCCATAAGACACACACACACACATTTCCCCTTACTTTTTAGGAGGGGAAAAGTGAGTCTTATAGAGCAATAAATACGGTAAATAAAATTAATAGGTCTGCTTTTTAAAAAAGCTGGCTGCCTTCACAAAAGGAGGGCACATGCTTAGAGGCACTTAGCTCCTGGAAACATTATTGAAAATGAAAAACTTGGCAACCCTGCTTTTGAATAAAATTATCTCAGCATCTCCTTGCAGTAGCAAACAGGGCACAGTCAAAAACAGTGAGTCAATGTATGAAGAATTACCGTGTCTTGGTTATGCCTTGCTAAAGTCACAAGCGGTCCTTGCTCCACCCCACCGTGCCTTAAGGCAGCATTCAGATGCCTGGGACTACAACTCCCACCAGCTCCAGCCAGGTTGGCGACAGCTTACCTAAGGTCGTTCCCCTTAGAGAGAGCCCACCTCTTTTCCCTTTGAAATGACACTTCTCCCCAAATTATAACCTGAGGCAAAGGGGACCCAGGCTTCCAGTTTGGGGCTGCCCTTAAGGGTGGAAGGAGGGAAGATGGACACAATTGAGTGCTGTGAGCAATGTCCTCTGGAGCAGGCCTCACTGAAATGAAAGGAGACCTTTGCTAGAGCAAGCCAGATGGGTGCCTGGGTGGAATCTAGGCTGTGGCCTTGAGTCAATGGCATTTCTTTATCCAGTAAACAAAGCAAAAGGATTTGACTCCCTAGTCCAGGTCTTGTGGTCTGGTGTGTGGGAGGTGGGAGGGAGTTGGAAGGAATATGTCTCCTGAGCTGAAAGTTCTGGGCTGAGAACTTTTGCTTTAAAGTTGTGGGTAAGCAGATCAATGTCCAGTGATGATATAGCACAATTTCTAGCAGCATTTATGGGGAGGCCAGCTGCTGAGAAGAAGTCTGCATACAAGAGAAAGACTCTACTATCCAGTTAGCTGCCCAACTTTCTGCTCCTCCCTGGGAAAAAAATCACCCCAATGCCTCCCTGTTAATAATTTGGGGTGGGGGATCCCTCAGCTCTCCCTCACAACTTCCGTAGGTGGAGGTGAAGCTGCCCTCCAAGGAGAGATTTTGGCGTGTTCCCACCCCTGCATGCCCAACTGGCCATTGCGTTGGCAGAGCCCCTGGCTCCTTGGCAAGGAAAGTGGAAATGATGCTGAGGACAATCTTGGAGGCCGTCTCTGGCTTCCTTTGTGCTCTGAGAAAGGAAGACGGACTTCCTGCCCGGTCCCACCCCACCCGTCATCTTTTCTTATTGCTGTTGTCTGATGCAGAGCAAACAAGGAGAAGCCCCGAGCTCCCCAGCCCGGAGGCAGCGCTGCCACAGCAGCTGTGGGGACCCCTCTGCAGCACTCGTTCCTGACCGACGTCTCGGATGTGTATGAGATGGAGGGGGGCCTCCTGAACCTCTTGAATGACTTCCATTCGGGAAAGCTGCAGGCTTTTGGTAAGCGCTTCAGTTATTTCTCGGCCCTTGAGTTCCGAGGGAGAAAAACATCTCAGAAATATCTGTTTCTGGACGGTGTGTTGTAATATGCAGGGTGTTGGATGGGGAACGGCAAGGCCTGAATTCGAATCTTTGCTTAGCAAGTGCAATTAGCTGAATTAAACTCTCTCAGCCTCACCTAGCTAACTGGTCCTCCCTGCAGGGGAAATGGGGGTGGTATCTCCTAGAAGCTCCATTGAATAACGCTGGCGTTCTTTTTCTCAACTAACGCAGGGAAGGAATGTTCCTTTGAGCAGCTGGAGCACGTTCGGGAGATGCAGGAGAAGTTGGCTCGCCTGCATTTCAGCCTGGACGTCTACGTGGAGGAACTTGCCGAGGACCAGAAGAAGACGGTGGCCGACAGGAACCTGGATCAGCTGCTGACAAATGTGAGTGCTGTGAGGAATCCTGGAATCCCTTTTCTGGCTGAGAGACTCTCACCCTCTCCCACCTCCTTGTTCAACCCAGAACTGAAGAGCTCAGGCTGCATACACTTTGAAACACATCCAAAGCACACACCTTCCCTCAAAGAATTCTGGGCAATGTAGTTTAAAGGTTGCTGGGAATTGTTAGACTGTGAAGGGTAAACCATAGTGCCTAGAATTCTTTGAGTTGGGTGGGATGTGCTTTACAATATATAGTATGTAGCCCAAGTCACAAATGTTGTCCAGCACAAGACATGTTTGGGTGCATATGCCTTTGTTATAGAAACCCAGCATACTTAAAATATAATTGCCTCTGCCCCTGGAAGTTTATGAGCATCCATGACATCCCAACTACTTGGTCCGTGTGTAGGGTGCATTTGCAGGTGATAGGTAACAAACTTTTAAAGGTAAAGGGACCCCTGACCATTAGGTCCAGTTGTGATCGACTTTGGGGTTGCGGTGCTCATCTTGCTTTATTGGCCGAGGGAGCTGGCAAACAGCTTCTGGGTCATGTGGCCAGCAAGACTAAGCCACTTCTGGCGAACCAGAGCAGCGCACGGAAACGCCATTTACCTTCCTGCAGGAGCGGTACCTATTTATCTACTTGCACTTTGTCGTGCTTTCGCACTGCTAGGTTGGCAGGAGCAGGGACCGAGCAACGGGAGCTCACCCCGTTGCGGGGATTCGAACCACTGACCTTCAGATCGGCAAGTCCTAGGCTTTGTGGTTTAACCCACAGCGCCACCCGCGTCCCTATCAGTCCTTTACTTACTGGCAAATTTACACTCATCTGCCTGTGGGGGAGACCTTGCTCTGTGCTCCTCCAATATTTATGGCCAGTCTGGTGGTTTTCGCCAAGCCCTATACCTGATCAGGTGTTGGACAGGTAAAGGTGTGGCTGAGACAGAAGAGGTTTGCAGGTACTGGTCATCATCTGATCATCAGGACTTGCAGTGTTCTGTGAGCAGCACTCTGCTAGCCCCACCAATGAGCTGATCGTCTGCATGGACAAAAACAGGATCCTTCACATTGTTGTGATGTCGGGTGATTGACTGGCCTGCCTATCAAGCTTGGCCTATAGGGGAGATAAGGGTCCATCCAGCCTCATGGCCAGATCCAGTTCCTAAACCCTGCAATAGAGCTTTCTCCATGTTGGTGCAATATCTATGGGACTCTCTTCTGCATTTTAGGAAACAAGTTAACTTTCTTAGTCTTGATCCATTTTTATAGTACCTACAGGCTAAATAAGGGAATATGATATATTGGATATCCCCTCTCTTTAAATATTGGCAAATGGCAGCCACAGAGGTGGCAGTGGGAGATCCCTCTGGCTTCTCCCTTAACAGAGCAAATACCTGTTTCAGGGGCATCTTTATCTGAAAAATAAGGTTTTGTGCATGTATGTGTTAAAAACACTACCATACACACTCACTCAGTGCCTGCACCCCTGATGCTTATCACTGCCTTCTCCCAGAAGCTGCTATTTGCCAAAATCTAAAGAAGGGAATGATCCTATCACAGTGCTCCATCACCTTGCTTAGTGTGGCCCCAGTTTATTTCCACTGCAGAAGTTCCTCTTAAGAGCTCCTTGTGTTTGTTTGTGGCTGACTTTCTTTTGCTTTTGCAGCTGGAAGAACTCAGCAACTCCATGTATCCTCCTTATGGTGCCCAGTGTGTGAATGCCCAAGCCATTTCCCAGGCGGACTGGGGGCAGAGGCGATGGTGGGGGTGAAGGGTGGGACGCTGGGTGGGGTACAGGGAGGAAGTAGTCTATCCATCTGTGGCAGATAGGCAACGTTGAATAGTCCAGCTACTCCTTTTTAAATAGGAGATTCCCCCCGGCTCCTTCCTCCTCTCTCTCCTCAAGAGAAGCAGCATTAGGTGAATAGGTATGTCTTCAGAGAAGAAGGGGGGCATCATAGCTTAGCTGCCTTCCATTTTTCCTTAATAAGACACCTCAGACAAAAGCTCCACCTGGCAGAAAACCCTGACTTGGAGGATGCGTCCACAGTCTAGAAGGAGGAGGAGGAGGCGGCTGCCTGGTTTTTCTCTTGACTGTTTTCATTCAGAAGCCTCAAAAAGAAAAACAAAGGAAGCAAAGAAGCAGCTGCGGAGCCGAGCAAGAAGACCCTCGCGCAGAACTACTTCTGGACTGTACACAGAAAGGATAAGTTAGATGGAGCCTAGTGGAAAAGGATGCAACTCCTGGGCCTCAGTGCACTGGGGACACACTGCAGATGCAGCATGGAAGCCAGCCTCCGGCAGAGACTCCTGCGCCCCACGACCGACAGAGGGCAAACAGAGAGCTCCAGTGCAAGGCCCTGGGGGATGTGGCAAGGGATGCTGGGTGAGCCCTCTAGGGCCATGCAGGACTCTGGCTCTGACTGGCAAAATGTCCTGTGCCAACACAGAGAGATGCAAGTTCTAGGGCTTGGTTGCCTGCAGACAGTCCTTAGAACCAGGATCCACTGTTATTTTCCTCCTACAGCTCCAGACCAGTTTGCACACATGCTATGTGTGTACACACACAGTTTGACAGGCACAAGGCCAGCAAATTGAACGGTGATGTATTCCATCAGCCTCTCTGCTTCTGCCAAGAGTTGTCTGCCTCCAGTTTTAATATTTTTTCCCCCAGCATAGCATGAATGCTCATTTTCATGACTGTTTGTTTGGAGCCCCATCAACGTTTTTTAAAATGCCAACTGTTTAATAGGAAGCTGCCCCTGGAGGAGGGAAGTGGTCTTATGACTAGGGAAGGCCAAATTTATCAGAATTTCAGTTGAATTCCTCCTAATTATACAGAGTTTTCCTTAACCACATTTTTGCAAGCAATTTCCCCGAATGCATTTTTTTTGTATGTTATTTTCCTTAATGTATGCATTTTATGCACACTTTCCCCTAACATACACATTTTAAAAACATTATTTGGTTGGAGAACTGTGTTAGACTTCAGAGGAGTGTGAATTTTGAAGAATAGCTGTATTTTTATTTACACATTGTTTTAATAAGCACAACTTATGGAGTTCTTCATTAAAATGCAAGCCAGACCCAAATTTATCCCCCAGGCCTATTTGTAGAGAGCTGGTGTAGTGTAGCAGCTTAAGAGAGTGACTATGAATCAAGAGGTGTCCAGTTTGAATCTTGCCTCTGCCACAAACTGACTAGTTGTCCTTAGTCACTCTCAGCTTCAGTACCCCCTTCTGCAATATGGGGTATGATAATATCTTACAGATCTGTTGTTAAGCTTTACAGCTAGGGAGAGTACATGTGAAGGTGCTATACAGATGTTAAGTGTTACTATTTTTATTATCCTCATCATTGGGATAATCCAATCCTTGGTCTGCATGTTTCATTTCTGCTATGAAAAGGAGGACCCAGTTCCCCCTGATACCAGATTTGAAGGACAGGTTGTGGAACAGTTTATGGAACCACTTGAGGAGGGCAAGTTTCCTGGCTCCACAGCCCTTCACATGCTTCCAGGTGAACCTCTGCACTCTCTCTATTCAGGATGTAGCTCTGCCCCTTGCAAATGTACACAAACAGCTGGTTTGCTAGAGGTGTAGAAATACTATCCCTGGGCTACCTCCTTTCTCTTCCCTGGGGCTTGTCCCTCATTTCTCACCCCCCCTCCCGCCCCCACAACCCAGCCCTAGGAATCCCCAGACAGGCCTAACCCAAGACTATGCTAGGTTACCCCTACATCACATGCAGGGCTCTGGCGGTTGTTCCAAGGCAACAAAACAGAGATGCAAAACTTTCCCAGTGTTAACAACTTGGGTAATCTAATTAGGGTTCACATTTGCTCACTCAGAACCTAGTGAGACAGTAATGCATAACCAGTGAAAGAAGACTCAAGATTATACATGAAATGAAGGTATATTATTCATTTGCTTCATTTAAGGTATATTATTCTCTTCATATAGAAAACTGTGGCATTTGAAGAAATGTAATATTGCAGTATAGTACCATTAGAACTTAATATGGATATCGCCTCCAGATGGCCTCTACATTGAGCATTCATCCTGATTTGTCTACACAATGTTTATGGTGTCTGGTTTTTATTGAGCAAACGTTCTGATTTGTTTTCAGGGACGTTATATGACAATGGACATTCATTGTGATTGAATTGCTTGTGTGATGATGTTATGCCTTCCTTTTAATCAGTTGTTTATCTCACAATTTTTAGTGCATCGCTTTCTTAACTGCAGAAAGCTCGTTTTTTCTTTTTCTTTTAAGTGGCTTTGTTGTGCCGAGCAAACCTAGGTTTCCAGAAAATTCAGCCTCCTGACTTGGAGCCATCTAGTTGTGAAAATTAATTTCTAAGTTTGATGGCACATGTAGCATTTTGGAATAAAATATTTAAGCAACAATAACTGTGGGCTAGGATCCTGTGGCCTTTAGCTGGGTGAGAGGTTGTAAAAAAAGAGTTAGACCCCAAGCAGGCAGGTAGAAAGAGAGAGATTCTCTGAATACCTTTTATATATCAGAATGATTGTGTTTTCTACCTTTTCTTTCAATTTCATTACTTGCTTGGCAAGCCCATATAAGATGTAGATTCTGGGTGCCCATAATCTGTGAGCCCCTTCCTTTTCCAGCAGCCCTTTGCTCAGCTCACTTTGACACTCTGTTGTCAATCATGTTATTGATTCCACATTTGCTGAGGCACTGTGGCTGTTGTTCTCATTGCGCTTTTTAGTATCTTATTTATGCTGATGGGATAATGTTTCCTGTGACGACCTCATCAGGTTGCCAGGGCCTCTCATGACTGTCCCTGAGGGTCAGCAGAAAGTTCCAAGCGGCCTGCGCAATGTGGCAGAATTGAGCTTGTCGTCCGCTTTAGCCCATGACAGCTGCTCTACTGCCTGCTGCCGTTTGCTGCAGCTGATGGCTCTGCAGGCCTAGCTAACTCCAGATCGACATCCAGATTCTCCATGTGGATTAATGCACATGGGAGCCACCTCTGCCTTCCTGCAGGAGAAATTAGCGCTGAGGAGTATCAGGGGCAGGAATCTCGAGGACCATATTTCTTGGGATTTTTCTGACCCTCAGTTCCACCTTCCCCAGTTCTGGTGCAGCTGCAAGTGCTCCCAACTGCCTCCTTCTCCTGATCACCCTTAGCCTTGAACCCGGAGTCACTGCCAGAGCCATTTGGATACCTGGACCTGTAGTGCACTGCCCGTCCCTTGAGGCTTGCAGAGGATCTCGCATGGCCCAGTTAGTGTTTGTTTAGTAACTGATGGTGTAAGGATATGGATTGAGTGCTTAATGAGTTGAAGTCCCATAGAAGAATTCTTTGTTAATGCATAGGACTGCTGAAGGCAGGGGTTAATGCAGCCTTCACCAACATGGTGCCCTCCAGTTGTTTTTGGCTACGTCTGGAGTTGTATCCAAAAGCATCTGGAGGGCACAAATTTGGCAAAGACTGGGTAGTGTGTACCCCCCAAAAAAAGCTGCATTTAAAATCACAATAAGCAGATAAAGTATGCAAACTTTAATTTGTATTACTAGTCCGCTTGTGTTCTCTTTTCCTCCCAAGCTCTACTAAACCTTTGTGAAAATTGTAGTCTACTGAACAAATGAATGTGGTTTGTAATTTTTTTTATGTTGTTATGCTTGTTAACACATGAAACGTTCATTGTGGAAAGGGGTGGAGTCCAATTTTTGTAAAATCAGCTCATAAATAGTTATTAAACTTTCTATAGGACAAAAGTTTTGTGTGTGTATTTGGTAGGTAAGTTTATTTTGTGTCTTTGGTTTTGACATCTAACTTGGCAACACTGCAATTTAGCAGCATCCAGTCGCTGCCGATGTGCTTTACGCTGCAAATGGTATCACAACTTGGTTTCCAGACTTCTGGAGTCCAAATCACATCCTGTAGCCAAGTGGGCGGTAGGATTTAATTAGGATGAGAGTCCAAATACTTGGCCCCCCTCCAGATTCCTAATCATGATTGCCTACCCCCACCAATTTAGAAGGCAGGGGAAGAAAATAAATAGAAAGGCAATAATATTGGGAAAGGCTGAGGTACGTAGTGTATGAAACAAAGTAGGCTCCCAGCAATCCCACAAAAAGCTTGGATTATCTCAGACTTATGCACCCAGTACTCCAGAGGAGTGTCCCCTGCCTAGTACCAAACCATCACTTCTGCCCCAATGCTGCTTTCTGTGGGTACAAGCAAGATGCTGTGCACAAGTGGGCCTGCTGTGGTCAGATTTACCCACATCCTTTGCAAGGTTTATGGCTATGTTTCCCCCCCTGAGAAAAGTTAAGATTCTGGAGAATCTGGATTCTGCCCCTTGTGCCACTACAGTATCTGCATTTTTTTCTGTTCTTGTACTGAATTGCAGAATACAAACCATCCGTGATCATCAGAGGTGGCAGCCACATTTCCTACCTGGCTGGACAGCAATGCCCAATGCAGGGAGATGGTTATGGAGCACCAGGTTCTGTGAATATTCACAGAATATTCTCCAAGAAACAATCGGCTCTGCATCACAGGAGTTATAACACGGCTGTTTGGGACTGTAGTACTTAGTCCTGCCAGGGTGTATAGAGCTTGCTTTGACAAATAAGCAGCCCAGGGGCAAGTCCTGTGGCTTCAGTGGGTAGGCAACACATTCGACCTCTTTTTTTTCCATCTGTAAATTGGAATTAACAATGGACTACCTTGCCGAGTTGTTAGGTAGGCAAGCACAGGAAGGATTGCAAATTCCTTTGCAAAATAAATGTATTGCATATAGTGTGAAAATATACGTTCCCAAGCTGTGTCCACCAGTGGCATCACTTCTCAACATAAGTGAGAAGGGCCTGGAAGACTCGTTTATAATCCTAGGTGGGAGGAACTCTGCACATGCCCATGTTGCGGGCCTGAGAACTAGATAGGTTCTGAAGTCAAAGGAAGGAACCTGGACTGTGAATGTTGTTCAAGGGAGGATCGGTGTCCATGGCAAGCCAAAAGTGACTCACTCTCTTCCTCCCTCCCTCTCGCTCTTGATGTGGCTCAGCTTCCTGGCCTGACAAGGATATTTCCTCCTCCCCTGCTGAGCTGGCAGCTATGGAAACGGCAAGCCTTGCTCTCTCAGAACAGACCTTGGCAAAGAGGCCCTGCTCAGACTGGAAGGGTTTGCAGTGGTGGGAGCTCACTAGGATTGCCCCCTGCCCCCATTGCTCCGCTTTCCAACTTTGGCCAAGGGGATTTGCAAGATAAGCAACCTGCTGGTACCTACAGGCCAGAGGGACATGAGCTCAGGGACAGTGGCAGTGGCGCCTGTGGCCAAGAACGTGATGGTGTATCGCAACGGGGACCCCTTCTTCCATGGCAGGAAGTTCGTGGTGAGCCACCGGCGGTTCCTGACCTTTGAGGCCTTTTTGAACGAGGTGACCAGCACAATCCACGCCCCCACGGCGATCAGAAGCATCTACACCCCCCGGCACGGTCATCGGGTCTCCGACCTGGGCGAGCTGCAGAATGGGTGCCAGTACGTTGCAGGAGGCTTTGAGAGATTCAAGAGACTGGAGTGAGTAGGCACTTGGAGGCTGTGCCCCCCTCCCCAACCCCAAATAATCCCATGCTCTCTGCAGAAAATCAGCTCCACCGACTGTGAACCTGTTAGCTATGTTGACAGGCAGGGAGGGATGAAGTCAGCTATGAGGGCATTGATTTCCTACCAAAAATGAGGGTGTCTTCTCACCTGGGACACTGCAGGATACCACATTTTTATTTGAAAGTAGCTGCTGGTGTTTGTGTGTGTGTGTGGGGGGGGGGACGACTGCGTAGAGGGGAGTTAGGCTTTCAGCACAGCTGTCCTGCACCATTTCCGCAGATAAAAATTGTCCTCCCAAGCTGCAGTTAGCTCTGTAGGGAAACGTGCTGGTTCAATGTGCACGTTTTCTGCTGTTGAGCAAATAACAGGATTGGGGGGGAGGTCATTTAAACCTGAAAGGCCATGTCAAACAGAGTTAACCCTTTCTCCCATATGCTGTCCCTGATCCTATCCACTGTTTTTGTTTTCACATACAGCCGCCTCGTTGCTGTGAGCGTTTTAGGAATATGTTTGGGAGGTGACTAGAAATAGACACTCAATCTCGCTGTGTCTGGCAAGTCGTCTTATAAGAAAACTCAGAGAGCTCCCTCTGCTGGCACGTGGTATTTTATTTGTTTATTTATTAAATTTCCATGCTGCCCTATAGCCGTAGATGTCAGGGCCGTTCACATCATAAAATTCTCATATAAAAACACACACAAAATACATAATAAGCATAAGAACAAAGACAACCCAATAATGCCCCCTCCCACCACACATTAAAAGGGCATCGGATGTCATTCCGCTCAAGGCCTGGTTGAAGAGGAACATTTTCTCTGGGCACCTAAGTGTATAATGAAGGCACCAACTGAACCTCTCTGGGGAGAGCATTCCACAAACAGGGAGCCACTGCAGAAAAGGCCCATTTTCGTGTTGCCACCCTCCAGCCTCCTTGCGGTAGGATCTCCTACATGAGTCCTGATGGCATGAGTGGAAGTTAAGAGCATGAGCAGAGCCCACCTGCTGGATCAGGACAGTGGCAATCTAGCCCATCACCCTTTACCCCCCAACATTTCTCTGATGAAAATAGAGACGTCCTATTCAGTAGTAGTAGGAGGAGGAGGAGGAGGAGGAGGAGGAGGAGTAATACCCCACCCATCTGATTGGGTTGCTCCAGCCACTCTGGGTGGCTTCCAAAGTATATAAAAACTATAATAAAATATTAAACATTAAAAAACTTCCCTATTCAGGGCTGCCTTCAGATGTCTTCTAAAGTAGGGCTGCCATATGTCTGGGTTTTCCTGGACACGTCTGGGAATCAGATTGTAAAAATGGTGGCCGGGCAACTAGGGTGATTTTTAAAATAAAAATGCTTTAAAAAATCCCCCAAAGGCCCAAAGACTTAACTTGTTTTTTGGTCAACAACTTTGTCTGGATTTTTGCTCTTGGGAATATAGCAACCCCATTCTAAAGGTTGCACAGTTACTTATCTCCTTAGCTCAGGGGTCACATAACTGCATCCTCTCCCACATTTCTCTGATGAAAAGAAAAGCCGAACATTCTGGGATCAAATCAGAAACCAGGATGGTTTCTGTAAATCCAGGACTGTCCCTGGAAAATAGGGGCACTTTGAGGGTCTCTCATCCTGTTCTTACTCTGGCCCTCTGGGAAGCGCACAAGGAAGACCTGAGTGCCACAGCAACATCTCTCCCCATTTGTGATTTCCATACCCATACAGGATGCCCCACAATGGATTGTGTGTCCCAGGGAGACTCCCCTCCTGGATTGTGACAGCAGCAAGTATGTGATGTCAGCCCACAAACATCACAGGCATTATCCCCAGCAAGTATTGTGTATGCGTGGGCTCCTGACATACAAAGCTGATGTGCAAGGTAACAGAACAGTCTGAATTACAGCGCCTCTTATCCCACAGTCCGCTGGGAATACAGTCAGTCTTCTGGCAGGCAACAAAGGCTGATTTAAAGAGCGGTGTATCTGGTGGTCAATGTTTAGTGCAGCCTTCCTCAACCTGGTGCCCTTCAGATGCTTTGGACTACAGCTCCCATCGGCCCCAGCTAACATGGCCCAAAACAGGGGTGGGTGGGTGTCCAAAGTCTGGTGGCTTTTGGAGGGTCCCAGAGAGAAGAGGTGACTCAGCCCTTTGCCTGAGACTTGTGGAGAGTGACTGAGGTGAATCATTGTGATTATTATTAGGAGAGAACTAGAACATTTCTGCAAGTGCTTTTGACTTTGGAGGTCAAGGCTGAGGTTTCGGGAGGACAGGGCACACAAGTCTAATAAGGCTTCTATTGAGGGGCTATATTTTGCTAGAAATAATGGGGGGCATGTTGGACTTAATATTTCTAGAAATGTTTCTCATTTTTTTAGATAAGTGGTTCTTCTTGTCTGTACAGTCTTCTAGGTGCTGTGTGGAGGGTTGGTGAACTCACCTGTAAGCAATCTTGCTTGGGGAGGCTTTTCCTCTTGTGATTTGGCTGCCTTTGCTTGCTGATTTGATGGTAGCATTTATTGCACTCCATGAAATAAGGACCCCAGCTTGATCACTGCCACTAACCAGAAGAGGGCATCCCTTGCTTTTGACTTTCAGGTGTCTCTTGAAGATCTTTTTATGTCGACAGGCCTGTTCAGTTGTTTCAATTTTAAAAAAGACGAGCCAGTCTTTTTTATGATTGTTTTGTACTGTTTTGTGGCACTTTACGTGTGTGTGTGTGTGTGTGTGTGTGTGTGTGTGTGTGTGTGCATTGTTGTACATTGCCTTAATATATTTTATGGGAGTAGGCAGTTTATAAATATTTTAAAGAAATAAATATTTTGTTTTAACATGCCGTTTCCCACTCTGGGGGCCTTTGGGCCAAAAAGTGTATAATTTGTAGAAGTACAGTAGTCATAATCCTATATTAGAGACTGGATTACGACCCTAGTCTTTATTTGCTCCTCAAGAGCGTTGGGGGATTTTAATGGTCATTGACAGTTAGGGATGTTGGCAGAAGAGAAAGGTAGGTGTGAGACAGACAGAGGCAGCATTTTGGAGGGCTGTTACAGTACGAAGTTGGGGGTCGTTTCTGGCTTTTGTAAACCATAGTGTCTCTGGCTTTGGTTGCCTCCAAAGAGTCACTATTTTCTGGGAGAGGGGCGGGATTCAAGGGAACACCATAACTTTAAGTTTGCCCAACAATTAACGTTGTTCACCACTGCTGTTCAGGCTGCACAGGGAAAAAAACTGGTTCTAGAAATTTGTTCCGATTGTGCAGATAAAATATAATGGATAGAATTCCACAGGATGTGATATTAGTGTGTGAAAACAATCAAGATCCAATGATCCCCAGGCATGTACCTCCAGATGATGGAGATGTCAGGTGCCATCCTGACTCCCTGGCATCTTCATTTGTTCGCAAGTGGCCGATAGTCAGGTTCAAAATGTGCCTGGCTCTTGGCTAATTTCGAACACTGGCAATAAAGCAGCAGCAGCAGCAGTGGCCATGGTGCTGCTGGTGCCTGCTTACTTTCTCACCCCTGCAAGTCCTGGAGGGCACCCCTGCTATACCGCAGCACTTTGTTGCAGATCCAACTAGTTTTTTTAATTAATCACCCAAATGTTGCTGTTTATAAAGATCACATTGGTTTCGTCATGGGACATTAATTCCACCAAACAAGAAGCTGTAAAGCTAAATTACATGTCCAATCCATAGCAGAGGAGAATGAGACTTGGCAACAGTAGACTTAACCAGACCCAATCAGTGAGCCAGACTTGAGCTGGGATTTGACCTCTGCTTGCGCACCCTGTTCATTTTCTTCCCTCACTGCTTTGACAGCTACCTAAACCCTGGAATGAAGCAGCTCAATGGGAACCAGAAGAAAGACAGAGTGCAGGTGAGTTCCAGAGCAGGGCAGGGAAAGCCTCGGCTGTTTGTAAGCAGATGATGCTGCTCTAAAGGATGAGCAGTCCAGAGCGGTTTTCACACACACACACAAACTTTTATTGGCACATTAGGCACTGTGGAAGCAAAAGAATAAGCTTTGCCTTCAGGCTTACAGTCTGGAAGTTACTCTCTCTGCTTGGCCCACCCACTCCAATATAGTCCAGTCTCTGAGAAGCCAATGCAGTGAAGCAAACCTGCAAGAGGGCTCTGAACTGCCTGTTTCCATGTTTTTAGGCTCAGTAGAAAGCAGCTTTAAGTGATTTTAAATGTTTGGTGTTTTATTATGCTTTTATATTTGTTGGAAACCACCCAGAATGGCTGGGGCAACCGGTCAGATGGGTGGGGGTACAAATAGTAGTAGTAGTAGTAGTAATAATAATAATAATAATAATGTGTGTGTGTTTGTACACAAATTGCAATGCCTGGTGGCTGATGCAAATAAGTTATTCACCCACCCACCCACTGATTTTTCTCTTAAATATAGCAACAAGGCCTTGAACTATCTATCACTGTTGTGATTCCACTTAGGTCAAAAGGCAAGCAGTGGAGGGGTACAGAATGGTCCACTCATTGAAGATGGTGATATGAATTATATAGGTTAACCTCTGAAGAGTAAATCTGCGGAGGAAGGTCTGAATCTTCCTCAGGCTGAGTGGAACCCCTTGAGTTAGTCCCATCCACCTTACAAGACTAAAAATCATACAATTGTAAGAGTTGGAAGGGAACCACGTGGGTCATCTAGTCCAACCCCCTTTAATGCAGGAGTCTTTGGCCCAACTTGGGGCTCAAACTCATGACCCTGAGATCAAGAGTTTCATGCTCTACCAACTGAGCTGTGTAAAGCTTTAGTCACTATAGCAGCAGGATGTGCACTCAGCAAGCCATTGTGAAGGAGGCTTCTTTCTGTGTTGGTGACAACAGAAAGACCTTGTCTTAGCAGTGCCTCTTAGGAACAGGCCTGCCAAGGCCACAATGATTCACTGTTGTGTGCCATAGTTCTGGGCTTAGCAGGGAGGGCAGCAGCCCATTTAACCTGTTGTTGGCTGTCTGGTTTCAAATTCCGAGTTTGAACTCTAGAATGCATAAACCTGTCAGGCTTTCCTGGGCTGCCTCTGTCTTCTGAGTCACCCCATGTCCGTCGCTTGTCAGACTTGGTCCTCCCTCCCCTCTTCTGGTCTTCCAAAAATCAGATTGTAAGGTTGCTGGGGTAGAGACCCCTGTTGGTCTCTCTTTTCTGTTTATGCTTATCTGCAGAGCACCAAGAGCACGGCTGGAGATCTCTTGTTGTCAATAACAATTTTGGTGTTTCTGGTCTTCAGAGCTACCCAGTTATTCCCCAGAAGATGCGTGTTTCGACACAGTGGAGGAAGCAGGCGAACTTGCCCTGCATTATACAGTGAGTGACTCCCTGTTTTTTTCTGACAATTTCCCCTTTGGAGCAGTAGAGAACTAAAACAAATGTTCTTTGGACAGTGGTGGTGGGGGGAGTGCAGGGATTATTAGGAAAGGGTCTGAAGGCAGAACATGCCCCGTCCCTCACTCCAGGCTTGATTCAAGCCATGTTTCTTGACTGTTATAGGGGTAAATGTCTTGGCACAAGGGCTTTGTGCTGCTTTTAGCTGGTGTGTGGTTAGCAAAAATGTATAAATCTGAATTGAGTACCTGTTGGGTGCAAGGCGGCTTGGAGGTTCCTGAAGCAACAGTGGCATTAAGTGTCTTGTATGTAGTTGGTGGGTTTGGTGGTCGACATTGTATACCATCAGTGTATACCATTCATACACTGGTTCATCTTGGTCAGCATTGTCTACAGTGACTGGCAGTGGTTCTCCAACGTTTCAGGCCAGGTTCCCTCCCAGCCCTACCAAGTGCCACTGGGGTTTCAACTGGGACCTTCCATATGCAACCATGCCACAGAGCCACGCCCCTTCCCAAAGGAATGGAGAGCTTACACATACAGGCGACTATGGAAATCATGCCCTATGCAGCCTGTCCCTTTGCTTCTCTGTTGAAGTGTTTTTCGCAACGGGGACCTGCTAAGCCCCCCCTTCCGCCTGATCCTCAACAAGAGCACCCTGCAAGAGTGGAGTGCCGTCCTGTCCATCTTGTCAGTCAAGGCGAACCTGCGGACTGGGGCTGTTAGAAGGTGAGTACTTTGAACAAGCTCCACCCCTTTTGCCTGCCTTTCGCTTTCCAACAACGAGATTCTTTGGGAAATGGACCCAAAGGTTTTTGTCTCCTAGGAGGCACCTCTATGTGGGACTTATTGAATTCTGGAACACTGGCTATTTATGTGTTGTTTAGTGCCAAAATAGACTATTAAGTAGTTTACAAGTAGAAAAACCAGCTGGGAATGAGATGCTTGCCGTATGGGGCTGCCTTTCCAAAGGTGTAGTGGTTAGAGCATTGGATGGGAGACCAAGGTTCAAACCCCTACTCAGTCATGAAGCTCACTGGGCGGCCTTCAGCCAGTTACTCTCTGCCCAACTCACCTCACAGGGTTGTTATAAGGATAAAATGGGGAAGAATCCCGCCTTGAGCTTGAAGGAGAAGTGGGGTATAAATGCCATAAATAAATAAAAGTAATTGGAATTGCTAGATTCTTCCTCTGAAAGTGCCCATTCCTAGGAATATGTTGACTGGGGGTTACAAGCAACCACATGGTCTGTAGGAAGAGATCTGCACTCTGTTTCATATTGGCATCACTGTCATGGTTTTCCTCCCAAGGAATTTAGGGAACTGTAATTTGGCAATTCTGCTCAAAGTCCCAAGCTGTCAACACAGTTCCCTAGGGAAGACAGTGACATTTAAACCCACATTGTTTTGTACAGTAGGTTTTTGTACAGTAGGTTTGAATAGAATACCAATTCTTCTTCTTCTTCATCATCATTATTATTATTATTATTATTATTATTATTATTATTATTATTATTATTATTATACAGTAATGCAGAAAGGTGCAAAGTTTGTTCTCAAGGCGTTGTAAGCATTTTGGTTTGCTAGTTTCACTTCAGATTTATAGTGAAGTTTCAGAAACTACTTTATACTGAGGCGGACCATTAACCCATCTGGCTCAGTATTGCCCACACTAACTGGCAGTGGCTTTCCAGGGTTCTCTCCCATGCAAAGGTTGTTTTCTGCATGCGAAGCAGGTGCTGCACCACTGAGCTATGGTCCTTCTCCATTCAAATATAGAACTTTCTCTCCATCCTCAATCTCATTCCCAGTTTAGATTTCCCTGCGTGTTATAGATACTTGCTTTTCTGTTTCTGGCCAGGCTCTGCAAGCTCAATGGCGAAGCCGTTTCCACTGGTGAAGATCTGGTGAGCGGCAACTACTACGTGGCGGTAGGCCTGGAGAAGTACAAAGACCTGCCCTACTTCGAATTGCTGGTGCCCCCAAAGATAACACACCAGCCAATTCGGTAGGTGGCTGAAGTCAATGGGGGCCGGTTCAATTGCCACTCCTTAGATGGCCATAAGTCCGTAAACACCAGTCCCTCCCACTCCTTCGTGGTTGTGTTCATGCTGCTAAAACTTGTTCAGTCCCTCTTGTTCCAAACATAGCCCTTTAAAACAAAATAAAAATCAATCATAATCATATTTGTGGGCCGCTTTTCTACAAAACAAATAATGCTCTTACAAGCAAGGAAACAGGAATGCATTTCAAAATCAAACAGTGCAAAAACAATGTCCTAATTACATAGTAAAACAACACAATAGCAGTTATAACAACGTACCAAAGGCAACTTTTTAGCACTATAAGAATTATTATTTTAAAATAAATCTGACCTGTCCAGACCCTCTTTCCCTAACTAAATTTATCCGGGTGTGGGCCGCAGTAAATTTCCTGCTTCTATGATTACAGGGACCACTCAAATAGCAGAAGAATGAGCCACAATCGAGGGGTGAGTTTTGCTGACTTCCCCAGGGGTGGGGCTGACCAGGGATTCTGGCCAGGGGGAAGGGCGGGGACAAGACTTCCAGATGGGTCGGTGTGTCATATGTGGGTTTGGTGGTGCTCATGCAGAATGGGCAGCCCATGTTTTTTCTCAGATATTTTATGAGAAAAATATTTTATTCTAGATTTTCCCTTTCTGGGGAAAATCCATTTTTTAAAAAAGGGTTTCCAGTGACCATCAGGTAGTACCCAAGGAGATGTTAGATTCTTCAAAAATAGTGTGATTTCTGCAAAACGCTTGCTTCCCTGTGTGATGTATTGGGCTGGTCCACCCCCATTTCATCAAATAAAAGAGATCACAGGGAAGCTAAAATCTCACATTGCTAAATCTCAGTGCATAGGATTTCCTGATGTTGTGCCACAAAAGTCTGCACTTTCCATTGCCACGGCTCAAAACCCAATTGAAATGTAGAGATAGGCTTTGGTTCCTCTACTCGGAATTCCAGCCCTCTGGGTCTGCCTGTCTTTTTTAAAATGAAGCAGCCTTGGGTTAAGTTAACAATTAATTTGATTTATTCACAATTACCCTGGCGGGAATTTTATATCTTCTTTTTTCCAGTTAGCTAAGCTCCACCTGGCTCCGCTAGAGGGGTCCAGTGACTCAGCACTCCTTGAACCGCCACAACAGGTAGAGAAACACAAACAGCAGCTCTGGGGAAATGGGGGCTTCTCCTCACACTTCTCTTTTGTGTTGACTGAAAAATGGAGCTTGTGATTACATGGTCATCAGTAAAAGTGCACAAATAATATTACTGCAAAGAACTTAACAAAGACCCCCTAAGGTTTATGCAGCCTTAAAAATTCATTGATGTCATATTTTAAAAAACATGTTTTTATTGTATGTATCTCTCCCTTCCATCATTAAATACTTCTATCTGCCCCCCCCCCCCGAAAAGCAAACGGTGGCTCTTAATATGCCATTTGGGACAAATGTTTGAACCATTTAAGACAGGGGTGGGTGAGCAATCTCCAGACTTCAGGCCAGATTTGGCCCTGTGTGGGTTCCAGTTTGGCCTGTGAGACTGTTTTCCCCAAACTACACCCATCTTCCCCATACCTGATGTCATATAGAATAATAGATTCACAGAACTGCAGAGTTGGAAGGTAACCCAAAGGTGTTATAGTCCAGTCCCCTGCAATGCAGGAATCTCAACACATGGTCTTTCATCCAGTTTTAAACCATACTGGATCCTGCTTAGCTCTGCAAATGTAACATCAGGTATAGACGTAGGTAGATCATCTGCATGACCAAATTCCCTGTGGGGCATTTGATCATGGTTCATTGCCCATCAGCAGGTGAACTCAACCCATGGTTGCACAGCCAATCCCTCCAGAATGCAGCTTTGCCAAGCATCGGCCTGCCCAAGCTCCTCTTGCTGCAGCCCCCAAGCAGCTAGCATCGTAATGACCCTGTGAGGGTGGGAACAGAAGGTCATCAGGCCCACTGGGCCAGGAAGACTCCACACCCCGATTTGAGATGGTGCATTTTCAAAGTGGGTGAATCTCCATGAGGTTGCCATTGAGTCCACCCTCTAGAATTAGAGAGTGATGACAAATGATGGATGTGCTGAAAGCACTTGTTCTCTGGCTACCCAAGTCTGCCATTTCAGCATGAGAATATGGAGTGGGAAAAGTCCCCTGTGGTGTGTCTTCCACCTTAGCAATCATTGTGTGGAAACAGCCCTGCTTCTCCCTCAAACCCGATGGCCAGCTCAAAAGTGACAAGGTAGCACACGTGGTTCTCTTCCCCACTGTTATCCTCACAACTCTGGGAGGTAGGTTAGCCTGGGAAGCTATGACTGGCTCAAGGTCACCCAGTGGCCGAGTGGGGATTTGAGCCCTAGTCTCCTGGGTCCTAGTCCCACACTCTAACAACTACACCACACTACCTTTCTTTTTTTGGTGGAAAGAGCTTAGTTGTGTCAGCAATGAAATGTGAGTGTAGGAGCTCACAAGTGACAGCCATGGCAACTTGTGTGATTGTGAAGAAACATCTCACCTGAGCATCAGCACTCATAAATGTGGAGATGGTGGGGCTCCCAGCTCAAATAAGGCACCACTCCTATAAATAAATTTCTCCTGAGAATGATAAAATTGTCTCACACTTGCAGCTGAACCTTCGGAGAGTGCAGTCCACAGGGATTGTGCAGAAGGAGAGCAGCCAGAATCTTTTCGCGGTGACGCGGAAAGGCAGGAAGCACCTGCGCAAGGAGGCAGACTCCATCTTCCATGCCAAGCCAGGCCAGGTCGGGCGTATCAGGAGGAACTCAAACCAGAATTCTGACCAAGGTAAAAAGGAAAAGGAGGCTTTCTTGCTTGGAATCTCTGTCAGCTAAGCCAGCCCCACCAGACCTCCTCCTCTCCCTTCCCTCAACTGTCATCCTGGGGGCAGCCATTCTCTCAGGCTGCCTCAGGGGAAGAGATGGGAAGCAACAGGGCTAATGTAAGCAGCTTTGCTGGAGGATCATTTCCATCAGGCCCCACCTGCCCCTGAAGTGTGCCAGCTGGTCAATATAGGAACAGCTGTGTAGTGCCTGAGTTTTTGATTTTCCTCTCCCCTCCCTGTTCCTTTTCCCTTGCGTGCTGTGTGAATTTTTAGCTGATAAGCCTGTCTTGTTTTGATTGCATGTAAGGCACTCTGGGAGCCTTTTGGGCTGAAGTAAAGGTAAAGGTAAAGGTACCCCTGCCCGTACGGGCCAGTCTTGACAGACTCTGGGGTTGTGCGCCCATCTCACTTAAGAGGCCAGGGGCCAGCGCTGTCCGGAGACATTTCCGGGTCACGTGGCCAGCGTGACATCGCTGCTCTGGCGAGCCAGAGCCGCACACGGAAACGCCGTTTACCTTCCCGCTGGTAAGCGGTCCCTATTTATCTACTTGCACCCGGAGGTGCTTTCGAACTGCTAGGTTGGCAGGCGCTGGGACCGAGCAGTGGGAGCGCACCCCGCCGCAGGGATTCGAATTTGGGCTGAAGAGCAGAGTACAAATGTTATAAATGAATGAATGTTGCACATAACACAAAGATAGCCTCATTGGTCATTAAAAATAAAACTCAAATCCCTATGGGGGCAGTGTATTCATTCAGGCCAACCAAATGTCTTTATTGGTATTGTAGTATTGTAGTATTTATTGCATTGTAGTATCCTTAATACAGTAGTAATAAAGATGGTAGAATTCACATAAAGCCCAACCACATGTAGTATGACCGGTGTGTGTGCTGTGAAGGTTGTGGAAGGTCTCGGGTTGAGCCAGCTTGATTTAAATTTAGGCTGTGCCCCCTGAAGGTTCCGTCTTCCTGTCTTCCATGAATTTGTCCTTACTTGGTGGCAAGAACTGTGTTTTGGCGTAGTGAATCCCATCCATCATGTGTGAGAGATGTTGAAAGCTTCTCTGGAATATGACGTAGCTGTGTTATTCAGAAGTACCTCTTGGGTGAAATGAAAGGGTGCCCTAATTTTAAGGGGAAAGGTCATAGGATTCCCCCAAAGTGAAGAAGGCTTCAGACTTGCAGGCCATTTGGGTAGGCTGCCTTCGCAATCCCATTTCCTCTGGTAAGGATGCCCCAGGATACGAAATAATGTTTTCTCAAAATGTTTTATTTTCCTACAGATGAAGGAAGTGTTTACAAAATAAAAGGTGTAAGGGAAGAGATACAGAATGCCCAGGAAATCAGAGATGATGAAAACACGCAGGTGGAATTGCCTCTTGACCAGGTATGAGGGGGTTATGTGGGCCTCTCTTTAGGTCAACATCTTCTGGATTGATTTTATGAATGGAAACTCTCACCACCGCAAAGAATCCCAGTGGGTGACGAAACTTCAGCAGGAAGAATTCACTCTCAAAATGTGCCTGGGGGAGGAGTTATGGAGAACTCTGAATATTGGGTTGGAGTCTCTTTGCCTTTACATTGACTCGAAAGCTGAAAGCTTTTTTAGATCTCCATCCTCACACAAGGAGCCTGTTGTTAAATTTTACATTCCAATTGTGGCCATGATTCTAAAAAGCAGCTGGCTTTGTGGCTGTGGCCAACTTACTGTACAGCCCTCTACACAGAAGCAAATCCCATTTTCTTCACTGGGACTTACTGCTGTATGGAGCAACAAAGCACTTCTCCAGCTGTGTGTGTTGTGAATCCTCTTGGGCCTCTTCAATTTTATCTCCCCTTTTTTCCAGAAAGCTGCAGAGACTGTAGAAGAGGAAGTTGTGCCCAAAAGTGAAGCTTTGCAATGCAGGAAGGTAAAGTAGCTGTCTCATAGAAATGTGCATATTGTCTGCAGCACCTTTCACAGAAAAAAAGTATCCATAGTTTAACCCCTTCACCTTAGAAAAGGTGGTTAATCACTTGAGCACAAAATACCATTTATTCTTGCACGTGTTACCTTTTTCTAAGACAGGGGTGGGGTACATCAGTGGCCCTCCACATCTTGCAGGATTCCCAAGTCTCATTGTCCCCTGCAGGCAGCATGGCCCAATGGTCAGGGATGATGGGAGTTGTAGTCCAGCAACACCTGGGACACCACAGTCCCCCATCTCTGTTCTCTTCCTACAGCCCTCCTACTCCAGCAGTTGCACCCCAGTTCACCCTTCTTTCCAAAGCCCTCTAGATGCTTATTTCAATATTTTTTGGAGACAGCACTAGCCTTGTTTTTTAATTTCTAATTCTTTATTCATCAAGTAGGTTGAGAATATTGAGAAACTACAGAAGGCTCACACAATTCAGTGTTCTGTTGGTGACTCACAGGAAGAAGTGACAAGAAAGCCTCCTTTCCATCCGGCTTGAAGAAACTTTGTTTCACCTGAGAAAAGACTGTGGTAACACAAAGACCCGGCAAGGCTTTTCCTAGATATGCGTGTGTGTGAGATCCTTAAACAACAACATGCTGGTTTTGTGCAATCTTCGACTCAAATGCTTATCTTATGGATGTTCTTACAATAAAGATGTAGCATTGGAATGCTCTCTACTTTGGAATGTACATCTGAGGATCACATCACAGAGGTGGGCTGTGGTGGTGGGATCCAGGAGGCGGAAAGGGGCGCAGACCTCAATGGGACTGTGTATGTGAGACAACTGATACTTGCTAGTTTAATACAGTGACACACACACAAATATGGGAATGGGTAAACAGGTCAGTTAACAAAATAAAAAAGTTCCTTCCAGTAGAGACCAACTAAGTTTTTTATTGGTATGAGCTTTCATGTGCATGCACACTTCTTGAGATACACTGAAACAGAAGTCACCAGACCCTTATATATAATGAGAGGGTGGGGAGGGTATTACTCAGAAGGGTGGTGGGAATGGGTGATTAGCTGATAGACTGTTAACGACTGCAATTCCCACCACCCTTCTGAGTAATACCCCTCCCCACCCTCTCACAATATATAAGGGTCTGGAGACTTCTGTTTCAGTGTATCTCAAGAAGTGTGCATGCACATGAAAGCTCATACCAATAACTTAGTTGGTCTCTAAGGTGCTACTGTAAGGAATTTTTTTTTTGTTTCGACTACGGCAGACCAATACGGCTACCTACCTGTAACCACGACAGTTAACATCAACCAGGGGTGTGAAGAGAAAGTGTGCATGCACTCACCACTTTTCCAAGGGATTTGTGCAAAAGTTGGGTCCAGTAGAATTAATCTGAGCCTTGAGAGCACATCGTGCGGGAAACGGGTGTCCAACTGCCTCCTTCAGTTCTAAGTACTTTTCAAGGGAGAAGGTGGTAAGGAATCTCATCATCTCATGATCAAGGGGGCAGTAAGCCAGGAGTTCAGGGGCTTTATGTGGGCTGGGAGACATCATTGTGGCAGTGCAAGTCAGACTGGCAAACTGTGTCTTAAAATATTTTTTTCTCAATTCTTGTTCATACTATAACCACATTTGCTATAAAATTGATTCTGACCCAGATTTGGGATTGAAAATGTCTTGATGGTCCTGCTAGATGGTCTATACCAGTGGAGGGTGCGTGCGAGTATATTGGCTCTCCTATAGTTTTTCAGCTTTTAATACTAATATGTTTTGAAGGGAGGGAACTGGCACTACACTTTAGTGACTTATCTGGCTGATAGCAATCCTAGGGGACTGCTGCTCTGCCCCAAGGCTCCTCTTGGCTGTGTCACCCTCCTGTGCCCTCCCCATTCATTTGCTCAGGGGCCCTTTCATTTCTTGGATGGATTTTTAAATGTCATTGTAAACTGCCTTGGGAACTAATGCTGAGAGATGGGGCACAAATACATAATTGCAAGGCTTGATTTAAATATGAGGCAGTGTGGGGAGACAGACCGTTTAATAATGCATCTCTGTCTTCAAGCAAACTTATACATTAGCATTCACCATATACTGTCAGTACAAAACATTTATTTAGTGTCAACAGTGCATAACACTCCTCTCAGTTCCAGACTAAGGTTGCCATATATTGAAGAACAAAAAAGAGGACACATTTGCTAACTTCTACTTTTAATTACCTCATGGTATGTCACTTTCAAATGCACTTTGTTCTTCTTTCTGATGTTGTCTGGCCCAAGCATATTTCTCTGTAGATCTTATCTTATTCAACAACTGCTTATTGCTTAAGAGATAAGCATGAAATTCCTTGCAAGTAAAGTGCTTATAATTATATTGTACTAGCAATATACTCCGCAGCGATTCCAAGGATAAGTGGCCTCTTTCTTTGCTCCACCAACTCTGCATCAAAGAGAAAATGTGTTCCATATTTGCATTATCATGTGATGCAACAGCAAAAAAAAACTGTGCAATCTTCAAAAGTTCTGAGTGGCACATGTTTTGGGAAGTCTCAAAGTACTTGGTCCACTTCTGATGTGCCTGAAGATTAATGAACCTATCCTCACCTTTGTATTGATCCACAAACTTCTTGAGGTTGCAGAATTGATCAAAGCATTTCACATCATCTATGGACACATCCCTGTCCAGGAGAAATTTTATGGAAAGTTCTACCTTATCCCACTCAAGTGACTCACTAAGAGACATCCACATGAAGCATGAAAACTCTTTCATGGACTCCATCCATTTTCCCAGATATTCTATGCAGCTGTCATATAAGCTATTTACTTCTGCATAGAATTTGTTACACTCTGCACCAAGACCCTCCTTACGCTTTTCTTCTAGAAGGCTCTTAACTTTGAGGGACATAAAGTTGTTGCTTTTATGTTCATTGAGCACATTCTGAACACAAAGCAGAACTTTCAGAACCTCTACAACTGAATTATTTTCCCTTTCGAGTTCTAAAATATATGAGTGAAACATACTCATGAGAGACTGCAAGTGCAATAAATAAACCTCACTAAACGCGTGCTCAAAAAACCTTTTTAACACTGTTGGTGGATTATTCTGCGAGAGAAAAAATGCCTTGACAGCTGGAAACACGCGAATGAGTCTATTGACGCCTGGAAATAATGACAACCACCTTGTCTTGCTATGAGATAGCAGCTTTTTGTATTCAGTATCTACAAATTCACAGTACTCCTTTAACTGCTCCGTTTGGACTGTATAGATGTGAAAGTACTGGTATATCTTGAAAATGATGCTCTCAACATCAATGTCCAAAGTTTCTGCTGCCTGATGAACACAATTATTCAAAATGTGTCCTGGACATCCCACACCAATTAAAGTTTTGTTATCTAGCTCATTGTTCAACTTTGCGAACACATTTCTTCCTTCTGAATCCCATCGTATCCCTCCAAACATTGTGTTGCAGTTGTCACCTATGAATGCTATGCATTTCTTTAGCAGTCCTTTACTTTCAAGAGTTTCCTTCACGTATGACAAGATTGTATCTGCAGTCTCATTGGGTTGGCTTCGCATTTCAATTATTTTGGACTGCAAACCACCACTTTTCCAGTCAAAATACTGAATAACTATTGGAAACACCTTTACTGAACCATGGTTACTCCCATCAGTAGAAACTCCACAATAACATATGTCATTTTCTTCAATGCTTTTCAAAACATTTTCCAAACAATCGGGTGCCAAGACAGAATTTACAATTGCTTCTGTCTTGGTTTTTGCACTTGAAAACTTCCTTGCGATATTGGAATCTGGGAATGTTGTCTTCAGTAGGCCTGATGTGCACGCCATCACGTTATAACTGTTGTGGTGCTTAACAGTGTGAAAAGCAAAAGTTCCTTCAGCTGCGGTTACTTCATCTTCCAATTTGCTACATGGTTTTATGAAAAAGTCTGTTAATTGTGCTGAAGAAGCTTCGCCTCGAATTGCTTTTTTGTGCTTTTCGGACTCCACGTGTGATTGTAAGTCACGTCCTCCTTTATTTGCCACAGAGACAAATGTACCTGGTTTACATATCATGCATTCGCCTTCAAAATCATCTCTACCTCTTCTAAAACAGGTATACTTCTTCTGTAGCCCAACAGAAAATTTACATTTTCTTTTCGGCATTTTGTTGCGTAGAAGCACTAAATCTCAGTTTTGCTTGAAATGTTTGAACCAGAAAGCAAAAACAGCTCTTGAAAGTAGTATGCAGAACTTAAGAAGTTTATACAATTATCCATTCCATGTGGGAAAATAGTAGTCCAAGGTGTTATCCTGAATTTAAAGAGAATTTCAAAAGTTCATGAGGTGGCTTCTGCAGACTTCAGAAGTGTTTGAAGTGGAAAAGTGACTGAGCTGGTTTTAATCCCAATTCCCTTTTTAGTCAACGTTTTCCCTTTCAACCGAAGCAGACTCTGCAGGTCAACATCCAGCTACCTTTATTGCCCCACAAGCTGAGGCAACAGGTTGCAAAATATCCAGGCCTCATGTTCAGAATCCAGATCACCTAGAAGGCCAGGCTGGGAAAAAGAGACAAGACACATGCAATCAATGTTCCCTTCTCCAGACGAGAACACCATGTACTTGTGAACAAGCAAGCCTTAAAATAAGAACATGCAACGAAATCCATGCCGATTGCACTGGAAGCATACGCTAAAGTCGGCAGCAAAAAGGGTTAGGTCAGAATGTCTTACTGCAGAGTGAAACGGCGATACTACCATAGGAGGCAGGCGCGAAGGAAACCGGAGGAATTAAAACTATCACCAAGCACGCTCCTTGGCCCAACGAACTAGCAGAAGAGAAGGCAGTCCTCGGTGAAAGGAGGAGTTGCAGTTGCAACCCCAAGGCATAAGAGTTACTTGGGAAAAGTCCCCCTTACGCACCAGAGGTGGCAAGCTCGGATCCGAGACCCGAGGAAAGAAAGAAGGGGCGGAGGAGGAAAAGCGCCCGTGGATCTCAGCGCCTAACCTGCGGGAGTGCGCGCGCGTTTCCTACCCTCCATAGCTGTCAACCTTCCCTTTTTTTGCGGGAAATTCCCTTATTCCAGCGCCGTTTCCCGCTGTTATCCCGGATTGTTAGATATCCCGTAGACTGTCCCCGGGACAGGTGAGGCTGCGGATCCCTTATTTTCGAGGCTGCTGATCCCTTATTTTCGAATCTGAAAGTTGACAGCTATGCTCCCCTCCCATTTCATAGCCAAGTAAAGTCGGGTACGACTCCCCCCCCCCCCGTCCCAGGTTGCCCTATCTACACTCTCCCTCCCTCCCTCGCAATCAGCCTCCAACTGCCGCCCCTCGACCAAGCTGGACCCCAACGGAACTTCAGTCCCATTATTTTTTCCCCTTGGAAGAAGAAAGGAGACGGGGGAAGGACGGAGAGGCCGCATGCTCGAGGCAGGGGGCGAAAGACCGAACTATGGGAGCCTCAGAGCCCGGCTTCTCCTCCCTCTTCCGCCCCCCCCCCGACGAGCCCCGCCCCCCCACGCAAACATTGTTTCCTCCGCCTCCTTTTCCCTCAGGCCGGTCGGCGGTGTGGCAGAAGGAGGAAGCGTTGTCGCCGCCGCGACTCTCACCTGCCAGCCCAGTTCCGGCAAAGCACAGCAGCTCCAGTCGGGATCCCGGATTTTGAACGCTCCTCTTTGCCGCCGTTTCTCCCCCGCCGCGCCCACAAGGCCTCGCTCCAGTCTGCCAGCCAGTTCCAAAATGGCGCGGCTCAAAGGCGCATGCGCGATGCCTTGCGAACAAGTCTCGCGAGAGCTCGCCGCCAACAGTTGCCAACAAGACTTGGCTGCGGGCAGTGGGGGGGGGGGGCAGGTGTGTTGGGGGGAGATTATATTACATTAAATATATCATATCATACTGGTATATCAACCTGCATCTTTCAGTTATAAGGGATTAGCGTATAGGATGAGCCCTAAAATAAGGGGCAGTTATTTGGAGAAACAGGAGACTAAAAATGCAGTGAACGATATTATAGGCGCCTGCTGAGAAACCCTCGACCGATGTAATTGTACCAACAATTAATTTGGAAGGAAATGACGGAAGACATTCGCCTCCGTCATCCAGCCCGGAGAACGAAGAGAGCGCCTGGACAACGCCACTTAGCGTCCGCTCTGAGGAACTTAAGGAAAAAGGAAGAAGAAAAGAGCCCGCGGTTGTCGCGCTTCGCTGACGTCATCGAGAGGCGCGGTTGCCAGGGCAGCCAACGCTGAGGAAGATGATGGAGGAGAGCGAGGAAGAGCGGCAACGACTGATGCTGAGGAGGAGAGTGTTGACTCTTCAGGTGCCGGAAGCAGGATAGTGGGTGGCATCGGTTGGCATGGTGGACCTGTCACTCAAGGCAGACCTAGGGGTGCTCGTCCTCATGCTTGCTATCGTGGCCTCATCCCCTTGGGGACCCTGAAAAGCAGCAGCAGCCCTGGGCGGGCGGGAGGCTTGATGTGGGTTCAAAGCAGGCGAGAGGAGCTTCTGCATGCAAAACTGGGAGCTTCTGCATGCAAAGCAGATACTCTCCCTTCCCAACACGGCCTGCTTTGCGTAAATACACATTTCACCTATCCCACCCCTTTCCTCAGTGATTCCCTCGGAGCAAATAAACTGCTCTGCTTAAAGCATTTTGTTCTGCTGTTGCTGTTTTTAAATGGAAATGGCGGCTTCTGTTAAAAAATGCCCATAGGGAAAAGTTCTCAAAAGTGGTGGTGGTAGCATGTAATATATAAATACACACATACATATGCCTTTAGCTCTTTCTTTCCTTTCCTGCCTCCAGCATCTCCTCTCTTGGGATTGGGGTCAGGAGCGCAGTATACTAGGACTGCCAACTTCCTAACTGGCCTTTCTCCTGCATCTTCTACAGCAGCCTGGCAAAGGTGGAGATAGAAAAACCATCACTATATAATTCCTGCTTGTTGGGCTGCTTTTTAAAGCCACAAGACCAGGAAGTGGGGGGACTCATGGAAACCCTAGAAGGCTGGCCTGTGTGGACTTGTCTTATTAAACCAGGCTTGAGCTAATGGCCTTTAATTCCTTCCTAATTTGTGATTGTTATTTTTTTATGATTCATTTACTTCCTAGGCTCATGTCAGGGGTTACCTGGTCAGGAAGAGATTTCAATGCTTAAAGGGGGAATATGAGAACATCGTCAAGGAGATTGAAGGGGATCTGGATTGGCTGAAGTGGGACAGTCATTCCATGCCTGTGCCAGTGTTTCTTCCAAAGGTATGGTGACTGGTTCTTTCTGCTCTTGGTAGAAGCTGGCAGTGCTTATAATTTCGCTGGCTTTTAATTGCACAAGGAGGAAAGAGAAGAGGGAAATGAAAACTGACGTCAGTAAAAGTGAGGGTGATACTTAATGTTGCAGCCATGCATTGAAAATTGTGCTCTTCTTCCACTGTCTTAAATATAGTCTGTCCAGAAACCAATAAAAGCCAAGGAATTAAGTGTCCAAAAGCCAGGGGCCAACAAGAACAAGTTGCATGAAAAGGAGGCAGTGCTTTGTCGTCAAGATGAGCTACTCTCCAAAAAAGACCTTGATTGCAAGATGCAATCACCAGCTGAAGTGGTGGCAGAAACTGAGGCTGAGGAGCATCTTGTGGGCAGCCCCCCTGGGAATGCTTGCAGCTTGCTAGGAGAAAGTGAGGAAGGCAAGCACCACAGTAGCATGTCATCTGAATGGAGCAGCATGATCCTCAACATGGAGTCTCCGAGGGTGAGCCAAGGTAAGGCATGTGGAACAATTTGAGACTCCAAGCTCCCACCCACTGTCTTCCTTTGCTTTGCAGTACAGTTGCTGTTTTTCTCTGTTCTTCAGCATCATCACCCAACATAGTGCTTTTTGCTTATGCTGAAAAGGCAAGTCCCTGCCCCAATAAACTTACCTGGTAGTGGGGGGCAGGGAAGAGGAGCCAACCAGAGAGGAGAGACAAGGGGAGGGGCAGACTAAGAGTGGTTTCTTGACCTTTTGTGCACCTCTTGTTGTGCAGAGCTTCATTTCCAAAGAGTACCAGAGATGCCCCAAGCTGTGCCTGACCTCCAGTGCTACCAAAAGCACCTGGCCATGGAGCTGCTGTGGCTGCAACAAGCGATTGCCAGCCGTAAGAACATAAGAGCTGGTCCTCAAGGAGCCATGGGGTGTCTCCTGTGCATGGGGAGGAGATGCTAGGAGAGCCAGTGCTGTGGTGCGGAGCTGTGACTTCTTGTTCACACCTTTGTAAGATGATGCCTACAGCACCCTCCCACCATTGAGAAAAGAGCTGGTGGGTCTGGGATGATTCTTCACCTTTCGTTTCTTTTAATCTCAGTGGGTGGGTAAAAGGTAAAGGGACCCCTGACAAGTCCAGTCATGAACGACTCTGGGGTTTCGGCGCTCATCTCACTTTACAAGTCGAGGGAGCTGGCATTTGTCCGCTTCCGCAGACAGTTCAGCACCAAATAGCTAAAACTGTCAAAGGCACTATCCATTGGAGTCTAATGTGGGTACTGGCAGTGGCGTAGCGTGGGTTGTCAGCACCCGGGGCAAGGCAAGTAATTTGCGCCCCCTAACCCATGGATTTGCGCCCCCTAACCCTAACCCCCAGATGTCGCCCCCAGTGCGGCCGCCCCCCCTGCACCCCCCACGCTACGCCACTGGGTACTGGTGCTTATTACAATTTAATATTCATTTCAGAACCAATGGTGCCCTAGGTGCTGTGTAAAGGACAATACTTCATCTGCAACTCATTTCCTTATTTCTTCCTTTCCTCTCTCTCTCTTTTCCCTCCCTCCCTCTTCATAGTATTTGATCCTGAAACAGAAGTTGGGGAGCCCAGAGTGACTGCTGACTTGGAGGTCTCCAGCTTATGTTCCCAGTCAAACAGAAACAGATGTAACTGCTCTTACCAGCCATCAGGGGGAAGAAAGCATTGGGGGAGCAGCTCCCACCATGACTGCAGGGAAAAGCTTGTAGTTCCCTGGAGCTGGCTACTCCACATGCCCCCAGCCTTTGATGTTTGTGAAAGCAACAGTGAAGACTCTCTTCCAATTTATCTGTTGTGAGTGAGGCTCAGAGCCCATTTCTACAGACTGATAGCTGGTCTACCTTGGATGAAATCTGAACTTTACACAAGCTATTAGCACCCTTTATGGTCTCTGTATTGGCTTGTTCTGCAGTCTGTTGGTTGTTGACCTTGGCTGCATGTGGATGATTTAACAGAAGGAGGTAAGTCCCAAATTGGAGGCGGAGCTTTGTGGCTTCGTAGAGTTCAGCTCCCATAACTGTACTCCAGTGCTTACAAATATCACTGTGAAGTGACAGACATGGCTCTTAACCTCTGTAGAATAGGCTGCATTCAAGCCACACAGTGTTTAGATGTGCATCAGCACACCCACAACCACCTCTCCATCCTCCATGGACAATACCTAAAAAGATTTAAATGCACACCTGTGACAGCGGGTGTAGTGCAGAGACTTTTAAGGGAAGATGGATGAAGAAAAAGCCGATACTGTGGAGAACACACAAGAGGATAACAACTGGGTGGCATCATCATGTAGGTGTCCCATAAAAAATGAGGGAACAATGTGTTAGCTCTCTGCTAAATGTGCAAAACAAGTGCTGTTGGACTCTAGGGGAACTGTAAGTGTCTAGCGTAGACAACTCCTGGATGTCTCTATTCCATTACTTATTTTGTTGTCCTTGTTCTCATGTTGCACTAGGCCAAACCATGGCTTACTGAGACCAAAGAGGAACTCAAGTCCCCCTGCTTTTGATGAGATGCTCTTTAGAAGGTGCCCCATGCAAAAAGGACCTCTCTGCAGCTAGAAACTTGGATTTTCAAAGGGATAAAATGGCTATCAAGAGCACTGGCCAGGCACCCAATATCCTGGTCCCAGGCTTCTTTGGGGAGAGGAGAGATACGGTCATGACTACTTGAAACTAAACAAGCACATGCACAAGCCTGGCTAAGAACCAGTTTCCTTCAGAACCTCCAGGCTCCCAGTTTGGCAGAACTCCAGGCAGTCCGTTCTGGCCAGAAAGAAGAGACTCTGCCTGAAGTTTTGACTTCCTGTTTCCTTCAAGCGGTTGAAGGGAGTTTCCGAACCTGTATTTTTTTTTTGGCAGTTTGTATATCATGGTTCCCTCCTAAAGAATAGATGTCGCTTGATAAGTGGTATGTTCTATGGCACGTGCCTTTGTTTGTCCTGCTCATAACCCTAAAGGGACTCAAGGAGGCAGGTCAGTAGAGAGAGAATGTCTAACACCGTTTGGGGTCTCATCACCCACACTTGTAGGGATCAAGACATTTGCCCCCTTTTCAGGGAACGGGAAGAAATTTACTTAGCCAGGACCTTTCGACTCTTAGCTCTGGCAGAACCAGAACCTCTTAGACCAGGCTTCCTCAACCTCGGCCCTCCAGATGTTTTTGGCCTACAACTCCCATGATCCCTAGCTAGCCGGACCAGTGGTTAGGGATGATGGGAATTGTAGTCTCAAAACATCTGGAGGGCTGAGGTTTAGGAAGCCTATCTTAGACTCTTGCAGACATAAATTTTATTTGTGGTGCCCTCCTTTCTATTCCCCCACCCAAACTGAATTGGGTAGGTCAGGTTTTAATTTCAACAGTAATTGCCAGCTAAAGATGTTTGTTTTGGTGGGGTGGTCATAAGCATCACTCATTAACTTCCCCCTTACACCAGATAATATAAGGAAAATGATATTAAGCCTCACTTAAGAAGCTGGCATAATAACCTTCCCATGCACAGACAGAAAGAAGTGGCACACAAGCCTTGAAAAAATGTGGGGCAGGATAGGACCCAGAAGGATTTCAGGGTGACTGGAGACAGTGGCCTTGGAGATGCTGTGTGCATGAAATCCCAACACAGTTGATGATGTGGATACAAAAAACAGATGTCACATTCCTAACTTTCAACAGATGGGAACAGGGAAGACCCTGGGCTGGCACAGGCTCTCTTTGGGGCATCTGGACCCAGAAGCCTTGCCTTCTTTTCCCACTCCCTAGATGCAGGATGGCTTCCTTCCCCCAACACCCTTTCTCATCCACTCATCCACTGCATTCCAGGCAACTTCCTGCCCAGCCCCCCCCCCCCCCGCCTGCAGGAAAACATCTGGCTCCAATTAGAGCAGTAGCAGGAGGAGAGGACGGGCTATTTTTATCAAGCCAAACTAGGGAGGAGTGGGATAAAGAGCAAAAGGAGCAGGGAGGAAGGGGTGTGTGCCTTGAGCCCTTTTTGTCCCAGGACCAATGACCCCAAATGTCCTACCAGGGGCCAGATGCTGTCAGGGGTGGGGTTTTCTTGGATGGAATAATTGGTTGCTTTCCCTAATTGCAAAATAAACTCTTTAAGCATCTGATTTTCAGCTGTGCCTGTCCCTGCTCCGCACTGACCATTCCCAGCCCAGACACATTTACTCTGCTCTCACTCTCCACCCCTCCCACATCACCAGTGCTGTGTCTCTGGGGGAAAGCATGCGGCTACTGGACAGAGGCTGTGACCCTGGGAAGCCAACCCCAACCTGACCTCCCCCCACCCTTCCCACCAGCCTGTTACTGTTTTCCAAGATTGAGTCAAGGTGGGGGGTGGGAGGAGGTTTGTGGGAACCAAGCAGAGGGCTCCCAAACAAGGAAGGGCAGTAAGAGCCTTCAAGTAGCATGGGCACAAAAAGCTCTTCTTCCAACGCAGGGAAGGTCTGGTGCAGAGGAGAACCAGCCTTTTTCAGGAAAAGACTAGACATTCTTCATGTTGGCATGTCTGTGTGTGTGTGGATGGGGACAGAGAGAAAGTTAAAGGAAGTTATACTACCAAAATATGCTTGGAACATGGCCAAGAGTCTCTCAGACTCCCCCACCCTCTCATACCTCCCATCTGGCTCCTTCCTGTGCATTAGGGGGCTTAGAGAGAGAGGCATTGACAAAGCATCTCAACCAAAGGAGGTTCCACCAGGGGCAGGGGAACGCTAGCCTTCCCGCCTGCTTCCCCCATTTTCCTTGTTACCCAGGTAAAATTAGGCAGAGGACCAGAGGTGAGACCACAAGGCAAGTTGTGGAAAACTGGAATGATGTTTATGAAAGATAAGGCACATTTTTACATAAAAGTTTACCGGCCTGTTAAAAACCAAGGTTGTCCTGTATACAACATGGGTCTGTGCAAAGTTGAAAAGGTCCCCCTCTGGGGTACATGGGCACCAGGCACAAAGCACCACAGGACCAGTGGGAGGGTTGCTAATCCTCCCCTTTTTCCATCCGGGGAAAGAGCCATAAAGGCTGCTTGATAATACTTAGACAAACCACACCCTGTTTGTGGGATGAGAGGAGTCAGGCAGCAAAGGAAGTGCTGGGGTCATCCCCAAGCTGCCTCCCTGCAGGATGCGCCTCAGTTGTGCATCAACCTGGCTGAAGGTGGGATGAGATGAAGTGCTGCACCCTGAGAATTCACTGGGAGTTTCCTGGTAGTGTGGAAAAATACTGAAGTTGGTACTTACCTGTTCCCTATGCAACTCCTTGAAATAATAAGCACCATTTGGGAGGGGTAGGAGAAAAACAGGCCTCCAACACAGCCAGGAAAAAAGGGAGATACAGAACTTTGTCACGGTTGATCTGTCTCCCTTGGTATGTGGTTGTGTGTAAGCGCAGGTGGGTTGAAGGTCCTTGCAGTCTATTCCCTCCAACCCATCCCTTTAGAGGTACCTGGACAGGTGCAATAAGACACCACCACCCCTGCTGCCACCACAATCCTCCCCAAGAGCACCATATTCCTTTTTTGCCTACTAAATCAGTTAAGCACAATGCAAGCCAGAGTCCTGCATGCAAGTACTGACTTTGATCTGTTCAGGCTGGTGAACTGCAACCCCCGTACCTTTCTGTTACTGCAGTGGGCACTGCTACACCACTTTCCGTGTTCCCTACACACGTCCATTGTGAAAATCAGGAATAGTCCTCACACGTAAACAAAAGAACTGGCATTAGTTCTGTGTGCTGCTCCTTTACTTTGCCTGCATTGCCTTCCATCTCAAGTTCCCAGGAGGAAAAGGAGCAGAGTCCTTGAATTTGCTGTCCAACAGTTTAACTAACTCATCTTGGTCCTTCTTGCCATTTTATCACTGTCACTTGATCCTCTCTCACCCCTCTGCGAAACCCTGCCTCTTATCTGGCATCAGGGCAGGTCGTGCAATGTTTGAGATACTGGCTGGGTGAAATGATTAACCATAAATCCCTTGGGGTGAGGCAAGGGGGTTCAAGTGTTCAGTAGCAGTCCACCCTGCCCGGGTGAGGAATGTGACCATGGCCAACCATGGGTCAATAGTAATGGACTCTGCCAATGGTGCCAGTGCCTGTGCCCAGGATGTCAGGCTGCCCATTGCGCCAGATCTCCCGGAGGATGCGTTCCCGCTCCTCCAGCCGCTGGGCACGCTCCAGCTCTTCCGCCGAGGCAAAGACGTTGACGGTGAGGGTCCCATCAGGGGTGGAGTGGGCCTCCAGCGGCAGCTCCGTCATAGCCAAGGGGGGCTCAGAAGCAGCTTGGTCAATGGTGTCTTCTTCCTCCTCATCGTCATCATCCTCCTCGTCCTCATCTTCACTGAAGTCGCGTAGGCTTTTTCGGGGCTTGCGGGGGATGGCTTGAGGCTGCCATGAGATGTGGATGACCAGCAGGCAGAGGGTCAAGACAAGGCCAAAGCATACCCCCAGCACGAAATAAAGGCCAAAACTCTCAGGGTGATCTAGATGAGAGAGACATGGAGGAGAGGGTCAGATAGGCTAGGAAGACGACAGAGGAGATCGGCTTTTGAGATTCAAATGGTAGTAAATGGGACAGAAATGGTTAAGAGCTGGGGCTCCCACATACTCTGTAGACATTAAAGGTAAAGGTACCCCTGCCCGTACGGGCCAGTCTTGACAGACTGGGGTTGTGCGCCCATCTCACTTAAGAGGCCAGGGGCCAGCGCTGTCCGGAGACACTTCCGGGTCACGTGGCCAGCGTGACAAAGCTGCATCTAGCGAGCCAGAGCTGCACACGGAAACGCCGTTTACCTTCCCGCTGGTAAGCGGTCCCTATTTATCTACTTGCACCCGAAGGTGCTTTCGAACTGCTAGGTTGGCAGGCGCTGGGACCGAGCAGCGGGAGCGCACCCCGCCGCAGGGATTCGAACCACCGACCTTTCAATCGGCAAGTCCTAGGTGCTGAGGCTTTAACCCACAGCGCCACCTGCGTCCCTCTGTAGACATTAGGCGGTAAGAAACTGAGTTGATTTGCCATTTCTTTGTGGATGCTGGAATTTTAGTAGCCAAACACTGAAAGACACCAGAGATTTAAACTATTGTGCAGCTGGAGGTGAAGGGCTGTTCAGTACTAAATGCTTAAAACTTAGATAAATACTATGGTGGAGGGAAAGTAGTATGACGTATATAGAAAATATAGGGATACAGTTTCTTCTGTGTGAAACAAAGAAATGGCCTTTGAATAGCTGGGATGTAATGAGGGAATACGGAAGTGGGTACAGGAAGAAGGCAATTAATTTGACATGGTAGTCTTTCGCTGAGTTTTCTTAAATGGTTACCAGAGTATTATTTATTTATTTCACATTCTAAATGCTCAGTTTCAGGTGTTTGTGAATTGCACATCAAGGGATGGATAGCCTTCATCCTCAGTGACACAGCGGTATATGAATTAGTTTATGAATGAATGAATGAATGAATGAATGAATGAATTAAAGAGCACAGTGTTGAATGCCTCCCACTGTTTTCCATTATGAAGTCAAGGAGGTATCCTAAATCACACTGCACTGTATGGAGCAATATAACTTTTATAATGAAGTTGACCAAGAGGGTTCCTGAACTTGAAATGCAGTGGACTAGATTGGCTTCTGAGAGAAGAAATCCAAAGGCTGGTGGGTAAATTGGCCGGTCAGTTCATAAATGCAGTTAAACCAGACTCCATTCTGGGGATGGGAAGGAAGGAGGTTGGCCTGCCATTTTGAAACAGGAGGAAGAAGATCCTCCATCCACATCCCAAGATAGTGTGCTGAGGACGGATAGTGGGAACAAGATGCCACCTCTGGCCAAGTGCCAGAGACTGCCATTGCTCACATATATGTCTGCCCCTGCCCCCATTTCCTGACCCACCTCGGATGTGTGCATAGGCTGCCATGCTGTTGCTCAGCAGCTCCATCTCCCGCTTGTGGGTCTCCATGGTGGCTCCTCAGTGGCACCTGGGAGGATAGGGAGGAGGGGTCGTTATTTGCATATTACTCCTGCCCAATTCCTTAGAATTAGGAGACATGGTTCGTTCAGACATCGTTCAGACAGGAGGCACCTGGACTGGAAAGAGGACTAAATGACAGAGGGTGTCCATGAAGAACTGCAAAGGACATCAGGCTAAGGGCCTTCAGAAGGAACACAGAGGACCTTCTATCAATATCCCTGCTGAGGAGCAAGGACAGAATTGTTTGTGGTCTGAGATCGGACAGTGTCACCAATGGTCTTCAGAATCGTATTCACAAACATTGGCATCTCAAGATAGTATTCTATGTTTAGAGAGCAAACCTTTAATCACAAAAGAACAAGGAACTTAAAGCACTGCTTGGTCCGCAGCGACTCTAATGTAAAATCCACCACAGTCCATTATCTTGGGAATATCTAAGCTCTCTGGCCACCATCCCTGCAGACACTGCATTCACTGTAATCATACAAGTAAATTTTACATGTTCACAAATCCAACAGTTTATACCAGCCAACATTTCTCCATGTGCAGTAGCATTTATGTAGTATATGCCACTTGGTGTGCATGCAGGAAACTGTATGTGGGTCAAACACAAAGACCACTACAAATGAGCACCTCAGTAACATGTGGGATAAAAACAAGGTACACTGCCCCCACTGTGAATCATTTCTTAGAACCAGGTCACATAAAGCTGAATGCACGCAAGTTAAATGCATGTGGGTTTCAGGTATACTAAGATGCCTCCAACAAAGGAATTTCTCTAAAATGGGTCAGGCTTTTAATAAATTGATTGTGGCACTCCTGAGAACTCCTCTCTCTCGGTTTTGCTCACACTGTGGGGTGCACAGCCCCAGAACTCTTAAGCTTAAAGGGCAAACAGCTGAGATAGTTTTAAATTGCCAAATAAAAGAAACCTTGGGGGCTTGACTGTGCCAAACAACTGCCCCCCCGTTAATTAGCAAAACAGCTGCCTTGCTTTCCTCAGGCCCCCAGGCCAGTCATGGGGTTGCTGGACAGGACAGCCTCTCAGGCTACAAAGTCCTGTGACAGTCATCCTTCCCAGTGGGCCTCTTCTGACATGCGTCACACACCACACCCCGGGCAAGCTTGGATGGAGGCATCTGTCAGTGACTCTGCAAGCTGAAAAGAGGGGCGCCAAAGGATACAAAGAATTTCCTGTGGCATTTAATCCTCTCAATGACCCAGGCCTTTGAGTTTCATGCCCAAACAGGGTTTGAACCCAGGTTTCTCCATACCCAAACCCAATGCATTATTCACACTGCCTTGTCATGCACCAAGGCCCAATGTTTAATTTACGCTTGTGCATGACCCTGGGAACAGAGTCCCAGCAAATGTTTCCTCTCTTCCCCCATCCCTTAAGCCCCCCCACCCCCAGGGGACTTCCTGCCACTGTCACAGGAAAAGATGCATCCTCAGTGGTGGGAAGATGGCTTGTTGTTTGGAGACCGGATGTTGCCTCTTCCTCTGCCCCCACCCAACAACAGCCGCACTCAGGAGTCTTCCAGGTCAAGGCTATTTCTGGCAGGTTGAAAGGATGTTGCAAAGGGTCCAGAGGACAGACTCCAGGGTGGACAGAACAAGGGCCGGGGAAGAAGCTGATAGTCATAGAATTGTAGATGCTGCAAGGAACCCTGAGTATAATCTAGTCCAGTGTTTCCCAACCCTGGTTCTCCAGATGTTTTCAGACTACAATCCACAGCATCCCTGACCTTGCTAGCTAGGGATGATGGGAGTTGTAGTCCAAAAACAGCTGAAGCTCCAAGGTTGGGAAACACTAATCTAGTCCAACCTCTTGCAATGCAGGAATATGTGGCTGTCCCATAGGGGGATCAAACCTGCAATCAGAGCAAAAAGGTCTTGGGGACAGAAGGACAGGTTGGATCTGAGACTCTCAGGTTCAAACTAGATCTGAGTCAAAAGCTTTGAAGATTCTCAAGCTGCATGCGAACACAATTTTTCACCAATATTACTACCCACAGCACTGACTCCTCAAACAGGCCCTTGGGCAAATAATTATTCCTGGCCCCCACTTATTCTGCTGAATAATAGGTAGAAAGCACCCCCCATTCAAGACAACATGCTGGATTGGATGCCCCCTTGAGCAAGGAGCAGCTCACAGCCCCCCATTTAAAGGAGCCATCCAGGCAGATGCCAGCCTCATCTGCAAACAGAACTCCCCCCCCCTCACCCCACAAGCTTTTCATGAGTCCAAGATTTCCTAAAGCTCTGAGCGACCCTTTGATGCGAGCCAGGCAGCTGGGCTGGGCAGCAGGCCAGAGAAGAAAGAGGGGGTTGTTTTTGGGGAAAAAATTACCTCCTCTTCTGAACATGCTAAGGATAAACCATGCAAAGTTATGGGCCCCAAACATAACAACATAAGACCAGCCTGCGGGATGAGGCCCATGGCCCATCTAGTCAAGCATCCTGTTCTCACAGTGGCCAATCTGATGCCCTAAAGGGGAAACAGCAAGCAGGATTTTTTCTGTGGTTTCCAGCAACTGGTATTCAGAAGCATTGCTGCCTCTGACTAGTCGTGGCTAGTAGCTATCATGGTTGTTAGTCATCAATAGCCCTCTCCTCCATGAATTTGTCTAAACCGCTTTTAGAGTCATCTAGCTTGGTGACTAAGGGATGCAGGTGGTGCTGTGGGTTAAACCACTGAGCCTAGGACTTGCTGATCAGAAGGTCGGCGGTTCGAATCCCCGTGACGGGGTGAGCTCCCGTTACTCAGTCCCTGCTCCTGCCAACCTAGCAGTTCTAAAGCATGTCAAAGTTCAAGTAGATAAATAGGTACCACCCTGGCGGGAAGGTAAACGGTGTTTCTGTGCACTGCTCTGGTTTGCCAGAAGCGGCTTAGTCAAGCTGGCCACATGACCCAGAAGCTATATGCCGGCTCCCTCGGCCAATAAAGCAAGATGAGCACTGCAACCCCAGAGTCGGCCACGACTGGACCTAATGGTCAGGGGTCCCTTTACCTTTACCTTAGCTTGGTGACTACCACTGCCTTGTTGATCTGGGGTGTGAGTTTGGTCACTTCTGCTGGGAAGCAGAGCACCTCCTCCTGTTACCTCCCACTGTTCATCTCTACAAGGAATGCAGAAAAGGTCCTGCATCAGGGGTCTGTTCAGCTCCTACCAGGCTGTATTTCCACATAAGTCAGGGATAACAAGAAAGTTTTAAGGGAGGAAACAAGGGGGTGTTGCTGCTAACTTTCATCAAAGGTAAGAATTGCCTCTTCTCATTTGTCTGTGATGTTGGAAAATACGCACACACCCCTCGACCAACCCCCATGGCAGTACAGCAGGGAAGGAATGGGAAAGGGAGTCTAAAAACCACTTGCAAAAATATTTGTAAAACTCGGAAATGAAAATGAGACATTTGGGCACAGAGGATAAAAAAAAAAAAAAAACGCAGAAAAACAGACTTGTGCCATCAATCACTAACTGGAGTGCAACACACACATATTGGGGTGTGGGTAGGAAAGGGGTCCCCCCATGACCTGTTTTTCAGCTGTTTTAGCTAATAAGCATAGAGAGAAATGCTTCCATAATCTGATCAAAATAATTTGAGATAATGGAATAATTTTAAAAATAGAGATTTATGTTATGAAACCAATCTCACCAACAAAACCCAGCTTTGTCCTATTTTTTTCAAATATCAAGCAGAGGAGAATAAAGAAAAAAGAAAGAAAATGATTGCAGAGGAACCTTTTGTGAGTAAGGAAAGCAATTTAGAAGGTGCCTCAGATTCTCTCCCACCCCCACTGGTACTTTCTGGGGAACTCTCCTAGATGCCTTTTTTGGGGGGGGGGGGCATGTGAATGAATTTCAAAGAGGGACCAGGCAGTTCCTCCTCCAGTTGAGCCTGAAATTAAAATGGAAACTGGCTTGGTTTGGTTGGAGTCTCTCCTGTGCTGACCAAATTGCCCAATGATGCCTGGCCTGTTGCAGCAGGAAGCCAAGAGTGCAGGAATGCAGGGGAGCGAGGGAGGGGGCAGGGAGAGGGGGAAACCAGCAGAAGCCAGACACAGATGCAGATTCAGGCACAGTCCTGGTGCTCAATGTTGTTTTAAGCGCATCTCCGGGAATGTGCTAGCTAATAACAAAGGCAAGAATAACCAAAAGCATGCACAAAGCGCATCCCTCACATTGAGGAAACATTGCCTGTTATTTGGGGGAGGGGTGGGTGAGAGCAAATCTAGAAAGTTAATTTTTCCATTTCAACCCTTGGGCTGTTTATGGGTTCTATATAACATCAAATTTTTAAAAAGGGAAGCGGAGTTTGGGTGTTTTTTTGGGGGGTGGAGGGAGACTTTGTGAATATGTTACGGTGAACTGCAGCTTTGGCTGAAGACATAATGTTAGTAGGGACTGGGAAAGGCTCCGTGAAATGGGATTTTTCACAGAGCGTTAAAGATGTAGAAACTCACCCAGTAACAACAGGATATTAAGATGTCACTGGGGGACTTGACTGGAGGTACAAGTTGTTAGCAAGACTCGGCTTAGAATTTAATAATAAATTCTGTCTCTGAGCATGGGCAGAGTGCTAGTGCATCCACAGCAAACCCCCTCCCCCAATTTGGGATAAGAGAGGACCCTCCAAGGGCAGAGGTGATAGCTAGTCAGGTCTGCTTTGTGAAATTAAGAGCAGTTACCCCATCCATTGTTGAAAGTGAGCCATGAAGGTTCAGGAGCTACACCTGAGTAGGTTATTCATGCCACTACAGTAAAGGATGCAAGGAAGAGGCCAGAGATAGAACCAACAGGTCTGTCCCTAGAGGTGGACTCTCCTTCACTGAAAGTTTTAAAGCAGAGGTTGGATGGCCATCTGCCAGAGATTCTTTAGCTGTGATTCCCGCATTGCAAGGGGTTGGACTAGATAACTCTTAGAGTCCCTTCAAACTCTACAATTCT
Source organism: Podarcis gaigeae (assembly GCF_964106915.1). NCBI lineage: Eukaryota > Metazoa > Chordata > Lepidosauria > Squamata > Lacertidae > Podarcis > Podarcis gaigeae. Next base: position 57,084,705 of record NC_139684.1, on the reverse strand, counting down.
TTGATTCTAGGAACAAGCACGACTTCTTCTAAAGGAACAGTTGCCCAGAGTAGAATCGGACTGGAATCCCAAGACTTGTTCACCCACTATTTCCACCGAGAAGCTCCTTCCACAAAGCTCCTTCTATCAGCCCATCCTTCCCAAATGGCACAGGGACAGGATCCCCACTCAGGCATCACCCGAAAAGGATGAGATGCAACACCAAAAGAGGGGCAAAGAGGATGCAATTGAACAAAATTTGGATGCACTAATTCACGAAAGCTTGCGAGTATTTACTGTGCTTTCGATGGAAATACAGTACATGTCACCCTGGCAGGGAAGTTTGTGGGTCAGGCAACCTGTGGCCCTGTGCTTGGTCTGCTATCCAAGTGCATAGATGTGGATGGGCAACTTCCAGCTCTCCTTTCTGAAAAGTTTGCTATCTTCAAAGCAGATTTGAATGGGACCGTTACAAAGCGGTTCATGCAATTAGCAGTCACAGAATCCAGCTATCAGACCAACATTGAGAAAGGGTGCCAGGCTTACCGAGCGCAGGGTCTGTCCGAATTCAAGGCTGCTGCTCTGCCTCCATTGCAGTCCCTGTCAGAAGAAAGGAGCCTCTGAGAAGGAGGGGAGAAAGGGAGCCCCCCCCCTCTGCTTGAGCGGGATTTTACAGAGCAGCAGCAGACTGGCCTCTGAACTGAGCGGCTAATGGAAACTGGCGCTCACTTCCGTGCAGCTGGAAGCGCACAAATGTCAGGACCGGCCTGGCTCCCTTTGGACAGTGAACCCGCCCCCTCCCCTGGAGCAGGAAGCCTGGGCTGGACACACGGACGGACACACACACACCCAGGGACACACAGAGGGAGGAGAAGAGAAGGCCTCCTGTTTCTCTGCGTTCCGGGAGGAGCAGCCCCCGGGCAGCAGAGGGCCAGGCAGCAAGGAGGAGAGGCTTGCAAGGGCCAATGGACTGCAAAATCCTTTGCGAAAGGAGCTGTCCCTGTGCCCGCCCACCTGCCGTGGTGGTTGAAGGGGCCCAGAGTCCACGGAAGGAAGTCAGGATCAAAAGAGGTCCACACAAAGGACCCTCTCTCTCTGCACCAGGGAGGCCTCCAAGGTTGGGCTTGGGTTGGCATCAAGACCCGCTGGGTGTGTTTGCACAGCCAGGGCAAGAGAAACACCCTCCTGCCAGCAGAGGCAGAAAACAGCTCCTTTGGGCCCTCTCAGATTTGGTCCCGGGCTTCATCAGCAGAGCTTGGTTTTTAAAAGGGGGGGGGGTGCTGGATGGGCCCCCAAGGCTGCCTCCTTCTGGATGGGAAACTAGTCAGTAAGCTTAACTATACCAGAGCAGCAATTTCTTAGTTTGAGAGGGGAAAGTCTCTCTCTGCACATGGCACAGAGAAACTCTGTTCCTGTTTCTCCAAGCTAAGCCGTTCTTGGATTAAGCTCCCAAAACGGCACCCTGGCAGCATGCCTCCAATGGGAGGGGTGCTCATTAGATGTGGCATGTTAAGTTTAACTCAGCCCCACAGAAGAGAAAACAAGCAGTGACGCCAAGGCACTGGTCCCAGGAGGCCATGCTGGTTGGCACACCCCACAAGGGAGGGTTTTTTTGGTGCACGTCAAAATAGCCTCTTCTGCTGTTGCCAAGACTTCTCTCCCAAAATGTCAAAACCGCACACAGGCCACAAATGCAGCATCCAGTTCCAGCAGGTTTTGCAAACCCTGTTATCAAAAAGACAAACGCCAGGTGTCATGTCTTAGGGAGAAACACTGCATTCAGACAACCAAACTTTCAGTGCAGGAACCCTTCCAAGAATGTGGGCGGCTGCCCACTCCCACCTCCCCAAATATATTAGAAATACTGGTCAGCCTGATAAGGAAAAGGATCCGGCCATCTGATCCAGAAATATAAAGTGACTGCTCCCCTCCGCCATTGGTTCAGATTTGGCACACATGTTTTCCTGGCACACGAAAGTGCTCTCATACCTCTGGGCACTGCAGCCTTTAAGTCCCTCAGCCTTTTAGTCACTAACCTCAGAACTCCAGCAGTGGCAATGGGGCTAGGAAGGATCAGGCCTCCTCTAGCATCCTCTCTCTTTCGCCGCTTCACAACACTGAGCTCAAAAGCAGCTGTCCCGTCTCCTTGGCTGCAGCAAGTTTGGCAGCTGGAGTTTTCCTGGGACTGAGAGCGATGGCTGCTGAGTTTAGCCCAAGTGGGGCAGCGGACACAGGGGCAGCCAGATCCTGTTTTTCCCAGAAATATCCGGATGGATGGAGGATGAAGAGAAAAATCCAAAAAATGTGACACATCAGCAGAGATGAGTCAAGCCAGGCCAGCAATAGAAAACACAGACCCCCTTCGGTGGGGGGGGGGGCTTCTGGCAAGGAGCAGGAGGAGGGATGCCAAGTATTCAGCCACAGGAAATGGGGGGTGCTGGGGCTCCTCTCTTGTTTGTGGTGGTGGCGGAGGGGGGGCAGTCACTGCCTCAAGTACTGGAGCTGTTCCCCCAGCCAGTTCAGTGGCTTCTCCCAATCTGTACTGATATGTCTGGCTGTATCTGTCCAACAAAGGGCTGGTTGGCTTATCTGTTGTGGGGGGGCGGAGGGAGGGAGGCAAGTCAATGAAGTGTCCAGGCTTGAGTGAGAGTTGACACTTCACTACCACAAAGAGGGGTGATGAGGTTGAAGCTGCCAGCCTTGAGGGGACCTTGCCATAGGCACATTATGAGTCCAGACTAGGGCCACTAAAATAATGTGAAGTGGCCCTAGATTGACCCTTGCAACCTCTTCCACAATCTTCCCCTCCTCCCCTCAATGCAGCAGCTCAGTTCCTATAAGCTCCCACCATCCAGCTGGGCCCCCCTCCCATTCCCTGGTCTCCGCACAGCTCAAACATCTGGTTAATGATTAAAGCAAAGTCAAGAGGCTTGAAGTGCAGGGAGAGAGCAGTGAAGGGGGTGACTCAGGGTGCCAACTGTTCAGCTGCAAAGTGTAACTGTGCCTTTGTAACAGCACATTGGGCCGCAGACTTTAGCAGGTGAAAGGACAAATGGTCTCAGTGCTGTTGGAGGCACAAGAGCAAGGAAGTCCTGCATCTTCGTAGTCAGCTGGCAGGCTGGAGAGGTGGAGGAGGAAGCAGTTACAGGTGGAAAGAGAAACGGAGTCCTAAGACAAAGGGTGTGCTCTTGCAATAAGGCCACTGGCTGACGGTCATCCTGGGGTGCCCTTGGCTCACTCTCTCATCTCTGCAATATTCTCAACTGGATCCTTAGGTTGAGACCGAGTCCCGACTACTTAGGGGAGTCTGCAGCACTCTATATATGCATTATTGCAACTGCTGAAGAGCACCCAACTGGGGCAGCTAAGTCCATTTGGCCCCAGCCAGAGCCATGAACAAGAATGTCGCCTGGACTTTTCAGCAGCAATTCCTGGGCCTGCTGGGAATGTGCTAACAGGAATGGGCATTGCCATCATGCTCCAGTCCTCATTGCTGAGCCATGTGCTGCCAAGATGGCAGGAGAAAGCTTTCATGGCCCAAACCCAGGAAGCAACACTGAGCTTTGAAGAAGCCTAGTGCCCTGTGGACTTTATCTCATGTCTTTGACCCTAGCAGGCTTTAAAGGCAGGGCAAGGTGGAAGAAAGGGGTGGATTTGGACCTGAAGCCCCTTCTCAAGGCCTTCATCAGAGCCAGCTTCAGGTTTGCCTTGGGCAACAATGTCCTCTGATAGGCTTATCTGACTGCTGGACAGTGAAATCTATGTACTTTTTAAATTTCACACAGTACCCCAAAGCAACATTAGGCCAGGGGCATTGTTGGGAAATTTAAAATAGACCCCATTGCCGTGCTCAGAGTGCTCCCCCACCCCATCAAAATTATAGGAGGTCCAGGGCAGGCATCAGCAGTGGACCATGCCAAGGTACTGCAATTCTGGAAGCTGCCCAAGGATGCTTGATGCTGACACAGAGTCTAGCATTCAGCGCTGGGACACATGGCATCAGCAGCCCCACTGTTGAGTCAGCAGTGAGATGGGGTGTCTACAAAGGCTAGTGAAATTCTAGGCTGCATCAGCACGATAGCATCCAGATCACAAGGAACGGTGCTGTTCCATTCTGTTGTGACCAGGCCTCATATGGAGAACAGTGTTAACTTCTGGGCACTGGAGCTTAAAAAGGCTATTGACACATTGGAATGTGTCCAGAGGTTGGGGTTGGGGTGGGCAAGCAAGGAAACTAACACGGGGAGGGGCAAGAGGACCCCTTTCTTCCTAGGTCTTTAGGTTGAAGCAGCTGAGTATATTTAGCCTGAGCAAGATACAATGATGACTACTTTCAAATATCTGAAGGGCTGTCACAGAGATGGGGCAAATCTGTAGGACTCCTGAAACAACAGATTCAAATCACAGGAAAAAGGATTTCGCCTTATTAGAAAGAACTTCCTGATAACGTGAGGTATTTGGAACAGGCTGTTTCAGAAGGTGGTGGACTCTCCTTTGTTAGAGGTTTTTAAGCAGAGGTTGGATGGGATGCTGAAGCAATGGGTGTCTTTGCACCGAACAGGGGTTTCAAGTGGACGAGCTTCAAGGTCTCTTCCAACTCTCTGGTTCTGTGAAATAGCAATGGCGTCATTGAACACATGCAGAGGGACATTGCTGAGTAACTACTGTCAACTGCTACACATTTGAAAACAATGGCTCCCTAATTCCAAGGGTTAGAAGGGTTGCAGAAGTTAAGCAGGACCGGAGAGGAGGAAGGTAGTTAGCTTGTTCTCCGGCTGAATTCTAGCATCTGAGACAACTCAGGTCTGTGCCCAAGACGCAAATTTGAGCATGCTTGCACTGAGCCTACAGGCCCAGATAGGTTCCTCTCCCTACATACAAGCAAACAAACACATAGAGAGCAGAATCGGAGTGGGGGGAGATTTCTCCGCTACCTTCCTTGTGAAACATGGTGGAGAACCTCAAGCTAAGTAGCTTGCAAGCCAGACACAGAAGCCATTCCTCTTTCTCCAGTGAGCAAAGAACTGGGTCGCCTGGATCCCTGGGTGGGAAGACACAGGGGATGGGGTGGGGGAAGGCTGCTCGCCAAGGCATACTCACCGGGCACACGGAGAAGAGGGACGCGGGAGCACCAGGGGTGCCAGGAGGGAAAAATGGAGCCCCTCTGCCACGGAAGGACCCCCCTGCTCCGTCCTCTTGCTTGGGAATGAAGAGAGTCAGAGAGGCAAAGATGGGGTCTGTTTTCCATTAACGCTGCTGAGCAACAGGAAGTGGTTGAGAGGGGGCTGGCGGGTCAGAGCTCCCCCCCTTCCACCCACACAGAGGGAGCGAGAGCAGGGATGGCTGGATTATTTTGATGGCTAACCTGCTTCAGGTAGAACAAGCAAGGGAAGGCAGGTGCCGTCCCTTAAACAAAAATGGCCACTGGAGTACACAACGACAATAATGCGTATTGAAATTCCATGTGGATGGGAGGGAAGGAGGATTAAATATTCTAGCTGGAATAGTTGGCATGTTAATTTATTTAAAGATATGCAGATTTGAGGAGCCTGTTGGTTTAACCTTAAGAAATAGAATAGGCTGAGAGGCGGGAGAACAAGAGACACGATCCCTACCAGGACAGAACAACAAGTCCTTCATGGGCACAAACTGCAGCTCTCTTTGGCTACAAGGATCCAGCTCTTGAAGGTGTAAATCCAGAGACCGCATGGCCTTCACACATTCCCATATCTCCTGCTCTGGTGTTTATGGGCAGGTCTGCAAACAGCCCCTGTGTGTCCTGTGGAGTTTAAGGGTGGATCTGTGCCAGGAAATGACTCGAAATGGGGGACCCCTTTAGACCAGCTGACTCTCTGTTATCAGGGGTGGAGAACCTCAAACCTGGGTCTGAATGTGGCTGGGAGTCTTTTGCAGGGCACACCCCTTCTCCCCAAGGCCACAGCCCTCATCTGCCTGGCTCAGTACCCTCCTCAACTTCTTTTGCCTGGCTAGAACGTGTCCACGAGCTGTGTAATCATACCTCCTGCTTGCTTGGACAGAGGGAGAGGCATGGGTGTGTGGCTAGAATGCAGAAAGTAGGAGTCACCTCTGCTGCTCCGCCCACTCTTGCCTCTGGCTCCGCCCACCACTGGCAGGTGACTCCCAGAAGACATGCTATGGGCTGAAAATTCTCTCCTCTCATTCTTTCTGCTTCTCAGCTATTTGCAGGTCCTGCCCAAGTGTTGCAGAGACCCCCACCCATAAATTCAGTCCCCTCCCCTACCTCATTTATAAGCTGCTGCTCTCCCAACAAATTTAACCCAAATTACTAGATCTGGCCATTCCCTTCCCTTCTCACCGGTATCCTCCTCCTGCTGCTGCTCTCTCTTTCTGAGGCTGCTTCCTCCACAAGACTCTTATGTGTTCAATCACGTGCAACTTCTACTTGGGTCGAGGGAGAAGAATTTGTAGGCATTAGTCCAACCAGGGTTTAGAGGGTGCTCCTCAGTCTACTTCTATTACCTCAAAGGGCAGCTGTGCCAGCAGCACAGCCCATTTCTGTCCACCCAGTCCCACAGGGAAATGGGGCTGGAACTTAACCCTGCCTCCTTGCCTAGTTGCCTTGTCCCCCAAATCCAGGGGGCAGGAGAGTGGGGCTGGGCTTACTGAGCTGTGAGAGAAAAGCATGCACTCGGGGGGGGGGGGGACACTGGCACTGGGAAGCAATGGCAAGTGGCGAGGAAGGGGCAATGCTGCGTCCTCAAGGGTTACCCCCAACCTCTGAAGAGCTCTCCACAGCCACCCTTTGTGGGCTGGCTCCATCTCAATCATCTTCACTCCTGTACAAAGGGATTTCCAATTATGCTAAAATAGGTCCCCAATTCCTCAGTTTGGCACAAAGTTGCACAAGCAGTTTGCCAACCCCAAAACAAGTTTGGGGCCAACTTGTTGGGTGCACAGCCCTCCATCTCTCATTCGTTTGGGGTGGGGGTGCAGAGACCCTCAGGGAAGCTGCTCAAAGAAGATGGGAAGCCCCAATAGAAAAGCTCCTTTCTCCTTCCAGGTCTTGAACTGGGAAGTTGGGGAGAAAGCGCTGGCAGAGACTTTCCCACCCCAAATCTTCCTTTGCAGGAAGGGAAGGCTGCTGCTGCAGTTGCAAAGGGTGGAGCTTCTCGGAGGGACTGAGGCCCAGTCAGGGCTGCATCCAGCGCCCAATCCTCAGGCGCCCTCTTGTGCCAAAAAGAGGGCCAGGCATTAACTCAGCAGTGGAAGAGTCCAGCCTGAGGCCCTTGCTTGCCCTCATATGCCTTTCAGGGGAGCAAGTGAAGGTGCCACACTGGGAGCCCCAGTCCTTTCACTGACTTCTCTTCAGGCCCTTGTTGCAGCACCCAATGCAAGAAGAGCCTGCTGTATCAGGCCAGTGGCCCATCTAGTCCAGCATCCCTCTTCTCCCAGTGGACAACCAATGCCTGTGGTAAACCTGCAAGCAGGACCCAAGCACCAGAGTATTCTCCCTTCCTGTGGTTTCCAGCAACTGGTATTCAGAAGAATTGCTGCCTCTGACAGTGGAGACAGGGCGTAGCCATCTTGGCTAGTAGCTTTCTCCTCCGTGAGGTTGTCCAATCCTCTTTTAAAGCTATCCAGGTCAGTGGTCACCCCTTCCTCCTGTGGGAGAGAGTTCCACAGTTTACCTATGTGCTGCATAAAGATTCTTTTATCTGTCCTGAATCCTCCACAACTTTCGGCTTCGAATGTGTTATGGGAGAGGGAGATAAACTTTCCCCTATCCACTTCCTCCATGCCACACATTTTGTAATCTTCTATCACATCACTAATTTATTGCAACGCCAGCAGTGACCGGGGGGCTTGGGCAACTGATCTAGCCCTGGCAGAAGGCCTCCAAATCGTCATCACTTGCAGGATACACCTCAGCAGTGCCCCTTTGTACCAGATCACTGCAGAGGATCCTCTGGGGCCCAGAGAACATGGAGAGGGCCTGCACCTGATTGGCTGGAAACCCCAAGTTCAAGCACGGGGGGGGGGGCTATACCAGGTGGTAGAGTTGTGCCCAATACCCTGAACAGGCAACACCAGGTGAGAGAAACAAATTAATAGTCAGACTGATTCTACGTGGCAGCTGCGTGCGAAAGAGGGAGCATCCAGCCTAGCATAGGGGTGTCTGCAGCATGCTGTTGGTTTTAGACTGGGGTCAATTTCAAATCTACCCACCTCCCTGAGCCAGAGCACTCCCTGAACTAGTCATCCTTTTAGGCTAGCCTACCTCACAGGGCTGGTGCAGGAGATGTCCCGCCTCACGAGCTCGCTGAAATGTGGGCCAACCAAAGTGTTACCGAGGCAGAGGTGGGTTAATGGTGCCTCGTTGGACTGGAAACTCTAGCTCACTTTCCCTTCACTCCTGCTGTGAAGGTTCCTGGCCATTTTTCACAGTGAAGGTAAAGGTACCCCTGACTGTTAGGTTCAGTCGTGGACGACACTGGGGTTGCGGTGCTCATCTCGCTCTATAGTCTGAGGGAGCCGGCGTTGGTTCGCAGACAGCTTCTGGGTCATGTAGCCAGCATGAATAAGCCGCTTCTGGTGAAACCAGAGCAGCGCACGGAAACGCCGTTTCACTGTAGGGCTGCCTAAATGCCTAAGTGTGCAGATGGTTGGCATGGGAAATACAGAACTATTCCTGCAGCCCTCCTCTGACTCTGTGGAGTCAGGAGCGGGCAGCAAGGGAAAGATCTGAGAGTGTCTTCCCCTTCCCCAGTTGAGTACCAGCTTGTGCCCTCTGGGGTTTCGCTTCCTCAATGGTGGAGTGGTGCTTCAGAGGAATTTTGAGTGTGTTAGATAAGACAGACCAGTGGAATTCTCTCCGAGCTGGGGCTCAACACATTCCTAAGTAGAAGAGTTTTAACTACCACAAGCACCCATACCACCAGGGCAGAAAGGACATACCTGACTGCCGGTGATAACACAGGTGTAGAACATTGGTGTTTGAAAAATGAGTTGCACAAACAACTCAAGGGATGCTCCTCAGGCAGCGGGGAGAAGCCCTTCGCTCTGACTCACTGCAAGGCTTGCTTATTTGAGACACATTATATTCTGTCTCCTTGGACAACTCAGATTTTGCACCCAAACTTCAGGTCTTGCATAAGTTACACAAAGTGATCCCATGTGCTCAACCTCCCCATGTGCAATTCGTTCCAACCTGTGGTCTCATGAGCAGCCTTCCTTCCCTCCAGCTTCCAAGATTTCTGCAGATATTGCCTACCTCATTCCAAGCACATCTTCAGACGCATGAGAACTAGCAGTATCTGTAAAAATGTTTAAAAGCTAGCAAAATAATTCGCTTGAAACAGAATTCTGTTTTCACATGCTTCTCTCTCTCTCTCTCTCTCTCTCTCTCTCTCTCTCTCACACACACACACACAGACAGAGCTTGGCTCCAGACAAAAGTCGCCAGGACCTTCCAACACAATACAGATTTAGTTCTACATTATGAAATTTTATTGCTGACATGCAGGAATAGTTGGATGTAATACAAAAATAGGTCTCTATACAAATTATCTTTGCAATTTTTTTACAATAGGATCTTTTGTCTCTGGTGTCTCACCCGGCTTGTAATCCACAAAAACACAACCCAGACAGCTCACCCCAATTTCCACACACCCTCACTCCCCATTTCCTTTTAGTTTGCTTTTCATCACCATGTCCAGAGTTGGGCGGAGCACACAGCTTGACAGCCTATCGAGTATTGCTATGTTTTTTTTGAGGATGGAGAAAGTCCCAATGCAAAACACACAGCCAGCTCTGCTGGAGAAGATGGTCAGTACTGGTGAAGGGGAGATGAGAGAGAGAAAGGAAGCAGAGGGAGCAGTGTCTGCCCTGCCTGAATTCCGAGAGGGGAAGGAAGAGCCAGCCCTGCCCAGGGGGCTTCTATTGCTACTGACACAGGAAATATTCCAGGCAGAGGAGAAGTCCACAGAAACCTCCTGCTTGGGAAGTGGACTAGAAAGTTGTCGTGAAAGCTGGCCCACACCTCGCCTGTCATCCTACACTTCTTCCCCCACCTTCCAATACTGTTAAGAAAACATGTCAGCTGGGATTGCAACCCCATAGAAAGCTGTAGGTAGTACTGAGGGGAACTGCAAAGGGTCTGTCTTCAGCAGAATAGTTCATTTTGGAGGTGTGCAGGCCCCGCTCAAGCAGGACACCTCACGTGTGTCCAGATACCAAGAGGGGCAACTCACTTTTGGAGTGGGGGAAATATCTTTGCGCCCCCCCCCCCAATTGAGGGATTCCTTCGTCTTGTGGGATATGATGGTGCTGCAAGAAACAGACCCAAAAGCCACCAGGGAGGCTGGGCCCCAGGACACAAGATCCAGGGGCCTACAACAACTGGCTCACCTGGAGAGGTCTGGCCCACAGAAGGGGCTGTGAAATGGGAGCCCAAATTTACTGCCCCCACCTGGGCCAAGCAAGGGGTGCCATTAAGCTTGTTAGCGTTCACCAATCCAGTTTTGGCTTGATCCACAGAGCTAATGCCTTATAGAAAGGTTTATGCTGTGTTTCTTGGCGAGACTGCATGGGGGGCTGGTGACCTTTGAGGGGTTGGTTACCGTCCATCCCTAGCGAGAGAGCAAAATAAACTGTTCCTGGGTTTCCCTAACTCCATCCCTGTTTCCCAACTTAGCAACGATGAGAAAGCCAGAGAACAACCAAAGCAGAGTCTGCCCCACAGAGGGGAGGAGAGTGTAGATCAGGCACAGAGGTTCTGCAAGGAAGTTTCAACATGGTTGGTTTTCTTCTTTTCTCTTTTTAAACAGATTTGCAGAATTCTTTTGCAGTTTTCGTCAGTAGAAAAGAATTCCTTGTGCTGAAGTCAGATTTCAGGATCTACAACCTTCGCTAGTCCTCCTCTTTGAACTATGCAAAAACATTCACACTAAGGGAGGCAGTTGTCCTTGGCTGGTTCATTCATCTCAGGGCCATCCAACAGCCAGACTGCAGAGGTCTTGAGCCAACTTCCTTCAGGTCAGTGTCGCTTCCTGGATACTGCAATGCTGCTTCTGCTGGCATCCAATGGTTCAACAGGGTGGGTGGGGAGGGGACACCTCACATTTTGAGACAATTTTTGAAAGGGTGATGAAGGCTGACCGGAAATGGGAAGGGAGTGGAAATGGGGCAGCACAGCCTTGGGAGGGTTGCTTGAGAACAGCTTATCTGGCAAGAGAGGCATCCAGTTCCAACATACGAGGCTCAGAAATGTTCCAGCCCAGTCCCAGCAAGACCTGCCGTTTGCACAGCATCAGGGGAACACTCCTGCCCACCCCCGCAAAAAATAATAATAAATGTCATGGTGGGGGAATTGTCTGTGACAAGATGGCAATGGCAAGACAAAGCAAAGAGCACATAAAGGAGTGGAGACCAGCAGGCATTTCTGAACCTGAGACAGCCTGGGGGGCGGGGCGGGTAGGGGACAAAAACAACAACAACGAAGCAAGCAAACCCTTTTCACATTTTTCACAGATTTATCCCTTCAGCCGTACCAGTGTGGGTGAGGAGGAGGCAGGGAGAAATGTCAACAGAATTAATGCAACGTTACTGCACCTTTCAAAAGCTACCATTTAAAAAAGAAAGAAAGACAGAACAAAACAAAAACCCTCCCAGGATATCCCCAAATAATTAAAGTGATTGGAAAAGGGAGGTTTGGGCCCTCAGAAAAGCTACATTTTTAAAAACAGCCCCTGGTTTGGAACTCTTTCCCCAAGTCAGAATCTGCAGAGCGAGGCTTTCTCACGTGGAGAGAAGCTCGTAGTGGAGGCAACCCATTTGCTAAGCCTGTGGTCACGAAGAGGGCCCGAAACCAACGTTTACACAAAATATATTCAAACCAGGTGTTAAATTAAAAATAGAACAAAGGGGATGGGGGAGAGGGTTTAAGAAATAGTTACTTTCATGAAACCCACCAGGGGGGAGGGAAGAAAGGAGGGGGAAATGATTAAGCTTATTCAAACCAGACAGAGCGAAGCACGGCCCACGTGGTCTCCGCAGCAGTCCAACGTCTGCGTCAGAAAAGAAGCCTGCGGGGGCAAACTTTGCCAAAAAACGCTCCTCGTTTCAGTCCAGAGAACAGTGTGGTTAAAAAGAGGCAGAGAGGTAGATTTCAGAGTCATGATTAAAAGCAGATTAGCTGTCTAGGTGTGGAGTTAAAATCCGCCAGCCATTTCCCCAGACAGTTGGGGTCTTTCCCCTGCTGCCCCCTCCGGGGTCGGGGGGCAAAGCCCAGCAGGCAATGCCCGTTGAGCACTCAGCTCACAGGGGAAGACTGCTACATTGTGAGGGATCCTGGGACCTGGCTGTCGCTGTCGCACGCCCCGTCGGGGGCAAGAGACCCACGGTGGGGTGGGAGGAGCTACTTCCGAAGGTAGCGCTGTGCAAGGATGGCCGCGTCCAAGGGGTTCATTGGCTGGGCGTCGTGGCCCAGGCGCCGCACCGGAGGGATGTTCCCAAACTGCCGCTTTTGGAGGAAGCTCTTGGCCTCGTGGAGCGTGTTCTTCTCCTCGGCCAGCAGCAGCTGCTGCCTCATGTAGTTCTCAAACTCGTACTGCGAACACTCCTCTGTCACCTTCGCCTGCGAGGAGGAGGAGCCCTGTTAGAGACCACCAGGAAGGTGGGGGCCAGACCTGCTTGCAACAGCATCCCCCCTTCCCCCCCAGCATTTGTACACAAGTTCACTGCTCCACTGCACACACCACAAAGCCTGCCAGGCTCGTTTTCTGCATTGACAAGTCGCTCCCCACCCCCCCTCCATGTTCATGCACCTGGGAATCCCAGATTCATTCAGAGCAGTGGGCATTTGACTTGAGAGCAAGCTCTGAGAGGCGACAGGGGTCTCTGCTGCAAGGAGCCGCCAGATTCGCAGCACTCAAACACAACCTGGGGGCTCTTAATATTTGGCAGGAATGTCCTCAAACATTCCAACTGCCAAAGGGAAAGCAGGAGGGGCCTGGAGGAAAGACAGGTGGAGCCAGCTAAGAAGGGAAGGGGCCGTCTGCAGGTGAAGAGAGAGAAAAAGAGGAAGCCAAGAGACCAGCTGAATTTCATGGACAGGCTGAGGTGGTTGACTTCAGATCCCCAGTAGCATTTAAGAATACTTAAGAATCTGCATTAAAATTGCAATTCGGTTAAAAAATGTGTTGCTATCTCAGAGAGCTTTCTCAGCAAGACATTCGTTTGCCCCAGCCATCACTTCTCGTCAGCTGGGAACCAACTGATGGAAAAAGCCCCCAAGGCCAGCAGAGACAGATGCTGCTGGGTATCTGCTCTGCCCTGTTCGTTTCATTTCTGACTAGCAAGTGGTCCCGCTCAGCAGGCAGGTCTTACCTCGTGTCCGCTTTCTGGATTCGCCACCTGGTCGTCTATGTCAGGCACCACTTGCAAGGGCCCGCTCAGCAGGGACATGGACTGCCTGCAGGAGAGACAGGCTGGTGGGTCAGGAGGCAGCACATTTGTGCCAACCTCAGAGGGGGCCTAAGCCCCCAGTTGGAAGACGGCAACCCTCACACACTGCACCCAGGAGCCTTGCCCACCCACCCACCTCACCATTTCTCAGCATGTACAAGCCAGCAGCACCTGACTGTGAAGCAGCAGCACAGGACCGGGGTGGGGTGGGGGCAACATGGCACACAGGTTATTATGGATGCTTCTTTATCAGTGGACCGAAGGGTTCATCACATGCTGCAGGCAGTTGTTCCATCCCCAGGATGCTTTTGACTGTCCTTTGACAGCTCTACAATATCTTTTTAAGACCTGGTGGTCAGAACTGTAAGAGGTCTTCCACAGTGCCCACTGTCAAGAAAGGCAAGCCTTTTCCTGGGCAGGGCACTGAAGGACACAAATGGGGTGCTTCCATTTACTTGAGAAGTAAAGGTGGCTGCTCATGCTTCTTTCAGTACTTGGGTCTCTGTAAAGGTAAAGGGACCCCTGACCATTAGGTCCAGTCGTGACCGACTCTGGGGTTGCGGCACTCATCTCACTTTATTGGCTGAGGGAGCTGGCCTACAGCTTCCAGGTCATGTGGCCAGGATAACTAAACTGCTTCTGGCGAACCAGAGTAGTGCACGGAAATGCTGTTTACCTTCCCACCAGAGTGGTACCTATTTATCCACTTGCACTTTGACATGCTTTCGAACTGCCAGGTTGACAGGAGCAGGGACCAAAAAATGGGAACTCACCCCATTGCGGGGATTCGAACCGCCGACCTTCTGATCGGCAAGCCCTAGGCTCCGTGGTTTAACCCACAGTGCCACCCGCGTCCCTGGGTCTCTGTAGCAGGGTATAAAACGTAGCTCAAGAAGATGCTATTCTAGCAAAGGGAGCAAGGTGAGGAGGAGGGAGAAATTATGCCGCATCCACCATTAAGAAACAAGAGACATGGCCCAGGGTGTTCCTTCCCAAGAAGTTGAGACAACACTTCCTGTGTCTTTTGGCCAATGTTCAAAGCATTTACAAAAGACTCCTCCACCCAGCCTTCCCAACAAAGCTCACTCCTTCACCGTAGGCCAGCTGGAGGGGTGAGCAGAGGGGCTGGTGTTGCCCCCAGATCTGGTTGGTGCCTGCGAGAACAGATGCTGGGTGAGATGGGCCTTTGCCCTGATCCATCTGCAGGGCTCTTTGAAGGATTTTATCCCCTTCCACCACACACTCACCAGGAAGCAATGATGGAACTGAGGGAGTCGAGCACTTCGGAGGCGTTCAGGCGCTGCTGAGGGTCCAAGACGAGCAGCTTTCGGATCAAGCACACAGTGTTTTCCGACACCCGCCCATCTCTGCCAGGAAAGAGCGAGAGTGAGGGGCAGCTGAGCTACCCAAACCAGAGACACCAAGGCCCAGAACCCCGTGGCCAGGCATGCCCCCGACCCCCACTTACTCAGGGATGGTGTATTCAGCAGCCTTGATCTTGCGGAAGAGCTCCTGGGGGATGCTGTCGTAGAAGGGGAACTGCCCGTACAGCATGGTGAAGAGGACCACGCCCAGGGCCCACATGTCACTGGGCTTCCCACGATACGGCCGGCCTGCAAACAGAGAGAGACGGCCCTGGAGAGTTAGCAGGGCCCATCCAGGAGGAGGAGGACGAAGACAAAGGAGAGGCGCTAAGCAACCAGCCTGTGGGCTGGTCTCATGTTCCCGTCTTGGGCCCAACATTGGAGAGGCTCAGTGCCGCGTCACATGCCTGTGATGCCATGCTTGCAAAGCAGGGAGGAGGCCCTTTTGGGAGAAAGGTCTGGGGGCTGCCACGGGATGCTGCTGCCTACCACTGAGGACGTCAGGGCTGATGTAGGCGGGGCTCCCACGCTGGTCCTTCAGGAGGTCATCTTCACTCACCAAGTGCTTCCCCAGGCAGAAGTTTGTGATGGTAATTCGGTGGGTCCTGGAGGGGAGAAAAAGTTAGTGGCTGGGTAACGGGGTGGGAGTGAGGGGTGCTGGAGTAGTATGAATGCCTGGGGTGTCAACAAAGACACTGAAGGCCGCTCTGAGGAATAATGCCAAGCAGCTAACAACAGTGGATGGACCAGATGGGGCTTTTGGGAATTTGGTATGACATACACATCAGAATTATTCAGAGCCACCCTTCAGCTGTAAAGCTCTCTGGGTGACCTAAGACCAGTGAGTAACTCTCTCAGTCTAGTCTACCTCATGCGGTAGTTGGCAAGGGCATGTGGGTGTATGGATGCAAGACCATGTACATTGGCCTGAGCAACTTGGAGAAGCACTGTATAAATATGTCGCTGCCTATCTATCTAAATTTGTGAACTCAGGTTCAGCTTAAACTTTGATGTTCAGAGTGTCCTCAAAACCCTGATTCAGCCTTCACCAAGTTGATGCCCTCCAGACGTTTTGGACTAAAACACCCTTCAGTTCTCCACAAGGTTGCATTAACCCCCTGGGAGTGGGGGGTCTGGCACTCCCCTGAAAGGTTTTGATCATCTGTGCCAGATTTATTGACCTTCACTCAAGAAATACGAGTGGACTTTTGAGAAGTTGGGAGTGGGAGGGAGGGACGACGGAGCAACAGGCCTGAATGCACAAGAACCAGCAGGCCTGGATGTTCTTTGGCTAAATTAACTGAGACTTGTTTAAAAGAAAGAAAGAAGTCAGCATTCCAAACAGCCAGCTCCTGATGACTCTCCTGTGAGTGAGGGGTGGAGGATGGCCTCAGCTCATAAACATCCGCCATGTCCTCCTGGCAGACGACGATGTTTTCTTGGCAATGAAGCCATCAGGAGATCAGCATCCAAGGTGCTTCAGCTGTGAAATGTATGAATGGCTGTTTTCAGGCAGCCAAAAACTGATCTCATCCCACAGGGGATCAGGAAGGAGCAATAAATGGCACCACTTGCCTCACTGTGATCCTGGATGAGCGAGGGCCACCCAAAGGGCATTTCTGCACTACCAGGCCGTTGCTCAACAGATATTTGCCTACTTCACATCTCTCGCTCCACAAGGCCATTTGATGCGCTTTTAATGCAGTGGTGGCAACAGAAACAAGAACATGCCTGCAAGAACATGGCCTTATGGCCACCTTGAATGCAAAACACTGCTGGATCCCTGGGATAAGGCCTACTCAGGAAGGGTTCATTCTTGGTAAAAGAGCCAAAGTCAATGAAAGGCACTTTGAGCCATGAATATCACTTCAGACAATCAACTGCAGGGCTGGAACTCAGAGAACCTTCAGGTGCGAGCCAGATCCTTTTTCAGGGTTGTTCATCTCCAACTCCCTAGAACACCTTTCCCCATCCTGGTACGCTCTAAAACTTTAGTACTTTAATTCCAATCAGACCCACTCAATGGCCAACATTAAAGGGTTATGAGAGATGCAGTCCCAAACACCTGGAAGGCACTAGGGTTGGGAACGGCTGCTCTAGGAAACTGTGTTGCGTTTCATTATTAGGAGTGTAAGAGCGGCCCTAGTGGGTGATATCAGAAGGTTCATCTAACCCAGTATCCTTTTTCCAAATGCAGCAGCTTAAGTATCTCCAAGAAGCTCACAAGCCAGACATGAAGCCACATGTATGCCTTGTATGTTTCAGAACAGATATAACTTGTGCTTGTGGGTGGCAGGGGCTTGAACAGGCAAAGTCTTGCCAGAAACGTGAGTCACATTATGCGGAGCATGTGAGTGTGTGCAAGCAATGGATACAAAACCTACTGATGTGAGATAACATCTTGTTTAAAGGGGTGCATGGAGCTGTCAGCGGCATTCCTCACTGTGACGCTAAGTTGTCTGGGAGCAAAGGAAGGGAGAGGGCAGTGGCAGCTATTGGAAGTTACACTCTGATGATAAAACTAGTTGGCCTCATCTCACTTGAGGCTCTTATGAGGTCAACCCTGAACTGGTGCACAAATGACAAGGCTGCAACACATGTTCCTGCATCAGATGTCTAGGGGGACGAGACTGACATGGCCTCTCTCCTCCAGTTTCATTCTCCTGTGACCTCGCTAAACTCCTAAGGAAGGCCAAAGTGCTTTCTCCAGGGAAAAACAAGCAAACAAGACCCCGCCTTCTAAGGTTGCTGTTTGATTTGTGTGTGGATGCACAGACTGAAAAGTGGGAGCTTTCTTGGCAGGTGTTTCCCAGCACACACAGGAGCTTAACTTTCTTTGGTGTGCCACCTCAATCCACAGAAATCCCACCAGCTGCAAATAATGTTCCAGAGTGAAAGTTGCAAAAGGGGCTCACCTTTTGTTCAGCACCATGTTCCCCAACTTCAAGTCTCTGTGCACAATGTTCTTCTAGAAAGACAAGAGGGAATTTATACTATTACAGTGGTACCTCGGGTTACTAACACTTCGGGTTACAGACTCTGCTAACCTGGAAGTAGTACCTCGGGTTAAGAACTTTACCTCAGGATGAGAACAGAAATCGTGCGGCAGCGGTGCGGTGGTGGCAGTGGGAGGCCCCATTAGCTAAAGTGGTACCTCAGGTTAAGAACGGTTTCAGGTTAAGAATGGATCTCTCGAACGAATTAAGTTCATAAGCAGAGGTACCACTGTAGAACAAAGTAGATTATTTGGTAAGATAAGAAACTTAAATGCTTAATTCAATCCCCCCAGCCCTAAAGTTGTGCTTGCAGAAAATGGAGTGGATCAAGATCCCTTGTTCATTTCACCTGGCCATTTATGACCTGAAGAATTTTGCACCAACTAAGTTGGATATAAGAAGATGCTTTGCACAGAACTCTTTCTAGCTCAGCATCGGCAGACGCCGTGCCCCCCACCAAAGCACCAAGCCTCCCTCACAGTCACGTGGCTGCCAAAACCCCACAAGGGCCTCACATCTTCCTCACAGCTCCCTGAGACAAGCAGAGACACCCTACCTTGTGCAAGGCTTCCACTACCCGCACAACGTCGTAGAAAATCACGACGGTCTCCCGTTCGCTGAGGCGCTTCTCCTTGATGACATAGTGCTGCAGGTTGATGAGGTCAGCTGTCTTGTCGCTGAAGTCATGGGCGCAGAGGCAGTCCAGCACCAGACAGATGCGCTTCTTCATCTTACGCACCATCCGGTTGGATTCCAGGTCTTCCACATGCTCACAGGCTCGGTCCTGCAGAGCCCCAACAAGGATGGAGGCAGGTGTTATTTTAATCTGGGAGAGATGGTGCCAAACTGGCCTTTCTAACCATCAGTGGCTGACCCCCCATACTTGCTGCCTGTGTGGCTCCCAAAAGCCAAGACCCCTATCTAGGCCACCACTCCTTGGCATGAGAGGTCACAGCCAACCCCAAACTCTACACCTGCATGATCACAGACATGCAATAAAGAGCCCAGTTATGGTTTTGGGGTTGGAGGAAACTAAGGTATACTCAGAGTTGACCCCCTGAAATTAATGGGCCTAAGTTAGTCATGTCCATTAACTTCAATGGGTATATTCCAAGTAATAATAATACTGGATGCAACCCTTCTGTTTCAAAAGTCTCCTTTCCAAAAAGGTCTCTTTCCACCAGCACAACAGCAGCACGTGTGGCAGGTCTGGCCCATTCACCTTCTCCAGTCATGTGCTGAATTTACATGGATGGATGTGTGTGTTTGGTGGGGGGGGGGCTGAGAAAAGGCCTTATTGCTGGAAGTGTGCTGGAATTCTTCCCACTAATGTGCCACAGACTCAAAAGGCTGAACTGCTAAATGTTCCACTGAAGAGCTTCCTAAACACTTCAGTTTGGGTCACCCGCAGTCTGTATTATGAACTGTGATTTCTTACCTTCACCATAAAGTCCAAGGGTGGGTCACAACAATGTAAAAATATTAAAACCGGGTAAAACAAGTTACAGTCAGAAGAACTTGAAGACTGTAGCAAAGCCTGAACAGAGTGATATTTCATTGTTGCAATATGATTGCAAAACATGGAGTCACTGTGGCACCGGCAGCCTCAGCAAGCAGCTTTAAAATATATTTGATCTGATCTGATTTGATACTTTATTCCACTTTTCAGATAACAGATGCTGAGCTCAAAGCAGCTCATAATAATCATAATAGCATTTGAGGGGTGGATCATGTTGCAAACACTATAATATCAATAGAGTGACATATAAGTGAAGCAAATATGGGGGCAATCATGGTCACAAGAGTAGCTGGATAGGTGTGCAGTGTCTTTTGAGGAACAGGGGCCCACATCTCTCCAAAGTGCAAAAGCTGATAGAACATGCAACCGGCTGGGCTGGGCAGGGATACAGAGCTCCAGTGTGCCCAGGATGGCTGTGCTTACCTGGAAAAGGCCGTGGTGGTGGACCACCCCGTCCTGATTGTGCAGGAGGGAGAGAAGCGAGTACTCTGTGTGGAGTAGCATCTTGCCCTGTCGCTCCTCCTGGGTTTCTGTGCCTTTGTCATTCCTATCCTCCAAGGTAAGGATCTTTGGGGAAAGCAGGCAAAGAAAAGAAAACACACACACACAAACACATATTGCATTCCTTTCTCGAAAGTCAACAAGCTCCAACATCAAACTCTGTGCTTGGAATATTTACAGCTGGACCAAGGAAACCCTGGGGACTTGGGCAGAGCTGCAGCACTTTGTGCTGTGGTGTCAGCGGTTTAAAGGCCGGCAATCACAGAAGGAACAAGGCCACAGACTGCAGCAGCTGCCGGTGCTTCCGCAACCTGGCCAGCTCTTCTCCAGAAAAAAGAATTCCACCTGCTGTTTACCTTGAGCTGGTAAAAGTCATCTGTCCCATCCTTCCTTGCCAAACACTGGACGATGCTCGGCACTGGGGAGTTGCCCAAGCGAGGCCCTGAGAAGGCAAAAGCAGAACAATGGACTTTGCTTCTTCTGACTCATCACCTACATTGCTCACTGCTGGCAGTTCAGCTGCTGACCCTGATTATCAGGAAGTTCCCTTTCCCTGCCCGGGATGGATTGCATGTCTTTCTGTAAGTCACACAGAGCTTCAGAGCATGGAGGTCCAAATGCTTTGCAGCCCCAAGTGAGGGTTGATGAAGAGAAACAGAAAACAGCGGCCACATAAATGATGTTTGTGTGACTGCTGTTTAGGAAGTATGAGATACAGTTTTTTTAATTAAAAAAAAGTCCAGGATTATCTTTACTGTCTCCCTTTGTGTTAGTGAAGTGAGCGGAACAGATATGGTTGAAAAATTAGGAAACCGCTCTTTTGGCTCCAATATTTACATCTCAACAGTTGTATTTCTAAAAATAGTAAGACTTTGAAGTACTGTCATACTAATCCAAAGTAGTTCAAATAATCTGGTGTCAAAGATTTACGGTAAGAAGTAAAAAAATGTACAGTATATTATTAAAATTTGCATGGTAGTTGTAATAGCTTTTAAGAAGCTTAGGGAGAAATGAATGGCTCAGATATATCATATCAGATATGGCACTTTATATTTGCAAAAGATCCCCCTCAAACCATCTTGTTGGAAAAGGAGAGAATCATTAAACTATGTAAGTGGTATCTGACCTAGACAAGCAGTTTAGAATATTTTAAAAGCCCGAGATCATGGCTGGTGCTGTACTCAAAATTTGGCTAATTTCTACCACAGATGGTGAGCTTGCTTGTAAATTAAATCCTTTCCCAAAACAAGCTAACTATACATTGTGCCTAACATGAGGTTACACAATGCCACTAGATCCTCTCTTGAGGTCAGTAGGTTATGTGAATGACACAGTAAAGAAAGAAAATTAGGGGCTAGTGTGAAAACTATTGTCAGCTGCAAAAATGGTGATTTCAGCAAAGTGGAGAGTCAATTGTTTTTGTCACATCAACAAAAATGTGATTGCTCGAGATCTGGACTATTGTAGAAATTGCCAAGATTACTGAGAACATTCAGTTAAAAGATGGCAGTCTGGGGGACAGACGGACAAAGTTTTCATCACCACTGAACATTATTTCTAAACTTTATGAGGAATAGATATGGATTAGATATTAACTGCTATAATCCATTCAAACTAATTTAAGTGATTACGGTTAATGACTGCATTTATAATACTGGACCATACTACAGCTTATTATATTATCGCTGTAGTGGGCTTAAGTGTATTTGGTGCTATTGATTGGTATTTTAGTATGTACCAACCTGGAATTAATCTGAATAAGGAAATATAAAGACAGAATGGTATCAGGTAACTTAGAACTAAATTACTATTCTTCTTGATTGCACATCTAAATAGAGAGAAAGGATACCTACATTTTAATAGCATTTTAGGTCTTTTAAAGGAGATACAAGAAAGGGCACCTCCTCCAGAATTGGATCATGGCAGAAACGTCACACATGCCAGAAGAGCCTGGCTGTTTTTTACTTTTGGCGCAAGCCCTCCTGCTGCTCAGTGGTTGCCAGCATAGTCTAAACCACCACAGGACCTTTGGAGGCTGCACTTGGGCTATATCACAAGGAAACAAGGTGGCTGGGATTGGGCACTGGACACAGCAAACCACCAAAAGGAGAAAGGTAGTGCTCTAAGTCAGGGCCAGATCTGTGGAGCAGTGCTTGAATGACGACAGCCAAGTCTCTGCTGCTTACCAGGAGGGAGAGTTGGAGGGGCAAGGAGGTCGCCAGGAGCAGAGATAATACAGCATCCCTGCCTGTGTGTTGCACAGCACTGACATCCCCACCACCTTGCCCCTCCTACTTTCCCAGTAAGCAGCAGTGACTTAGCTGTAAGGTGAGCAACACTGTGTGCTACTGAGAAGCACCAATGTGGTACCAGGGACAGAGCTCTCCTTCAAAACCTTACCTAGTCCCCCTTTTCCCAAATTTAGAAAAAAACAACCCAAGCTCCTAAGCCACCTGGCTGTGAAAATAAGCTTGAATATGGAGGGATCTCAGATTCCAGAGGGGTGGGCAGAATGTTGCCAGAGAATTAATTGTGCCCAATGCAAGCTCTATGCACATTTGATTAACTTGCATTCTGCACGCCAGCTGCACAGTAAGCACAGGGTAGGTTGCAGCCTGCCTTTGCCAGGTGCAATGCAGCAGATCACAGGCTCTGTTCCTGCTTACCGAGAATGAAAGGTCCTGCCCGCTTGGTGTTGCTGCTGGAAATTCCTGGGCAGAAAGCCTTGGTGGACGTTTCCCCGCCCCCTCTGTCAGACACTCGCTGGTTCATTCTGAGTTCTGGGGAAAGAGAGCAGACACTTATTGTGAGGCCCTGAAGGAGCCCCCGTGACTTTCATGTCTTTCCCTCTGTAATGCCCCTACATATCCTAGGCTACAGAGGGGGTGGGGGGGAGAGGGAGAGAAGTATTGCATGATCTCCAAACTCAGGACCCACAGAACATAGCTGACTTCCCATAGTAAGCATAAGGTTGGCATGTCTCTCTAATTTTGTGTTATGTACCTCCCTGCCAACAGCTATTTTCTGAATGGCACCTACAGTACTCACTCAAAATTCAAAATGGTCCTAAAATGGTGACCCCTGCTCTAGGAGCGAAGGTGATTCCTCGAGCAGTGTTAGAAACTCAGATATATAAGCTAGGCGCCAAATGGCTCCTTAAACCAAGGTTAGAGTCACCAAAACGGAATGTCTAGTTGCCATTTTGGGGTAAAATGTCTCTAAAGTCTTAACTGTCAAACAATGGACTGACTGTGATTGATTCTCATTTAAACAACTGGCTAGTTCAGATGACAACCTTGAGCTAGGTTAAGAACTTTGAGAACTTAAAGAAGAAAAGCCACTTGATCCAGAGACAGTCCATGTATATACTGGCTTATTCCAACCTTTTTCTTAATAGCGACTGCTCCTGATTAAGCTGCACAGAAAAAGCATTTTGGTTCCAGAAATTCATTCTAATTGTGCCTATAAAAAAATAAGTGATAGAATTCTACAGGACGGGGTATTAGTGTGTGAAAACAGTCCAGATACAATGATCCCCAGATGATGGAGATGCCAAGTACCATCCTGGCATCTTCACTTGGTTGCAAGTGCTCCATAGCCAGGTGCAAAGTACGACTGGTGCCTGGCTAATTCTGAACTGTCCTCAAGTCCATAAATGCAACTCTCTCCCGCTTTATTCCATCCCTGCCAGGGAAAGCCCCTGGGAAAAGATGGCTGTGCTACTCTCTTAATCCCTTGTGCCTTTGCCATGCACTCACAGCCACCAGATACTGCCCACCCTGGGCAAAGGTCGCAGATGAAACATACAGGAAAAACAAAGGCTAAGAGAAATTAACTGTGCCCCTGCCCAATGCCCAGGATCAGACACCAGATTGGCCTCAAGTGATCCACAGATAAAGCAAGCTCAGCTGCAGCAGCTGTCACAGCCTTGTTATGTAGGACTGTTGCTTTGTCAATCACAGCCAAAATCCAAGCACATTTACACTTTTCATACAAAAACAGAAAAGCACCAATAATGTGAGCAACGCCTCTAAGGTTGAGTCAAATAGGATGAGATGAACCAGCAGTGGCCACAAACTGAAGCAGTGGCAGTGAAGCTGCCCACGTTGCAGCTTCTGGAGCCAAGAGCCCAAGGCAATGTTGGCTGAATTGAAAGCACATTCACCTTCCTCAAGAGGCATCACCCTAGACACATCCAGGAAAATAGGGCTGAGGGTGGTCTTTGAAAACACAAGAGGGATTTCAAAATGGGGACTGTGAGCCTGCTCAGCCCCTGGCGCACAGGACCACCCACCCAAGGCTGAAGCAACTGAGCATAATGTGACACGATGGGGAAATATGAGAGAGGTTCCCACGCTGCTGAAGTTGACAGGCATGCAGAGGAGATGAGTCACTTCTCCCTGGAGACTCCTGGCGGGCACCATTTGTCATCAAACTTGAAATGTCAGCTGTTGTTGCAGCCTTGCCAGGACAGAGAGCCGCCCAGGTGGCAAGGGGCCAAGGGGATCTCCCAGCAGTGGCTGATGTTCTGTCAAAAGAGGAACAAAGGGAGCCCATGGGGGAATCTGGCCCGGATCTCCCTCGGGCTTCTCACCCTGTGAAGGTTCACTGATAAAACAAATACACAGAAGCTATGGTGAAACTGTGGGCTCAGCCAACCCTCCAAGAGCTGCTGTCACTTGCCTTCAGCTGATACTTGGTGGCAGAGATTATGGGAGAAGAAGATCTGTTTGTTCATGTGGAGAATAGGCAGAAGGGCACTGCCTTATTACGGTCAAAGGGGAGAATGTGTGATACCAAAAGAGCCATCCAAAATCTCACAACACATTCCCATTCGCCTCTCTGAGTTTACTTGGTACACAAGAACAGGTCTCCCTGGCCAGCTTTGCCTGCCCATCTCTTCCAGTCTGAGAATCATAAACTCAACAGCAAAGACTACATAGAGCACCAGCAATGAAGGAGGGCTGAGAGCACAAATGTATGTCAGATCACTCAAACGCAGCACAGAATTCAGCAACCTGGAAAATCTCCACTATTTTTTTTAATATAAAGGTATTTGTTGCACTCACAATAATCCATGAGGAAATCTATGCCCAGTAAAGACATTCAAATTGGGGTGGGGGGGTAGAGCTAAACAGTCACTGATACTGGCCTGGGGTTTGAGCTGCAACCATCGGCAGAGACAGAGGAAAATATGTAACTGGCAGAATTTATCCAGGTTGCAGGACACAGCTTTTCTAGGTGCCAAGATGCCGGTATTGTGATGCCAAAAGCACAAGCACGTGGCTGGGAAAGGCAGCAATGCTGCAGCCTGATTCAAAGCCAGCTGTTCTCTGCACTGTGGCCCCCAGCTTTGGATCTGGCTGCCTCCGAAGAGCAAAAGTAAACATCTGCTTCATTCCACTATGCATGGCCTGCAAGGAGCAGCCAGCCAAGCGCAGCGCCTTCTGTTACTGAACCATAGCCCGCCCTCTGGCCGCCTCCTCTTGGCTTCCAGAATCTGCAACACAACTGGCCTGCAAGTTCTGCGCAAGGAAACCCTGTTTCAGAGATGCTGAAGATGCCACAAAACCCAGCTATTCAGGATGACGAGAAAGCCACACAAGGAGAACTGTGTTTTTAGCCCTCAAAGCTCTCAGGGTGTCTGTGGTTGCTGTTAGGGAGAAGAGAGGCAGCATGGCAGATAAAGCGCTGCAGGGAGAGAGTAGGGAGCTTAACTCCCATCCTCCTTAATCATTGGCTGAGGCTGATGTGGGCAGGAGTACAACAACAACTGGAGGTCCACAGGTTCCCCAACCCTAAACAATTCCTGGAGAGAGAGAGAATGTGCCTAGGAATGAGGAGACAAGCCTGCAGTCCCACCCAATAAATATTGATGCATCCTTAGAAGGAAATCTTTCCTAATAAAGAGAGGAGCATGGCAAGAGTGGTTCTTGATGACAATGCCATCTGCTGCAGGGGAAGTAAGCAAACAGATATGGGATACAGAAGACGACCTGGTGCAGATGTAAATCTAAACCAAAGTTTTGCATTACGAGCAGGCATTGCAGCCAGCCCCTCCCCTCGGTACAGAGAAGCGACAGGGAGTTTGGCTTGCGTTTTAGGTTCAGCATAGCTTGCTGTGCTGCCTGAACCCCAACAAACTGTGGTTAGCCTTAACAACCATCAATGGGGAAAAGGCAGCTTAAAGCCACAGTTTATGAAGCTGGCTTGTTTCAACTAACTATGGAGTTCAGAAGATTAAAATGGAAGTGGAAATTTCCAATATCCTTCTGGCAGCTGTAATGGAGAGGCAGTGCATGCTGGTGAGCCCCCTGACATGCTAGGGATTGTGAATGGGACCGTCAACATACGGAAGATGCACAAAGAGGTCGGCTTAAAAATAAGTAAGTAAGTAGGTATTTTTAAAAAGCTCTCTTGGATAGGCAGTGTGCCAATGTGAATCTGCCTTGGACCAGGGAACTCTATCTAACAGCTTTCACCACCCAGATGACCAAAGGTGTGCAAGTTATTTAAAAGACTTAAGCAGCCTTCACCAAGCCCACTCTGAAACTATAAAAGAGGTTGGGGCTAATGAAAAGTTGTAGCCCAAAACATTTGGAGGGCACTAGGTGGGTGAAGATTGGTCTTAGGTGACATCATCTGGCTTTTTGGTGCCAGCAGTATGTTTTTAGGCCTATTTCAGTATTTTGGCTTTCTAGGCACCAGAATCAAACACCTATCATCAGGCGTCTGGATTTTTTTCAGCCCTGAACAAAGGCTGATGCAGCTGGAAAACAGGAGAACCAGGGACTTTGGAAAACTAGAGATTAGAGCCCTACTCAGGCATTGTTTAAGCATGCAGGTTACCGCATGACAAATACAGTAGCTGCGCCCCCAGCTTATTTTCATCACCTTCCACAAATTGAAGGGAAGTTGTCTGTAGACGGAAGCCTCTTGTCTCTGTACATTTTGGAACAATAGTGGAAAGCATTGAAAATGGGGGTGGGGAGAGCTAGCACCCTCCACACAAGCTTCTCATGTGATAACTTACATGCTTAAACAGCAACCGGAACAGGGCTCAAGATACACCATACCAACCAATTCATATAACCAGCCCAGTAGGAACCAGAAGCAGAGGGGAGGGGTAAGAGGAAAGGCAGGGCCCAACACAAACGAGGCTGGCCCTACCCAAGTGTCGCCGGTGCTATACAGCTTAGGAAGTTATGTTTCTTCTCTGATGCTCCAGAAATGGTGGGAACAGACTGGCAGGACCAGAAAGTTTGCTTTGGATTAAAAGTTCTATCGAAGATGGCCTTGCGGAGTGATAGAATTGTAGAGTTGGGAGAAACTCTAAGGGTCATCTAAGCCCAGCCCCCTGCAATGAAGGGATCACAGCTAAAGAATCCCTGACAGATGGCCACACAACCTCTGCTTAAAAAACTCCACCAACTTCTGTGGGAGTCTGTTCCACAGCTCTTACCATCAGAAAGTTCTTCCTGATGTTAATCAGAATCTCCTTTCTTGTAATTTGAATCTATTGATGCGGGTCATAACCTCTGGGGCAGCAGGAAACAAGTTTGCACCATCTTCCATGTGGCAGCCCTTCAGAGATCTGAAGATGGATATCTCCATGTATGATAGGAAATCTCTGGTGAGACCTTCTCTTTACAAGCTGGGCAGGTGGAGCAGCTTGTAGATTCTGGAGTATTCATGTTCACAAGATAGGACCTGGAAGATTTCAGGGCTGTGATGAAACTCTCTCGTTGTCACCAGTCAGGACAGACTGGTGAAGGCCTGGTTTGCTTACCACTGTGCACAGACATCTTACAAAGGACGAGTACCAAGAGGTGGAAATGACAGGGAAGAAGATTTCAGCTAAACATCAGGAGGAACGCCCTAGTGGTAATATTACCTTGGGCAGAGATGGGCACCTCTGTTGGAGTTGTTTAAGCAGAGACTGCCAGTTGTCTGCCAGGGATGCTGTATCTGCTGTAAAGGGGATTGGGCTAAGTGACCCCCTAGTCCCCTTCTAATCCTCTGCAAGAGAACCCTGAGCAGCATGCAAGAGAATATCCTCTCCACTACACACACCAACACACACACATACAGGTATATCTTGTTGAGTTCTCTACATCTCATCAGTCTAACCTGCACCTACAGTTGGGAGATACTCTGGTACCTAAAAGTATCACAACATTCCAATGCCTCTGCACTGCAGTGATACTTTCCTAGCCCTGATAATCACTGCATGCTGCCACAAAGCACCCGAAACACAGAACAGGATTATCTATAACTGTGTATATGTTTCTTACAAAGTCCTGCTCACTTTTTGGTAGCTCTCACCGTCAACAGAACTCCAGCTTGATGCCCCATTATGCCACTGAAAATACACCCCCAAAGTGTTCTTTGGTGACTAATAAAAAATGGGATTAGCAAACAGGTCTCACTTTCAGCCTTTTGTCACACTGACACTTCCAACCATAACTCAGCTGCAGTACCGTGCAGTTTTTGCATGTTGCGCTGCTATATAACTGATGACCCCAAAGGTGATAAAGATATTTAAACAAGAGGTTTGATCCCTGATGACACAAATATTAAACACCTTACTGGTGAACCCATGCAAGGAAAGTGCCAACCTCTGGTTGCCCCTGTCTGACCAATCCAATACAGTGGTACCTCAGGTTACAGCCGCTTCAGGTTACAGACTCCGCTAACCCAGAAATAGCACCTCGGGTTAAGAACTTTGCTTCAGGATGAGAACAGAAATTGTGCTCCAGCGGTGCAGCGGCAGCAGGAGGCCCCATTAGCTAAAGTGGTGCTTCAGGTTAAGAACAGTTTCAGGTTAAGAACGGACCTCTGGAACGAATTATGTACTTAACCCAAGGTATCACTGTATGTACTTTGATCAGATCCCATTCAGTGAAAGGCTAAAGGCTGTGATAAGAAGATTCGTCAGAGGGCAAAGACTTTTCCACCAGTCAAAATCTCAAAAGAGCTCACCTTGGTAAAAAGCAAAAAAGTTGTATGTATGCTGACATACTCATTACACAGACACACAAAAAAACTCAGTGCAAAGTTCTTCTACCCAGTAGTAATGCTGGGTAGGAAATTTCCCACCATTACTTTTTTCAAAGGAAAACATTTAGAAATGCACTGCTTCATAAGATTGGTAATATAATGAACAGACACAACTTAGATTGGGCAACTGGGACAGATACAATACCACTCAAACCTAAAATCAATGTTTTTATTGTATGATATTTAGGTGACTATACTTAGGAAGCACATATATTTATGCAGAGCTCTTCAGACATTCTAAAATAAGTATGTTAACAGTCTTTGGATCCTTCATTTTCCCTTCATGCTGCAATCCTAAACACACTTTATAAAAAGTAAATTCCGCTGTATTCAATGGGACTCACTTCTGCGGAAGCAGACATAGGACTGTGCTGTTAAAATCCAATGATTTGTGGGAAGCATATGGTACTGAGCTGTCAGGTCTTAATGTATTTCTGCGTATGTCAATAAAAATATTTTCCAAGTAAAGTTTTGATTTTTCCCCCCAACTATGACACTTAAGCCACACTAACAGCACTTTATTGGTCTCCCCCAACCCAAAATTTCAGCTCACCGACTTGAGCTACAGGGGCTGGGGAGGAAACTTACAGCTCAAAACAAAACAAAACAAAACAAAAAAACATGACAGGTTAATAAACAAGACAAACAAACAAAACTGTAAGACTGTAATTCTAACCCCACTTACCTGGGAGTAAGCCCCAGCAGACATTGTTAGAATTGCACTATTAGGCAAACAAACATGCTAAATAAGATTTCCATAGATTTAGAGCAGCTGGGGGGGGGGGGAGAAGTAAATTTAAATGTTTCCAGGAAATTTGCAGAATGTCTCCCCAAAATAATATTTACACATGCCCCAGTTGTTGCTCAAAGGCAAAAAACTCTGTTTTCCTTGGGACATCAGCAACCCAGTGGGCCGTTCGCTGCTCAAACTTATTTTAGCGCCGTTCACTGGCCGAAGGTATGCCAGCTATGTGGGTTTGGCAAGTTTAGCTCAGAGCAAGCCACAAGGCTTGCCCACATTTGGTCATACGGATAAGGAGATTGGGGCGAGTGGAGGAAGGCCATGGCACTCCAGAATAGTAAGCCAGCCTGGTCATGATACCTAACAGCTGCACTCTTCCAAAACCTTCATCCCCAGAGCCAGAAGCCAGTTTTAAATCGGCACTTCAACCAATGGAGTTTGAAAGGGAGGGAAGGCCTTCTTCTCAGAAGTCCCTTGCTGTTTTATTTATAACTTGCCTTTGATTGATTTAGTCTCAAGACGACTTACAAAAGATTCGAACAGCAAGCACAAACCCCCAAACAGCCCTCGGCCTCTTGGTTGAAAGATGGGGCCA
This sequence comes from Podarcis gaigeae, assembly GCF_964106915.1. Classification (NCBI taxonomy): domain Eukaryota; kingdom Metazoa; phylum Chordata; class Lepidosauria; order Squamata; family Lacertidae; genus Podarcis; species Podarcis gaigeae. Next base: position 57,054,503 of record NC_139684.1, on the reverse strand, counting down.
AGACACTTTTCCTTTCTGCTCTGTAGCCTCATGTGGAACTTTAGAGGAGAAACTCACTGAAAAACCAATCCTCAGGGGAAAACATGGTCTCTGTGGGCCAGATGACAGGCAGAAAGCAATATGGAAGACACAGGCATATGGAGCAAACAGACCTTTTCAAGCACAAGTGAGGGGACACAACTGCTTGTCCATGACAAAGGACCCCAGGCCCGGAGAAAAGGGGTCTGAAGTTATGTGAAGTTAAATTGTTCTGGGCCCAACTAGTGAACCTAGATTTCCTTAGCTTTGCCACTTGGGGATTCCCGAAGAACAGATACATCAAGGGTTCCCAAACTGTGGTCTGTGGACCACCAGCAATCTCTGAGCCCTGTCAGGTGGTCTGAGGTGTGGCTGTGGATTTGTGGCTGAAGACAGGACAGCGGCAATCCATCACATTCAACATTCATACTTGTTTTTAATCGTATTTTTATTGCTTCTCTTATTTCTTACATTGTATTTCACCATCTTACCATTTGATTTCAAATTGCAATACGATAAAACCCAAATATGAGAAGGAAAAGAAGCAATGCAAAAAAACAAAAAACCCAGTGTCTAGCACAGCATATTACAATTACTGCAATAGGCAGAAACATCACATGGTCCGCCAAGACCTGCATCACTTTTCAAGTGGTCTGTGGGGTGGAGGTTGGGATCCTCAGGAGGCATTGATTAATCTGGCTGCTGCCTCTCCTGGAGCAAATTAATAGCAGCCCAAACAGAACCACTGACCTGTGCACACCCATCCTGGGTCAGACACCTGTTTCAAGAAGGACAGGTTTCTGTGCTATCAGTCACCAAAGTTTCTCATTGAGGAGCTATAATTATTGTTATTATTAAGAAAATGTATTTGTCCCTTTTTCTTGCTACAAGAAACTCAAAGTGATTTACAAAAACAAAACAAAAAAACACACGCATACAATTAAAACAAAGGAGAAAATATATTAACACACATAGCATTAAGAGGCCATAGATCATTAACAGAGGAATGTTTTTGGGTGGCACCTAAAGATATGTAACCATGGTGCCAGGTGAGCCTCCCTGGGGAGAACATTCCACAAACGGAGCCAACACAGAAAAGGCCTGTTCTTGTGTTGTCACCCTCTGGACCCCCTGTGGAGCCAATGCACTGAAATAGAAGTGCATGAGCATCTTGCTCGGTATCTGCACCTGCAATCTGCAGACAAAATGCTTGTCATGTCCGTAGAGGAGATCCATAGCTCAAGGCCACAGTCCATGCTTTGCATGTAACTCCCAGGTCCAATCTTTAGTTAGCACCTTCGATTAGGAAGGGAAGAAACCACACAACTGCATGCTAGATGGAACAGCCAACATGGTGCCCTCCAGATATTGTGGGACTATAACCCCCATTATACTGGAATTACTGGCTGTGCTAGCTGGGGCTGATACGAGCTTGAGCCCAACACCATCTGGAGGTCTCCACATTCCTTGTCATCAGAATAGACAGTAGTATCAGAACACCCAGCATAAAGCAGCTTCATCTATCCAAACAGATCAGAAGACCAACAACCATTGGTAAAAACACTGCATTTATTTGGAAAATGCTACCCATGACAAATGTGAACCAGCCTTGCTATATGGATTTAGAGATCAAACCCAAATATATGTGCATGTGTGCAAACACACACTTTGACTCTGTTACTTTGGGCTCTGATCGATTGTCTTTTACAGAGGCTTGCCTGGTGCCATCACTACATATCTTCCTGTGCCAGGCAAAAGAAGTTCCTTTTTATCCAGGCCTTTGGCTTTAATTATCTGTGGCTTTTTTGCATGGATGGAGTGTGTTAATGTAGAGATTTTTCTTTGCTGGTTTTAACTTGTGTTTTTGTTTAAAATGTTCTAAGTCGTTATGAGTTGCTGCGGCAAAAAAAAGCAACTAATAAATTTAATAAACAACAATGCTTCTACAGTACTCCTTTTTACTTCTGGGGTGTAGCGCTGTAATCAGGGCTAGAATCATGTTTAAAAGGAAGATCAGAACGCTCAGAAGACCCTACAAAAGCACATCAGGTTAAGTGCTATGCAGCCTGCCCCTGAACTAACACATAACCAGAAGCAAACCACAGGATGTATTTACACGGCCTGCCTTTCATTTTCTCACTCTCATTCATGCACATGAAGACACAGGAAGCCAAGTTTTTCATCTCTGACAGCTAAGATTTTAACTCTATACCTGACTAACTCCTCCGTAAAGACCTCAAGCACAAGGTATCAGATGTATTCATTATGCCCATAGATCAGCTCCTCTCACTGCCCGCCCCCCAGCTTCCCATCAGAGCATATCCAAGTGTCATAGAAGCTACCAGAAATCAAAGAGAGGTTTTTTTTTTTACAAAAAAAGTTGTCAAGATTTACAAGCTACACAGATTCTGTGTAAGGTGACTGGAATGCCAATGATTTCTATGGATCACCATGATGGGTATCATTACCTGACTTTCCTATGAGGCTATGGCTGGGTCTGCAAGCCAGCAGACACAACCGAGCTACTACCTGCAGAGAGGACTGTAAAATGAAGCCTAGTCTCTCAACCTTTCTCTCCACCTGAAGTGGTGGACTGCACCTTACTATAAAACCACACCTTAAGTTGCAGCATTATCAATGTGACAAGAAAAAGGAAGAACCAAGCAAAGAAGCAGCCCAGAGAAGCTTCAAGTTGAAAAGGGAAGAGTGTGGTCCACACATGAAAGGAGAGCAAGCTCTGAACTCTGGGCCTGTTTGATAAGACGAGCTTGCCCAAAATCACACAATGGAATCAGAGGCAAACTATGCCTACAGAGGAGAAAGGCTTACTCTATTTGTACTCAATCTGTATATTTGCAATTAAAAACAAATGTTACAAGGCAAGAGAGAGAAGGGCTTAGATCAGAAGACCTAAGAAGACTCATAGTTCTCCGCATGCTGAAGACCTGTGAAACAGCTACACAGTGACCCTCTCAGGCTGGAAATCTTTTTCAATTCCTAGGTCAAAGATATCTCAAGTTCTTGGACATGAGGATCAATTGCCATATATATTTTTTCCCAAATCTTATTTGAGTAGCTGTTAGTGGAATTTCTATAGCTTTCTCTCATTAAGGGAACTTGCTTCCATAGACTTCTGGGGAAAGACAGAGCAGAGGCGAGGGTTACACCTCTGCTCCAGCTACTGGTGACACCAGAGTCAGAGGACTGGGAAAACTTTGTCCCACCTCAACATTTTAGCCAGTACAAAAAAAATTCCTTCCAGTAGCACCTTAAAGACCAACTAAGTCAGTTCTTGGTATGAGCTTTCGTGTGCATGCACACTTCTTCAGATTTTAGCCAGTGGCAGACCTGTGAACTTCCCCCACAGCTGTCAAGTGGAGCCACAGCAGAAAGCAAGGAGCTGTTAAGGTGCAAAAGTGCTGCACGATCTTTTTCTGCTTCATGGAACACAAGTGCCATTATTCTCATTTGAGAGGAGCAAGTATAGTGGCTAAGAGCCAGAAATGTGGAAGCTCCCTCTCCCCCCCCCCATATCTCTTCTCCTACAATGGCCACTGCCAATCTTTTTTCCCTTCAGACTCAGCTCCCACATTAGCCACATTGAGATAGTAGCTGTAGCTAATCATGTTTAGATAATGATGGTGAAGTGCTTCAAAAACTCTACAGCGCAGTAGCCATGCTCACTAATAAGCAGAGATAATGGTTTGCCATGGCAGAGCTGGGCATAGCCAGGTTCCCACCACATCCAATGATAGTGGTCCCTGAACACTGACCACATTGAGTGGGGCTGATGGGAGCTGTAATTCAATAGCATCCCGAGGGTACCACAAAGACTATCCTGATCTGTGGGACCACACTTTCTCAGAGGGCAAAAAGCAAATTCTCATGATATAACTTTTATGCATAAAACGAGTTGCCTGTTACTTGCAAGGTGAAGGCTGAGCCCTCATATTTCTCTTAGCTCTGCAAAGGAGCCCACCTGTCATTCCCGAACAAGGATTGTTTTCATCCCTCCTTCAATCCCCTGAAAAAGTGCTCTTCTGACTGCATGTGGGC